>NC_092727.1:124251806-124851806 GCF_047496885.1 Scyliorhinus torazame
GATTGTATACAATTCTGCTGCTGCTGATGACTGACAGCTCCTTGTGGATGCCCAGTTTCGATCTATTTGAAATCTAGTCCCATTTGCACGGTGGCTGTCTCACACATCACGGTGGAGAGTATCCTCCCTGTGAAGGGGACTTCATCTCCACAAGGACTGTGTGGTGGTCACTCTAACCAACACTGTCATGGACAAGATGCCTGTGCAACAGGTAGGTTGGTGAGGGTGAGGTCAAGTATATTTTTCCATCTTGGTTCCCTCACCACTCGCTGCAGTCCCAGTCTGGCAGCGATGTCCTTTCGGACCCGGCGAACTCCATATGCAGTGGTACTGCCGAGACACTCTTGGTGATGGACGTTAAAATCCCACACCAAGAGTACGTTCTGTACCCTTGCCAGCCTCAGAATTTCCTCCAAGTCGTGTTCAACATGGTGAAGTGCTGATTCAGCAGCTGAGGGGGGCGGGGGGGGAAGATTTGGTAAACAGCAGGATGGCGTGGGGTGGAGGTGTTGAAGGAGGAGCATGTAGTCATTGCTGAAATTTAGGAATCACAACAGCCAATTTTCACACACCAAGCTCCTACTAACAACAATGTGATAGTGAACATAAGTCCCGTGGGGTCATATTGACTCAATATTAACTCTCCACAGATGCTGCCAGACCTGCTGAGTTTATCCAGCACTTTCTGTTTCTATTTCAGATTTCCAGCATCCTCCGTATTTTCCTTTGAGTGTTTAATTCGCTGCCATTTCTCCTTCCTTGATGAAGTACTGTTCTTCTCTCCGGGATTCCCATTCTTCTCTTTTACCATGTTCCCCGACCTAGCTCTGCCCTCGCATTCTGCCCGCCCCCACCCTCCAACTATATAATTCATCACATTTTCACCTCTCTTTGGTTCTGCAGAAGAGTCATGTGGACTCAAAATAGTGTCTGGGGATCTTTTGCAAAGCCCCCGAGAGGACAGAGGGTACTTGGTTTAATGTTTCATCTCAGATTCAGGTGGCTGCTCACTCTGGCACCGAGTGTGCTGGCCTGGGCACCGAGTGTGCTGGCTTGGGCACCGGCTGTGCTGGCCTGGGCACCGGCTGTGCTGGCCTGGGCACCGGCTGTGCTGGCCTGGGCACCGGCTGTGCTGGCCTGGGCACTGGCTGTGCTGGCCTGGGCACAGTGTGATATGGTGCAAGTTAAACTCTCAAGCTGCTGAATCGGAAGCTGGCCTCCATGTCAGAGGGGCATAAAAAAATTGTTTTTTATAAAGGGGCCATTTATACTAATTACCAAGGCGGCAGTAAAGAGCATTCCAGTATACGGTTAATGTAGTTTACATGCTGAGCAGATAAATCAGACCAGTGCAGGGGAGCCTGCCTGACTGAGCTGCGTCACTCGCCTGTACTGACTGCCCACTGAGCCTC
Source organism: Scyliorhinus torazame (assembly GCF_047496885.1). Taxonomy (NCBI): domain Eukaryota; kingdom Metazoa; phylum Chordata; class Chondrichthyes; order Carcharhiniformes; family Scyliorhinidae; genus Scyliorhinus; species Scyliorhinus torazame. The sequence continues at coordinate 124,253,219 of NC_092727.1, forward strand.
ACTCACCTCTACTGACGCTGCCCGCTGAGCCTCACTCACCTGTACTGACACTGCCCGCTGAGCCTCACTCACCTCTACTGACGCTGCCCTCTGAGACACACTCACCTGTACTGACGCTGCCCACTGAGCCACACTCACCTGTACTGACTGCCCGCTGAGCCACACTCACCTGTACTGACACTGCCCGCTGAGCCACACTCACCTGTACTGACTGCCCGCTGAGCCACACTCACCTGTACTGACTGCCCGCTGAGCCTCACTCACCTGTACTGACACTGCCCGCTGAGCCACACTCACCTGTACTGACTGCCCGCTGAGCCTCACTCACCTGTACTGACACTGCCCGCTGAGCCACACGCACCTGTACTGACTGCCCGCTGAGCCACACTCACCTGTACTGACTGCCCGCTGAGCCTCACTCACCTGTACTGACACTGCCCGCTGAGCCACACTCACCTGTACTGACTGCCCGCTGAGCCACACTCACCTGTACTGACTGCCCGCTGAGCCTCACTCACCTGTACTGACACTGCCCGCTGAGCCACACTCGCCTGTACTGACTGCCCGCTGAGCCTCACTCACCTGTACTGACTGCCTGCTGAGCCTCAGTCACCTGTACTGACTGCCTGCTGAGCCTCACTCACCTGTACTGACTGCCCGCTGAGCCTCACTCACCTGTACTGACGCTGCCCGCTGAGCCACACTCACCTGTACTGACTGCCCGCTGAGCCACACTCACCTGTACTGACTGCCCGCTGAGCCTCACTCACCTGTACTGACACTGCCCGCTGAGCCACACTCACCTGTACTGACTGCCCGCTGAGCCTCACTCACCTGTACTGACGCTGCCCGCTGAGCCTCACTCACCTGTACTGACTGCCAGCTGAGCCTCACTCACCTGTACTGACTGCCCGCTGAGCCTCACTCACCTGTACTGACGCTGCCCGCTGAGCCTCACTCACCTGTACTGACTGCCCGCTGAGCCTCACTCACCTGTACTGACTGCCCACTGAGCCACACTCACCTGTACTGACGCTGCCCACTGAGCCACACTCACCTGTACTGACGCTGCCCACTGAGCCACACTCACCTGTACTGACGCTGCCCACTGAGCCACACTCACCTGTACTGACGCTGCCCACTGAGCCACACTCACCTGTACTGACGCTGCCCACTGAGCCACACTCACCTGTACTGACTGCCCACTGAGCCACACTCACCTGTACTGACTGCCCGCTGAGCCACACTCACCTGTACTGACTGCCTGCTGAGCCTCAGTCACCTGTACTGACTGCCTGCTGAGCCTCACTCCCCTGTACTGACTGCCCGCTGAGCCTCACTCACCTGTACTGACGCTGCCCGCTGAGCCTCACTCACCTGTACTGACTGCCCGCTGAGCCTCACTCACCTCTACTGACGCTGCCCACTGAGCCACACTCACCTGTACTGACTGCCCGGTGAGCCACACTCACCTGTACTGACTGCCCGCTGAGCCTCACTCACCTGTACTGACTGCCCGCTGAGCCTCACTCACCTCTACTGACGCTGCCCACTGAGCCTCACTCACCTGTACTGACACTGCCCGCTGAGCCTCACTCACCTGTACTGACACTGCCCGCTGAGCCACACTCACCTGTACTGACTGCCTAGTGAGCCACACTCACCTGTACTGACTGCCCGCTGAGCCTCACTCACCTGTACTGACTGCCCACTGAGCCACACTCACCTGTACTGACTGCCCGCTGAGCCACACTCACCTGTACTGACTGCCCGCTGAGCCACACTCACCTGTACTGACTGCCCGCTGAGCCACACTCACCTGTACTGACTGCCCGGTGAGCCACACTCTCCTGTACTGACACGGCCCCTGAGCCACACTCACCTGTACTGACACGGCCCCTGAGCCACACTCACCTGTACTGACACGGCCCCTGAGCCACACTCACCTGTACTGACACGGCCCGCTGAGCCACAATCACAGACAGCAGCCCGTTCATTGCCGCAGGCGCTGCAACTTCACCCAGCCCCAGCTCCTGTTGCAAGTGGGTATAATTTATGAGCCTGCGTCCGCCAGGAAGGTCTCTAAGATCAAACTGCTGCCGGAAGGTAAAGCTGCAATGTGTCCGCCCCCTTTTTTATTTTGGTTCCCGGGTCATCAGCAGCGAAAACCCGGGAGGGCGAAGTTTCCTTTTGCTGGTCTTCGCTTAAATTTGCTATTTCCTGCCCCTGCCCCCACCACTTGATGGAGCTTTCACTGAAACATGTGTCACGTTCCACAGTTTTAAACATTATTCGCTGCATCAATGAAAGTTTTGCTCCACTTCCAAGAGTTCAGTGTTTATTTCACAACTTTGTTCAGGCAATCTTGCTTCTTGGTTTGATCCCTGAGTCACTGAGACTCCCCACCTGGTTGTCAAGCCCCCCCCCCCCCCAACTATTTGGCAGGGGGTTGCACTCAATAATATTTATTGTCACAAGTAGGCTTACATTAACACTGCAATGAAGTTACTGTGAAAAGCCCCTAGTCGCCACACTCCGGCGCCTGTTCGGGTACACAGAGGGAGAATTCAGAATGTCCAATTCACCTAACAGCACGTCTTTTGGGATTTGTGAGAAGAAACCGGAGCACCCGGAGGAAATCCACGCAGACACGGGGAGAACATGCAGATTCCGCACAGACAGTGACCCAAGCCGGGAATTGAACCTGGGACCCTGGCGTTGTGAAGCGACAGTGCTAACCGCTGTGCTACCAAGCCACCCCTGAGCCTCACAGGGTCGTGATTTGAACTCCCCATTCCGGAGACTTGAGAAGAAGGAGCAGGTTTAGGCTCGCGGTGCAGTGCTGAGGGAGTGCTGCACTGCCAGAGGTGTCTGCCCTCTTTTAACAGAATGTTAAACTGATTTGTCAGATCATTAGCACACTGCTGTCTGTGGGAGTGTGTTGTGTCCACATTAACTGGTGCATTTCCTACTTTTGAAACAGTGTCTACACTCCCATCCCTGGCAGCGATCGTCGAGGAGTCCTGGGGTTGCAAAAGGGGCTAGATTAGGTTTTTTTTCTCTTTTTCTGGTCCCAGTTGGGGTGGGGGTTTGGTTGGAGGCTGTCACAGTTATCCCTAGACAACAGTGGAAAAAAAAATGTAAGCCAAGGTTCATGCCCGGACCCCTGCTGAACAGAAGATGGAGGCGATGCCTTATGTTGTTGAATAGCCACCTGATATTCGTAGTCATGGCCTTCACCTGATGAATCACAATTTGGCTGACTTACCCGAGCATATTGGAGATGCCTGCAACCAATCCTCAGAACAAATCACGATTATAATAATCTTTATTGTCACAAGTAAGCTAACATTAACACAGCAACGACGTTACTGTGAAAATCCCCTAGTCGCCACATTCCGAAGCCTGTTCAGGTACACTGAGGGAGAATTCAGAATGTCCAATTCACTTAACAAAGAAAAGTACAGCACAGGAACAGGCCCTTCGGCCTTCCAAGCCTGTGCCGACCATGCTGCCCGTCTAAACTAAAATCCTCTATACTTCCTGGGTCCGTATCCCTCTATTCCCATTCTAGTCATGTATTTGTCAAGATGCCCCTTAAACGTCACTATCGTCCCTGCTTCCACCACCTCCTCCGGCAGCGAGTTCCAGGCACCCACTACCCTCTGTGTAAAAAAAAAAAAAACTTACCTCGTACATCTCTAAACCTTGCCCCTCGCACCTTAAACCTATGCCCCCTAGTAATTGACCCCTCTATCCTGGGAAAAAGTCTCTGACTATCCACTCTGTCTATGCCCCTCATAATTTTGTACACCTCTATCAGGTCACCCCTCAACCTCCGTCGTTCCAGTGAGAACAACCCGAGTTTATTCAACCACTCCTCGTAGCTAATGCCCTCCATACCAGGCAACATCCGGTAAATCTCTTCTGCACCCTCTCTAAAGCCTCCACATCCTTCTGGTAGTGTGGCGACCAGAATTGAACACTATACTCCAAGTGTGGCCTAACTAACGTTCTATGCAGCTGCAGCATGACTTGCCAATTCTTATACTCAATGCCCCGGCCAATGAAGGCAAGCATGCCGTATGCCTTCTTGACTACCTTCTCCACCTGTGTTGCCCCTTTCAGTGAAGGTCCCAGCACTGATCCCTGCGGAACACCACTAGTCACAGCCCTCCAATCAAAAAAGCACCCTTCCATTGCTACTCTCTGCCTTCTATGACCTAGCCAGTTCTGTAACCAACTTGCCAGCTCACCTCTGATCCCGTGTGACTTCGTCTTTTGTACTGTTGTGTGTTTCGATCCCAACTGTGTTGCCAATACTGTTGCTAATATTAATGATGTTGGTGAACCACAATCCTTCCCTTGTATCGATCAAATGACCACACAACCAGTTAGTTAGTTCAAAAGATGGTTTACCTACATACACAAGAGTTACCTAGACATGCAAACACAATATCTACTACGAGTTAAACTACAGCTATCGGCTACAATAACGAATACTTAACTTCAGGGTGCCCGGCACTGTGCAAATGGATAAGGCCTTTATCTGGATTTCACTTGGCTGGTTCGAAGAAAGTGTCTCTGCTGGGCTCATCCGTCAGGTAGTGATCGTTGGTCTTGAACTTAGCTGGCTGTTCCTGCTGCAATTGGGCTGGCACAGGCTGGATCCAGAAGAGACAGAACACATGGCTGTGTCCTCTTTTATCCCTCTGGGATTTCACGCTCTTTGGGGCGGACCTTAACCTTGGACCCAATAGTTCGACAGGGCTCTGATCACTGTCTTCGATTTTGGCCAATATAGGGGCGGGTGCCTTGGTGGCTGGGCGGGTCCTTAGCGATCATTGACCTTGGCAATTGGGCTTTCTGAGCAAGGGGAGTGGTGCCGATCAGTCTGTGGCTGTACCGGTTGCTTGATTGGAGTTCTATTGTCCTGGGAAAATGGGCGATTAAAATGCAAACGAGCGGGGCGGGGGGGGGGGGGGTTTCGATCAGGTCTGGTTACCTGTGTTTCAAATACACATAGGCTCTGTATCTGTCTGAGTCCTGGGTTGCCCATAATTCCCATGGTCCTTTGCAGGTGGCCATCTTAGATGGCTACAGTACCAGTCTGACATGAGGGACCTTGTCAAAGGCCTTACTGAAGTCCATATAGACAATATCCACTGCCCTACCTGTATCAATCAACAAGCATATCTTTTGGGACTTGTGGGAGGAAACCGGAGCATCCGGAGGAAACCCACGCAGACACAGGGAGAACGTGCAGACTCCGCGCAGACAGTGACCCAAGCCAAGACTCGAACCCGGGTCCCTGGCACTGTGAAGCAACAGTCCGGATGGCATGGTTGGGTGACCTGTATGACTTCCTGCGGTTAGAGAAGATAAAGTATCAGTTAAGGGGCTCTGCAGGGGGGTTTGAGGAAAGGTGGGGGATGTCTGTGACCGTGTTTGAGGGGCTGTTCGTCGTGGGGGAGGAGCGGGGTGAAAGAGGGGAAAAATCTGTACAGACTGTATAGTTGATTGTAGGGACGCATGTTTCCCAGGGTGTTTGTTCGCTGTAACCTGTTTTGATACCTGTTTGTAATAAAATACATTTGAGAAAAAATGAAAAGAAAATACGTAACAGGGCAACACAAGGCACACAAATGATTGGGGTGTGGAGCAAAATGTGGGAGAGGGTGTGCCTATTGAAATCAATTTAATTTCAACAGCACCCCTTAAAGTCACAGATGGAGATCACCTGTAAGAAACCTGGGCTATAATGAAAAAAATGAACTGCTGTTAGTCGAAAAGCAATAAGTTGAATCAAACTTTTGGTTGAATTTAATGAATTTAACATATCATAGAATTTACAGTGCAGAAGGAGGCCATTCGGCCCATCGAGTCTGCACCGGCTCTTGGAAAGAGCACCCTACCCAAGGTCAACACCTCCACCCTATCCCCACAACCCAGTAACCCCACCCAACACTAAGGGCAATTTTGGACACTAAGGGCAATTTATCTCGGCCAATCCACCTAACCTGCACATCTTTGGACTGTGGGAGGAAACCGGAGCACCCGGAGGAAACCCACGTACACACTGGGAGGACGTGCAGACTCCGCACAGACAGTGACCCAAGCCGGAATCGAACCTGGGACCCTGGAGCTGTGAAGCAATTGTGCTGTCCACAATGCTACCATGCTGCCCCAATAGCTACATAACCACAGTTTGGGATTTTAAATGCAAGGACGGGAAAATTTCTTGTACACTGTTCGGTTTACTTATTGTAGGAATCCTCACAGTGACGATAGAATATCTTCTGTAACCACCGGATGTTCCAGATTAACCTCTGAAGCGACCAGAGTCCTGTATAAATGAATACGGTGCTTCAGCAAACTGTCCTTCTAAAATAGGATACTATCGGAGTTCCCCAGGACATACAGTGGGGCTTTTCCTTGTCATTGAGGTACATTAGTCAGAGGATAAATGGTTTAAATGTTTTTTACAAGTCCATAAGTTATAGCAGCAGAATTAGGCCATTCGGCCCATCGAGTCTTCTCCGCCATTTGATCATACCGATCCCATCATGGGCTCAACCCCACTGTTTTCCATAGCCCTTCAACCCATTATGAATTAAAAATCTGTCAAACTCCTTAAATTCATTCACTGTCCCTGCATCCACCGCACTCTCCGGGAGCGAATTCCCCAGATTCACAATCCTTTGGGAGACGTAGTTTCTCCTCAAATCGGTTTTAAATTTGCTACCTCTTATCCTAAGGTTCTGACCTCTCGTTCTAGAACGTTCCACGTCTACTTGTTCCATACTTTTTAGCATCTTGTATCCCGCAATTAGATTTTTTTTCATCCTTGGGATCTGGCAAGGCCAGCATCTGTTACCATGTAGTGGACCACCTTGAACCGTCACAGTTAGCGTGGATGCTTGACAGCACAGCTAGGCCACTTTGGCGGGCAGTTAAAAGTCGACCTACACTTCAAATTTACTTTATTGCTTGCAAAGTGTTGTGTGAAGTCCTGCGTTGGAGGAGAGTGCCATATCAAAGCCAGTCTCATCATCTTTCTTTAAGTTGTTTCTTCCCCACCTCTGTGCCACATCTTGATGCTGGGCTCTCGCAGTCGACAAGCTCCCAGGTTCTTTCAGTTCCACCAACAGTGGACCAATCAGCAGAGATCTTTACACTGTGTGGCATAGAGACTCCTGTGCCTCCAACCTTCCACTGCGAACTTGACACTTCCCATCGGCAACCCAGCAGAGACATGTCGAGGGAGAGAGAGAGAAAGCGGATCCATCAGAAGTGTGACTGATGAATTAATCGACCGTTACCTGGTGCAAAAGCTTGAAGGTTAGGGAGGTTAGGAAACCAATGATTTAGAAGCAAGGGAGCCAGGTGGCGCTCTGACATTCCTGTATTGAAGACTGACCCTGGATTTAAATGGAAGATTTATGGCATTATTCATGATACTTGATCGAAACAAAAGGTTAAATAAACAAGGGAACTGGTTGAAAACGTGAAAATACAATCTATTGCAGGGCTATGGAGAAAGGCTAAATGCAGAAGTGGGACTTATTTGTAGCTCTTTGAGAGAGTTAGAACTGACAGGATGGGATGAGTAGATGTTTCATTGAATTTACAGTGCAGAGGGAGACCACCCGGGCCATTGAGTCTGCAACAGCCCCTGGAAAGAGCACCCGGCTGATCCCCGCAACCCAGCAACCCCACCCAACATTGGAGCCTCCTTCTGTACTGAATCATTCTATGATTCTATAAATGGCGTTCTGACCTCTACGTTATGGCAGAACTCACTTCAGTTTGACATAGTTACTGTTATTTCTGGTCATTGGAGAAAGATGCTCATTTATGTCATGATATGCAAACATGCAACCAATGAACACTCAGAATAGGACACAGCCAATGGGCAGTCAGGACACTCAGAGGTGGCAAAACCACAAGGGGACATGACATAAACACTATGATGCATGATCAATTACACAAAGACGAGAGTAGGATGTAATCAAGGCTTTATTACACTGAGATTTGTGGCCTTCTACAGCAGCTGACGAAATGGCTGCTGTACTGGGAGCACACATATTTATACTCCGCCTACTGGGCGGAACCAGCAGGCAGGGATCTACCCTCATACCTGTCGTACAGGGGCTTACCGTAAAGCACCCATATCAACATCTTATATATACAATATATACATCAGCGGTGACTACCACACACTATAAAAGGGAACAGGCACTCACACCCTGCCTCTTTCCACAGACAGACATCTAGAGAGTACAGGGTTGATCAGCACCATCACACCCCAGCACATGGCTTAGAGCAAGCTGGTACAGTTAGACAGAGTTACTACAGTTAGATTAGCAGAGAGTCAAACTCATTTAAGAACTGTGTTAATAGTTCAATAAACACGTTGAACGCATTTCAGAGTCTGGAGCATCCTTTAGTTAAGACTGCATCAAGTAGCAGCCCGTGTTATCCGAAGCAGCACAACACAACAATTTATAGACTGCTTTTCAGGATTTGAGGATCTCTCGAAGTGCTTCACAGTCAATGAAGTACATTTTGAAATCTAATTGATGTTTTAATGTAGGAATTGCATCATCCACTTTGCAAACAGCAAGCTCCCACAAGAGATGTGATAACAATCAAATAATCTGTTCTGGTAATGTTGCTTGATCGATAAATATTGTCCAGGTCACAGGGGAGACCTGCCCTGTTCTCCCTCGAAATAGTGCCGTGCAATCGTTTAGTTCCACTTGAGAGGGAATATTTCGTTTAATGCCTCAACTGAAGTGCGGCACCTCCAACAATGCAGCACCTTGGCCTGCCTGAAGAATTGAGCCAGATTATATGCCTATCAGTAGTTGGACTTGACCCTGGACCTTCTCTTTTGTAAAAAAAAACATTAAATTAATTCTATCTTCCCAATGGACCAGTGGGCTAATCAATAATATTATGTAGCCTAGAAGATCACCCAAATTTCCGAACTATGCTGTTTTTCTAAGCGAACATGACATTCACGTCAATAAAACTGGTCCTGGTGCTTCTAGGAAGGGCAAAATATCAGCCAGGGTTCTCAATCCTGTTCCATCTTCAGTCGGTTTTGATAAAAGCACAATTGATTGTCCTCGTGCCTCTGGTACCTTCGACGTAAGTATTCCAGTGCGTACCAGACAGGTCTTCCTTCAACATCCTGCAGTTAGAATGGAGAGATTGGGGCTGTTTTCCGGGAGAGTAAAAGACTGAAGGGGACTTGATAAGAGTACACCAAGAGCTAGAGGGCACAGATTTAAAATAATGGGCACAGAGGCACCACGGTGCTGCCTCACAGTGCCGAGGTCCCAGGTTCGATCCCGGCTCTGGGTCACTGTCCGTGTGGAGTTTGCACATTCTCCCCGTGTTTGCGAGGGTTTCGCCCCCACAGCCCAAAGATGTGCAGGCTAGGTGGATTGGCCACGCTAAATTGCCCCTTAATTGGAAAAAGTGAATTGGGTACTCTAAATTTTTTTTTTTTTTAATTTCAATGATTTTTTTTCCTATTGGTTTATGGGGTCTCCATTGGCTAAGCCAACATTTATTGCCCATCCCTAATTGCCCCACTAGCTGGTGGTGTGGTGGCCACCCTTGAACCCGCTGCAGTGCGTGTGGTGTAGGTGTAGGTTGTTGCCAATCGGCACCGGAGACGCCAATAATGTTGCTCTTTTTAATGAGTGGAATAATATCCCACCAGCGTCACCCATAATGTTGCCAAGTTTGGGGTATCTACTTTATTCAGATATTAATCTGATAGATATTAATGAGGATATTGCTTTTCAGAGTCACCAGGTATGATACCACCACAAGGTTTAACCGGATATCGATCAAAGACCAAGTTAGTTAGTTCAAGTTCAATAATAGTTTATTTACGGACTTCCGGGTGCGACGATGACCAGCTGAGTCACACGTTTCGGCAGCTCCCGGTGAAACGGACTTTTGGGCTCTTGATAGGAGCCCCAACGGCAATTTTGACAGCTAAAAACACTGTGCGGTAAACCAGAAGGGAATCCCCCCTGGATACGGATGAAAAAAGGAGGAGAAAGTGGCCGGATTGCAGTGGATCCTTTAGAACAGCGGCAAGGAAGGCAAGCAAAAACCAAGATGGCGTCGGAAGGTGGCAGTTTAACATGGGGCCCTGAACAACAAGAGTTCTTGAAATGCTGTGTGGAAGAGCTCAAAAAGGAAATGAAGAAAGAGCTGTTGGCCCCGATACTACAGGCGATCGAAGGGCTAAAGGAGGAACAAAAGACCCAGGAGCGGGAGCTTCGGGTCGTGAAGGCAAAGGCAGCCGAGAATGAGGACGACATACAGGGCCTGGTGGTGAAGACGGAGACGCATGTGGCACATCAGAAACGATGTGTGGAAAGGTTGGAGGCACTGGAGAACAACGCAAGGAGGAACAACCTGAGGATTCTTGGTCTTCCTGAAGGTGCGGAGGGAGCGGACGTCGGGGCATATGTGAGCACGATGCTGCACTCGTTAATGGGAGCGGAGGCCCTGGCGGGTCCGTTGGAGGTGGAGGGAGCATACCGAGTGATGGCGCGAGGACCGAGAGCAGGAGAAATTCCCAGAGCCATAGTGGTGAGATTCCTCCGTTTTAAGGATAGAGAAATGGTCCTTAGATGGGCAAAGAAAACTCGGAGCAGTAAATGGGAGAATGCGGTGATCCGCGTTTATCAAGACTGGAGTGCGGAGGTGGCGAGAAGGAGGGCGAGCTTTAATCGGGCCAAGGCGGTGCTTCATAAAAAGAAGATAAAATTTGGAATGCTGCAACCGGCAAGACTGTGGGTCACATATCGAGGGAGGCACCACTACTTTGAGACGGCGGATGAAGCGTGGACTTTTATTGTGGAAGAAAAACTGGAATGAGCGGGTTATTAAAAAGAACGTTTGAACAAAGTGGTGGGGCGAATGTGGGGGGCGAAGAGGGGGGTTAAAAAGGGGGGAAAGAGGAGTTTTATGTACTAATCCTGCGATGTGGTAACTTTTCTTTCTTCCACAGGTGGTGATGGGGGGAGGAGGGGAGGTGGAGGAGATGGGGCGTTGGCCATTGGGGGCGGGGCCAAGGGAGAAGCGCGGGCTTGATTCCCGCGCTATGATAATCATGGCGGGAAGGAGGGGGCGTCGCACGGTGCGAGCCGAGGTCACGGGGGGAAGCCGAGGTCGGCCAGAGTTTGCTGACTTCTGGGAGCAACATGGGGGGAGTAATTACGCTAGCGGGGGATCTAGCAGGGGGGGTGGGAGGGGGGAATTACTGGGTTGCTGCTGCTGGGGGGAGGGGGGAGCTGGTATGGGAGGGGATGGGCAGGGGGGCACCGCCTGGGGGAGATACAGCTGCGTGGGAACCGGGTGAGGAGCTGGAAAAAGGGGATGGCTAATCGACAAGGGAAGCCCCCCAACCCGGCTGATCATGTAGAACGTGAGAGGGCTGAACGGGCCGATAAAGAGGGCACGGGTACTCGCACACCTTAAGAAACTTAAGGCAGATGTGGTTATTTTACAGGAAACGCACCTGAAACTGATAGACCAGGTTAGGCTACGCAAAGGATGGGTGGGGCAGGTGTTCCATTCGGGGCTAAATGCGAAAAACAGGGGGGTGGCTATATTAGTGGGGAAGCGGGTAATGTTCGAGGCAAAGACTATAGTGGCGGATAACGGGGGCAGATACGTGATGGTGAGTGGCAAACTACAGGGGGAGACGGTGGTTTTGGTAAACGTATATGCCCCGAACTGGGATGATGCCAATTTTATGAGGCGGATGCTAGGACGCATTCCGGACCTAGAGATGGGAAAGCTGATAATGGGGGGAGATTTTAATACGGTGTTGGAACCAGGGCTGGATAGGTCGAAGTCCAGGACTGGAAGGAGGCCGGCAGCAGCCAAGGTACTTAAAGATTTTATGGAGCAGATGGGAGGTGTAGACCCGTGGAGATTTAGCAGACCTAGGAGTAAAGAGTTCTCGTTTTTCTCCTATGTCCATAAAGTCTACTCGCGAATGGACTTTTTTGTGCTGGGAAGGGCGTTGATCCCGAAGGTGAGGGGAACGGAGTATATGGCTATAGCCATTTCGGATCACGCTCCACACTGGGTAGACTTGGAGATAGGGGAGGAAACAGGAGGGCGCCCACCCTGGAGAATGGACATGGGACTAATGGCAGATGAGGGTGTGTGTCTAAGGGTGAGGGGGTGCATTGAAAAGTACTTGGAACTCAATGATAATGGGGAGGTCCAGGTGGGAGTGGTCTGGGAGGCGTTGAAGGCGGTGGTTAGAGGGGAGCTGATATCAATAAGGGCACATAAAGGGAAGCAGGAGAGTAAGGAACGGGAGCGGTTGCTGCAAGAACTTTTGAGGGTGGACAGACAATATGCGGAAGCACCGGAGGAGGGACTGTACAGGGAAAGACAAAGGCTACATGTAGAATTTGACTTGCTGACTACGGGCACTGCAGAGGCACAATGGAGGAAGGCACAGGGTGTACAGTACGAATATGGGGAGAAGGTGAGCAGGTTGCTAGCACACCAATTGAGGAAAAGGGGAGCAGCGAGGGAAATAGGGGAAGTGAGGGATGAGGAAGGAGAGATGGAGCGGGGAGCGGAGAGAGTGAATGGAGTGTTCAAGACATTTTATAAAATTATATTAAGCTCAACCCCCGGATGGGAGGGAGAGAATGATGGGCTTCTTGGACCGGCTGGAATTTCCCAAGGTGGAAGAGCAGGAAAGGGTGGGACTGGGAGCACAGATCGAGGTAGAAGAAGTGGTGAAAGGAATTAGGAGCATGCAGGCGGGAAAGGCCCCGGGACCGGATCGATTCCCAGTCGAATTCCATAGAAAATATGTGGACTTGCTCGCCCCGGTATTGACGAGGACCTTTAATGAGGCAAAGGAAAGGGGACAACTGCCCCAGACTGTCTGAAGCAACGATATCGCTTCTCTTAAAGAAGGAAAAGGACCCGCTACAATGCGGGTCCTATAGACCTATTTCCCTCCTAAATGTAGATGCCAAGATCCTGGCCAAGGTAATGGCAATGAGAATAGAGGAATGTGTCCCGGGGGTGGTCCACGAGGACCAAACTGGGTTTGTGAAGGGGAGACAGCTGAACACTAATATACGGAGGCTGTTAGGGGTAATGATGATGGCCCCACCAGAGGGGGAAACGGAGATAGTAGTGGCGATGGATGCCGAGAAAGCATTTGATAGAGTGGAGTGGGATTATTTGTGGGAGGTGTTGAGGAGATTTGGTTTTGGAGAGGGGTATGTTAGATGGGTGCAGCTGTTGTATAGGGCCCCGATGGCGAGCGTGGTCACGAATGGACGGGGATCTGCATATTTTCGGCTCCATAGAGGGACAAGGCAGGGATGCCCTCTGTCCCCATTATTGTTTGCTCTGGCGATTGAGCCCCTGGCGATAGCGTTGAGGGGTTCCAAGAAGTGGAGGGGAGTACTTAGAGGAGGAGAAGAACACCGGGTATCTTTGTATGCGGACGATTTGCTACTATACGTGGCAGACCCGGTGGAGGGGATGCCAGAAATAATGCGGATACTTGGGGAGTTTGGGGATTTTTCAGGGTATAAATTGAACATGGGGAAAAGTGAGTTGTTTGTGGTGCATCCAGGGGAGCAGAGTAGAGAAATAGAGGACCTACCGTTGAGGAAGGTAACAAGGGACTTTCGTTACCTGGGGATCCAGATAGCCAAGAATTGGGGCACATTGCATAGGTTAAATTTAACGCGGTTGGTGGAACAAATGGAGGAGGATTTCAAGAGATGGGATATGGTATCCCTGTCACTGGCAGGGAGGGTGCAGGCGGTTAAGATGGTGGTCCTCCCGAGATTCCTCTTTGTGTTTCAGTGCCTCCCGGTGGTGATCACGAAGGCTTTTCTTTAAAGGATTGAAAAGAGCATCATGGGTTTTGTGTGGGCCGGGAAGACCCCGAGAGTGAGGAAGGGAGTCTTACAGCGTAGCAGGGATGGGGGGGGGCTGGCACTACCGAGCCTAAGTGAGTATTATTGGGCCACTAATATTTCAATGGTGAGTAAGTGGATGGGAGAGGAGGAGGGAGCGGCGTGGAAGAGATTAGAGAGGGCGTCCTGTAGGGGGACTCGCCTACAGGCCATGGTGACAGCCCCATTGCCGTTCTCACCGAGGAACTACACCACAAGCCCGGTGGTGGTGGTTACACTGAAGATTTGGGGACAGTGGAGACGGCATAGGGGAAAGACTGGAGCCTTGGGGGGGTCCCCGATAAGAAACAACCATAGGTTTGCCCCGGGGGGAATGGATGGGGGATATGGAATGTGGCAAAGAGCAGGAATAACGCAACTGAAAGATCTGTTTGTGGATGGGAAGTTCGCGAGTCTGGGAGCGCTGACCGAGAAATATGGGTTGCCCCAAGGGAATGCATTCAGGTATATGCAACTGAGGGCTTTTGCGAGGCAACAGGTGAGGGAATTCCCGCAGCTCCCGACACAAGAGGTGCAGGACAGAGTGATCTCAAAGACATGGGTGGGGGATAAGGTGTCAGATATATATATAGGGAAATGAGGGACGAAGGGGAGACTATGGTAGATGAACTAAAAGGGAAATGGGAAGAAGAGCTGGGGGAGGAGATCGAGGAGGGGCTGTGGGCAGATGCCCTAAGCAGGGTAAACTCATCGTCCTCGTGTGCCAGGCTAAGCCTGATTCAGTTTAAGGTATTACACAGGGCACATATGACTGGAGAACGGCTCAGTAAAATTTTTGGGGTGGAGGATAGGTGTGCGAGGTGCTCGAGAAGCCCAGCGAATCATACCCATATGTTTTGGTCATGCCCGGCACTACAGGGGTTTTGGATGGGGGTGACAAAGGTGCTTTCAAAAGTAGTGGGGGTCCGGGTCGAACCAAGCTGGGGGTTGGCTATATTTGGGGTTGCACAAGAGCCGGGAGTGCAGGAGGCGAGAGAGGCCAATGTTTTGGCCTTTGCGTCCCTAGTAGCCCGGCGCAGGATATTGTTAATGTGGAAAGAAGCCAAGCCCCCGGGGGTGGAGACCTGGATAAATGACATGGCAGGGTTTATAAAGCTAGAGCGGATTAAGTTCGTTCTCAGGGGGTCGGCTCAAGGGTTCACCAGGCGGTGGCAACCGTTCGTCGAATACCTCACAGAAAGATAGATGGAATGGAAAAAAGAAGGCAGCAGCAGCAGCCCAGGATCGGGGGGGCGGGGGGAGGAGGAGGAACCAGAAGGACTCTCAGGGTTGTTAATATATACTGTATAGTATGTATAGGTCGTTGCTACAGATAATTATATATTGGACTGTTAAATTATATTTTTGGAGAGTGTTACTTGTGATAAGGCAGTTGCCAATTAGGGTTAGTTTTCATTTTTGTTATTTATTATTTATTCATTTTTTGTTTATAAAATAGGTCATTGTTATTTGTGTTGTTATAATATTGTGTAAAGGATGCACAATGTACTGTGTTGGTTGACCAAAAATGTTCAATAAAATATTTATATAAAAAAAGTTTATTTACACACAATTACTTTGCCATGCAGCGTAAAACACTACGAGCTAAAATACACCTCACACTACAACAACCTGTACTTAACTTCAGGCACCTGGCTTTATGCAGAGGAACAAGGCCTTTGTTCGGATCTTGCGTGGCTGGGTCTGAAGAAGTGTCTTCGTTTCTGCTGGGCTCATCCGTCTGGTAGCGATCGTTGGTCTTGAACTTGCTTCTGGTCGTGGTGCTGCAATTGGTATCAGGCGTAGGCCGGGCCAAGAGAGTGCCGATGCGCTGGGGCCAAAAGAGACCGAACACATGGCAGTGGCTCTCTTTATCCTTCGGGGGTTTCGCGCTCTTTTGGGCGGTCCTTAGCTTTGGACCCAATAATTCGGCAGGCTTCGATTACTGCCTTTGATTTTAACCAATAAAGGGGCGGGTGCCATGATGGCTGGGCGTGTCCTGAGCGGTCATTGACCTTGGCTGTTTGGGCTTCCTGGGTGAAGGGACTGGCGCCGATCCGTCTGGATCTGTATCGGTTACCTGAGTACAAGTCTTTTGTCCTGGGGAAATGGGCCATTAGAATGCAAATCGGCTGTGGGTTTCGATAGTGTCTGGTTATCTAGTGGCAAATATACACTTGAGCTCTGAGTTCGTCTGGATCCTGCATTGGCCATATTTCCCATGATTTTTTGCAAGTGGCCATATTTCCCTTTGTAAGTGGCCATCCCAGGTGGCTACAAGGGGCCTTGTGAAGCACCTTGGAACAGTTTAGTTTAAAGGTGCCATATACCTACAGCTTTTTTGCTATTATTAAAATTGTGTAATATGCATCATCAAGTTTAACCTTGATGCATACGGTGGCCAAATAGCCTACACCATGCACTGTGCTCAGAGGGAGAAATATCGACTAAAAAAAAAAGCACCCAGCACCCTGAACCCCAGCAAGGAGTCAGCTCCAAGCAAACTGGAAATAGCAATCTGTAACAAATACGTATATTTAAAATAAATACAATACAAATGTAACTCATTATGTTTGTGAATTAATTATTTTTTGTTTTAATCTTAGAGCTGCAACCGGAGTGTATTTTCCAGTGAATTCTGCTTCCATGCTGTGCAAATGTTGATTTAAAATGCAGATAACCAAGAGGATACTGACTGCCTCCTATTCTCATTCATGCTTCATCTGTCAAAGTGCGGAATGCCATGATCAAAGGGCATTACCTCATATTTATTGGCCCCCTTCCAGAGGCAAGAGATTTCTGCAGCGATGCTGGCAGAACTTAAAACCACACCTTTTCCCCCTCTTTATTCATTCAGGAGCAAGACCTTGAAGTGAAAGATAATACTCCGTGCGGTAAGGTTTTTAAACAATCCCTTAGTTCAGAGCGAGGAATGAGAAGTGAGAGGTCCTTCAACCAGGAGCTTCATGCGAAAGGCGTCTTTCAACCTTTACAAATTTCCTCTGACACAAAAAAACCTTCGACCTTAATAACCTTTACATGTCTTTCCCTTTGTTCTGCTGGTTTATGTTAGTTGTTAACAGGTGCAGTTCTCGGACCAGAAATACTCCACAGATGCTGGTGTCATTTATTACTCTTGAAAGACAAAAATAGGAGCTCGCAAGCTCATGACATGCTCTGAAAGGGAGGAGTGTCACAGAATACACCCGGTGTATTAAATGGTTTGACATGACGAGCAAGGGGGTGCAGCAGGGGCAGGTGAATGGATGATCTCAAACTTAGTGAGAAAGCGCCCATGAGCCTCTTATATTTGTTGAGGATGGCCAGTGTGGTGCGTCGGGGGCAGGGGAGAGGGATTTGTAAATTTGGGTGGTACATGTCATAAACTGGATCAACCACAGAAATATGTGGCCACAAGAAAAGTTCAGAGGTTAGGAACTCTGCAGAGAGTAACTCACCTCCCACCTCCAGAGCTCGTCCAGCAGTTAAAAGGCATAGGTCAGGAGTGTGATGGAATAGGGCAGCACGGTGGCACAGTGGTTAGCACTGCTGCCTCCAGCGCTGAGGACCCGGGTTCGAATCCCGGCCCTGGGTCACTGTCCATGTGGAGTTTGCACATTCTCCCCATGTCTGCGTGGGTTTCACCCACACAACCCAAAGATGTGCTGGTTAGGTGGATTGGCCGCGCTAAATTGCCTCTTAATTGGAAAAGAAAAATAATTGGCTACTCTAAATTTATTTTAAAAAAACATATCCTTCTATCCCTTTGTCCCTTATGTGGTTGTGAAAGCGGAGGGGGAGTTCTTGCAGGTTAATGGTGTATTACATATTGAAGATGGGGAGGGAGGGAGGTGGTGTGCGTCCCAGGGGGAATAATCAGGATTGGAGACAGTAAGGGCCTTACTCAAATACGAGAGCGCAGGGGGAGAGCAGTTGAGAAAAATCAACAGCGTGAGCTGCAGCAAATTAACATGCATGTGAGGTGGGCTTTTGAATGTGAAGTTGGGAACGGACAGGGATGGATGCGGTGTTGACATGGTGACATGGTTGAGAAATGCAAGTGGTTAGCGACAGTCCTGTTTGTGATTAAGATCTAGGGAGGGGCGAGGCCATGTGTGGCACCAAGATTGAGGGAGTGGCTGCGAATGGGAATATGAGAGTTTATGAAGTGGGAGAGACGAAGCGAGGTCATGGAAGTAAATTTAGAGTAGGACGGGCAAGGGGCGTGAGGTGAAGATTGGCAACATTCAGTGTCTATGCTGCTGGAGGGTACCACAGCGAGATGCTCTGGGTGAGACTCGGCAGGGAGGGCAGTATACAATGTTGATTTTAAGGGATGATGATTTTTATGGTTATGTAAATATCGGATTGGATAATTAATGGAAGAGGAACGATTTGCAGAGAAATGGGGAAAGAACAGGAGTAGGGCTAATTAGATAGCTCATTCAGAGGGACAGGCAACAGGAACCAAATGGTCTCCTTATGTGCTATACGGGCGGCATCGAGGCACAGTGGTTAGCACTGCTGATTCACGGCGCCAAAGACCTGGGTTCAACTCGACCGTGGGTGTCTGTGTGGAGTTTGCATGTTCTCCGTGTCTATGTGGGTTTCCTCCGGATGCTCTGGTTTCCTCCCACAGTCCAAAGAAGTGCAGGTTTAGGTGAATTGCCCATGATAAAACTACCCCTAAAATGTCCACAAAGATCTGTAGGTTAGGTGGGGATCTGGGCTTACGAGGATATGGTGGAGAGGTGGGGTGCTCTTACGGAGGGTAGGTGCAGACTCGAAGGGCTGAATGGCCTCCTTCTGTACTGTAGTCATTCTATGACTGAATAATGCTTACCAACCTTTGGGTAGCATATAGAGATACCACTATTCCTCGCCAGAATGGAGATTGAACATAGAACATACAGTGCAGAAGGAGGCCATTCGGCCCATCGAGTCTGCACCGACCCACTTAAGCACTATCCCCGTACCCCAATAACCCCTCGTAACCTTTTTGGTCACTAAGGGCAATTTATCATGGCCAATCCACCTAACCTGCACGTCTTTGGACTGTGGGAGGAAACCGGAGCACCCGGAGGAAACCGACGCAGACACGGGGAGAACGTGCAGACTCCGCACAGACAGTGACCCAGCAAGGAATCGAACCTGGGACCCTGGTGCTGTGAAGCAATAGTGTTAATCACTTGTGCTACCGTGCTGCCATGTTAAAGAAGCATTGAGAAGAATGAGCGGGATGAGAGTAAAGGGACTAGGATGTAACTTGCTGATAAATAAATCTGGAGGCAGTTTCGCCAACACTTCGGGTTGGGGGCAGGGTCAAGGGAAATGCCGATTCGGGGGAACCACAGATTTGAGCTAGGGAGGTAGGATGGAAATTTCTGGAAATGGGAAGAGAAGGGGATTAAGGCGCTAAAAGATTTGTTTCTTAGGGGTCGGTTTGCAGGATTGAAGGAGCTGGAAGCGAAGTATAGGCTGGAGCAGGGAGAAATGTTTAGATACATGCAGGTTCGGGATTTTACCAGAAAGGAGATACAGAGCTTCCCGGAGGAACCGGCCTCCACATTGTTGGAGGAGGTGCTGACGACAAGGGGACTGGAGAAGGGGGCAGTGTCAGCGGTTTACGGAGCTATTTTGGAAGAGGATAAGGCACCACTGGAAGGGATCAAAGCAAAGAGGGAGGAAGAGTTGGGAGAGGTTATAGAGGAGGGGGTCTGGTGTGAGGTGCTCCGGAGAGTGAATGCCTCCACCTCGTGTGCGAGGTTGGGGCTGATACAGCTGAAGGTGGTATACAGAGCACACCTCACGAGGGCGAGGATGAGCCGATTCTTTGAAGGAGTAGAGGATGTGTGTGAGCGTTGCGGGGGGAGGCCCCACTAATCACATTCATATGTTTTGGTCCTGTCCAAAGCTAGAGGATTACTGGAAGGTTTTTAGGGTAATTTCCAAGGTGGTGCATGTGAAACTGGACCTGGGTCCCCGGGAGGCCATATTCGGGGTGTCGGACCAGCCGGGGTTGACAACGGGTGCGGAGGCAGATATCGTAGCCTTCGCTTCGTTGATCGCCCGAAGGCGGATCCTGTTGGGATGGAGAGCAGCCTCTCCACCCTGTGCCCTGGCGTGGCGGGGGGACCTGTTGGAATTCTTGACCCTTGAGAAGGTTAAGTTTGAACTGAGGGGACGGGCGGAGGGGTTCTACAATTCATGGGCATTATTCATTATGCACTTTCAAGAACTGGATAACATCGAACATTAGTGGGGGGGGGGGGGGCTGTGTGATTTAAGGGTGACTACGGGTAATCCCTGATTCCTTTTTGTCATTTGTTTATGTGAACATGCGGGCGAATGTTTGGGGTTTGGTGGGAGGATGGGATCATGGTTATTGATATGGGGATTGACATATTTATTGCTGATTATTGTTTATTGTTGGTGGGTGTAAATTTCAGAGAAAATGTGAAAAAGGAGAATTAAAAAAAATATATATATTTTTTAAAACTTGCTGACAAATGCCTCTAATTCCTTGTTATCTTGGATGGGGAGGGTCTTGGGTTACCAAAATCTGGCGAGAAGTACAACTGTCTGCCTCCCCCACACTGAGCACCGCAACATTTCCATTCTCACAGTACCTCCTCCTGGCCCAGTGAAAAGCCAACATTGTTACCTATCTGGACAATTATCTACTCTCAAAAATAATTTTCTCCCTCTTCTGCAATATTTTTGTAATTAATAAGATAAAGTGTTCAAAAAATTAAGAAAAATCATGTTTCCATGATTTTCCCCCGGGTTTGTTTGCAGCTGCACTGAGGCAAGTAACCGTCGATTCCCGTTGGTAACACTAAGCACATGGCAGTAAGTCGCATCAGGTGGAAATACTTCAGTTTTCACCCATAAACCAACACTAAAGCAAAGTCAAGATGTCAATCCAATCGTCCTGAGCCCTTACGTTGAGAATAGCATTTCTTTCTAAAAAAAATTCCAATTAAAGGGCAATTTAGCGTGGCCAATCCATCTACCCTGCACATGTTTGGGTTGTAGGGGTGCGACCCACGCAGACAGGGGGGGGGGGGGGAAATGTGCAAACTTCACACGGACAGTGACCCAGGGCCGGGATCGAACTGGGGTCCTCGACACCATGAGGTAGCAGTGCTAACCACTGCCCATCAACAACATTTATCTCAGCGAAATGTGGAGGGCATGGCGATTTCCGATCTGCTGGTGATCAGGAATAGGGAAGACCGCTGCCTCACAACACCAGGAACATGGGTTTGATTCCAGCTTTGGGGACTGTGTGGAGTTTGCCCGTTCTCCCAGTGTCTGTGTGAGTTTCCTCCGGGTACTCCGGTTTCCTCTCACGGTCCTAAAATGTGCAGGTTTTTAAAATTGGCCATTCAAAATTTCCCCTTAATATCTGAATTGCAGGTTAGGTGGGGTTACATGGATAGGGAGGGGGAGTGGGCCTAAGAATAATAATCTTTATTAGCACCAGGAGGAAACCCACGCAGGTACAGGGAGAACAGTGGTTCGCACTTTTTCTTTCTCTAAAATTTAGAATATCCAATTAATTTTTTCCAATTAAGGGGCAATTTTAGTGTGGCCAATCCACCAAGCCTGCACATGTTTGGGTTGTGGGGGTGAGACCCACGCAGACAGGGGGGGAATGTGTAAACTCCACACGGACAGTGACCCAGAGCCGGGATCGAACCTGGGACCTCAGCGCCGTGAGGCAGCAGTGCTAACCCACTGCGCCACCGTGCTGCCTATGGTTAGCACTGTTGGTTTACAGCACCAGGGTCCCAGGTTTGATTCCCGCTTGGGTCATTGCTGTACGGAGTCTCCACGTTCTCCCTGTGCCTGCGTGGGTTTCCTCCGGGTGCTCCGGTTTCCCACAAGTCCCGAAAGACGTGCTGTTCGGTGAATTGGACATTCCGAATTCTCCCTCTGTGTACCCGAACAGGCGCCGGAATGTGACGACTAGGGGATTTTCACAGTAACGTCATTGCAGCGTTAATGTAAGCCGACCGGTGACAATAATAAAAGATTACAAGTAGGGTACTCTTTCAGAGGATTGGTGGAGACTCGATTTGCCAAATGGGCTCCTGCACTGTAGCAATTCTATGGAGAGTGAGTGAGAGAGAGCAGGATGGGTTAACTTGAGGTTTCACAACGGGGAGGTGCGGGAGAGTGGGAGTACATCTGGGAGGTGCTGCGTAGGTTTGGGTTTGAGGGAGGGTTTACCAGTTGGGTTAAGCTCCTTTACAGAGCCCTGGTGGCGAGTGTAGTGACGAACCGGCGGAGGTCGGAGTACTTTCGACTGTACCGAGGGACGAGGCAGGGGTGCCCCCCCTGCTGTTCGCATTGGCGATCGAACCATTGGCCATGTCATTGAGGGAGTCTAATAAATGGAGAGGGGTGGTCCGAGGGGGAGAAGAGCATCGGGTGTCGCTATATGCGGATGACCTGTTGCTGTACGTGACGGATCCAATGGAGGGGATGGTGGAGGTCATGCAGACTCTAAGGGAGTTTGGGGAGTTTTCGGGCTATCAGCTCAATGTAGGGAAGAGTGAGCTCTTTGTATTACAGGCGGGGGACCAAGAAAGAGGGATAGGGGACCTACCGCTGAGGAGGGCGGAGGGGAGCTTTCGGTATCTGGGGATCCAGATAGTCAGGAGTTGGGGGGCCCTACATAAACTGAATCTGACGAGGTTGGTGGAGCAAATGGAGGAGGATTTTAAAAGATGGGACATGTTACCGCTCTCGCTGGCGGGTAGAGTGCAGTCGGTCAAAATGGTGGTCCTTCCGATGTTTTTGTTTGTGTTTCAGTGCCTTCCCATCGTGATCACTAAGGCCTTTTTTAAGAGAGTAGGCAGGAGTATTATGGGGTTTGTGTGAGTGAATAAGACCCCGAGGGTAAGGAGAGGGTTCCTGGAACGCAGTAGGGACCGAGGAGGGTTGGCGCTGCCAAACCTAGGGAGCTACTACTGGGCAGCAAATGTGGCGATGATCCACAAGTGGGTTATGGAGGAAGAGGGGGCGGCATGGAAGAGGATGGAGATGGCGTCCTGCAAAGGAACGAGCCTGGGGGCATTGGTGACGGCACCGCTGCCGCTCTCGCCGACAAAGTATACCACGAGCCCGGTGGTGGCGGCAACGCTAAGGATCTGGGGCCAGTGGAGACGGCATCGGGGTGCAATGGGAGCATCGGTGTGGTCCCCAATCAGGGGTAACCATCGATTTGTCCCGGGGAAGATGGACGGGGGGTTCCAGAGCTGGCATCGGGCGGGAATCTGAAGAATGGGGGACCTGTTCATTGACGGAACGTTTGCGAGCCTAGGGGCACTGGAGGTGAAGTTTGTGTTACCCCCAGGAAATGCCTTTAGATATATGCAGGTGAGGGCTTTTGTGAGGTGACAGGTGAGGGAATTCCCGTTGCTCCCGGCACAAGAAATTCAAGACAGGGTGATCTCGGGTGTATGGGTCGGGGAGGGCAAGGTGTCGGCAATACACCAGGAGATGAAAGAAGAGGGGGAAGCGCTGGTAGAAGAGTTGAAGGGTAAATGGGAGGAGCTGGGGGAGGAGATCGAGGAAGGTCTGTGGGCTGATGCCCTGGGTAGGGTTAATTCTTCCTCCTTGTGTGCCAGGCTCAGCCTGATACAATTTAAGGTGGCTCACAGAGCTCACTTGACGGGGTCGAGGTTGAGCAGGTTCTTTGGAGTAGAGGACAGATGTGGAAGGTGCTCAGGGAGCCCGGCGAACCATGTCCATATGTTTTGGTCATGCCCGGCACTGGAGGGGTTCTGGAGAGGAGTGGCGGGAGCAATATCTCAGGTGGTGAAAGTCCGGGTCAAGCCAAGCTGGGGGCTAGCAATATTCGGAGTAGTGGACGAACCGGGAGTGCAGGAGGCGAAAGAGGCCGGTATTCTGGCCTTTGCATCCCCAGTAGCCCGGCGCAGGATCTTGCTAATGTGGAAGGAGGCGAAGCCCCCCCAGCGTGGAGGCCTGGATAAACGACATGGCCAGGTTCATAAAGTTGGAGAGGATCAAGTTCGCCTTGAGAGGGTCTGCGCAGGGGTTCTACAGGCGGTGGCAACCGTTCCTAGACTATCTCGCGGAGCGTTAGAGGAAGGTCGGTCAGCAGCAGCAGCAACCTGGGGGGGTGGGGTAGCTGCTTGTGGGGGGGTGGATGAGCAAGAGATAACATGAAGAGTCGGGGAAACTGGCACGTATGGGAGAGAGCCAGTGTACAAAGCTGTGTAAATATACTATTTTGCCATGTATATATCTTGCTCCGCGCAATTTCTCGTTTCCTTTTTTTTTGTTGGGGGGGGGTTATTGTTTGTAAGGGAGAAAAATTGTGTTAAAAACTTTAATAAATATATATTTTTTTAAAAAAACTTGGGGTTTCTGCTCCGAGGGAGGCAGGGATAGGCACTTTCGATATGTCGAGGAGGGGCACAGGATGCAGAGTTGTATTCTTCATCAAGGGATGTTCGAATCTGGATGACGGCAGGAGAGAGGACGGAGGTTGAAACAGTGACACAGGTTGGAGGTAGGAATTAGAAGCAGCTGGGATTCCAGCGAGTGGTGGAGGCAGGAAAGAAAGGATGGTGAAAGGGAGGGAGATAAAAGTAACATGCTTGGGTCTGGAGCACATAATGTACACGGGGTGATTAGTTAGGAGATACATGTTCTGGTCTTGAATAGAACTTTTCCTTTACTCCAGGTAGCAGATGTATCAAAGTTATTCTGTTAAGTACATTCGGTACTTAACTGTGACAATAAATGTTACATTATCTATCTACGCAACTGCCAGCCTACATGGATTGCAAACTCAACACAAATTGCCTTTTGTTTATGTAGTGCGTGTGTCTCTCTCTCCCTATCTCTGTTCCTTAACATCTCTGCTCAGGCTACAGGGGATAGTTGGAAATTATAACGTTTTAAGTTAAGCCCCATGATTGACGTGGTGGACATAACATGCTCAAGGTATTTGTATTATTATACATGGACAGGTTGTAATGATTGAACTGATTGAAACCAATCGTAACTGTTGCTCCACATATTCAGTTGCAGTGAAATGTTAAGTTTTTAAATTAGGAATTCAGTAAAATGATCAATAGAAGGGTATGCTGCAAAGTTGAGCTGTACGGGAGACCCATGTGCCCGGGCTGAATATTTCAAAGCTTGGTGCTGTGTAATTTTATGCATTCTTACCTGGCCTCATCTTAAATGTTTTCCAAGTCACTTTTGAAAAGATCGCAGTGCTTCATCTAGGGTTACCTGCGAAAGATTTGTTTAGATCATAGAATCCCTGCAGTGCAGGTGGCCATTTGGCCCAACGAGTCTGCACTGACCCTCCAAAAGAGCACTTTATGTAGGTCCACTCCCCTGCCCTATCCCCATAATTCCACCTAACCTTTGGACTAAGGGGCAATTTAGCATGGAAAATCCACCCAACCTGTACATCTTTGGACTGTGGGAGGAAACCGGAGCACCCGGAGGAAACCCACACAGACACAGGGAGAACGTTCAAACTCCACAGTCACCCAAGGCTGGAATCGAACCCAGCTCCCTGGGGCTGTGAGTCAGTTGTACCACTGTGCCGCCCAAAGAGGTCCCAAGTAGGCTTGCATTAACACTGCAATAATGTTACTGTGAAAAGTCCCTGGTCGCCACATTCCGGCGCCTGTTCGGGTACACTGAGGGAGAATTCAGAATGTCCAATTCGCCTAACAGCACGCCTTTTCGGGACTTGTGGGAGGAAACTGGAGCACCCGGAGGAAACCCACGCAGACACGGGGAGTACGTGCAGACTCCGCACAGACAGCGACCCAAGCCGGGAATCGAACCAGGGACCCCGACGCTGCGAAGCAACAGTGCTAACCACTGTGCTACCGTGCCGCCCATTGTGGATGCCGGGCTGAATGAGAACAATTGTGAACACAAGAGGAACTCAGCTGATTCCTGATGTCTCTTGTTTACATAAATCCATGCCACATCCGGCCAAAAATCAAAAAGACTCGTGTCTACATCGCAGTTTTTAACGACCACTGTTCACATTTGCATCTTGCACCCAATGAAATACTTCTGCAGTGTGGCCACTGTTGCAAAGTAGGCAATGTGACAGCCAATTTAAACGCAGCAAACCCTTACAAACAGCAATGCGATGACTGACCAGATAATGTTTTTCTGTGAGGTTAACTGAGAGATGAATGCCAGCCAGGTCACCAGGGATAACTCCCTTGCTCCTGCAAAATAAATACTGCCACGTGATCATGTGCCCACCAGGGAGGGAGAGCAGGCAGTGTAATATCTCGGCTGACACACGCCACCTGACAGTGCAGCACTCCTTCAGTACGGCAATGGAGTGTCAGTTCAGATTATATGTTCAGAGAGATCTAGGTGTACAGGTCCACAGGTCACTGAAAGGGGCAACACGGGTGGCGAAGGCAGTCAAGAAGGCATATGGCATGCTTGCCTTCATTGGCCGGGGCATTGAGTATAAGAATTGGCAAGTCATGTTGCAGCTGTATAGAACCTTAGTTAGGCCACACTTGGAGTCTAGTGTTCAATTCTGGTCGCCACACTACCAGAAAGATGTGGAGGCTTTAGAGAGGGTGCAGAAGAGATTTACCAGGATGGTGCCTGGTATGGAGGGCATTAGCTATGAGGAGAGGTTGAATAAACTTGGTTTGTTCTCACTGGAACGACAGAGGTTGAGGAGCGACCTGATAGGGGTCTACAAAACTATGAGGTGGATAGTCTGAGAGTTTTTCCCAGGGTAGAGGGTTCAATTACTCGGGGGCTCAGGTTTAAGGTGAGAGGTGCAAGGTTTAGAGGAGATGTACGAGGTAAGTTTTTTTACACAGAGGGTAGTGGGTGCCTGGAACTCGCTGCCGGAGGAGGTGGCGGAAGTAGGGGCGATAGTGACGTTTATCTTGACATACATGAATAGGATGGGAATAGAGGAATACGGAGCCGCCGGAAGTGTAGAAAATTTTAGTTTAGACGGGCAGCATGGTCGGCGCAGGCTTGGAGGGCTGAAGGGCCTGTTCCTGTGCTGTACTTTTTTTGTTCTTTGTTCGTGGGGTGACACCCAACCCCATAACCTTCCGACTGGGTAGCAAAGTGTGGTAGCTGCACAGCGACATCTGACACATTAACACAAACAAAATGGACAACGGCACTGAAGCAAATAAACAAAATAAATGATTATTTTTGAACAATTTGCTTTTTAGTAAAAATGTAATCCTTCATAGCAAAATATCTCTCTTACATTTACTCAATTCCCATGTTGTACACAGGCAACATGGCCATCAGCGATCTCTAAACAGTTCTGTGTATAATTGCAAAGTTATTTAAAAGAAAACAAATAAATAAACCCAGACAGATAAATCTCTTTCTAAGGCAAAATGTTTCCATAAAAATATTACAAATGAGAATATTTAGATTTTTTTCTTCTTTTTCTGCTTTTGACAAATAATATTTGAAATAAGTTTATTTACAAATTAGATGAAGCAGCTGTACAACTTATACCCAGAGTTACGAACATCAGACTATTTTAAAAAACGTACAAGCATACCAGTTTCAGCTACAGATTAAACCATTTCTTCCTTGCCTCCGAAGGGCCCTCCGTGGATGTAAGATCCTCTCTTTCAAATTTTCGCTTCTCCTCTGCAAGACATTTAATGGGCTACCCCATTCATGCAAACTGGTGCATGGTCCCTGAAGGGTGGGGGTCGGACGGCAATTCAACTGTGGGAGGCTTCACTGCTGAGAGCAATGCCATCCTCCTCCCAATGATCACACAAGCATGTTTCTCCCGGCAAGGGGGCGGGGGGTCACTGGGCCTTCCGAATTGTGCATGAGGGAAATTGCAGAATCCGCACATCTCCGTGGCAACAGCAATCAACTGAGTCGGCACAAATGGGTGACCCCTCCCCCAATCTAAGATTTTCCAGGTGGGTGCGTGACTCACATGACACACTGGGCATTGCACTGAGTCACAGAGGGTGCGGTGCTACCCTAAGGTAATTCTGCACACAACAAGGTATTTCTGCAAGGTAAATGTTAAAAAAAAAGTTTCTTCTAATAAAAAAAAAGGGCATGGTACATTTTATAAATGTGCTGAAATCTAAAAAGGAAAAGTTTTTACAATGATGCTTTTTCTTCATTTATTTACATTACTTGCACAGTATCCTGATGCTACATCATCATGTGTCGAAGTGTCTGCAGCTACGGTTTAACACTGGTTTATATGACTTTGCCACAAACTCTACCAAAAACAGCTAAACCAGACTACAGTGCGTCACATGACTGTCAATCACAAGACGGCCACTGTTCCCACGTTTAAAAAGTGCATAGGAAAACAATAACCAATTACAATGGAGACCAAACCCCGGTCATCCAAGTCGGTCCCCACTCCAACACCTTTATTAGATTATCTACTTCTAAAAGCAATGGAGAATTACAATCACCCCACCCACCCCACCCCCCAACCAAGTTGACACATGGCATTGACAGATTTGATGGTTTGATTCTGATATGTACACTGCCTACAAAAACGTACCTCATCATCTCCCCCGGTCCTGACCATGGGAAGCATCCTCTTTGTGTGGTATACGTAGGGTTGCCAACTATGACTGGACACATTCCTGGTGAACATGACCTCCCAACTCCAACTGCCCTGTCCCCATTTCCCTGCCATTGGTTTCCCCCGATATGTCCATCCTCATGATGTACTGTCCCAATTTGGAGAACCCCCCCCCTAATTTGGAAAAACGGACATTTGTGATGACTCTTTACTGTCATTCATTCGTGAGAGCTTCACCCCTCCAATACCTCCACAACCCCCTCCAATACCTCCGTAACCCCCTCCAATACCTCCATAATAAACCAAAGAATTCAAAAGAAAATGGAAAAAAAAGGAAAACTTTTATTTTAATATTCCTATAATGTTTCACTGGTGTTTTTCTCCTAACAGGTGTCCTGAAAATTACCTTCAACTCCTGGAGTAATTGGCTACCCTAGTTACATTTAATCAGATTGCAAGTCCCTTTTTGTCAAGAATGTCTTTACAATTCAGATGCATCTGGCATTAGAAATAAAACTTCTCTCTGACATCACTGAATTTATGTTCTTCTCAGTTTAAACGTCAAAAGACCCCTGCCCAAAATTGCACCACCAAATTTTATCAGTGGGATAGTGGGGAATGGGTGAAATTACTTCCATATACAAAGGGCTGTAATTATATCTGACTGACAACGTTTTACTTCAAAGGGGGAAGTCACCAATTAATTATGTTTTTTCCGACAGAAATCAAAGCCATTGAAAGTTTTGATTTGATGGCAAAGTCCATCCTGGATCCAGCTATAACGTTTGAGAAACGGATTACTCTCTGAACACCATAGAGGTCCAAATATCCAAAAGAGAAAGACATCACTCGCACCCAATGACATATTGATCCACCATACTTGATTCAAAACAGCAAAGCTGTCAATGGTAAGATGGTAGAAACAACCATAGCAAACAATTGTCCTTGGCGCCTCTACTCAACGAGGTTGAAGCCCATCTCCAGCATTTGTTAGATCGTGATCAGGCACGGGATCTCTTGGTTGACTTTAAGCTCCCTAATCCAGGAACGCCAAGACCATTTCAAGCCCCAACTGTTGATTAAGACCGAGGCCAAGGATTAGGCCTCAGGTCTCACCACCCCCCCCCCCCCCCTCCACCAGAACTAAACAAAAGCCCCTCCACAATTCTTATGCAATAATTAGGTTACATTGGAAGCTGAAAACTGCATCCTTACAGAGATTCTTTCAGTGATGTCCTGTGACCGAAAGTGACCAACACTCTTGCCTTCAATTCCCATATGACCCAGCTCCCTACCCCCCCCCCCCACACCCCCGCGTCCCGGGAACAGCGCCACCCCAGCCAATAATTCTCCACAGGAATATGATAGAAACCACTATCTGTTGCTAAAACCCCAATCACACAGTAAAGACCTCCCAAAAATCTAACGCATGAGACTTGACTAGTTCTTCAGAGGCAGAAATTAAAAGTGAGGGAGCTGTTACAGAACGGGATGTATGATGTTACCAACACCAAAAAGCCGTGTTATAACGAGCATCAAAGATCCCTTTGAACTCCTATTCCTTGGGTAATTTCATCCAACAGCTGACGGTTAGGGATCCTGAGAAACACTGCCTATCTTGATCTGAATGCGAGTTGAACTTTTAATTTTATTAGTTTTTAAAGGGGGAATTTTCTACTAATATATAACTGTGAAGATCTATTTCACCACCATCCTTATCTGCAGGACTAACCATACAATTTTCTCCTCATTATTGCAGCATCCCTCTATAGCACCTACTCTTCTGTACAGCTCCTGCAGATTGTATTTACAATGGTTTACAGGTAAAGCTGCTAATTTAAAAAAAAAAAAAATTTTTTTTTTAACATGAAAAATTCTTGGAGTCCCTTTGACAGAATCTGCCAAAGCTGGAAAGGATGCTTCCAAGCAGATCCAGCAGAATGCGGGAAGCATCTCCATGGAGTTCCCATTCTGGTTGGATGTTTTCCTGGAGGTTTCATCACATGACCTCCGGCCTCCAAACTGCCCTGCCCCCACACTGGTGCCATTGGCTGCTCGACATCATTGCCCGTCCTCCCATGACCAATCGGAAAGCTAACAGCTCCTTTGCTCTCTGATTGGCCGATTTTTGACTGTCAGGCAAACAGTCCTTTATTCCCATGTCCAACTTTGTTTTTAATAACTCGGGTACTAAAAGTATATAAATAATTCGGAAAACTTCAACTTTTTATGGCCTCCTACGATTGTTTTTTTAAATTTAGTGTACCCAATTCACTTTTTCCAGTTAAGGGGCAATTTTGGCATGGCCAATCCACCTAGCCTGCACATCTTTGGGTTGTGGGGACGAATCCCACACAAACACGGGGAGAACATGCAAACTCCACACGGACAGTGACCCAGAGCCGGGATTGAATCTGGGACTTCGGCGCCGTGAGGCAGCCTCCTATGATTTTTGTCCTTGGTTTGCCAACAGTAGGAATTAATCTTCAATTCCTGGACGCTAGAGAAATCCTGAAGGGTTGGCAACCCAAGCTGAGCCCTTTATTAATAATCTAAACTGATGGTAAGTTTAATGTCACCAACTGTTCTAGTAAACAAAACGCCCATAAAGCAGGTTTTATTCCTCTTCTTTTCCAACTGGGGCAGCATGAGATCAGAACCTATTGGGAGTTTTCCCTTGGATTAGGTGCTTAATAGGGAAAAGCTCAAGAAGAAATTACCCTCAGTCAATGATGCATAGCATTCAGATTTCCATATAAAGTGCAAGGTATTTTTCTGTTAGACTCAAAAATTCAGCAACCCATTCCACCCCACAATATATCAGACCAGATCATCCAACGTCTGGAATTTCTAGCTGACAAGGTTGGACGGAAAATCATCACTGGCAGTCGACTGAAAATACAAGTTCTGTTTTTCTCGCTACAACTATTTTCCTACGCCTGCTGCAACTATGAGCGAGGCCCGTGGTACATCCTGGGTCTTGGACAGTGGAGGAC
Source organism: Scyliorhinus torazame (assembly GCF_047496885.1). Lineage (NCBI taxonomy): Eukaryota > Metazoa > Chordata > Chondrichthyes > Carcharhiniformes > Scyliorhinidae > Scyliorhinus > Scyliorhinus torazame. Next base: position 124,284,793 of record NC_092727.1, read on the forward strand.
AACCAGTGAAAACAAACTAGACAGGCCGACTCAAGACCCTGACAGCAATATTTAGAAGGTTTTTTGTTTTTAAAGTCACAAAATCACAAATGTTCCAGTCCTCTCAAAGGCAGAGATCCCAATTTGTTAGCAACTCAAAGAAGAGGCAGCTTCCTTGACTCGGGCATGTCCGCAGACTGGAAGGTGGTTGATTCGTACGGTGAGGCATCCGGAACCAGACAACCAGTAGGACGCTCAAAGCTCTGCTTCAATGATGCTTGCAAGTGCGACATGACGGTCCTAGACATCGATTGTTGCACCTGGGAGTCACTAGCTGATGGCAGAGGAAACTGGCGGCACCTCCTGTGTGCTGGCATGAGCCACCACGATGACCAGTGGCTACAGCGGCTTGGCCACAGACACCAAATCTGAAATCAACAACCCGTGACACTTGGTAGCTTTGTGTGTGTGTGGGGCACTTGTGCCTGAACCTGCCTCTCAAGGATTGGCCCCTTCAGCCATCCGCATAAGTGAGCCATCTGAATACACACCTTTCGAAAAGGATTGTTTATCGTGTGTCATCATCTTTCGTAGATGGAAGGATCTGGAATGTTTTTTTAAAAAAAATAAGTGAAATAAAACAGGGTTTCCTGGCCCGCCTGTCAATCTTGCTCCCGAGCTTGCCGCTGGCTATGGGATGGATGGTGGGAGTGGAGCCAGTGAAGTTACCCTAGTCAGAAATGAAATGGAACAAGAGCTCAGCGAGCTGTAAACGGAGATGGTGGAACGATCTGTTAAGATTCTAAGGTCAGCTGGCAAAAATGTAACTATGTCCCTTGAAAACATTGAGCTTTGCCAACATGACCTTGAGCGGTCCAGAATTCTACTCGTTTGTGGCAGTCCACTGGGAACACCCGGGCTCCGGTTCCCTGGGGGTGCTCACAGATCCAGGTCTCTGGGGAAGTCTCCAGGTTCCTTCAGGTAGCCTGTGAGCGCATTTCCACAAAATACTCAAAGCTTGCGTGCAGACAATCTAATTTCATATTTGGTGAAATGTCGGGTTGGACCCACCAATGTGCGTGCTAAACAATCAAAAAAATACAGCACGATTCTGTGGGGATGAAATGGTTAATCAAAAATAAATGCAGTGAAACGTCATTTTCAGTGATGGGGAGGGTTGGGGTGGCGGGGGTGTGTGCAAGGTGAGGGGTGTGCGTGGGGCCCACGTTTACAGATCTGTGCCGTTTAAATAAAGGAAAAGGAGATGCAAGTGGAAAAGTGTGTCTTCACGGAGGTCAGTGTTAAATGTCCAGACTGAAGTGGGTGGAAATTCACAGAACTAATCTGTCATGTGAATAATTACCACCCAAGTCCTAGCCTACTCTGTTATACCTTCCAAACTGAACTCAATCCAGACTCATCTTACAAAGTGATAAAAAGAAAGTGTAAAACTGCTCAGTGTCTGAAGGAGAAAGCTAGGTTCGTGCTTTAGCTGAAGGCCTCGAACATGACACATTTTCTCTTTCCAATCCCGCAGTGCATTTCCAGCATTTTCTGATTTTATTTCAAGTTTTTCTGCATTCTGCATCGGAGGAGACCTTTTTGTTTTAAATCTCCATTATTTTATGCCGTCCTCACCTCCTATAGCTGCTTCCTTCCCCTAATGAAAGGGAACAGGTTAGCAGTCACTGGCTTCTGTTAAAGGTAGCTTGTGATATGAGCTACCCAGAGGTGTACGGAATGTCACTGGGTCAAAACCCTGGAACGCAATACCCAACAGCACTTATCACAATGGTTCAAGAAGGCTGCTTCACCGCCACCTTCTCAGGGGACGAATAAATGCCGAATTAATAAAAGAAAAGAAAACACCCCTCCCTGTGTGAAAATATTGCTTGCCAACCATCCCCCCCAATATCCCAGGCAAAGTATCTGGAGCTCATGGTACAGGAAAACATGGACGCAAGTCCACATCTGGTACACCCTGGAAAAGTGGCCGGAGCACGCCCAACTCCAGATGTTCCTGCCGGACCACTTTGGGGTGCAGTTGGCTTTGGGGAGGGGAGGGCGTGGGCTGCCGGGGAAGAGAGAGATAGAGGAGGCTTTCTCAGTCCAAGCTCAAGGAACTTCCAGCAGCAACCTTCTCTTCTCAGCAAACCCCAAGCCACCCTCCCCCTCTCAGGTTTACCTGCTGACAGATAACAATTCGGATCGCTTTCTGTTGACAGTGGCTGGTGTTGTAAATTGGAAACAGAACACAAATATCAAGACACACATACACACACAAAAAAAGAGAGAAAAGTCACAAGAGTTGACATAGAAGACTTGGCGAGGGAAAGGTTAGACACTCACACAACACAGGTATTGCTAACCACAAATTCAGACTGGTGGACGGTATGTGAAAAGTTGTTCCCATCCTCTGATTTTGGGTGGAAAGTTAGCTCTTTGAGTTTCTGTACAGCAGCAATGATCCGTTTTCCGAATTTTCACCACAGCAGTGATGTTGAACCGCCACTGCTCGGATTCCAATGACTTGCTACAGATTGGGGACTGCCCCTCATTGCTGATTGATTAAAGACGCCAAAAAGGTTCAGTACACCTCACCCCGCCCCGCGACGAAGCATTATTTGTCTTTTCCTGAGAAGATGCAGCCAAGTTCCCTTGTGCTTCCAACTTGTTTCGTTGTGTCTTCCATGCGCAAGAGACCGTCAGTCAGCAGCAGATATCCAAGGCAGTTCGACTCTTCACCCATGACCTTTGACTTCAAGGAAAGAGGTTGTGAAGGTGCAAGGTCCAACTTTGTTTGTGCGCAATGCGCAGACACGATGTGGTACAGGATGTCAGCTCTTCTCCTGGTTGACTTTATCATTCAACCTCTTACAAAAAGGGGAAAAAAGATCATTAGGCATCAGCATGATTCAGGTTGATGCTGTGAATAGCAGGCGGAATATCTATTGTTAAACCAGACCCGCCAATGTCACTCAACGTCTCTGGGAGTGACGTCTATGCATCTTACAAGAAATTCAAACCACTTCTCGCCACTTTTAAAATTAAGCCTTTATATTAAATGAAATCTCGTGCAAGGCACACTTCTTGGTCACAAATATTACTTCCTGTTGACCGAAAAATGCGACCAGAAATCATGACAACAGTTCTGGTTTAATTTTTGGTATGTCAGCTGTCACAATAGAGTTGCAGGCTCTGGCCATTAGGTGGCTGTAAGGAGCAAGTGGTTGGAAGTGTCTCGCCCAACTTGATCATCATTTTGTAGAAAAAAAGCACCACGTTAAACAAATAAAACTGGTCAGTATTGCAGTATTGTGAGTGAGGAAGAGGGACACAGAAGGACAGGAAGAGAGAGACCGTGGTAAGGTAGAGAGTACCTCAGAGAGAGAGAAAGTCAAGTTGAGAGAGGAAAGAAAGAGAGAGAGAGCGAGACAGGCAGACAAAGGAATTGCGGAGAGGACTGAAAGAGGGCAGAGAAAAAGAGGGAAATAGAGGGAAGAGAAAAAGAATGGGAAGAGAGAAAAAAAATTAAGAGTGGGGCGAGGAAGAGAGGGGAAAGGGGGAAGAGAGGAAGGGAGAGAGAGAGGGAGGGGGGAGCGAGAGGAAGGGATTTTAGAGGAAGGGGGTGAGAGAGAGGAAGGGATAGAGAGAGGGAGGAAGAGAGAGAGAGGGGGGGGAGAGAGAGGGGGGGGAGAGAGAGAGGGTGGGGGGGAGGGAGAGAGGGTGGGGGGGACAGAGAGAGGGTGGGGGGACAGAGAGAGGGTGGGGGGACAGAGAGAGGGTGGGGGGACAGAGAGAGGGTGGGGGGACAGAGAGAGGGTGGGGGGACAGAGAGAGGGTGGGGGGACAGAGGGAGGGGGGGGGACAGAGGGAGGGGGGGGGGGACAGAGAGAGGGAGGGGGGGGAACAGAGAGAGTGAGGGGGGGGGAACAGAGAGAGTGGGGGGGGACAGAGAGAGTGAGGGGGGGGACAGAGAGAGGGAGGGGGGGGACAGAGAGAGGGAGGGGGGGACAGAGAGAGGGAGGGGGGACAGAGAGAGGGAGGGGGGGACAGAGAGAGGGAGGGGGGGACAGAGAGAGGGAGGGGGGGACAGAGAGAGGGAGGGGGGGACAGAGAGAGGGAGGGGGGGACAGAGAGATGGTGGGGGGGACAGAGAGAGGGTGGGGGGGGACAGAGAGAGGGAGGGGGGGACAGAGAGAGGGTGGGGGGACAGAGAGAGGGTGGGGGGGACAGAGAGAGGGTGGGGGGGACAGAGAGAGGGTGGGGGGACAGAGAGAGGGTGGGGGGACAGAGAGAGGGTGGGGGGACAGAGAGAGGGTGGGGGGACAGAGAGAGGGTGGGGGGACAGAGAGAGGGTGGGGGGACAGAGAGAGGGTGGGGGGACAGAGAGAGGGTGGGGGGACAGAGAGAGGGTGGGGGGACAGAGAGAGGGTGGGGGGACAGAGGGAGGGGGGGGACAGAGAGAGGGAGGGGGGGAACAGAGAGAGTGAGGGGGGGACAGAGAGAGTGAGGGGGGGGACAGAGAGAGTGAGGGGGGGGGACAGAGAGAGGGAGGGGGGGACAGAGAGAGGGAGGGGGGGACAGAAAGAGGGAGGGGGGGACAGAGAGAGGGAGGGGGACAGAGAGAAGGAGGGGGGGCAGAGAGAGTGAGGGGGGGGCAGAGAGAGGGAGGGGGTGACAGAGAGAGGGAGGAGGGGACAGAGAGAGGGAGGAGGGGACAGAGAGAGGGAGGGGGGGGACAGAGAGAGGGAGGGGGACAGAGTGAGGGAGGGGGGACAGAGTGAGGGAGGGGGGACAGAGTGAGGGAGGGGGGACAGAGTGAGGGAGGGGGGACAGAGTGAGGGAGGGGGGACAGAGTGAGGGAGGGGGGACAGAGTGAGGGAGGGGGGACAGAGTGAGGGAGGGGGGGACAGAGTGAGGGAGGGGGGGGACAGAGAGAGGGAGGGGGGGGACAGAGAGAGGGAGGGGGGGGACAGAGAGAGGGAGGGGGGGACAGAGAGAGGGAGGGGGGACAGAGAGAGGGAGGGGGGACAGAGAGAGGGAGGGGGGGACAGAGAGAGGGAGGGGGGGACAGAGAGAGGGAGGGGGGTACAGAGAGAGGGAGGGGGGGACAGAGAGAGGGAGGGGGGGGACAGAGAGAGGGAGGGGGGGACAGAGAGAGGGAGGGGGGACAGAGAGAGGGAGGGGGGGACAGAGAGAGGGAGGGGGGGACAGAGAGAGGGAGGGGGGACAGAGAGAGGGAGGGGGGACAGAGAGAGGGAGGGGGGACAGAGAGAGGGAGGGGGGACAGAGAGAGGGAGGGGGGACAGAGAGAGGGAGGGGGGACAGAGAGAGGGAGGGGGGACAGAGAGGGGGAGGGGGGACAGAGAGAGGGAGGGGGACAGAGAGAGGGAGGGGGGGACAGAGAGATGGAGGGGGGGGACAGAGAGAGGGAGGGGGGGACAGAGAGAGGGAGAGGGGGACAGAGAGAGGGAGGGGGGGGACAGAGAGAGGGAGGGGGGGGAAGGGGAGAGCGAGAGGAAGGGGAGAGCGAGAGGAAGGGGAGAGCGAGAGGAAGGGGAGAGCGAGAGGAAGGGGAGAGCGAGAGGAAGGGGAGAGCGAGAGGAAGGGGAGAGCGAGAGGAAGGGGAGAGCGAGAGGAAGGGGAGAGCGAGAGGAAGGGGAGAGCGAGAGGAAGGGGGAGAGCGAGAGGAAGGGGGGAGCGAGAGGAAGGGGGGAGCGAGAGGAAGGGGCGAGCGAGAGGAAGGGGAGAGCGAGAGGAAGGGGAGAGCGAGAGGAAGGGGAGAGCGAGAGGAAGGGGAGTGCGAGAGGAAGGGGCGAGCGAGAGGAAGGGGCGAGCGAGAGGAAGAGGAGTGCGAGAGGAAGAGGAGTGCGAGATGAAGAGGAGTGCGAGAGGAAGGGGAGAGCGAGCGGAAGGGGAGAGAGAGAGGAAGGGGAGAGAGAGGAAGGGGAGAGAGAGAGGAAGGGGAGAGAGAGATGAAGAGGAGGGAGGAAATAGGAGAAAGAGGAGAGAGCAAGAGAGAGAAAGAGGAGAGAGAGACAAAGGTGAGAGAGAAAGAGGAAGGAAAGAAAGGTGAGAGAGAAAGAGGCGGAGAGAGGAGCGAGATAGAGCAAGAGGAGAGAGAGCGAGAGGAGAGAGAAAGAGAAGTGAGAGAGGGAGAGAGAGAGAAAGCGGAGCGAGAACGAGGAGCGAAAGAGAGAGAAAGAGGAGCTTGAGAGAGAGAGAGAGAGAGATAAAGAGAGAAGCGAGAGGAGGGGAGAGAGATGAGAAAGAGGGGAGAGAGAGAGAGAGAAAAAAGGGTGGCATGTGGCACAGTGGTTAGCACTGCAGCCTCACGGCTGAGGACCTGGGTTAGAATCCCAGCCCTGGGTCACTGTCCGTGTGGAGTTTGCACATTCTCCCCGGTCTGCGTGGGTCTCACCCCCACAACCCAAAGATGTGCAGGGTAGGTGGATTGGCCATGCTAAATTGCCCCTTAATTGGAAAAAAAATAATTGTGTTCTCTAAATTTATTTAAAAATAGAAAAGGGAGAGAAAGAGAAAAAGGGGAGAGAAACAGGAGCTTTAGAAAGCATTTGTGAGAGAAGAGGGGGGGAAATGTGAGCGAAAGAGTGGTGGAGATGGCGGGTTTGGAGGTTGGAGACAGGCGTAGGATTAGGTAAGCACTATGTATGAAAGTTTTAAGACCATAAGACATAGGAGCAGAAGTAAGGCCATTCGGCCCATCGAGTCCACTCCACCATTCAATCATGGGTGATTTCAACTCCATTTACCCGCTCTTTCTCCATAGCCCTTAATTCCTCGAGAAATCAAGAATTTTGACACTTACCTGAGCTTTCTGTACACTGCTGTCAGTGTGAACAGAAAGGAAAGAGTTGTTTGTGCCCGAGTGAACAGCCAGGGATGGAGATCCTTGTGCCAGGTTGCTGATGGGGAGTTGCGACGTTCCAGACATCTGTATCCGCTGCAGCTCCCGCTGTCTGTGCTGCTGCTGTTGCATCATCTGATAAACCAATGCTTGCTGGTCCTGGGGCAAGTTACAAGAGACACGATAATAAATATCTACATTATATATACATACAAAATATGGTCCATTTGGTGAATGACGCGGTGAACGGACGACCGAGGTTTTTAAGCTGTCCAGAGGGGTTTGCATGAATAATGTTTAGTGCGAGTAACAAAACCCGTAGAGATCTCAGGTCGATCCGCAAACTATTCTGAGCTTGCTCATGCCGGAACTAAAATATGCTCCAACGTCCCTCAATCGCTGTTGTGTGTTCTCATTCACAGCACGTGCACCCAGATAATATAATTGTTCAGTAATTTACAGAACAGAAACAGGCCATTTGGCCCAACTGGTCAATGCCAGTATATATAAGAACATAAGAACTAGGAGCAGGAGTAGGCCATCTGGCCCCTCGAGCCTGCTCCACCATTCAATGAGATCATGGCTGATCTTTTGTGGACTCAGCTCCACTTTCCGGCCTGAACACCATAACCCTTAATCCCTTTATTCTTCAAAAAACTATCTAGCTTTATCTTAAAAACATTTAATGAAGGAGCCTCTACTGCTTCACTGGGCAAGGAATTCCATAGATTCAAAACCCTTTGGGTGAAGAAGTTCCTCCTAAACTCAGTCCTAAATCTACTTCCCCTTATTTTGAGGCTATGCCCCCTAGTTCTGCTTTCACCCACCAGTGGAAACAACCTGCCTGCATCTATCCTATCTATTCCCTTCATAATTTTATATGTTTCTATAAGAGCCCCCCTCATCCTTCTAAATTCCAACGAGTACAGTCCCAGTGTGCTCAACCTCTCCTCGTAATCCAACCCCTTCAGCTCTGTGATTAACCTAGTGAATCTCCTCTGCACACCCTCCTTTCTCAGGTAAGGAGACCAAAACTGAACACAATACTCCAGGTGTGGCCTCACTAACACCTTATACAATTGCAGCATAACCTCCCTAGTCTTAAACTCCATCCCTCTAGCAATGAAGGACAAAATTCCATTTGCCTTCTTAATCACCTGTAAGCCAAATTTTTGCGACTCATGTATGCTCCCCAGAAGCCTCCTCTTATCTCCTTTATTCAACCCTATCTTCAGATCCTTTGTTCCTGGTCTGGTTTTCCTTCATTGCATCTCTGCTGTTCATCTCAGCCATCCCATGAGGCAACAAGTTCCACATTCTAACCATTGCCTTGTGAAAGAAGTTTATCCTCACATCCTTTTGTGGATTTATTAGTGACAATCTTCCAGATGGGTTGGATTGAGGAAGCAGGTGGGCTGCAGAAGGACTTGGACATGCTAGGAGAGTGGGCAAAGAAGTGGCAGATGGAATACAATGTGGAAAAGTGTGAGGTTATGCACTTTCGTCGGAAGAATAGATGCATAGGCTATTTTCTAAATGGGGATGAGCTTCGGAAATCAGAAGCACAAAGGGATTTGGGAGTCTTGATTCCGGATTCTCTTAAGGTTAACGTGAAGGTGCGGTCGCCAGATAGGAAGCCAAATGCAATGTTAGCATTCATTTAGAGAGGGTTAGAATACATGACCAGGGATGTACTTCTGAGGCTGTACAAGGCTCTAGTCAGACCCTATTTGGAATATTGTGAGCAATTTTGAGTCCTGTATCTAAGGAAGGATGTGCTGGCCTTGGAGGGGGCCCAGAAGTGGTTCACAATGATCCAGAGAATGAAGGGCTTGTCATATGAGGAGGCGTTGAGGATTCTGGGTCTGTACTGGAGTTTAGAAACTTACAGAATACTGACAGGCCCAGATAGAGTGGACGTAGAAAAGATGTTTCCATTAATAGGAGACTCTAGAATGCAAGGGCACAGCCTCAGACTGAAGGGACGATCCTTTAAAACAGAGAGGAAGAGGACTTTCTTCAGCCAGAGGGTGGTGAATCTGTGAAACTCTTTGCCCGCAGAAGGCTGCGGAGGCCAAATCGCTGAGTGTCTTTAAGACAGAGATAGAGGGGCAGCACGGTGGCTTAGTGGTTAGCACAGCTGCCTCACGGCGCTGAGGTCCCAGGTTCGATCCCGGCTCTGGGTCACTGTCCATGTGGAGTTTGAACATTCTCCCCATGTTTGCGTGGGTCTCGCCCGCACAACCCAAAGATGTGCAGATTAGGTGGAGTGGCCACGCTAAAATTGCCCCTTAATTGGAAAACATAATTGGATAATCTAAATTTATTTTAAAAAACAGATAGATAGGTTCTTGATTGATAAGGGGACAATGGACGGGCAGCCCAGTGACACAGTGGTTAGCTCTGCTGCCTCACGGCACCGGTGACCCAGGTTTGTTCCCGGCCTTGGGTCACTGTCTGTGTGGAGTTTGCACATTCTCCCCGTGTCTGCGTGGGTTTCACCCCCACAACCCAAAGATGTGCAGGGTAGGTGGATTGGCCACGCTAAATTGCCCCTTAATTGGAAAAAAACTAATTGGGTACTCTAAATTTATTTTTTTTAAGAAGATGACGGGTTACAGGGAGAAGGCAGGAGAATGGGGATGAGGAACATATCAGCCATGATTGAACGGCGCAGCAGACTCAATGGGCCGAGTGGCCTAATTCTGCTCCTATATCTTATGGTCTTATTTATGGCGCCTAGTTTTCACCTTCCCACAAATGGAAACAAGTCTACGTCAATCCTTTCAAACCTCTTCATGAAGGTCTCTCTTAGGGCATTCTTCAAAAGTTCTCTTTTCTGGAGGGAAAAGGCCAAACTTGTTCAGTTCTTGATAGCTACAGCATCCTGGCTTTGCTCTCATCCATGTCAATCTTCTTTGCAGCGTCTCCAGTGATGGTGTTCCCCAGTCCCTTTCCCAACCAATCCCGCTGCTGGCATCCCCATCCGCTCCTCTGTCACTTTCAGACTATCCTGCGCTCTCCTGAGTGGTCTCTCATCCTTTGTAAACTGTACTTTGTCTACAGCCCTGCTGTCCACATCCTACTTTACACCAAGTCACACTCGCCCATCACTCCTGCCCTCAGGGGTTGATGTTGAAACTTAGGCAGGGATTTTCCAACCCCACCCGTCGCTGGCATCTTCCAGTCCCGTCGAAACTCAACGGCTCACCTGCCGCAGCCCCCGAAAATCCCAGCCGCAGTTCCCGGACTCAAAATTTATGATTCTTACCCTCGTGATTGCATACCTTCCCTCCCCATCACCTACACAACGCCAAAGCCACCGTTCTCCTGGGGTCACCTGTACCCACCCTCTCCGATCCCTTTACTCCACAGCCATGCTTTCCACGGTGTAGGCTTCATACTCTGGAGCTCCAGAACTAAACCCTTCTGCCTCTCCAGCTCATCTGCCCTCTCTCCTCTGGAGACCCTTCTTAAAAGCCACTGCTTTGGCCAGACTTGTGCTCACCCATCTCTCTTAGCCCAGTGACATAACCACTATGACACCATCTCCCACTTCAGTCATCGGATGTTGCCGTTAAGCACTCTCGTTGGGGTCTGACGTGGCCAGATCCAGAGGAAAGCACCGTGACTCTGTCTCAACAACACGTCTCAGCCTTGGTCATTTCATCGTGACTCAGGAAGTGTCCAAACTTACCGGAGTGAGTTGCTGAGAGGTCAGTAGCTGCTGTAGCTGCTGCTGTTGTTGTTGGTACAGGAACTGTCTTTGCTGGTCAGGTATTTGCCCCATTCTGGCGATGCCGCTGTACAAAGACACAAAGAGACAAAACTCAGCACTTCGTCAAGAAATGAGTGGCTGTAGTAAAGATACAGACTTCTACGTTGGATGGAATCACACATCTGATGCATTGATGAAAGAACGTTCTGTGGAGAGACTATGACTGGTTGCATGACACTGATCAGCGGCATGTTTGGAGCTGCAGAGACCTGAAGTATCGACATAAATTGCTAAAGTTCCAAGGATTCTGGTAAAGCACAGATTAATGGGCGTTCAGTGGATAAAGGAGACGGGGCTGGGGGGGGGGGTTTGCCAACCGAGGGATGGGTGCTGGGGGACGAGCGACAGCTGGGGTGGCAAAGCGAAGGCTGGGAGCTGTGGGGCGAAGGGAGATCTGGGAGTGAGGGCAGGGCTGGGGGTGGGGTGAGGGCTGGGCGAAAGGAGGGCTGGGGGTGGGAATGGAGGGAGGGCAAGAGGGGGTGAGGGGGGGGGGGGTGAGGGTCAGCTCCAAGCTATTCTGTTTTCCTGTAGGACTTCAGGTGACCTGCCACCGACGGAACAACTTAAAAAAAAAAATTTTGTGTACCCAGTTCATTTTTTCCAATTAAGGGGCAATTTAGCGTGGCCAATCCACCCACCCTGCACATCTTTGGGTTGTGGGGGTGAAACCCACACAAACACGGGGAGAATGTGCAAACTCCACATGGACAGTGACCCAGAGCCGGGATCGAACCTGGGACCTCGGCGCCGCGAGGCTGCCCAATGGAACAACTTACCTGCATTGCTTGCTTCACCTGCCTGTACTCCCTCTACCCCATCCACACATACACAGACAACATACGCAGACAAACGCACACACACATGCACGCAACCTTTGTGGAAGGCACAGCATTAGCTGAGCATCCATACGGTAAGGTCTGGAAGGAATACTTCCTTCGTTCCTGTGTGTGTGTGTGTGGGGGGGGGGGGGGGGGGGGGGGGGGTGCGCAGTGTTATGGGATTTCTCATCGAATAGGACAGTTTTGGTTCAGTGAGTAGCGCTCTCCCCTCGTAATCTGAAGGTCGTAGGTTCAAGTCCCACTCCAGAACCGTGAACTTCTACTCTATGCTGCGCTGTCAGGTATGCCGTCCATTCTACTGAGGCACTGAACAGAGGCTCCGTCTGGCCTCGACTCTACGAAGAGGATCAGGGGAGTTTCCCCCAGTGACTTGGCCAATATTTTTCCCTCCACCAACCCTGATCGCTGCTCACTGGAAGCTGCTGTGTAAAAATTGACTGCAGTATTTTCCTGCATTAAAATGTCGGCGACAACACTTCAAAAGTATTTTAATGGCTTTGGGACACCCCAAGGCTGTCAAAGGCACTATGAAAGTCTTTTATGGGAATATTTCTGCGAATTAATTTCTTGCATTACTTTGAGTTAAGTAACTGTAAGTAGCAAGTTAAGTGCTTTCAAAATGACTGTTTTGGAATTATCAGGTACTTGGATTGAAGTAACTCTGAATTATACAATGATTCCACAGGTTAAGAGGAGACTAGCTGGGTGGCACCGTTAACACTGCTGCCTCACAGCGCCCTGGACCCAGGTTTGATCCCGGCCCCGGGTCACTCTCCGTATGGAGTTTGCACATTCTCCCCGTGTCCGCGTGGGCCCCCCCCCACAACCCAAAGATGCGCAGGGTAGGTGGATTGGCCACGCTAAATTGCCCCTTAACTGGAAAAAAAATGATGCTACCATACTTGGCATAAAGTGGAGTGGAAAAGAGACAAAGAATTTGCAGACACTGGATTGACAGCTGCAAATTTCCATTTGATGAGCTTGAAGATGGAAATTAGAAGCACCACAGTTGCAGTTGGAACAGACTTTGAGCAGCAGGTACATGTTGCCATGTCCACTCACTACCATTAGAGGGAGGTTTGCTCTCGAGTTAGCTCATTATGAACCTCTGCTGGTAGCAGCGGGTACTGCAGCATGGCAGCATCCTGCCAAAATCATCAGGATGCAGCACGATATTAACCCTCGCGAGGTTTCCAATCTTTGCATCTGCAAGAGGTTGCTCGAAAGCAGGAAGCCTTGTAGGCAACAGGAACAGAGAATGGTACAAAAAAAAAAACTCAGCTGGTCTGAGAGCATCTGTAGTTTTCTTCCAGAATTCTTTGTTCTAGTTTCAGATTCCAGCATCCGCAGTATTTTTCTTATTTTAAGTTAAAACCTACTTCAGAGGGATGGACTGCACTGGCAGTGGTGCCATAGTTTGGATGGGACATTAAGTCTCAGGTGGACGTAAAAGATGCCACGTGCTCTAAAGTGCAAAGAACAACAGGGGAATTGCTCTCCGCAATATTTACCACCAACAACACGGGTTATTTGATTAATACGTCGTTGCTTTAAATTGGCTGCTGGGTTTCTGGAGTTACGACATTGCCTCCATTTTGGAAGCACCTAATTGGCTGCAATCTGCTTTGGGAGTGTCCACAAGTCATGAAAATTGCTTTAAAAATACACGTCTTTCTTTACCTCCCCCAGTGCTGTGTTGGGGGACTGGTCAGAGGCGCAGGCCACCTGCGTTACCCCCACCCCGCTCATCCCCACCCCTTGTTAAAATACACCAGAGAGAGGCTGAAAAATTCACCCCACGGCATTTGGCAAACGAACCAGAGACGACACGACGAAAACATTTTTGATGCAGCGAGTTTCTGTGATTTGGAAGGTGCTGCCTGAAAGGGGGGGGGGGGGGGGGGGGGGGGGGGGGGGAGGCGGAAGCAGATTCAATAATATCTTTCAAAAAGGATGTGCATAAAAGTTGTGAAGGAGAATAACAAATTGTAGGCCTCTGAGGAAAGAGCGGGCTGGCACTGGCACATTGGGCCGAATGGTCTCCTGGTCTTTAAAGTTCCATGAAGTGATATTTTCTGCATTGTAGCAGCAGAGGAAGCAGACTGATATACAGGAGAAGCTGTGTCTAAAGTCAGGCACTTTCCCACACTGACAAAACAGCCAGAACACAAATCCAGCTCTGCTTGTTCCCGGAGTCATAATTTATTTACAAATTATACAGACTCTTATTTGCATAATCTGACACCACCCTCCTTGCCAAGGGGCAGAAACACTCATTCCTGATAAAAGTTTAAATTATAGCACCCTCAGCCAGCAGCAGGAACTGAGAAAGACTCATCACCATTCTATATTAAACACTGAATCACCAGGTCAGCTTGCGGATTAAAAATACTGGACCATCTGTGTGAACTGTTCTTGAATATTCAAGCTTCCTAATCCATCCCTTTTAACTTAAACGGAAAAAAAACACTTGCACACTTCAGACTCAAATATCCTAATGTCTTCCCATCTTCCATAAACTCACCCAACCTTCTGCTTCTTTATTCTATTTCACAATCAGTCCCATTAATTCATCAACCCTGTCTTTGTGGACCTGCAGAGGCTCCTGGTCCACTTTAGACACCTGTCCTAATGTCTCCTTCTTTGGCCTGGTGTCAGACTTGTGTCCCGATTACGCTCCTGTGAAGCGCCTTGGGGTTCATAAAAAGGCACTATAATAAATTGTGTCCTTGTTGTGTCCAAGGAGAAGTAGCGTGCCAACGGTGAAACATCCCTCCCCACCCCTCCCTATTCACACTACACAATTAGTTCTCCTCATTAACCAAAGCACAGGAAGACAATATGGTCAGAAGCAATGCCTGCAGCCAAGCGACGAATGAAGGTGAATTTCCATGGACGGTGCGGTGGGTGGGCGGATGATGAACTGAAACACGAAGGTGGATCAAGCACGCGGAGTGTGGCATGCTTGGATATACGGAGGTCTGTACGCCCGTTATGCTCCTAGCCAGCTAGCTTTGCCAAACTTCCAGGACTGTTCTGGAAGTTTCCCAGTGTTACAGATGTCAGCCATGCTGGGCAGTGCGCTCACCCTCCAAGTTGTGGCTTCAAGCCGCGCACCAGCGGCTCGGAGAAGGAGTTTTTGAGGGGGATCAAAGTCTTAGTGGAGTGCCGGGAGGCGGGGCTTTAGTGAGGGAATTCCAGAGCTTGGGGTCTCAGCCACTGAAGGCACGCCCACCAATAATGAAGGGAAGGAGATGGAGGATGCACAAGAGACATGAATTGGGTGAGCGCAGTTCTCGGAGAGCAGGGTGGTGGTTGTAGGGCTGGAGAAGGTTACATAGGCAGCCCAGAATGATGGAGGGATTTAAAAAGACAGATGCGAATTTTCACCTGAATGGTGCAGCAGGGTCATGGGGCTGAATGGCCTACTCCTGCTCCTACTGCTTATTATGAGGGACTTTAATCACCTGAATGTAGACTGGGACAGCGATAGTGTAAACTGGGAGAGCGGCATAAGTTCCTAGATTGTGTTCAGAACAATGTTCTACAGCTCTTTGTGCCCAGTCCGACAAGAAAGGATTCACTAACCAAAGGAGAAAATGCTGGAAAAACTCAGCGGGTCTGGCAGCATCAGCTTTGACAAAGGGTCACCTGGACTCGAAACGTTAGCTCTTTTCTCTCCTTACAGATGCTGCCAGACCTGCTGAGATTTACCCGCTTTTTCTGTTTTGTTTTCAGATTCCAACATCCGCAGTAATTTGCTTTTATTTTATTTAGGAAAGGATTCACTGTTGGATCTGGTTTTTGGAAAAGAGGCGGGCCAAGTAGATCAAGTGTCGTTGGGGGAACATTTAGCAGACAGCGATCACTGCACCGTTAAGGTTCCGGGTGATGGTGGAAAAAGATACTCAGCAATCCAGAGTAAAAATAATTAACTGGAGAACAGCTCAGTTAATGGGGCAAGAACGGAGCTGGGCCAGTTAGACAGGAACGAAGGTTGGCAGGAAAAACTTAGCTGAACGATGGGCTACCTTCAAAACAGAAATGGCCCAGACACAAGGTATATTCCTTTAAAAGCGATAGGGGCAGCACGGTGACACAGTGGTTAGCCCTGCTGCCTCACGGCGCCCAGGTCCCAAGTTCGATCCCGGCTCTGGGTCACTGTCCGTGTGGAGTTTGCACATTCTCCCCGTGTTTGCGTGGGTTTCGCCCCCACAACCCAAAGATGTGCAGGGTAGGTGGATTGGCCACGCTAAATTGCCCCTTAATTGGAAAAAATGAATTGGGTACTCTAAATTTATTTTTTTAAAAAGGGAAAGATAGCGCAATCAAATCCAGAGCTCCTTGGATGAAAACTGAGAAAGAAATTAAGACAAGAAAGAAAGAAAGTGTGCTGATTCCATGTGTCAGGTTGAGAACCAGGGGGAATACAGAGGGGATAGTGAAGGAAGTGAGAATGGAAATTGCCAGGGGCACTGGCCATAATCTTCCAGTCTTCTCTAGACTGCTGAGGTGCCAGGAGAATTGCAAAAGGGTAGCCCCAGCAATTACAGGCCATTAGTTTAACCATCTATAGTGGGGAAGCCTTTAGAAACAATTATTCGGGGTAGAATTAGTAGTCACATGGAAAAGTGTGGGTTGATTAGGAAGAGCCAGCATGGATTTTAAAAGGGGAAATCATGTTTAACTAACTTGCCGGAGTTTTATTTGAGCTGGTCGCAGAAAGGGTGGATTAGGCTAATGCTACTGATGCGATGTACATGGATTTTCAAAAGGCAGTCGATACAGTGCCACACAACAGGCGTGAGAAAAGTTATAGCTCATGGAATAAAAGGGATGTAACAAAGTGGATACAAAATTGGCTGAATAATAGGAAGCAGAGAGTAACAAACAATGGATAGTTTTGGGTTGGGGGAAAGTTTGCAGTGATGGTCCCCAGGGGCCAGTCTTGGGACGTTTGCTTTTCCTGATATCTTCTAATGATCTAGATCTTGGTGCAGGGGGTAATTTCAAAGTTTGCTGGTTAAACAAAACTTGGAAGTGTTGTAAACTGTGAAGAGGACAGTGTAGAACTTCAAAAGGACATAGTCAAGTTGGTGTCATGGGCAGGCAGGTGGCAGATGAAGTTCAATGTGGAGAAGTGTGATGTGATGCATTTGGTTAGGAAGAACATGGAGACAATATAAAATAAGGATTACAATTCTTAAGGGGATTCAGGAGCAGAGAGACCGGTGTATATGTACATATATCACTGAAGGTGGCAGGACAGGTGGAGACGGCAATTAATAAAGCAAAGAGTATTCTTTTTAAAAATAAATTTAGAATACCCAATTCATTTTTTCCCAATTAAAGGACAATTTAGCCTGGCTAATCCACCCACCCTGAACTGAAATGAAATGAAAATTCGCTTATTGTCACAAGTAGCCTTCAAATGAAGTTACTGTGAAAAGCCCCTAGTCTCCACATTCCAGCGCCTGTTCGGGGAGGCTGGTATGGGAATTGAACCGTGGGAATTAGCCTGCCTTGGTCTGCTTTAAAAGCCAGCGATTTAGCCCAGTGTGCTAAACCAG
Source organism: Scyliorhinus torazame (assembly GCF_047496885.1). NCBI lineage: Eukaryota > Metazoa > Chordata > Chondrichthyes > Carcharhiniformes > Scyliorhinidae > Scyliorhinus > Scyliorhinus torazame. The sequence continues at coordinate 124,301,830 of NC_092727.1, forward strand.
CCCCTAGGGTGGTTTACCCCTCGGGTAAACCAGCCCCTGCACATCTTTTGGGTTGTGGGGGCAAAACCCACGCAGACAGGGGGAGAATGTGCAAACTCCACACAGACAGTGACCCAGAGCCGGGATCGAACCTGGGACCTCGACGCTGTGAGGCAGCAGTGCTAACCACTGCGCCACCGTGCTGCCCAAGCAAAGAGTATTCGGGGCTTTATTAATAGAGGCATAGAGTACAGGAGCAAGGAGGTTATGCTGAACTTGTACGTGACACTAGTTAGACCTCAGCTAGAGTATTGTGAACAGTTCTGGGCTCCACACGAGATGAAGGATGTGATCACATTGGAGAGGGTGCAAAAGAGATTTACAAGGATGTTTCCCGGGGGTGAGAAACTTCAGTTGTGAGGATAGATTGGAGAGGTTGGGACTGTTCTCCTTGGAGAGAAGAAGGCTGAGAGGAGAGTTGACAGACATGCTCAAAATCATGAGGGGGCTGGACAGGGTAGACGGGGAGAAACCTTTCCCATTCGTAAAAGGATTGAGAATGTGAGGGGCACAGATTTGAAGTGATTTGCAAAAGAAGCAAATGTGATGCGAGGAAAAGCTTCTTCACACGTCGAGTGTTTCAGATCTGGAATGCACGGCCTGGAAGTGTGGCGGAGGCAGGTTCAATTGAGGCATTCAAGAGGGGACTAGATAATTATTTGAATAGAAAACAATGCGCAGGTGTACGGGGTAAAGGCAGGAGAATGGCACTAAGTTATAATGATCATTTGGAGAGCCGGTGAATGGCCCACTACTTCAACGTAACAATTCGATAATTCTGTGATCTTAAGATCATAACAGTGACGACACTTAAATAATCTTTGGGACATCATGAGGCATGAAAGGTGCAATTAGAAATTGTTTCTTTCCTCACTACACAATGGCAGAGCATCGCATGAATGCCCTGTTCCTTTGGCCAAACTATTGCACTGGATCCTGTCCACAGAGCCAAGACATGATTATCTGATTAGATAGACACAGTCACATGTTAGGCAGCACCTTTCCAGTGAGGTTTATCTGCCCACAGAAAAATGCATTAATCTGACCTGTTACAGAGGCTGGCTGACGGTGGAACATTAAGGGGTGTAGACGAATGTGGGAGGGAGTTATGGATCGACGCCACAGATGCAGACGATTGGTTGACACCATTCAAAGGACCGACAATACCGTTGCTGGCCAATTGGCTTCCCGGAGGGCATCCCATCATCCCGCCCATAGTTGGCGTGGTAGAGAATGCCGTTGTTGCCATGGAGGTGCCGGTGGCCATACTTCCCACGCAGGTCCTGGTCAGCCCGTTAACTTGCTGCTGAATTCCAGTCATCCCGGGGATCTGGAGTGAGACTGGGCTTTGCTGCAACGGAGGCAGGGCAGGAGGGGGGAGTACTCTGTAGGGACGAAGATGAACTGCTTCTACTGTGGCAACCGGAACGCAGATCCTGAAGAAAGGGAGAGAAGGATCCAATTTAGCTCCATGCGGAGATGGAGTCAATTATCTGATTTAACCCTCAAACAAGAAATATTTCTAATCTATGCATTTCGAGAACACCTAAGCACAAGTAAGTCTATTTTAAAAAAGCTCTCAACTAGAACAGAGAGGGGCTGAAAGATGAGTTAACCATTCTTTTTTTTTTAAATTTAGAGTACCCAATTATTTTTTCTCCAATTAAGGTGGCAATTTAGTGTGGCCAATCGACCTAACCTGCACATCTTTGGGTTGTGGGGGCGAAGCCCACACAGACACGGGGAGAATGTCACACGAACAGTGACCCAGGGCCGGGGTTCGAACCCGGATCCTCAGCGCCGCAGTCCGACCAAGTTCTACTCTAAACAAATTATGAAAGGGTTCGATAGGGTTGACATAAAGAAAGACTTGAAGGGTCCACAGCTTTGGGCCATCAGTATTAGATAGGTCCTAATAAATTCAATGGGGAATTCAGGAGAAACCTCTACGCTCAGCCAGTGGTGAGAATATAGAACTCGCTTCCATGTGGTACGGTACGGAGGCATTTAAGAGAAGCTAGATAAGGATATGAGGGAGAAAGCAACAGAAAGATACGCTGATAGTCAGGAGGAGACCTGTGCGCAGTCTAAACACCAGCACAGAGCTACTGGGCTGAATGGCCATTTGCTGTACCGCTGGTTCTTATGTAATGAGTTAGTTCGCAAGTTCCTTGGCTGTTATTTACACAGGTGGGGGCTGTTTTATGTACAGCAAGATTCCACACAGGAACAATGGATGATCCATTAATCTGGCTTTAATTTAGAGAAGAACAATAGCCTGGACTGACACAAAAAAACTACCAAAACAAAACAATATGGGATCTGGCATATTCACGCACACCAAAATAAAAAGGGAGCAAAGCTTTTCTGCCTCCGCATCTGGCAGTAGAGGGTTCGAACCCACACCAGACAATTCTGTCTCTGAATTCAGGTTGGACTTCCAGGGGGATACGAACATCCAGCGGGGTCATGGGAAACCATAAAATCCTTCGCCCATATATGACTGACCACCCAGGTCCTGTTTACCCATCATCCCGGTGCTCACTGACCAACACTGCCCCCTGGTTAAGCAGTACCTCGAGTTTAAAATCTACATCCTTGTTTTCAAACCCTTCCATGGCCTCATCCCTCCCGAATTCTGTAACCAGCTCCAATTCGACAAACCTCCGAGAGGTCAGCGCTCCACTCTCTTACACATACGCAATTTCCAATTTCCATTTGTCCGTCATTGACGGACGTGATTTCAGCTGCCTGGGCACTCAGCTGTGGAATTCCCTCCCGCCAACTCTCCCCACCCCGTCAACGCTCCCCCACCCCGTCAACGCTCCCCCACCCCGTCAACGCTCCCCCACCCCGTCAACGCTCCCCCACCCCGTCAACGCTCCCCCACCCCGTCAACGCTCCCCCACCCCGTCAACGCTCCCCCACCCCGTCAACGCTCCCCCACCCCGTCAACGCTCCCCCACCCCGTCAACGCTCCCCCACCCCGTCAACGCTCCCCCACCCCGTCAACGCTCCCCCACCCCGTCAACGCTCCCCCACCCCGTCAACGCTCCCCCACCCCGTCAACGCTCCCCCACCCCGCCAACGCTCCCCACCTCGCCAACGCTCCCCTCCTCGCCAACGCTCCCCACCCAGTCAACGCTCCCCACCCCGCCAACGCTCCCCACCCCGCCAACGCTCCCCACCCCACCAACGCTCCCCACCCCGCCAACGCTCCCCACCCCGCCAACGCTCCCCACCCCGCCAACTCTCCCCATCTACTTTAAGGTGCTCAGTAAAATCTACCTCTTACCAATCTGGTTATCATTTATCAGCCCTACATGTTATCAGCCCTACATTTAGGGCTGGTTTAGTACACTGGGCTAAATCGCTGGCTTTTAAAGCAGACCAAGGCAGGCCAGCAGCACAGTTCAATTCCCGTACCAGCCTCCCCGAACAGGCGCCGGAATGTGGCGACTAGAGGCTTTTCACAGTAACTTCATTTGAAGCCCACTTGTGACAATAAGCGATTTTCATTTAATCCGCCCCAAATATTTCCTTCGGTGATTTAGTGTCAGGTTTTGCATGGCAACATTCAGCGAGTGTGATATTTTACTATATGAACGGCGCTATCTAATTGCAAGTTGTTGTGTCTGTTTATCAGCCTGCAAACTACACGTTGTTCTCCCAGGGAAAAGGCTGAAGATACACCATCTTTCAAAAATGAGTGATGGGAACAGAGTTTAACATGTGACATTTGGCTCGGTGGACTCGGCTCCGGAGTACACCAAAGTTTTGCCTCAAGGGAAATAGTGTGTCATCTTAAATTTAACTAGGAAATTTCACCACAATCTCTAAAAACGTTAAAAGGTGTTGATTTTCTGACCATTGTTTGATTTACGAAGATTGAAATCAGAATGGGCCATTCAGCCCTTCGAGCCTGGTCCGGTGTTTAATTATGCAATAGCTGAATTGTATCTTTAACTCTTTCTACCTGCCCTGGTCCAATTTTCTTTAACACCCTGCCTAACAAAAGTCTATCAAACCTCCCCCCCCCCGCTTCCCCTTTATGTGAAGAAGTGCTTACTGGCATAACCCTGAACAGCCAGACTCCAATTTTAAGGCTATATCTCCGTGTTCTGGGCTCTCTCCCAGGCCTGCGGGCATCTATTTGATCAGAATATTGTAAAAAATTGGACCCAAGATGCAGAAAACATCTGACACCACCCAGGCCACGTACCTCCGATGATGCGGAGAGCGAATTCTCAGTCAGGAAGCTGCTCTTCGATGGGGGACTCTTACTGCTGTTCAGCAGCTCAGAGCTGCAAGCTACACCCAGGGAAAAGAGAAGACATGGATCAACAGTCAAGCAAAGCCACTTAAACAGAACAAATCTGTGGCTGTTGCTCTTTCAACGCAGCAGCAGAACCCGACGACCAAAGCAAAAGCTCCAATTCCAAATAAGAGGCGGGATTCTCCCAGCCCGGAGAAACACCGCAACCGGGCCACACCGCCCTAAGATTCCCCGCAGAGCGGAGAATCGGCGCCAGCGGGTTTGGTGCGGCACTGGTCGCGGGCCGCTGTACGCGGCCGGTCGCCGATTCTCTGGCCCGGATGGGCCGAGCGGCCGCTCTAAAACGGCAGAGTCCTGCCGACGCCGCCCACACCTGCGCGCAGTCGGCGGGAACTCTGCACGCAGGGTCGGGGGGTGGCCTGTGGGGGAGGGGGATGGCCTCCGATGGGGCCTGGCCCGCGATCGGGGCCCACCGATCAGCAGGCCAGCCTCTCGCTCCCCGGGCCTATTTTCGTCCGCGCCGGCCCCTGAACTCTCGCGCCATGTTGCGTCGGGGCCGGCGCGTTGAGGGAGGCCACCGCGCATGCGCGGGTTGACGCCGGCGCCACTGCACATGCGCTGATCCCGCGGTACACAGTTCGCACGGGGATGGGAGGCTGGAGCGGCATGAACCGCTCCAGCGCCGTGCTGGCCACCTGTAGGGGCCAGAATCGTTACTCCCAGAGGCCTGTTTCATGGCGGCGTTTCCGACGGCGTGGACACTCTGCCGCCGAATGGGAGAATCCCGCCCAACGTGTCAAAACTCTCCATAATTTGGTGAAATCTCCCGTTAACATCCTTGCTCCAAGAAGACCAATAATCTTATCTCTTAACATAACGGAAGCTCCTCATCCCGTTTCCGTTCTCGTCAACCCCCCACCCCACCAAGGCTATTACATCTTTCCTGAAGTGCGCTGCCCCGAATTTAACACAATACCCCAACTGAGGCCAAACCAGGGATTTATAAATTATTCCTTTTCCTCCAAGTTGGAGCTGGGTTTTTGTCTGTCCCAGGAGGTCCCAAGTTTACAGGTGTTGGTTTCTGTCTCAATCATGATGAGAGTGCCACCAGCAAGGCCAGCACATACTGCCCTCCTCTGATCGCCCTGGAGAACGTGCTGTTTATCCATTGCCTTGACAGCTGAGTGGTACATTTCACAGAGCAGGTAAGAGTCGACCACAAATGGATGTAGATTCACACGTCGAAAGTGGCAGATTTCCTTCCCCAACCACTGATGAATCAGGTGGATTCTAGCTTATAATTTCAAATTTATTTAATTAACTGAATTTAAATTCCCTAGCGGCTATGGTGGGATTTGAACTCGTGTCTCTGGATCATTCCACATAACCACTCGGCTACCGGTTCCGACTCGGGTGTGGAGTGCGCGTATTCACATTTTTGTGGGACAGGCTGGATGTCCACCAATGTTCCCAAGTCTGGCCATTTCTCCACCCCCTTGTAGGTTTCTCCACCCCCTTGAACAATGCCCCCCAAACGAGGTCTTGGCTGGCGTCAAGAGCTCGTAAGGCTGACCCAGATCGGGCCCTTCACAATGCGGGTCGCTCAGTCACACTCTCATGTTATTAATCAGCTGGTCACAGAGAAGCATTTCTCACCATTCTGGGCGGTGATTAGATGGGTCTGGGAGGAAGGGCCATTGTTGGGTGTCACACTCGCGAAAGGGACGGAAAGTTGGACGTTGAGTAGCTGAAGACGTTCTTTTTTTGCAGAGAGATTCATGATCTGTTCCTGCAAACGGCGATTGTCTAACTGAAGCAGGTGCAATGATTTTAACATGTCCACAACTGGGGAATGAAAAGAAATTAATTTATTATTTTGCTTCTCACTTCAGATTTACTCCAAATCCCAATACTGCCAATGCATTCCAGCTTCACAATATCTTCAGCCAGCCTTTCCTGAGATGCAAACCCAAACCTACTCACGTAGCCGTTCACGTGGTGAGAATTGGCAACAAGAAGATTTAACATTTAGATGAAACTTCTGTCGACCACAATACAAAATTGGGTGGAAGTTTAAGCTGGGAGGGCACAAGAGGCTGCAAAGAAATATAGACAGGGTAAGTGAGAGGGCAACAAGGTGGCAGATAGGCAGCATGGTGGCACAGTGGTTAGCAGTGCTGCCTCACAGCGCCAGGGACCCAGGTTTGATTCCCGAATGGGTCACTGTCCGTGCAGAGTCTGCACATCCTCCCCGTGACTGCGTGGGTTTCCTCCGGGTGCTCCGGTTTCCTCCCACAGTCCAAAATTGTGCAGGTTAGGTGGATTGGCCGTGATAAATTGCCCCTTAATGCCCAGAGATTTCATAGATTTCATAGAATTTACAGAGCAGAAGGAGGCCATTCGGCCCATCGAGTCTGCACCGGCTCTTGGAAAGAGCACCCTACCCAAGTCCACACCTCCACCCTATCCCCATAACCCAGTAACCCCACCCAGCACTAAGGGCAATTTTGGACACTAAGGGCAATTTAGCACGACCAATCCACCTAACCTGCACATCTTTGGACTGTGGGAGGAAACCGGAGCACCCGGAGGAAACCCACGCAGACACGGGGAGAACATGCAAACTCCGCACAGACAGTGACCCAGCGGGGAATCGAACCTGGGACCCTGGAGCTGTGAAGCAATTGTGCTAACCACCATGCTACCGTGCCGCCCCGAACCGTGCAGGTTATGCTATGGGGATATGGGTTAGAGCCAGGTGAGCAGACCTGCGAAGAGTGTTCTTTCAGAGGGTTGGTGCAGTCTTGATGGGCTGAATGGGCTCCTTTTGCACTGTACGGATTCTGTGGAGCATTATGTGGGGGAGTGAGGGGCCATCACTTTGTCCTCAAGAATAAAAGCAGAATATTATTTAAAAGATATGCAACTTCTGTACGTTGACGTTCAGAGACACCTCGGTGTCCTTGCACAAGAAACTTAGGAAGAGCCATCTGATTTGCTCCATCCCCCAGCTCTTTTCCCACAGCCCATAAAGGTTTACCCTAGATGTATTTATCCAATTTTCTTTTAAAATTTACTATTGAGTCTGCGGCCACTGATTTTTAGGAAGATAGGAACAGGAGATGGCCATTCAGCCCATCAAACTGGCTCCGCCATTGAATATGACCATGGCTGATCATTTCCCACATAATCCCCATATCCCTTTACATTATTGTTGATCAGAAATCTGTCAATCTCTGCTTTAAACATACACAAGGACTAAGCTTCCACATCCCTCTGGGGTAGAGAATTCCAAAGATCCACAACCCTTTGAGTACAATTTCTCCTTTGCTCGGTCCTAAGTTACTCTTACTAAAGTATGTCCCCTGCTTCTAGACTCCCCAACCAGGGGAAACATCTTACTTGCATCCACCCTGTCTAACTCATTAATAATAATAATACTAATCTTTATTATCGTCATAAGTAGGCTTACATTAATGCTGCAATGAAGTTACTGTGAAAAGCCCCTAGTTGCCACACTCCAGCGTCTGTTTGGGTACACTGAGGGGGAATTCAGAATGTCCAAATTACCTAACAGCACGTCTTTCAGGACTTGTGGGAGGAAACCGGAGCACCCGGAGGAAACCCACACAGACACAGGGAGAAAGTGCAAACTCCGCAACAGACAGTGACCCAAGCTGGGAATCGAACCCGGGTCCCTAGCGCTGTGAAGCAACAGTGCTAATCACTTAAGTATTCTGTAGATTTTTCAAAAAAAAATCCAATTAATAGAATTTACAGGGCAGAAGGAGGCCATTCGGCCAATCGAGTCTGCACCGGCTCTTGGAAAGAGCACCCTCCCTAAGCCCTCGCATCCACCCTGTCCCCATAACCCAGTAACCCCAGCTAACCTTTTGGACACGAAGGGGCAATTTATCATGGCCAATCCACCCAACCCGCACATCTTTGGACTGTGAGGGGAAACCGGAGCACCCGGAGGAAACCCACGCAGACACGGGGAGAACGTGCAGACTCCACACAGACAGTCACCCGACGCCGGAATTGAACCCGGGTCCCTGGAGCTGTGAGGCAGCAGTGCCAACCACTGTGCCACCCATAATTAATGACCAATTAGGGGCAATTTAGCGTGACCAATCCTCTTACCCTGCACATCTTTGGGTTGTGGGGAACGAGACCCACGCAGACACGGGGAGAATGTGCAAACTCCACACGGACAGTGACCCGGGGCCGGGACCGAACCCGGGTCCTCAGCGCCATGAGGCAGCAGTGCTAACCACTGTGCCGCCCTACTATCGTGTAGGATTCAACGAGACCACCTCACATGCTTTGAAACTCTAGATTGTACAGAGCCAGTTTCCCCAATCTCACGTCATAGGATAGTCCTGCCATCCTGGGAACAGGTCTGGTGAACCTGCGTTGCACTCCCTCCCTGATAGTAATATCCTTCCTAAGATAAGGGGACTAAAACTTCACCCAGTACTCCAGGTGCGGCCTAGCCAAGTTTCCAAACAAATGAAGCAAGGCTTTGCTACTCATTTACACAAACTCTCTTGTGATGAAGGCTAACGTACCATTCATCTTCCTGAGTGCCTGCTGCACCGGCATGTTAGTGACTTATTTTCAGACCTTTCAATGCTTTCCAGTCATCATAACGCACTGCAAAGAAGAATCTTTCCTCGTCTCTTCTCTGGTTCTTACGCGAGTCATCTGTCTTCTGGTTGCTGTATCTACTCCCAGTTAGAACAGTTTCTCTTTGTCTGATTAAAAACCTGTCATTATTTTCAATGTCTCTACTAGATCTCTCCTTAATCTTCTGGATGGTAAAGGCTGAAAGAATCACTGCCGACACACTGTCTTCACCAGCCAGCGTTTAACGCTGGACAATGGTCTGACGTTCCCATCCCTGTAATACTGAGCAGGTACTTACTGTCAATGCCTCCCTCCCCACTCCAGTGCTTGTCCAGGAGCTCCTCTATGTTGGACGTTGTCTGTGGTACATTCTCCAGCTGACTGGGTATGGCCTGATCGTAGAGGATGGACAAGCCACCAATGGGTGAGCTGCAATGTAGGGGGAAATAAAGAGATAAGAGTCAGAACTGGAACATCAAAGCAATAAGTTAAGATATGGGCAGAAGTATTGGAGGAGGTGGTGTTGGAGGATGAGGAGGAGGTGTTGGAGGAGGAGGAGTTGGAGGAGGAGGAGGTGTTGGAGGAGGAGGCGGAGGTGTTGGAGGAGGAGGTGGTGTTGGAGGAGGAGGTGGGGTTGGAGGAGGAGGTGGGGTTGGAGGAGGAGGAGGTGGTGTTGGAGGAGGAGGTGGTGTTGGAGGAGGAGGTGTTGGAGGAGGAGGAGGTGTTGGAGGAGGAGGTGTTGGAGGAGGAGGAGGAGGTGTTGGAGGAGGAGGTGTTGGAGGAGTTGGAGGAGGAGGTGTTGGAGGAGGAGGAGGTGTTGGAGGAGGAGGAGGAGGAGGAGGTGTTGGAGGAGGAGGAGGTGGTGTTGGAAGATAAGGTGGTGTTGGAGGAGGAGGAGGTGGTGTTGGAGGAGGAGGAGGAGGTATTGGAGGAGGAGGTGGTGTTGGAGGAGGAGGAGGTGGTGTTGGAGGAGGAGGAGGTGGTGTTGGAGGAGGAGGAGGAGGAGGTGTTGGAGGAGGAGGTGGTGTTGGAGGAGGTGGTGGAGGAGGTGGTGGTGTTGGAGGTGGTGGTGGAGGAGGTGGTGGTGTTGGAGGTGGTGGTGTTGGAGGTGGTGGTGTTGGAGGAGGAGGAGGTGGTGTTGGAGGAGGAGGAGGTGGTGTTGGAGGAGGAGGAGGTGGTGTTGGAGGAGGAGGAGGTGGTGTTGGAGGAGGAGGAGGTGGTGTTGGAGGAGGAGGAGGAGGTGTTGGAGGAGGAGGTGGTGTTGGAGGAGGAGGAGGTGGTGTTGGAGGAGGAGGTGGTGTTGGAGGAGGAGGTGGTGTTGGAGGAGGAGGAGGAGGTGTTGGAGGATAAGGTGGTGTTGGAGGAGGTGGAGGAGGTGGTGGTGTTGGAGGAGATGGTGTTGGAGGAGAAGGAGGAGGTGTTGGAGGAGGAGGAGGTGGTGTTGGAGGAGGTGGTGTTGGAGGAGGAGGTGGTGTTGGAGGAGGAGGAGGAGGTGGTGTTGGAGGATAATGTGGTGTTGGAGGAGGAGGAGGAGGTGTTGGAGGAGGAGGTGGTGTTGGAGGAGGTGGTGTTGGAGGAGGAGGAGGTGGTGTTGGAGGAGGAGGAGGTGGTGTTGGAGGAGGAGGTGGTGTTGGAGGAGGAGGTGGTGTTGGAGGAGGAGGAGGAGGTGTTGGAGGATAAGGTGGTGTTGGAGGAGGTGGAGGAGGTGGTGGTGTTGGAGGTGGTGGTGGAGGAGGCGGTGGTGTTGGAGGAGGTGGTGTTGGAGGAGGAGGAGGTGGTGTTGGAGGAGGAGGAGGTGGTGTTGGAGGAGGAGGAGGTGGTGTTGGAGGAGGAGGAGGTGGTGTTGGAGGAGGAGGAGGTGGTGTTGGAGGAGGAGGAGGTGGTGTTGGGGTGTAAGGTGGTGTTGGAGGAGGAGGAGGTGGTGTTGGAGGAGGAGGAGGTGGTGTTGGAGGATAAGGTGGTGTTGGAGGAGGAGGAGGTGGTGTTGGAGGAGGAGGAGGTGGTGTTGGAGGAGGAGGTGGTGTTGGAGGAGGAGGAGGAGGTGGTGTTGGAGGAGGAGGAGGTGGTGTTGGAGGAGGAGGAGGTGGTGTTGGAGGAGGAGGTGGTGTTGGAGGAGGAGGAGGAGGTGTTGGAGGAGGTGGTGTGGAGGAGAAGGAGGAGGTGTTGGAGGAGGAGGAGGTGGTGTTGGAGGAGGTGGTGTTGGAGGAGGAGGTGGTGTTGGAGGAGGAGGAGGAGGTGTTGGAGGAGGAGGAGGTGGTGTTGGAGGATAAGGTGGTGTTGGAGGAGGAGGTGTTGGAGGAGGAGGAGGAGGTGTTGGAGGAGGTGGTGATGTTGGAGGAGGTGGTTTTGGAGGAGGAGGAGGAGGTGTTGGAGGAGGAGGAGGTGGTGTTGGAGGATAAGGTGGTGTTGGAGGAGGAGGTGTTGGAGGAGGAGGAGGAGGAGGGTGTTGGAGGAGGAGGAGGTGGTGTTGGAGGATAAGGTGGTGTTGGAGGAGGAGGTGTTGGAGGAGGAGGTGGTGTTGGAGGAGGTGGTGTTGGAGGAGGAGGTGGTGTTGGAGGAGGAGGTGGTGTTGGAGGAGGAGGTGGTGTTGGAGGAGGAGGAGGAGGTGTTGGAGGATAAGGTGGTGTTGGAGGAGGTGGAGGAGGTGGTGGTGTTGGAGGAGGTGGTGTTGGAGGAGGAGGAGGAGGTGTTGGAGGAGGAGGAGGTGGGGTTGGAGGAGGAGGAGGAGGTGTTGGAGGAGGAGGAGGAGGAGGTGGTGTTGGAGGAGGTGGTGTTGGAGGAGGAGGAGGAGGTGTTGGAGGATAAGGTGGTGTTGGAGGAGGTGGTGGTGTTGGAGGAGGTGGTGGTGTTGGAGGAGGAGGAGGAGGTGTTGGAGGAGGAGGAGGTGGTATTGGAGGAGGAGGTGTTGGAGGAGGAGGAGGTGGTGTTGGAGGATAAGGTGGTGTTGGAGGAGGAGGAGGTGTTGGAGGAGGAGGAGGTGGTGTTGGAGGATAAGGTGGTGTTGGAGGAGGAGGTGTTGGAGGAGGAGGTGGTGTTGGAGGAGGTGGTGTTGGAGGAGGGAGGTGGTGTTGGAGGAGGAGGAGGAGGTGTTGGAGGATAAGGTGGTGTTGGAGGAGGTGGAGGAGGTGGTGGTGTTGGAGGAGGTGGTGTTGGAGGAGGAGGAGGAGGTGTTGGAGGAGGAGGAGGTGGGGTTGGAGGAGGAGGAGGAGGTGTTGGAGGAGGAGGAGGAGGTGGTGTTGGAGGAGGTGGTGTTGGAGGAGGAGGAGGAGGTGTTGGAGGATAAGGTGGTGTTGGAGGAGGTGGTGGTGTTGGAGGAGGTGGTGGTGTTGGAGGAGGAGGAGGAGGTGTTGGAGGAGGAGGAGGTGGTGTTGGAGGATAAGGTGGTGTTGGAGGAGGAGGAGGTGTTGGAGGAGGAGGAGGAGGAGGTGTTGGAGGAGGAGGATGTGGGGTTGGAGGAGGAGGAGGTGGTGTTGGAGGAGGAGGAGGAGGAGGTGTTGGAGGAGGTGGTGTTGGAGGAGGAGGAGGAGGTGTTGGAGGAGGAGGAGGTGGTATTGGAGGAGGAGGTGTTGGAGGAGGAGGAGGTGGTGTTGGAGGATAAGGTGGTGTTGGAGGAGGAGGAGGTGTTGGAGGAGGAGGAGGAGGAGGTGTTGGAGGAGGAGGATGTGGGGTTGGAGGAGGAGGAGGTGGTGTTTGGAGGAGGAGGAGGAGGTGGTGTTGGAGGAGGTGGTGTTGGAGGAGGAGGAGGTGGTGTTGGGGTGTAAGGTGGTGTTGGAGGAGGAGGAGGTGGTGTTGGAGGAGGAGGAGGTGGTGTTGGAGGATAAGGTGGTGTTGGAGGAGGAGGGGTGGTGTTGGAGGAGGAGGAGGTGGTGTTGGAGGAGGAGGTGGTGTTGGAGGAGGAGGAGGAGGTGGTGTTGGAGGAGGAGGAGGTGGTGTTGGAGGAGGAGGAGGTGGTGTTGGAGGAGGAGGTGGTGTTGGAGGAGGAGGAGGAGGTGTTGGAGGATAAGGTGGTGTTGGAGGAGGTGGAGGAGGTGGTGGTGTTGGAGGAGGTGGTGTTGGAGGAGAAGGAGGAGGTGTTGGAGGAGGAGGAGGTGGTGTTGGAGGGAGGTGGTGTTGGAGGAGGAGGTGGTGTTGGAGGAGGAGGAGGAGGTGTTGGAGGAGGAGGAGGTGGTGTTGGAGGATAAGGTGGTGTTGGAGGAGGAGGTGTTGGAGGAGGAGGAGGAGGTGTTGGAGGAGGTGGTGATGTTGGAGGAGGTGGTGTTGGAGGAGGAGGAGGAGGTGTTGGAGGAGGAGGAGGTGGTGTTGGAGGAGGAGGTGGTGTTGGAGGAGGAGGTGTTGGAGGCGGAGGAGGAGGTGTTGGAGGAGGAGGAGGTGGTGTTGGAGGATAAGGTGGTGTTGGAGGAGGAGGTGTTGGAGGAGGAGGTGGTGTTGGAGGAGGTGGTGTTGGAGGAGGAGGTGGTGTTGGAGGAGGAGGTGGTGTTGGAGGAGGAGGAGGAGGTGTTGGAGGATAAGGTGGTGTTGGAGGAGGTGGAGGAGGTGGTGGTGTTGGAGGAGGTGGTGTTGGAGGAGGAGGAGGAGGTGTTGGAGGAGGAGGAGGTGGGGTTGGAGGAGGAGGAGGAGGTGTTGGAGGAGGAGGAGGAGGAGGTGGTGTTGGAGGAGGTGGTGTTGGAGGAGGAGGAGGAGGTGTTGGAGGATAAGGTGGTGTTGGAGGAGGTGGTGATGTTGGAGGAGGTGGTGGTGTTGGAGGAGGAGGAGGAGGTGTTGGAGGAGGAGGAGGTGGTATTGGAGGAGGAGGTGTTGGAGGAGGAGGAGGTGGTGTTGGAGGATAAGGTGGTGTTGGAGGAGGAGGAGGTGTTGGAGGAGGAGGAGGTGGTGTTGGAGGATAAGGTGGTGTTGGAGGAGGAGGTGTTGGAGGAGGAGGTGGTGTTGGAGGAGGTGGTGTTGGAGGAGGAGGTGGTGTTGGAGGAGGAGGAGGAGGTGTTGGAGGATAAGGTGGTGTTGGAGGAGGAGGAGGAGGTGTTGGAGGAGGTGGTGGTGTTGGAGGAGGTGGAGGAGGTGGTGGTGTTGGAGGAGGTGGTGTTGGAGGAGGAGGAGGAGGTGTTGGAGGAGGAGGAGGTGGGGTTGGAGGAGGAGGAGGAGGTGTTGGAGGAGGAGGAGGAGGTGGTGTTGGAGGAGGTGGTGTTGGAGGAGGAGGAGGAGGTGTTGGAGGATAAGGTGGTGTTGGAGGAGGTGGTGGTGTTGGAGGAGGTGGTGGTGTTGGAGGAGGAGGAGGAGGTGTTGGAGGAGGAGGAGGTGGTATTGAGGAGGAGGTGTTGGAGGAGGAGGAGGTGGTGTTGGAGGATAAGGTGGTGTTGGAGGAGGAGGAGGAGGTGTTGGAGGAGGAGGAGGAGGAGGTGTTGGAGGAGGAGGATGTGGGGTTGGAGGAGGAGGAGGTGGTGTTGGAGGAGGAGGAGGAGGTGGTGTTGGAGGAGGTGGTGTTGGAGGAGGAGGAGGAGGTGTTGGAGGATAAGGTGGTGTTGGAGGAGGTGGTGGTGTTGGAGGAGGTGGTGTTGGAGGAGGAGGAGGAGGTGTTGGAGGAGGAGGAGGAGGTGGTATTGGAGGAGGAGGAGGAGGTGTTGGAGGAGGAGGAGGTGGTGTTGGAGGGATAAGGTGGTGTTGGAGGAGGAGGAGGAGGTGTTGGAGGAGGAGGTAGGTGTTGGAGGAGCTGGTGTTGGAGGAGGTGGTGGTGTTGGGAGGAGGAGGTGTGGAGTAAGGCCCTTCGCAGCGTGAGTGCCTTCGTGTGCAAGATCGAGCCTGATCCAGCTCAAGGTAGTGTATTGGGCGCACCTCACTAAAGCCAGAATGAGTAGTTTCTTGGCCGGGGTTCAGGGTATCTGCGAGCGCTGTTCAAGGGGGTTCGCTCATCACACGCATACGTTTTGGTCCTGTCCCAAGCTTGTGAGTTTTTGAATCTCCTTTTTCAGCACCATGTCGGCTATCCTGAATATTGAGCAGGAGCCCTGACCTTTAGCTGCTATATTTAGGGTCCCGGATGTGCCAGAGTGGAGGATGGGTGCGGGGGCCAGATGTCATGGCCTTCACCTCATTGGTTGCTCGGAGGCGAGACCTGTTGCGTTGGAGGTTGCCGATGCCACCTGGTGCCTCAGCGTGGCGAGGGGACTTGATGGAGTTTTTGCTCCTCCAGAAAGTCAAATACACCGTGAGGAGGTCAACTGAAGGGTTCTACTGGAGATGGCAACCGTGGGGAGGGGGCAAATGGAGGGGGGAGCGGTTTGTTTCGCGAGGGGGGGGGGGGTGCATAGATTAGACTATTTTCTTTTTTTCGTTTACTGTTGTTGTTGTTATTTGTGCTTTTGTATAACATGACAAAATTAATAAAAATACTTTAAAAAAACGATATGGGCAGAAGAGTTTTGGATGCAATCAGCTTTGTGGAGGATGGGTGACCAGGTTGGCCAGGGTAGCATTAGAATTGTTAGGTCAGCGGTAACAAAGGCATGGATGACAATTTCAGCAGATGAGCCAAGGCAGAAGCTTTGTTGCTGATGTTCCGAAGCTGGACATTAGCCACCCTGGTGATGGTGGGAATATGTAATTGGAAGCTCACCCTCATCAAACTCGGCACCATGGTTGCAAACCAACTGGCCCAACCTCAAGACAGTTTCCGGGGACGACTGAGAGTCAATGGCTAAGGAATGAAGCTTATAGTGGGAACTGAAGACAAAGGCTTTGATCTTCCCAATACTTAGTTGGGAGTAAATGTTTGCTTGTCCAGTACTAAATATTGCAGAAGCAATGTGACAAATTGGAGACGGGACTGGGGTAGGGTGGAGAGAGGTGGTGAGGTAGAGCCGAGTGTTGTGAGTGCAAATGTTGGATGTGACTTCATGTTTTTAGATGATGTCACCAAGGGGCAACTCAGATGAGAAATAGGAGGAGCCAGTGACAGATCCTTAGGGGGCTTCAGGAGTGCAAAGAGAAGCCATTGCAGGCGATTGGCTAAGCAACAATAAAACCCCATAGCCAACAATTGGTGAATAGCCAGTTATTCAATGCTGTTGCTTAAAGTGGTATTGGTTAAGAGAAGAATATTAGCCGGGACACGAGGGGAGATCTCTGTTCTACTTATTGTGGCATGGGTCCTTAAACTGGAAAGATGTACTGGACCTTAATGTGCTGACAATAAACAGGAGTTTTCAAAGTCTTAGGTCATCTATCAAGGGAGATGGAGCAAAGGCAGATTGGGATGTAGATTAGCCAAGATGTTTCTGAATGGTGGGGCAGGTTCATGGCCTCAATGGCAATCGCTTAGTGTTGCCTGAATGCCCTGCCTAGTTTTGAATGTGATAATGCATCCGTACATATTAAAACAATGGGGTACAAAGTAAAGAAAGATTTACGTTGGAGATAGGCTTCCCCTGGAAGAACTTCCTCTGCAGACAAAACTGCAATCATTGTCATCCAGATCTGGTTCTGAAAAACAAAGCCACAGCAGGTTGTAAAATCAGGTTCTCGTAACAGCGGTCTGTGCACCCATCCAGCCTTGCAGTTTACGCTGGGCTGTATCCATGCTCCTCCAGCCCAACAAGCCTCTGAGAACTCTTGCTTTCCTCTGTATCCCCCAAGCACTTCCAACTTCCATCAATCCTTCATTGGTGCCCATACCTGTAACCATCTAGGTACTAAACTCTGGAATTCTTAACACCCTCTGCCACTCAATCTCTCTGTTCTCCTTAAAACCAACATCTTTAACCAACCTTTTGGTCCCAATATTCTTTTTGCTTGATACCAATTTTAGTTTTAATGGCACGCTGTGATGTGCTTTGCAGCATTATTACATCAAAAGCATTATATGAAGGTTATTTAAAGGCTTGCCGTCCTTCCTCTTTTATCAACTCAATAACAATTATTTTTAGGAGTTATTAAGTACAAAGGTGAGAACTTGGCCAAACCAGAACGAGCATCTTTCCCAGAAGTCTCTGTTGAGTCAGTTGAAGAATTGCAATGCTCACACACCTCGTTAATACCAATTAGGTTCAATTTCCTGGCTCAGATAGGGAAAAAGCCAGGAATTAATTCCCCAATAGTCCCTTAACGGTTTCGAATAGTCAGGAAGGTGTTCATGGAGAAGAATGCGAGCTGTTTTCTCCCCTCTCCCTATCCCTGGTGGATAGGCCTATTAAATGAGCAACTTGCATTTCTGTAGCACCTTTCACCTCCTCAAGATGCCCCAAGCCAGTTAAGGACTTTAATCACTGTTGATATGTTGGAAATGCAGCAGCCAAAATAGGCACAGCAAGCTCCCACAAACAGTAATGATAAAACCAACAGATAATGAGCGTGATCGAATGGCCACGCTGCGCTGGAAAAGCAGCTCGCCATGGTGCTGGGTGGCCGATAGAAGCCGGGAGACTCTGCTCCCGGGATCTAACCGGCTTGTAATTTGTAATGTTTTACATAATCCAATGCGATCACGTGAGTCATTGCGATGCATAACCCGCCCATTGTGGGCGGGATCACCTTTTAGCAAATCTGCATATTAGAGCGAGACAGCTAGTCGCACCTTAATGTGCAGATTCCCAAGGTACCTGAGGCGTGGGATCTATCTCCCTTGACTTGGAGATCTTGGGCGAGCACCATTCAGTACCGGCCTCCACAAACGGGGACCAGACAGAACGGCACTTATGGGGGGTCTCCCAAAGGATCCGATGCTCCCAGGTGCATGCCCTTTGGGCAGGGTGGTACCCAGGCACTGGCTGCCTGGCATTTGTGTGCTGGCAATTGGGCTGGAGGTGTCCTGGGTGGGGTGGGTGTTGGGGACCCTCCCATAATGCACTGTGGCTTGGGATAAGCTGGGGGTCGTGTCTGAGGTCTCGGAGCTTGGGAAGCCATTGTGTCCCGATCGCTTGCTGCACTGGGAGTTCCGGCGGGTGGAGCACCTCAGTGCACTAAATGGAGTTTATGGGCAACCTCGGTCACGCATTCCCCGCAGAGCCCCCGTATATAATGTGGGTGCCAGTTTATAGCCATGTGTGTCTCTGCGCTGCGAGCACTTTGTTCTCTTTTAGTTCTGCGCTGCGAGCACTTTGTTCTCTTTTAGTTAAACCGCGCCCGATGTGTTTTAGTGATGTTGATCAAATGATCAATATTACTCAGAGACTGGGGAGGAACCCTCCTGTTCTTCATCAAAATGTGCCACGGCATCTTTCATGTCCCTGAGTGGGCAGGCCGGGCCTCGGTTCCCATCGTATCCAAAGGAGGACCCATTCCGACAGCTCCCTCAGTAATCCGCTGTGTCAGTCCGGATTACTTGCTCAAGTGCTCGTTGGTGATAAGCTAACCCGGCACCAACTTCGGGGATCTCCAGGTCTGTCCAGCTTAACAATACAGGGGAGAGCACAGGCAGAACCATAATTTGTTTTAAAATTTTAGAGTATCTAATTATTTCCAATTAAGAGGCAATTTAGCGTGGCCAATCCGCCCACCCTGAACATCTTTTGGGTTGAGGGGGGTGAGACCCAAGCAGACACGGGGAGAATGTGCAAACTCCACACGGACAGTGACCCGGGGCCGGGATCGAACCTGGGACCTCGGTGCCGTGAGGCAGCAGGGCTAACCACTGCGCCACCCTGGCACAACCATGGTAAACATGGACAAAGGGAGAGAGAACAAAATGGAGAATAGGACGAAGCCAAGAAATCACACTCGCACAACAAAAACATGCACTTATATAGCACCTTTAACGTGGTACAAACATCCCAAGATGCTTCAAAAGGAGCATTGGCAACTAAAATTTGAAACCAAACTATGTTAGGATAGATGATCTAAACCTTGGTCAAGCAGGTAGGTTTTAAGGGGCATATTAAAAGGAGAGGTATGGTTGTAACAATATTTAGGGAAGAAATCCCAGGTAGCTGAAGGCATGGCTGCCAAAAATTAAATACTGAAAAGCCAGGGTTCGCAAGAGTGTCGGATTAGAGTAATGCAAATATCGCGAAGGGCGGGAGGAGATTAGAGTTGTATGAAGCAAGTACATTTCACCCATTATTTCAATCCCTGGAATTTTTCTTCTTTTTTTATATAAATTTAGAATACTCAATCATTTATTTCCAATTAAAGGGCAATTTAGTGTGGCCAATCCACCTACCCTGCACATCTTTGGGTTGTGGGGGTGAAATCTACGCAGACACGGGGAGAATGTGCAAACTCCACACGGACAGTGACCCGGGGCCGGGATTCGAACCCGAGTCGTCAGCGTTGTGAGGCAGCAGTGCTAACCACTGCGGCGCCACGCTGCCCCTCAGTCCTTGCAGTAAGTTGCAGTCTTATTATTCTGTCCCAAGCATTCATAAACCTGTCCACTTTAGCAGTAAACAAACAAATTCCGAAACAGGATTCTGTTTGAAAAGGTGCTTGTGTTGTCTGTGTGGGTGAATGAAAGGGAAATTTTGGAACTGGGAAAAATATGGTCCAAATTATTTCCTTGTGTGGGCCCCAGCATAGATCACAGAAGTGAAGAAAAAGCTGAATGATTGTCCTGTGCACATGGGGTTTACGAGCCTGATCGCTGGCAGATTGCTCAGTCAGTTCTGGTGACCACGTGAGTGTGTTTGATCACAGCCCCATTCCCATTTATTATTTATCTTTCTCTCCAATCACTTTCCACCCTAAAGTGCTGTTTACTTTCTCCGGCCATTGCAATGCATCCTCAATCAGTCTCGACTGCCACTCCCGAAACTCCCATTCAGCAGCTCCCCTTACAGCTTCCTGACTTTATACAGCTTTCCTTTCGGCCAGAACTGCTCGACTTTCCGACCTTTCACCTCCACCTTCCTAACTATGCACCAAGGTCAGTCCTTTTGAGGCCCTGAAGAAGTTCTTTCATTAGTGTCAAAGAGGGGAGGCGAAAAAAACCCAACAGATTTTCAATTCTAATCAAACGCCAAATGTTTAACTTCCCAAACTGGGCGAATATTACCCTGAACTTTTACTACGCATCTCCGTTCTCACTTTTTCCTCCTGACAACTTCCAGGATTTTAAAACCCAAAGCTTGATATCGTCCAGATATACTTCCTAATTTGATAATAGTAACCTCGGAAGACATGTAGGCCATTTGGCCCCTGCTCACCGTACAACTGATCTGTGAACCTAATTTTATACACCCACTGCCTCGTAACCCTTCATTCATCCCAGTTATATATATGGCTTGATATTGTTGTGCTGCTCAATAAAATATTTTCGAAAAAAGATATTGTTGTGCTGTTGCGTGGTCCCTTTAAGAGAGTAGTCACATGATAATCCGTGACACCATCAGCTACTTCACGAGCTTTGGGTCGTTCTAGACCAAGGCTCTGTGCGGTTCGCAGCCATCCAATAAACATCTGTTGATTATTGCGTTCAACCCATGTGCTTCAGCAATTCATTTCTTTCATCCTGCACGTACGATACACAACCCTTTTAATCTCTTCCCCTTTTAGTACAGTAGCGCCTGACGGTATCACGGACCGTAATTCCAAAAAATAACTGCACACGGAGAGTCTTCAGCAAAGCAAGAATAAGAAGGCAGAGGGAGTGGGGAGGGTTGGGGGCGGAGACGGAGACTTCCTGAACATATTCGTTCTTGAAGTGACAATAAATCAAATCAAAAAAAAAAAAAGATATTCGATCTTGATGACTTGACTTTGAAATAGTACGTCTGACAGTGGAGAAGCAGCACAGGGCTAAATCGCTGGCTTTGAAAGCAGACCAAGGCAGGCCAGCAGCACGGTTCAATTCCCGTACCAGCCTCCCCGAACAGGTGCTGGAATGTGGCGACTAGGGGCTTTTCACAGTAACTTCATTGAAGCCTACTTGTGACAATAAGCGATTTTCATTTCATTTCATTACAGGCTGAGGATGGAGAACTGACGTGCTAAAGTGTCATCACTGGTAGAAGAATGTAACTGCAGCGTGACAAGTATACATAGGAATTTTATGTCTATCGTGCAAAAAGCTGAGAAGAACCATGTGCTATGTAATTTTTTATTTTTTTATAAACTTGGGAGTACCCAGTTCATTTTTTCCAATTAAGGGGCAATTTAGCGTGTTCAATCCACCTACCCTGCACATCTTTTGGGTTGTAGGGGCGAAACCCACGCAAACACGGGGAGAATGTGCAAACTCCACATGGACAGTGACCCGGAGCCAGGATCGAACCTGGGACCTCAGCGCCGTGAGGCTGCAGTGCTAACCCACTGCGTCACCGTGCTGCCCGCTATGTAATTTTTATAACCTATTGCTACTCTATCTCTGTGGTGCTGCCCACGTCATAAAACAAAGGTATCTTTTCTCTGCCGGAGGAGAGTTGGACAGGGCGTGAAAAGGAAAATAAATGTAAATCAGTCCCCATTTGGACATCACACATTCAGTCTGTTTTTAAATTTCCAAGATTCTACTTGTAACGGAACCAGCCTATGTAAACTGGTCACACTGTAATTACACTTTTCCAGAACATCTACTGATAGAAAGTTGAATGACAGCATGACATGTCTACACAAATCTGCTTCATTATAAATATAGGCATCGCAAAGTTGCCGTCTTTGGGAGAGGAGGGGAAATAGAGGTAACAGAAAAGCGAGGGGAGAGACTGATGGTGATTGGGCAGGTGGACAGGAGGATTCAAGAGGAGAGGAGGAAGCAAAGGAGAGGCAGATGAAGGGCAGAGAGAGGGAAGGCCAATTAATTGCATCTAAAGACTAAATTAATTTTACTATGAGTGTATTTTGATTCTTTCGAGGGATGTGGGCATCACTAGCAAAGCCGGCATGGTTTCCATCCCTTTTTTCCCTTGAACTGAATGGCTTCCGAGGCCGCTTCAGAGGCAGTTAAGAGTCAACCATCTTCCTACGGATCCGGAGATGAAGGTCAGGCCGGGTAAGGATGGCAGATTTCCATCCCTTAAAGGACATAATTGAACCAGGTGAGTTTTCACAACAATCGTTGATAGTTGCCATGGTCACCATTACTGAGACTAGCTTTATAATTCCTCATTAGAAAGTTTGCGGACGACACAAAGGTTGGTGGAATTGCGGGTAGTGATGAGGACCGTCAGAGGATGCAGCAGGATATAGATTGGTTGGAGACTTGGGTGGAGAGAAGACAGATGGAGCTTAATCCAGACAAATGTGAGGTAATGCATTTTGGAAGATCTATAATACAGGTGGGAAATATACCGTGAATGGTAGAACCCTTAAGAGTATTGATAGGCAGAGAGAACTGGATGTACAGGTCCACAGGTCACTGAAAGTGGCAACGCAGGTGGAGAAGGTAGTCAAGAAGGCATACGGCATGCTTGCCTTCATCGGCCAGTGCATCAAGTATAAAAATTGTCACGTCATGCTGCGGCTGTACAGAACCTTAATTAGGCCACACTTGGAGTATAGTGTTCAATTCTGATCACCACACTACCAGAAGGATGTGGAGGCTTTGGGGAGAGTGCAGAAGAGATTTACCAGGGTGTTGCCTGGTGTGGAGGGCATTAGCTATGATGGGAGGTTGAATAAACTCGGTTTGCCCTCACTGGAATGACAGAGGTTGAGGGGCGACTTGATAGAAATCTACAAAATTATGAGGGGCTTGGGCAGCATAGATAGAAGCTTTTTCCCAGGGTGGGAGAGTCAATTACCAGGGGACATAGGTATAAGGTGTGAGGGGAAAAGTTTCAAGATGTGAGAGGGAAGATTTTTTTTACACAGAGGGGAGTGGGTGCCTGGAACTCGTTGCCGGAGGAGGTGGTGGAAGTAGGTACTATAGTTAAATTTAAGGGGCGTCTTGACAAATACAGGATTAGGGTGGGAATAGAGGGATACGGAACCCAGAAGTGTAGAAGGTTTTAGGTTAGACGGGCAGCATGGTCAGCACAGGCTTGGAGGGCCGAAGGGCCTGTTCCTGTGCTGTACTTTTCTTTGTTCTATTTATTAATGGAATTTAAATTCCACCAGCTGCCGTGGTGGCATTTTAAACCCATGCCTGGGCCCCTGGATTACCTGTCCAGTGACATTACCACCATCTCCCAGTACAGCTAGACGGAGTTTAACTGCCCCCGTTTCCCTGGTGGGATTTGAACTTGTATCTCCAGATTATTAGGCCAAGATTCTACGAGCAAAGAAGTAAGAGGAGGGCAGAGAGTGAAGAGATAGAACCACAGAAATACACAGTGGAGAAGAGGCTCTTCGGCCCATCGAGTCTGCACTGAAAAACACCTGACCTGCCTATCTGATCCCATTAGCCAGCACTTGGGCCATAGCCTTCAATGTTAAGATGTGCCAAGTGCCCCTCCAGGTACTTTTTAAAGGATATGAGGCAACTCGCCTCTACCACCCTCCCAGGCAGTGCGTTCCAGACCCTCACCGCCCTCGGTGTAATAAAGTTTTCCCTCAACCTCATGTCCCTCACCTTGAACTTGTGTCCCCTCATGACTGACCCTTCAACTAGATGGAACAGCTGCTCCCTATCCACCCTGATCATGCCCCTCATAATCTTGTACACCTCGATCAGATCCATTAGTTTTCTCTACTTCCACAAAAACAACCCAAGCCTGCCTTCATAACTTAACTGCTCCATCCCAGAAAACATCCTGGCGACTCGCCTCTGCGCCCCCTTCCGTGCAATCCCATCCTCCAATCCTAGAATGTGGTGACCAGAATTCTACACATTACTCCAGCTGTGGCCCCATCAAATTTTTATACAACGCCAACATGACCCACTTTGACAGAAAGTCAACCAGACTCGAAACGTTAGCTCCCTTTCTCTCTCCACAAGGTGCTGTCAGGCCTGCTGAGATAGTCCAGCATTTTCTGTTTTGGCCCAACAGGACTTCCCATCTTTTATAATCTATGCCTTGATCGATAAAGGCAGGTCTTTTGCCTTTATCGTCACCCTATTAAGCTGCCCTCCGTATCCCCGTAACTGTATCTAAAGATTAAATTTGTGTTATGATGAGTGTTTGTTAAAATTATTTCATGTGATGTCGGTGTAGCTGGCAAGGCCCAGCATTTATTGCCCATTCCTTATTGCCCTTGGCGAGGCTATTTCAGAGAGTAGCTTGCACATTGTTGTAAGTCTTTACCCATTCAGTGACTTTACCACAACACCATTATCCAAGTGTCAGAAATCTTTGGCTCCTGATAACAACAGATGTTCTGATTTAGGATTTATTCACAAATGAATCTTTTCCAAACCTCCAGGCCTATAAAATTCAAAGAGACGAACCACAAAATAGGAACTACAACCCATGAACATAACCGAGTTGTCTGAACATTTTGTGATTGATGTCTTTAGGATACTTCAGCTCCCAAGGACTGGTTTAACGGGACTCCATAGTCCACACAGTTGATGAGCAGTCCACCCACGATCCCAAGTGGTTGGAAGTGGGACTTCCACTCTCCTCCCTTGTGGAGACGAACTGCCTGAGAGAGTTGCCAGAGCATTGGATGGACAGCAGCTCTGTGATCCACTCACCTCCACTGGGAGTGACGGGCACTTCTGGGACTATGGGCAGTCCGGCATACTCAGCAGTCCGTATGGGGCAGTTCCTGGTGAATGGGGGGAGGGGGAGGGTTAAAGGGAGGCGAGTGTGCCACTAATGGGCCCAGGCAGCTCAGAAGAAGAGTAATATTTGACTGAAAACATTAACTCGGCTTCTCTCTTCACAGGTGTCATCAAACCGGCTGAGTATTTCCAGCACTGACTTTATTTGCATTTCCCAGTCCCTCAACCAAGTGACCCCTCACTACATGAACCCCCCATAACCACATGCAGCACCCCCCACCCCCCCCAACGCACCCACCACCACATGCCCCACTGTGCAGGAGGCCATTCAGTCCATCGAGCCTGTACCGACCCTCTGAAAGTGCACCTTTACCTTGGCCCACTCCCCTTCCCTATCCCCAAAACCCACCTAACTTGCACACCTTGGACACTACGGGCAATTTTAGCACGGACATCCACCTAACCGCACATCTTTGGACTTTGGGAAAAAACCGGAACGCCCGGAGGAAACCCACACAGACACGGGTAGATTGTGCAAACTCCGCACAGGCAGTCACCAAACTGGAACTGAACCCGCTATAAGGCAGCAGTGCTAATCACTGAGTCAACGTGATTTCCACCAACCTGTTTGACTGCTTTCCACCGGGTTTAGCAACGAAGTAATGGATGAACCAGGGGTAATCGGTCCTCCAAAGACATTGGAAGGGGTGAGATTATACGATGAGCCAGGTAAAGAAAATACCTGCATAAAGAAAGCATTACAGCGTTACGGTGTGACAACATCAAGTTAAAGACAGTGTTGAAACATCTCCTTTTACTTTTGCTATATAGAAGAACTCACCCCACAGGGAGCTCTCTCTTTATACATCTTCCATAAAGCTCTTACAACCTTCATTCTCCTCTAAAGGAGACCCACGAAGATCACAGAAGACAATATTTTCATCGGGTACGCTTCCATTGTAAGTGCTGAAAAACCTAGACATTTGTAATCTTGTGTAGGCCACATGTTTCCTGTTTATTAAAATTACCCCCCTGCTCAGGGTTTGTCACGGTTTTTATGCCAACATATTCGACCGTAAAATTGCTGCATCAAAAATTCTCATTTAATTTTTGTTTTGTCGACCATTGCAGTGCAGTTGCAATCTCTGGCCACTAAACGTCTCTGTGGAGCAAGTTTCTGAGGTCTCTCCAAATCCTGCCACCATTTTATCCATTTTGAAAAAGCATCACAGAATTGTGACGGGACATTCGCACGTTGTGTCCCTGCGCCAGGCCTCCAAACGCGCTGCTCACCGAGCTCCATCCCCCCACCGATTCCCCCCGTAACCCTGCACATTCCTCCTTTTCAAATAACGGAAAAGCCCCCTTATACATACATGAACTGAACACGGACAATAAAACAAATAATCTACTTGGGTCGCCCAGAAGTCTCCCAAGTGGTTTGGAGGTGGCCTTTCCTTTCATCACTGACACACACTGTTCTGGTTGATCTAAAACCGCCCGTGATGACCTGGACAAAAAACGTGATTGAAATTGAGAGAAATAAATCTTAACATGAATGATTCCTCTCCTCATCGAGGGACGGGGCATCTAAATAGCCATCCTTTAATA
This sequence comes from Scyliorhinus torazame, assembly GCF_047496885.1. Taxonomy (NCBI): domain Eukaryota; kingdom Metazoa; phylum Chordata; class Chondrichthyes; order Carcharhiniformes; family Scyliorhinidae; genus Scyliorhinus; species Scyliorhinus torazame. Next base: position 124,327,911 of record NC_092727.1, read on the forward strand.
TCCAGTTTGAGACAGTTATCAGTCGGCTACATGACTAAGGACGGAATCCCCCTCCAGTCGTGATCTTTCCCTTGCTGGTCGCTGGTTAATGATGAGGAGCAAGATTAAGTCACCCCAATCTCGTGCCCAGTAGCACTGAAGCCAATTATCTGACCCGTGGCCCCAGTTACTGCCCCAGCCACTGCATGAGGCAAGTATCAGAAGTAAGTAACTGTTCGTTTATGTCTCGGTTTAAAATTGGGGGAAGTGTGCTGAGAATAGATTAGCTCGTTTATAGCGAGTTTTGTTTAGTTTGACTTTTTAAGTGGAACCCTGACGGCGAGACTACCCTTTTTTTAAGAGCCAGGTTTGGGATAGACTCCCTTGTAAATAATGGACTGTTCCCAATCAAAGGTTTCTCCCTCTGCAGCAGTCTCTCATCTGAATGTTCAGTAGCTACCAATAAAAATAAAACACACTTGCACAAGCTACATAAAAACAGGTTATAAATCTGACTCTGCTATAAACGTTTAAATAAATTCTGTGCACTGGCTGCATGTTAAAACAAAATGGACAAGGCCACCAATTGGAGGTCTGATTTATATTCCAACAGGATTGCCTATTACTTGCAGGCAGGGAGATGGCACCGGAACGGCTGGTGTCAAAACTAACAGTGTAAAGCGCAGAATGATACACAGCAGAAATAGTAACCAGCCTAATGTAGCAGCCCATCCAATTTCATCAGGAAAGGGAACAAAATAGAGAGCGAGGCGAGACCATTCAGAACGCAAGCTCGGGTTGGTTTAATCAGTCCCTCAACACTGCCAGTTGAAAGTTGCGACGTAAATGCAAGTCCACGTTTAGTTTCTCCAGACTGGCTTTCATCGATAAAGCTATCTATCGCATTACTTTCCCATGATGTGGAGATGCCGGCGTTGGACTGGGGTGAGCACAGTAAGAAGTCTTACAACACCAGGTTAAAGTCCAACAGGTTTGTTTTGATGTCACTAGCTTTCGGAGCGCTGCTCCTTCCTCAGGTGAATGAGTAAGACTTCTTACTATTACTTTCCCAAGTTGCCGCATGTCAGCACGCTATTGTCAAGCCAAGATTTCACGCAATTCCAATCATTAGAAAGAAATTGTCAAGACCCAGGCCAAAGTTTAGTCTCCTACAAGTGAGTCCATCCAGTTGCCATTTTCGAGGACAAATTAATGGCATCAAAGCTGCCACGGAAAATCCCAGATACTCCAGAATCACATGTTCAAAATAATAAGAATTGGGGCCGGGGGGCCGGGGGGGGGGGGGGGGGGGGAAAGAAGGAGGAGAGAGAGAGAGAGAGAGAGAGAGAAAGAGAGAGAGAGAGAGAGAGAGAGAGAGGTCCTCAAGTGGCCGTTTATTGCCCACATAATAGGCACATCTAGCCTAAATCTTTAAGCAGACGGGAGGATTTTCCGGGTATGAGAAATTGATGCAGTGCATTGCTCTCTCCTTCTGGCCAAAAATAGTCACAGGCCCACAAGTAGGTTAATAATCATGAGCTGGAAAATATTCAAAACAAACCAAATAACACGCGCATGTGGTTGCATATTAGTACATGGAACATTCCTCCCAACATGATCACTGTAGATGGATGTGTTTACATCTGCGTGAGCGCATTTGTCCATCTATAAACCAATCCTCTCAACAGAATGCCTTTACAAACTTAGAGATTGTCAGTTTTGTAGCAAAAGAAATTATTGGCATTCGTCTCGTGCCTTTCCTATCTTTCGGATTTCCCAAAACAATCCACAATTAATTCTTTTTGAAATACACTCATTTCAAAAAGTTATCTAGGCTGCTAATTTGCATGCAGTGCATACCGCAAAACAACCATTGCAACAAATATCTGACTGATGTACGATGATATTAGCCAATGGATGAATGTTGGCCATGGGGACCACGACACATTCCTGTTCTTTTCCTTGTTACTCCACACTTGTTAGCCATCGCTCAGTTGGTAGCACTCATGTCCGAGTCAGGAGGTTGCAAATTTAACCTCCAGGGCCGAGATTTGAGCACAAAACTCACGGCTGGCACTCTCGCGCAGTACTGAGGGAGTGCTACACTGTCGGAGGTATGGTCTTACAGATGGGAATTTAAACCGATTCCCTGCCTTTCCTCATAGGTCGAGAGGAAAGGTCCCATGGATTATTCTGAAGGGGAGTTCAGTTTGGTGTCCTTAGCCAATGCTTATCCTTCAATCAACATTACAAAAACAGAATGTCTGGTTGTTATCACGTTGCTGCCTGTGTGGGAGCTTGCTGTGCACTAATTAAGATGCTGCACTTTCTACATTACAACAGTAACTGCATTTCAAAAGTACTTCTTTGGTTGTGAGGCACGTCGAACTGTCCCTGAGGTCATGGAAAATCTCTCTCTATGCATGCACGTTGTTGTTTGACCCAGCCCCACTAGCCCAGGGTGAAGTTATGGACTAGTCGCCTCAGTGTCCGTGATACCCGTTCAAGCTAAAGCACCATAAAATGCTAAGTAGCCCGCAAGCTCTCCCCGACTTGTAAATGGCTTCCAGATGCTGTGTTTTACAAACTCCTCCGAGGAGTCTGCATCGGGCTACTTTACAAACTGCAACCACATCTCATCATTTCCTGTCCAACACCTCTTTAAACGGAGCAGCAGGTCGAAGGACAATTGCACACTTCTGGCTATGTACAGGGCTGCTTTCTTTCTCTCTGCAAGTCTGCTGCAAATCACCCAAGTTTATTCCATGAGCATTGTGGGGTTTTCTTTTAAACCCTACATGAGTTAGCAACACTTTACACTGCAGACAGACCCTTGTTCTGAAGGCACCAGAGATCAAGAAACCGTGGCTCTCCCAATTCCGACCCCCCCGCCCAAAATTGTTAACTCTTGAATTTCTGGGGCAGTGCGGTGGTTAGCACTGCTGCCTCACGGCGCCGAGTGCCTGGGTTCGATCCAGGCCCACTGTCCATGTGGAGTTTGCACATTCTCCCTGTGTCTGCATGGGTCTTATCCCACAACCCAAAAAGATGCGCAGGTTAGGTCGACTGGCCCTTAATTGGAAAAGAATTGGGTATTCTAAACTTATATTTGCAAAAGTCTTGAATTTATTCCAGTTCTGATGGAAGATTGTTGACTCTCTGGTCTTTCTCCCTGCCCGGATGCTGCCCGACCTGTTGCATATTTTCTCTTTATGTTCCTGCATTCCGCTTGTGACCCAGAGTAGGCAGCCAATGTTGTAAATGCGGGCAGCAAGTTAACGTGTTTGTTTTTCTTGGATTCAGTAATAGTAGTTGCTGTGAGGAAGAGCTTGCTGTGAGCAAATTGGCTGCCGTAATTCCTATATTTCAGTAGAGTACTTTCTTCATTGTTTCTCTTCATATTCGCACAGGAATAAATATTGGTCAGGCCACCAGGTGGAACCTGAGAGAGCAGATTGGGCCATGTTTAAATTCTCACCCAGAAGATGGCATCTCTGACAGTGCGGCACTCCCTCAGTACTGACCCTCTGACGGGGCGGCGCTCCCTCAGTACAGACCCTCTGACGGGGCGGCGCGCCCACGGTGCGGTGCTCCCTCCGTCCGACGGCGCGGCGCTCCCTCCGTCCGACGCTCCCTCCGTCTGACGGTGCGGCGCTCCCTCCGTCCGACGGTGCGGCGCTCCCTCCGTCCGACGGTGCGGCGCTCCCTCAGTACTGACCCTCTTGACTGTGCACCACTCCCTCAGTACTGACCCTCTGACAGTGCGGCGCTCCCTCAGTACTGACCCTCTGACAGTGCAGCACTCCCTCAGTACTGACCCTCTGACAGTGCGGCACTCCCTCAGTACTGACCCTCTGACAGCGCAGCACCCCCTCAGTACTGACCCTCTGACAGTGCAGCACTCCCTCAGTACTGACCCTCTGACAGTGCGGCGCTCCCTCAGTACTGACCCTCTGACAGTGCAGCACCCCCTCAGTACTGACCCTCTGACAGTGCAGCACTCCCTCAGCACTGACCCTCTGACAGCGCAGCACTCCCTCAGTACTGACCCTCTGACAGTGCGTCACTCCCTCAGTACTGACCCTCTGACAGTGCAGCACTACCTCAGTACTGACCCTCTGACAGTGCAGCACTCCCTCAGTACTGACCCTCTGACAGTGCAGCACTCCATCAACCGCCCGACTGAAGTGCTGCCAACTGAGCCCCGACTGAACACGTTTTTTAAAACACACAGAATTCAAATGGACGAACCTTTAAAACGATTTATACAACTTTACTATTTCGGGTCAATTAACTCCTTTTTCACTAATTAATTTGTGATGTGATAACTGACTATTGCAGTAAGGTAAATAGTAGAATCATGTAGTTCGGGGAGTTGTTTTGTGTTTGGGGGTCCGGTAAAGGGAGCTCCTCTCTGCAGCGAACGGCGTTGTTCTTGACCTGGAACTGTGGACACTTGTGTCCATGGGCATACGACAACGTGAAAAACAGCAGGAGTAGTCCATTCAGCCCATCGAACTGCTCCACCATTCAATACCAACATGGCTGATCTTGGGTTTCATCTCCACTTTCCCGCCTGCTCCCCACATGAACTCTCCTGAGGGGCTAAACATCTGTCACCCCACCCAGCCTTAAATGTGTCCCAACAATGGATTGAACACAACCCTCTGGGGTGGAGAATACCAAAGATTCACAACCCTTTGGGTGAAGTAATCGCTCCCCATCTCAGTCCTAAATGATATTTCCTTATCGTGAAACTGTGTTGGAGATTCCCCAGCCAGGGGGCAAAGCCCTCTCAGAATCATGTGTGCTTCAAAGAGAGGTGGGGCTACTGGGTTACGGGGGTAGGGTGGAAGCGTGGGCTTAGGTAGGGTGCTCTTTCCAATGGCAGTTGCAGACTCGATGGGCCGAATGGCCTCCTTCTGTACTGTAAATTCTATGGTTCTCTCATTCTTCGGAACTCGAGAGAGTATTGCAACTTACTTTTTATTTAATTTTACATATATATATAATTCAGAGTACCCAATTCATTTTTTTTTCCAATTAAGGGGCAATTTAGCGTGGCCAATTCACCTACCCTGCACATCTTTGGGTTGGGGGGGGGGGGGGGGGGGGGGGGGAAACCCACGCAAGCACGGGGAGAATGTGCAAACTCCACACGGACAGTGACCCAGAGCCGGGATCGAACCTGGGACCTCGGCACCGTGAGGCAGCAGGGCTAACCCACTGCGCCACCGTGCTGCCGCATTGCAACTTATTGCCCAAATTGCCTTTCGCATTCCATGCATTTCCGCTTCTCAGCAAATTATGGGTTAATAGTGATTTTGAGGCAGGTCAGGCCTGGGGTCATGCATTGAAATGACAGCTGCTCTGCAGATCCTGAACCACAGCTTAATTTAACCAGTAGGTGGCACTCCATACTCTGATCCGGCTCATCATAATCTCCACCTCCTGCACCTCTCCAACCCATTAAAATCCTCACTGGACTCTCTTCTGGCTTCGAAATGATGGCACAAAACGTTACAACATTCGGATGTTTGGGGAACTTCTTCAAAGCTCAATCTCTGATCTCGAACTGGCTGAGAACAGCTGTCCAGAGCTACTTACCACAGAGTTGAACAGTACAGGAGTTGGCCTTAAAGAGGAAAACATGCATTCGTATAGCACCTTTCACAGCCCAATGACACCCGAAAGCACTTCACAGCCACTGAAGCACTACGAAAGGGTGGTCACTCTTGTAATATAGCAGTCATGTGGTATACAGCAAGGTTCCACAACATCATTGAAGAAAATGAGCAGACAACCTGTTTATTTAGTGATGTCGATCGAGGGGTAAAGGTTAACTAGGCTACAGAAGTGAACTCTCAGATAAATGAAGAGGAAAATTAATTGTTAACTTCTGCGGCGAGTAAGCGTAAATGTTGCCTTTTTAGGGTAGTTTTCTCCATCGCTGCAAACGATCCCACAATCGGAGTTCATTCACCAGTGTCCTATTCATGCAAGAGCCTAGATTGCTGGGTGGGTTGTTTAACCATAAGCGGCTTTGTGACAAAGCACAATCTCATTCTCACCCAGCTCACTTGGGGAAGTCCCTTGTTCTGAGACATTGACGATCTAATGGCACTAAACTGATGATGTGGAGATACCGGCGTTGGGCTGGGGTGGGCACAGTAAGAAGTCTTGTAACACCGGCTTAAAGTCCAACAGGTTGGGTTTCGAATCACTAGATTTCGGAGCACAGCTCCTTCAGGATTCACCCGAGGAAGGAGCTGTGGTCCGAAAGCTAGTGATTCGAAACTAGCTGATGAGCAGGAAGATCTCCAAGGGTTCTGCCCAACACCCTTCCCTCTCCCAGCATCCTTACTAAACCGCCCCATCAGTCACTCACCTCTCCCCAGTTTGAGAGACATTGTTGATAAAATGGTTGCTGTGTATTTTTGCTACCTGTCAAATTTCGAACAGACTCCAAGAACATTTCATCTTCTGAGTACAAGAAGAGGAAAGGTGCTATTGTACTAGAGAGGGCACAGGAGAGATTCACAAGGATGCTCCCTGGCTGGAGAATTTTGCTGATGAGGAAAGGTTGGATCGACGAGGGCTCTTTCCTTTGAAAGTAAAGAGGCTAAGGAGAGACCTGATAAAAGCGTACATAATTACGTGTGGGGTCTATGGGAAGGGTTCGTTGAAGGATCCATAACCAGGGGACATACATTCAGGTCAAGAGGTAGGAGGTTTTGAGGTGATTCCAAGTGGATTTTTCAAACCCCTAGGGGGGTAAGGATTTGGAACTCGCTACTTGAAAGGGCGGTAGAGACCCTCACAACATTAAAAAAATATGTGAATATGGACCAAGTGCCATAACGTACAAGGCCACGGACAAAAAGCCAGAAAGGTTGCAATAGGCTAATGGTTACTTGTTGATAAACATTGGGCTGATTGACCTCTTTCCAAGCTGTAAGTTTCTACGATTCTGTTTCTTGCCGCTAAGTCCTTCTTAAAGTACAGTCACTGTTGCAATGTAGGAATCACAGCGGCCAACCTGTGCACAGCAAGCTCCCACAAACAGCAATGTGATAACGACCAGACAAATTGTTTCAGGGCTGGTTGTGGGACTAATATTGGATCAAGCAATAGAGAGAATTTCCATTTGCTTTTTTCAAAATAGTGCCGGGGGTATTTTGTGCCTAGCTGACAGTTTACTGTCTCACCTTGAAAGACAGAACCTCCCGACAGTGCTGCACTCCTTCAGTACTACACTGGTAGTGCCAGCCTGGATTTTCTGCCCGACTCTCTGGAGTGGGGCTTCACCCCACAGCCTCCTGACCCAGAGGTGAGAGTGCTACCCGCTGAGCCACAGCTGACACCTCGGGGCCCAACCCACGAGGCGAGAGTAGAAAACTGACGGTAGGTTTGTAGGAGCAAGGGTCTTACCTGTGAGGAGCTGATGGAGGCAGTAGCTGTCATGCTCCCAGGCAGCGACGGTCGGCTGAGGTGCATCATACGGTGATGGGGGAGGATGCTGGAGGAGAGTGGCGTGCTGCATCCAGTTCCCAACATTCCACCACTCAGAGACAAGGGAATTTCCTTATTCGCGTAGACACCTGTCAGGGCAGAGGAAAGTATCAGAAGTTGGCATCTGCTGGTAACAATAGAACAACCCTGGATCAAACCCAACAGAGGTGAAACCACTGCCATTGACGTCCCAACCAACCCCCACTCAAAAATAGCTTTGTTAGATTAGGGCAGTCATTTTACTAATTCCATGTGGGATTGTGGTTTGAGTTTGGAGGCAGGCTGGCTTGAGGAGGAGCTTATTCGATGTTGCAATAGAAAGACAGGGGGATTAATGTGCTGGAATAAGGCTGTTGCTCCATTCTAACCTATATTGCAATTTTGGTTTCTGATTTGCCAGAGATAGAATTTCATGGGAGGGCCTTAATCACAAACCTCTCCGCTACACAAAATGGGAGAGCGCCTCTCCCTAACGACGTGTGCTTGCTGTGGGGCGAATAAAGAACAATCTAGGGTGTTGGACTCTTTTTGTTTCACCTCTCTCCTGGTTGCCCCTTCTGCTGCCGTTCCTAGTTTCGGAAGGCGGGCCGTTTTAACTTGCCACCCGCCTCCAAGGTCATCAAAGAATTACTGCTCAGTATTTATCGAATGGTCAGTGCCCCGAGCTGTCAGCGACTCACCCTCCAATCGCCTCTCCTTCCCTGTGAGGATGTCCCTTGCTTCCATTCTGTGGCTCCCTCGACACCCAGAGCAGCCCGGCCGGGATTGGGAACTGGCTAATTAGGGAAAGGGAGATTCTCAGAATCGCTCCTCAATACACCAAGATCTAAAAGATAACGTTTCCCTCAACCCGTTCAGGATCTCTTCCCCAAGGCTCAGCTGCTGAATTCACTACCTGACGTGAAACTCTTCAAAGCAAAGAGGATTTGTGACCATTCCACCCCTGCCTCAAGTAGCGCTAAGTTTGAAAAGAGGAGATGAGATGAGTCAGGGGATGGGTGGTATCGGGGTCAGTTTCTATAGGCTAGATTAATGCAGGGTTGAGCAGCAGCTAAGGTCCTGGTCTGCACTGACCCGTCTGGTGCTGAGCTATTTTGTCATGAGAGACAACGCAGGGCTAATACCAACCCTAATGTGTGAATTAAATTGAAACAGCAAAGGTCCCATCATGTTATCCAAGTGCTCTCACTCCCCTGCTCTATCATTGTGGCCCTACAATTTTCTCCTCTGTAAATAGTGTTATGGGCCGGTTTAGCTCAGTGGGCTAGACAGCTGGTTTGTAATGCAGAACAAGGCCAGCAGCGCGGGTTCAATTCCAGTACCGGCCTCCCCGAACAGGTGCCGGAATGTGGCGACTAGGGGCTTCTCACAGTAACTTCATACTTGTGACAATAAAAGATTATTATTTATCCAATTCCATTTTGAAAGTCATCACTGAATCTACTCCCATTACCGTCTCACAAGTAGTGCATCCCACACCATAACTTGCCGTGTAAAAAACAAAATTCTCCTCACTTCCTCCACAGGCTCTTTTGCCAATTACCTTGAATCTCTGCTGTCTTGTTATCAACTCTCCTGTCCGTTCCTTCCTATTTGCTTCATCAAAACCAGTCATAATTTTGAACGCCTATATTTAAACTCCCTCCAGCTGCCTCGGCCCACGGGAGAATAATATCAATCACCCCGAGTTACTGAGCTCACTCCTGCTACCACCCTGGTCCATTTTCTCTGCACCATCTCCAAGGCCTCCACATCCTTCCTCACGCATGGTACCCAGAACTCGACACAAGAATCGTCGGATGGTCACTCACAGCAACGGAGGCAGAAGAAGGAAAGCAGACCAAAGAGGAAAAATGTTCTTCAGAGGACACCCATGACATTTGCAAGGCTGCGTACTTAGCCCCCTACTATACTCCCTATACACACACGACGGTACGGCAACATTCGGCTCCAACTCCACCTACAAGTTTGCTGATGACATGACCGTAGTGGGACGGATCTCAAATAACAATGAATCAGAATACAGGAGGGAGATGGAGAATCTAGTGGAGTGGTGTCACAACAACAATCTCTCCCTCAATGTCAGCAAAACTAAAGAGCTGGTCATTGACTTCAGGAAGCAAAGTATCGTACACACCCCGGTCAGCATCACCGGGGCCGAGGTGGAGATGGTTGACAGCTTCAAATTCCTCGGTGTGCACATCACCAACAATCTGTCCTATAAGGTAGTTTCTAGAACGGGGGAGGGGGAAGGTCTCGGAAATTTCGAAGCTTATGGAGTGGGAGGGAAGCCAGATAGGGGAGGTAAAGCGCAAGTGGGAAGATGAGCTGGGAAAGGAGTTAGAGGCAGGCCTGTGGGAGGATGCTCTGAGCAGAGGCAACAAGTTCTCAGCACGTGCCAGGGCTCAGCCTCATTCAATTGAAGGTGGTCCACCGGGCACACATGACGGTGGCCCGGATGAGCAGGTTTTTTGGGATAGGGGCCAAGTGTAGGAGGTGTGCAGGACGCCCGCAAATCTTGACCACATGTTTTGGGCATGTCCGAAGCTTAGGGGATTCTGGTAGGGGTTTGCCGATGTCATGTCCACGGTGCTAAAAACGAGGGGTGATGGCCGAGTCCAGAGGTGCCTGCACTGTGAATTATGTTTACATTTGTATTTGTATCTTTTGTTGTTATAAAACCATAATGCCTTAATAAAATGTTTGTTAAAAAAAACAACAATCTGTCCTTGTCCACCCACGCTGACGCTACGACCAAGAAAGCACAGCAGCGCCTGTACTTCCTCAGGAAACTAAGGAAATTCGGCATCTCCACATTGACTCTTACCAATTTTTATGGATGCATCCTATCTGGCTGCATCACAGCCTGGTCTGGCAACTGCTTGACCCAAGAGCGTAAGAAACTACAGAGTCGTGAACACACCCCAGGCCATCATGCAAAACCACCTCCCATCCATTGACTCTGTCTACACCTCCCGCTGCCTTGGGGAAGCGGGGCAGCATAATCAAAGACACCTCCCACCCGGGTTATTCGCTCTTCCATCTGGCAGAAGATACAAAAGTCTGAGAACACGCACGAACAGATTAAAAAACAGCTTCTTCCCCGCTGTTACTCCTGAATGACCCTCTTATGGACTGAATTGATCTCTCTACGCATCGTCTCTACTATTGTTAGCTCAATACTCTGTATGCTTCACCCAATATCTATGTATTTACATTGTATATTTTATTTGGGTCCTATGTTTTTTCACGTATGGAATGATCTGCCGGTGTTACGCAGAACAATACTTTTCACTGTACCCGCGGTACACGTGACAATAAATCTAAATCTATAAAAATGAATCGCTGTGAATTCTCCTGTACAACTTTTTTCTCGTCAGATTGTCCCCTGCTGGTTGGAAACAGTCACCGCTATCGTTTCTCGGCCTTCTGGCTAAGATCAAGCTCAAGGTGAGGTGGCAAAGTCTTTTCTTGTCAGTTTGGATCTTGCATGTCTCTCCTGTGGAGACCATTAAATGGTTTGAATTTGAATTGGTTTTTGGAGCAAGCAGAGATGGATTAAGGGTTTGCCCGCTCTGCACATTGGCTTTGTAACTTTAAGGATGGGATTTAAAAAAATTATGTAAAAAGAAACACTCACCGCGAGCCCACCCCTGCTCCCAACTGGAGAGGAGATTGTTGGGGTGCAGTGCGGTCCCCAGCTGTGACTGCATACATTCCTGAAGTATCATAACATAATCCCATCTACCCACCTCCCATTACTTGTCTGACATGCTTATCCTTGCAATGATGCATCATCCCCAGTCAATCATTATCCACATGGATGATTTTTCACAAGCCATCCCCATCTCTCAGATTTTTATTATTAATAGCCAAACCGTTCAAATGTTTTGCTTGAAATGGCTTTTTCTTTCAATTTCCCCTGTGCGTTTGCTCCTGAAGTTATTGTTTTTTTTTAATACTCGGAGACTCCAGGGTAAGCCTGGAGGGTTGGCAACCATCGGGGGTGGGGTGCAGAGGGGGGGAAATGCCTGCCTGGTCCCTGTGTCGAGTTCAGGAGATGAAGCAATTACAAACTGCTGGGTGGTTCATGAAAGCTTTGTGAATAATGAGTATCGGTGAACTCAGGTCAGGTTGCACTGTGGGCCTGCTGCTCCTCTTCCTGATTCTACCCCCCCCCCCTCTCCCTGTTTAAATGACACCAGCACTTGCCATTTCCAAGTGCCCTCCAGAATGGAATTAGCATATTTACACAAGCTTGTCAACTTGGTCGCCCAGCAACACCCAGCACTTGTGGTGATCTAAGGGTACTATGGCTGCCTTTGGAGTGAGGGGACTCTCGTTCTCTCTACCCCCCCCGCTCCCCCCCCCCCCCCCCCCCCCCCCCCCCCCCCCGCCACCCACCCACCACCACCACCACCACCACCTCCTCCCGCTACAGAGATTGGCTCCTTTTGTTGAAATCTAAAGGACTGGCTGAGAGCCAAGATCAATGACCCCCTCGCTGCACAATACACAAGATAATTATCCTACACAGAGAGAACCCACATTGTTTATCTCTCCATCACAAATAAGAGAAACCATATAAAACTACTGCTCTGTAACACGCTCCCCTACGCTGTAAACCTCACCTAGTAGACATACATGGGCTTTATAGCTCCCTTGCTAATGGAGAAACCATTTAAGCAGCTTTTCTATAAAACACCCCATGCTGTCTCACACTCCTGATGGGATGTAGGCACAGTGACTAATGGAGGAACCACACCGTTTCTATTACACGCTTCGTTGCAATGCTCTCTGCGAAACTGAGAGCTCCAATGTCACACAAACGGTTAACACCTCGCTCATTAATTCAGAAGCAAGCAACCCTGCCAAAAAGCAGCCCCCTCGTATAATTTTTGATTATATTACATGAATGTCTATGCCAGTCTTTATACTTCACAAAGAGCCTCTTCCCTCCCCTGTTTCATCGAATCCTTTTATTCCTTTCTCCTTCCTGTACTTACCTCATTTCCACTTTAATACATCAGTGTTATTCACCTCAACTACTCTCCGTGTGGCAGCAAGTTCCCCATTCTCACCACTCGGAGTGAAGAAGGTTCTCCTGAATTCCTCATTGGGCTTATATATAACTACCTTAGTCATAGGAGGGACGGCAAGGGGGAGGAGGGCAAGAATAAAGGGGGGGGTGCAGGAGAGCAAGAGGAATGGGGGGTGCAGGAGGGCAAGAGGAAAAGGGGGGGTGCAGGAGGGCAAGAGGAAAGGGGGGGGTGCAGGAGGGCAAGAGGAAAGGGGGCGGGCAGGAGGGCAAGAGGAAAGGGGGCGGGCAAGAGGAAAGGGGGGCGGGCAAGAGGAAAGGGGGGGCGGGCAAGAGGAAAGGGGGGCGGGCAAGAGGAAAGGGGGGGCGGGCAAGAGGAAAGGGGGGCGGGGCAAGAGGAAAGGGGGGCGGGCAAGAGGAAAGGGGGGCGGGCAAGAGGAAAGGGGGGGCGGGCAAGAGGAAAGGGGGGCGGGGCAAGAGGAAAGGGGGGGCGGGCAAGAGGAAAGGGGGGGCGGGCAAGAGGAAAGGGGGGGCGGGCAAGAGGAAAGGGGGGCGGGCAAGAGGAAAGGGGGGCGGGCAAGAGGAAAGGGGGGGGCGGGCAAGAGGAAAGGGGGGGCGGGCAAGAGGAAAGGGGGGCGGGCAAGAGGAAAGGGGGGCGGGCAAAGAGGAAAGGGGGGCGGGCAAGAGGAAGAGGGGGCGGGCAAGAGGAAAGGGGGGCGGGCAAGAGGAAAGGGGGGGCGGGCAAGAGGAAAGGGGGCGGGCAAGAGGAAAGGGGGCGGGCAAGAGGAAAGGGGGCGGGCAAGAGGAAAGGGGGGCGGGCAAGAGGAAAGGGGGGCGGGATAGAGGAAAGGAGGGGCGGGCAAGAAGAAAGGGGGGGCGGGCAAGAGGAAAGGGGCGGGCAAGAGGGAAGGGGGCGGGCAAGAGGGAAGGGGGCTGGGCAAGAAAAAGAATGAGGAAAGAGGGGAGGGAAAGATTTAAGGAGAGACGAATGAGCAAAACAATCATTCATTGACCGAAGTGACAGTCTTACCCAACTTGTCATTCAAAAATGGAGCTGTGTGTGGGTCAAACCCCGACAGAAGTTAAAGCGCAATATGGGGCAGTTCTTTGCCATGAGACTATGCAAAGTCAGAACAGGATTCAGACTGTTCAATCTCGTTTATTACTCCTGCTTTTCAAGCCAGCAGAGAACGACCATAGAGAAAGGAACCTGAGTTGTACTGGGCACCCTATCCCCAGTGATGAAAGGAATTTGATTTAGCCAGGGGAACACCCGCTCGTCGCGGGACTGTGTTGCCAAATTGGTTAGATCACGCCGTGTACCATGGGTTGAAGCGTAAGAGATAGACATTGCATACAAACAGCCAACAAACAAGTGCACGGTTCCTGGTGGTAAATGGCAAGGGCCCAGACTACTAGGGCATGACTGGCTCGGGAAAGTTCGTTGAACCAGGGTGAGATAAAGCTCACAAGATTAACACAGGATGTCATTTAGAAATATCCTGAGGTTTTCAAAGATGAACTGGGTACATTGCGGGGACACTGCAGTTAAATTGTTTATAGATCCTCAGGCTGCTCCTTGCTTTTGCAAATGCCATGAAAGGCAAAAGGGGAGGAGTTACAGAGTCACCAGGGATACTGCACAGGTCACAGCAATGTTGCAGAACTCCTGAAGGCTGGCGTGTATACTTAAAGCATTAGTTTCATTGTACTTCTCTTTAAGGGGGGATTAAAATTTAACTGTTGGGGGGTGGGGGGGAGAGAAGTGTTATAGAGTGTTATTATAAAGCACAGTGGGCTTGTAATGCAGAACAAGACCAGCAGCTCGTTTCAATCCTGTACCAGCCCTCCCCGAACAGGCGCCGGAATGTGGCGACTAGGGGCTTTTCACAGTAAATTCATTGAAGCCTACTTGTGATAACAAGCGATTATTATTAATATTATCTATTATCCCTTGGCTGATATCATCAGTAAGTGCTGCGACATCATTAGTTGTTATCTATGTATATTCGTATTGAACTGTTGTTAGTTTTCATTCTGTGTTCTTGCCTCACGACGCCGGACCCGGGTTCAAACCTGCCCCGGGTCACTGCCCGTGTGGAGTTTGCACATTCTCCCTGTGTCTGCATGGCCTCACCCCCACAATCCAAAGATGTGCAGGGTAGGTAGATTGGCCATGCTAAATTGCTCCTTAATTGTAAAAAAACAAGAATTGGGTACTCTAAAAAAGCAATTTTTAAAGTTTTAATTCTATCCTGTTACTGTTATTTTGATGTTTAGGGTCCATAGTGTATTTTAAACTTTGTTATTTTAATATATTGAAGATAATTAACTTAATTTATTAACTTTATTTGCAATGGATTTTGACTACCTTTTTATGGTCAAGTTTCAACTGCTCAATCAGATTTTAATGTAGAATCGCAGACAGTACTGGAACTTCCTTTACTGCTGAAAGGAATTACTGATTGAGACCTTGCTACAGTCCAGAGTTCGTCAGGTCTGTAAACAATTAAACAGAGTGTGTCATTTTATGACCGACAGCCCATGTCAATTTTAATTCATTAAACATTTTCCAAACGTGCAATATGGGGCCTGACAAGGACCTGTGTTGTATTCTCGCGGATAAAGAGATCAATTAAACACCTTCTCCACAGCCGCCCCCCCCCCCCCCCCCCCCCCCCGCATGCAGTGGCAGTGTCATATGCGCCACAAAATTCCAATCAGCTTTAATTGTAAGACCCTGAACACTAAACTGCAATCTGTAAAACGACATGCATCACAAAACACATACATTTTTCCATTCTTGACTGATTAACTGGTGTACATTCGCTAAGGTACCAGGAAAATAAGGTGGTCACTAATAAATTAGCTCATTCCAGTGCTCCAGGCCTGAACCTGCATTCAATTATTTCATGGCTGACATGCATCTCAACTCCATCTACCCACCTTGGTTCCATAAGCCCTCACCCAAGGAAAATCCATTAATCTTACTTTGAAATTTTCACAAACACAAACGGTCTCCTTTACCGTCCTACATCACACTATGATGCATAGTGATCAGATAACTGAACCTCAGCAGTTATTTTTGGCGGGGGGGGGGGGGGGAGAAAGAGAGTTCCAGATTTCCAGTGTTAAGAAGGGCTTCCTGACGTCATCCTGAACTCCCTGGACTTCACCTATCAGAGGAAATCGCTTCTCTCTATCCACCCCGTCATTTCCTGTCATCATCCTGATCACCCTTCCGGAGCTACTCCCGGATCATTGCTGCGGCTCAATTCAGGGACAAATCAGACAGGATGGGTGACAAGAAATTACCGTGGGCCCAGTCTACCCGAGAACCCAGTGACAGGTGCAAGCTCCAAACAGTCAAAGCAGAGCAAATATTCGCACAAGTGGTAACTTTAGTTCACCATCTGTGGGAGTAACAAAGACTTGAAACAATACACCAATCCTCCAGGGTGAGAGTGAGAGAGAGAGAAACACACGCGAGAAACACGCACAATCTATTCCTCTTTTTGCTTCATAACAACCATATTCGAGTATCCAAACACTGGCACACAAACAGAAGGAGCCTTGGGACAGAAACATTCTGATACCAATCTGATCTTCATCATCCCAACAGTGATGATCATTCCTTCAGCTGCCGAGACCCTGAGCTTCTCCACATCTTTTGTGTCACTCTCCTCTGTGACATTCCTCAAAACCTGTGACATTCCTTGAAAGACCATAAGACATGGGAGCAGAATTAGGCCACTCGGCCCATCGAGTCTGCTCCGCCATTCAATCATGGCTGATATTTTCTCATCCCCATTCTCCTGCCTTCTCCCCATAACCCCTGATCCCCTTAGTCCTATCTCTTAAAACCTATCTCTTAGTCTTGGTGTTGGCTCACATGTGCTAATGTCTCCTTATATGGATCGGTGTCGCACCTTATTACATTTTACTAGATGCTGCAACATGAGGGCAAGTTGTCAGATAACTTTGCCGATTAGAGTTTGTTTATTTGCCTGATCCAAGCAGTGTGACAGGGCAATATTAACCCAGTAACTAGAACTGCACCACATTGCTATCAGTGCATAAAGCAGACTGACAAATCAGATCGTCCAATAGTCTGGGAGATGAAGGGAGTGATTAAAAGCTTGCTGAAAGGTGTTTGGTTTATGGGAGGAAAGGGGTGGAGGAGTTTAGCGAGGGAACTCCAGAGAATTACATTGTGACAATGTCCATTGCTGATCCTAATCAGCCCTGGACAGGCTCCAATTAGATTTTTCTCTTTACACATCAGACGTTGTGAAGTACAAGACCCACCTGTTGTTCCAGTTGCTGAAACTGATACAGATTAGGAAATGTAGGTTTCTCAAAAAGGGCCAATTTTCTCCCATTCCCTCCAATACAAGGTGTTACCAGCCCTCTCACGTAACGATACCGACTTGTCTCCCAACAATTCATATGTCTTGTCCAGACTGACTCCTCTTTAGGTTATGTTCGATCACAACCGTTTGTTTGTCAGCTTTTCCGTGAAGGGCCTTCGATACTTTTGCTGCTTTAAAGGTCTTATATAAACACGATAAAAACTTGTGTTGGTATAGCACTTTCCAAGACCACCAGACACCCCAAAGCACTTTAAAACGAAAGGATTATTAATTTTTTTTTCGAGTACCCAATTCATTTTCTTTCCAATTAAGGGGAAATTTATTGTGGCCAATCCACCTACCCTGCACATCTTTGGGTTGTGGGGGTGAGACCCACGCAAACACGGGGAGAATGTGCAAACTCCACACGGACAATCTTTGGGTTGTGGGCGTGAGACCCGCGCAGACACAGGGAGAAGACGCAAACTCCACACGGACAGTGACCCGGGGCTGGGATCGAACCTGGGACCTCAGCGCCATGAGGCAGCAGTGCTAACCACTACACCGCCGTACCGCCCACAAGCAAAGGATTATTTCTGAAGCACATTCGCAGAAGCCAACTTGTACACAGCGAGTTCTCGTAAACAGCAATGTGATAACGGCCAGGTAAACTGGGATTTTTTTTTTTTTGCATAATGCTGATCGAGGATAAATACTGATACCTGGGAGAACTCAAGTGGGACTAGCTTAGTGATAGAAACTGGGTGGCATGGAAAGGCTGGGCTGAAGGGCCTGTTTCCATGCTGTAAAACATCAATGATTTTATGATTCTTCCCCAAAATAGTGCCATGACATACTTTGCATAGTTATTCTACAAAATTCTAGTTCGGCCACATGAGGTGCGCTGCAATCAAATTTGGGTGTTGCTTCTTCGGAAGGACATGTTGGCCTTTGTGGGGGTGCAATACAAATTCACACAGGGCTAAACTGTTTGAATTAGAATCACAGGTTCATGGGCTGGGCTTATAATAATAATTACTACGGGGCAGCACGGTGGCGCAGTGGGTTAGCCCTGCGGCTTCGCAGCGCCGAGGTCCCAGGTTCGATCCTGGCTCTGGGTCACTGTCCGTGTGGAGTTTGCACATTCTCCCCGTGTCTGCGTGGTTTTCACCCCCACAACCCAAAGACGTCCAGGCTCGGTGGATCGGCCAGGCTAAATTGCCCCTTAATTGGAAAAAAATGAATTGGGTATTCTAAATTTAAAAAAATTAAAATAATTACTACGAAAAGCCCCTAGTCACCACACTCTGGCGCAAGTTTGGGTACACTGAGGGAGAATTCAGAATGTCCAACTCACCTAACAAGCGCGTCTTTCGGGACTTGTGGGAGGAAACCAGAGCACCCAGAGGAAACCCACGTGGACACGGGGAGAACATGCAGGCTCCCAGTGACCCAAGCCGGGAATCAAACCTGGGACCCTGGCGCTGTGAAGCAACAGTGCTAACCACTGTTTAACCGTGCCGCCCTTATTGTGTTGAGTTTTGACGTTTTTAAGGGGTGATGTAACAGAGCTGATTGCGATGATTAAAGTCGTCCTTTGTGCAGCGAGAGAGAAATTATTTCCTTTGATGGGGGGAGTTCAGGACAAGGGGCCTTACCTGAAAATTGGAGTTGGGCTGTTCAGGGACGATATTCTTCAAACACACAGAAGTGGAAATTTGGAACACTCCCCCCAAAAGAGCCACTGAGGCCTGGAGTCAATTGAGAACTTTAAAACATAGAACATACAGTGCAGAAGGAGGCCATTCAGCCCATCGAGTCTGCATCGACCCACATTAAGCCCTCACTTCCACCCTATCCCCGTAACCCAATAACCCCTCCAAACATTTTTGGACAATCCACCCAACCCGCACATCTTTGGACTGTGGGAGGAAACCGGAGCACCCGGAGGAAACCCACGCAGACACGGGGAGGACGTGCAGACTCCGCACAGACGGTGACCCTGCGGAGAATCAAACCTGGGACCCCGGCGCTGTGAAGCTACAGTGCTAGCCACTTGTGCTGCCCTTAGATGAGATGGACAGAGCTTTGTAGGGCAAGGGGATGAAAGAATACGGAGCCACCAGGGTGAGTAAGCGGAATCGAGATGCAGATTCACCGAGATCAAATTGAACGGTGGCAGTAGTTTGAGGGCCGAATGGCCTCCGCCTGCTCTTGTGTTTCAAATTAAACCGCTACTGTTATGTAGCAACTCCTGGCTGGGGATCTGCTGTCCCTGTCATACGCCACTTGTGCCAGCCTCACATATCCACTGTAGCTCGTCTGCATTCGCTCCGTGACATCCACCATCCAACCACGCCGGGGTCGACCCCTCCTTCTGTTGCCCTCCATTTTGCCCTTCAGCAGAGACCCCTGTAGTTTTTCAGCTCTGCTAAAATACTGAGAATTTATTTTCTGGGTGTCACTTTCTAAAGAGTTATTTTAGTGCTCCTGCAATTTCAAAGCATTTCTCCATTTGCCTGGTGATTTGTACATGGACATTTTAGCAAGTGTCTTAGCAACCAAATTTTAAAGGCCTCCACTTTCTTCCACGGATCTTTATCTGTTGTCCAGGTTTCCGAGGCGGACAGGAAAGTAGCATCTTATCTTATTGAATTAAACTAAAAGTCCCAAAATAACCTTTTGTTTTTAACCTACCATTCAATTTATTCTTGTTAAAATGGCAATGGCCTTTCACTGGATTGAGCTGTTGCTACGGTAACAGCAAAGGCCATTTTAAACCCTCTCTGCAGCCATATATTCTTCCCCAACTCCCTCTGGGATGACTCAGGCTCTATATACTCAGCAGGGGAGCTTTGGAGTTGGAGGGATGCAGCATACCAGTTTTACCTGCTGACTTTGAACAAGCTTCTTCCTGAGCCGCAATTAAAAGGTCAAGTTACAAAAGAGACTTCCTTCTCTTCTCGATCAAACTGAACTGCCCCTCACACCAGAAATACAAAGCAATCAATTGCTGCTTATAGATCCTTCAACATCAGTCAACATGCTCTACCTTAAAAATGTTCTCTCGATTCTTCGGTGTCGCTAAGTGCTGATCATGAGTGAAGTGGAAAGTAATTAAAGATGCAATTATTGTGCTGGGCAGCGTGAAGGCTGAGAAGCAGATTGGAGAAGGTCAATTATGGGCGGTACGCTAACACAGTGGTTAGCGTCACAAAGCCAGGGTCCCAGGTTCGATTCCCGGCTTGGGTCACTATCTGCGCGGAGTCTGCGCGTTCTCCCCGGGTTTCCTCTGGGTGCTCCGGTTTCCTCCCACGAGTCCCGAAAGACGTGCTGTTAGGTGAATTGGACATTCCGAATTCGCCCTCAGTGTACCCGAACAGGCGACTAGAGGCTTTTCACAGTAACTTCATTGCAGTGTTAATGTAAGCCTACTTGTGACAATAAAGATTATTATAAAGGATTGACATTTAGTGATGCCAAAGTTGGAGTTTGAAAACATGTAGATTGTACAAGAGACAAGAACCCACATTCTAGACTTTCCCCCCCTGAATTTTTCTACCTCGCTCCATCATAATAAAGGCACCTACTTGACCAAACGTTTGGTCACCTTTCTCGGTATTACGACTGTGGAACACTATTGAGAGGTTTCCCTATGTTAATGACGCCATACAGTGTCAGCAGGACTCAGGCGGTGGTATTTGTCTCCAAGCTGGAAGGATGTGGGTTTGAGTTCCAGTCCAGGGCTGACATTCTAGTGCGGATGGAGGAAGTGCTTTGGATGAAGTGCTAAACTGAGGCCTTATCTGCTCTCTTGCGACCTAAAGGATCCTATGGTCGCGCGGCCTGGAATACGGTAGGGAAATGTTTATTAAAATTTAATTGCTACGCAATCGATTTCTGTCAAAATTTAATTTAAAAAAAAAATAAGAATCACATAAAGCTTTTTCAATCGTCCTGACCCTGGTTCCTATAGGCTGGTGCTGTTGGGCTTTACACAGGTCCCGAAGGCAGGCCCTCCTTCCCTGCAGAAACCTCGAGTTGTTAGAAGGCAAGCTCGTAATGAGTTCCTTAATTGCATAAACACACCCAATTAACAATGTGGGCAATTTGCCGTTCCCACCCCAGAGAAAGCCGACAGGGACAGGAGCATAGCTGATAAACGGGCATGCAGGCCGTCAGCCACCATTCTGCTCACCCGTCTCCCCGCCGACCTGACTTGGCACACACATCCAGCCCCGGTGTCAGTGCTGCGGAGACAGAGAGCAGGAAGGTGGTAATAGAGATTGGGGGACAACATTCGGAGGAAGTAATGACGACTGCATGTTGGTTTGTGATCAGGAAAAGTGCAGCAAATGCGGCAGCAATTTGGTGTTCAAGAAAATGCCACAACCAGCAACGGGATGACGGCCAGATAATCTATTTTTATGATATTGATCAGGGGATAAATATTGGACAGGACACTGGCAGGAACTCCCCTGCTCTTCTTCGAAATATTGCGATGGGAACCACCTGAGGGGGCAGCTGGAGTCTTGGTGTGATGTGGTACATCTCCAATGGTGGACGCCGACATGCTCCATGCCGACACCGGGGAGAACTAACGAGAGGCAGAGGTCCCACCCTCTGGAACTCCATCAGCCCCGGCAGGGCCAGGAAGGCAGCAATGCAGAAGAAAGAGAAGATCAAGGACAATAGATTCCTGGAGTAGGTAAATTTCGCTAAATCTCTCCACTTCTCTCCCCTCTAAAGCACTCCATACCTCATCCATCAATCTTTTGGTCATCTGTGCTAACATTGCAGGGTGGCAAATTTTGTTTGACAATGGTACATTGAAGATGCTACATAAATGCAAAGTTGTTGTTGTTATATCTATCTGAGCCACTCTGTGGCACATTTTTAGATTAAAAGTGCTATTTAATGTCAATATAGTAAATATCTATCCCTGAACCCTGCGCCATCTTAAATACATTTTATATTTAAATGTATTCTCTGAAATATTTTATCATCCCTCCCTCCACAGTATTCCACCGACCTCACATAATGAGAAACTATAAATTTATTTGCCCGTAACCCATACATCCATTGCTCA
The DNA here is from genome assembly GCF_047496885.1 of Scyliorhinus torazame. Classification (NCBI taxonomy): domain Eukaryota; kingdom Metazoa; phylum Chordata; class Chondrichthyes; order Carcharhiniformes; family Scyliorhinidae; genus Scyliorhinus; species Scyliorhinus torazame. The sequence goes on from NC_092727.1 coordinate 124,349,881, forward strand.
TACATCCTCAGCCCGCCAGCTGTTTTTGCCTGAATGAATTAACACAACCGCCTCTTTTAAGCAAGACCCCCAGTTCACAAGCAGTTGGACAAGTTAAAACATTACTGCAGCCTTCGATCCTTCCGAAGAGTAACCCTTTGTTGGCTGGATTACATTTTGCACGCTAGAGCATCCTGTGGGTCACACGCACCCCCATTTCTCCATAAACCCCCCCCCCCCCCCCCCCCCCCTTGCCTTTAAAATTATTTTTGTTGCATTCGGAAATGAGAACGGTTTAGGACTTTCATAAGCCCCAAAGCACTTTGTATCCAATTAAGAACTGTCACGTGTCATCACAGTTGTGAGGAGTGAACGCGACTCCCAATTTACCCAGAGCAAACTCCTACAAACAACGACGTAATAATGACCAGATAATCTGTTTATACAGCTGTTGGTCGAGGGGTACAATATTGAACAGGACATTAGGGGGCACCCCCTCCCCACCCCGCCACTCCCATTCGGAGGTTCTCATCAATGGTCGCCGTCCTGAAATGCAAACAGTTTCTTACCCTCTCCACCATTCCTGTGGAATCCTCAGCATTTTTTATTCTCATCTCTCCAAAGTAGGGCACGGGATCTTTCCTGAAAGGGTCTCACATCTCACCGGAAAGGCATTGCCGCTGACATTGCAGTGCTGCACTGGGGGTGTCGGACTATAGATTCTGCGCACAAGCCTCTGGGGTGGGATTTGAACCCATGACCTTCAGAGGCAAGAGTAGGATGGCCAGATGCCTGGATTTGTACTGCATAGTCCGGTTTTGAGTTTGTCTGGCCACTGTCCAGCAACGATGGCTTCATTCTGGCACTTTGTGCCGTAGCACATTTACCGCGGTGAAGCATCGGCAAGGGCCTGCGCTGCTCTCCTTTTTCCAAATGCAAAATCTCAACGCTACCAAAAACATTTTTTTTTGTACTGTTCCCCAATCCAACCACCGCACCCCCCCCCCCCCCCCCCACCTTACCTCTGTAATGTCTCGCTAAAGCGCAAGGCACCTCCATGTGGAATTACGTCGCCCCGTGTGTCATGATGGAGTCCAGTATCAGTGGTCTCTGCCAGTGAGCACTCTCAAAGAGCCAATGCTGACACTTACATTAGTGGGACGTTGTGCTGGGAAATGGCGTGCCTTAAGAATTCAGGCACTCGTGCTCGGTGGTGGACGGTCTCAGGCCCAGTTAGGCTCATGTGGCGCATGTTCACTGGCGTGGACCCGTCAGCCTATTTCTGTACTGTAAATTCTACCTAAAGCATGGATGGATATTAAGCTCTCTGGTCCTCTCTCCTGTCTCATGGCGTGTTCGCTTCAGTCTCAACCTCAGAATAAAGTCCCCACCCCTGTCCTGACCTACTGCGCCATAAAAAACAGGGGATCATAGGAGTAAACCAGGCACGGCACAGTAACACAGCAGTTAGCACTGTTGTTTCACAACGCCAGGGTCTCAGGTCCGATTCCCCGCTGGGTCACTGTCTGTGCAGAGTCAGCACGTGCTCCCCATGTCTGCGTGGGTTTCCTCCGGGTGCTCTGGTTTCCTCCCACAAGTCCTAAAAGACGTGCTTGTTGGGTGAATTGGACATTCTGAATTCTCCCTCTGTGTACCCGAACAGGCGCGGAGTGTGGCGACTAGGGGCTTATCACAGTAACTTCATTGCAGTGTTAATGTAAGCCTACTTGTGACAATAATAAAGATTATTATTCAGCCAATTGAACCATTGAATTAATCATTGCCGATTATCTACCTCAATTCCACTTTCCCGTGCTATTCCCACGTCCCTTAATGCCATTTATTGATTTTCTGTCTTGAACACGCTCAATGATTAAGCTTCCACAGCCTCTGGGGTAGAGAGCTCCAAAGATTCACCACAATCGGAATAAAGAAATACCTTCCCATCTCGGTCTTAAATGGCCTGCCCGTTATTCTGAGACTGTACGCCCTGGATCAAGACTCAGCAGCCAGGGCAAACATACTATCAACATCTACCTGGTCACTCCTTTTAAGTTTCAATGAGATCACCTCACATTCTTCAAAACTCGAAAACAAGCCCAGTTTCCTCAATTTCTCCTAAAACAATCCCACCACCCTGGGGGGTTAATCTGGTGAACCGTTGTTCAACTCCCTCTTTGGCAAGTATGCCTTTCCATAGATAACGAGAACAAAACTATACAAACACCCCAGATGCAGTCTCACCAATGCTCCATACAACTGTAACAAGGCATCTTTACTCCACTCAAATCCGCTTGTGATGAAGGCCAACATATCATTCGCCATCCTTTTTTATTTCTTAATTTTTTTTCCCAAGGGGCAATTTAGTGTGGCCAATCTGCCTACCCTGCACATATTCAGGTTGTGGGGGTGAGACCCACGCAGACATGGGAGGGAATTTGCAAACTCCACAAGGACAGTCACCCAAGCCGGGGATCAAATCCGGGTCCTCAGTGCTGTGTGGCAACAGTGCTAACCATTGCGCCACCATGGCACCCTCTCATTTGCCTTCCTAATTGTTTGCTGCACCTGCGTGCTAGCTTTTAGTGACTCATGAACAAGGAGACCCAGGTCCCTTTGGACATCCAACACTTCCCCAACCCCTCACCTGTTAAGAAATGCTCTGCCTTTCTGTTGTCTTTCAAAGTGGATAACTTCACACTTATTCACTTATATTCCATTTGCCATGTTCTTTCCCATTCACTTAGCTTGTTCAAATGCCCCTGAAGCCTCCTTGCATCTTCCTCACAACTCACATTCTCACCCAGTTTTGTGACGATCAGCAAATTTGGAAATATTTGTGTGAACAACTGTGGCTCCAGCACGGATCCATCCGGACACCACAAGGGTGAGACAGTCCATTTATTTTCACGCTGTTTTCTGCCTGCTATCTAATTCCTAATCCAAACCAGTATTTCATTCCCAATCCCTTGTGATCCAATTTTGTGCACTAACCTCCTGTGTGGAACCTTATCAAAAGCCTTCTGAAAATCCAAATACACATTCACTGGTTCTCATTTTCTATGCTACAAATAACATCTTCAAAAACATAATTTCCCTTTCATAAATCCATTTTGATTCAGTCCTATCATATTATTATTTTCTAATTGCCACATCCTTTGTAACAGTTCTAACATCTTCCCCACTATTGACATCTGGCTAACATGTCGTAGTTCTCCATTTTCTCTCTCCCTCCGTTCTTAAATAGTGGGGTTTTACTTGCTACTTTCCAGTCTGCAGAACTTTATAGAACTTTGAAAGATGACCACCACGTTATCCAGCATCGCCATAGACAAAGCTTTGACAAAGGGTCACCTGGACTTGAAACGTTAGCTCTTTTCTCTCCCTACAGATGTGGCCAGACCTGCTGAGATTTTTCAGCATTTTCTCTTTTGGTTTCAGATTCCAGCTTCCGCAGTAATTTGCTTGTATCTCCATAGATACCTCCTTCAGCAATCTGGGATGTAGCTAATCTGGTCCAGGGGGATTTATCAATTTTCAATCATATTATTTTTTTCTTTGAGTACTATCTCTTTATTTGTACCAATTTCTTTCAGTTCTTCCTTTTCACAAGCCACTTGGCTACCTAGTATTTCTGAAATAATTTCTGTATCTTCCTCCGTGAAGACGGACACAGACGAATTTAAATTTTTTAAAAAAATAATAAATTTTTTCCAATTAAGGGCAATTTAGCGTGGCTAATCCACCTACCCTGCACATCTTTGGGTTGTGGGGGCGAAACCCACGCAAACACAGGGAGAATGTGCAAACTCCACACAGACAGTGACCCAGAGCCGGTATTGAACTTGGGACCTCAGTGCAGTGGGGCAGCAGGGCTAACCACTGTGTCACCGTGCTGCCCTGGACACAGACTAATTGTTCAGTTTTTCCACCATTTCCCTATTCTCCAGTCTCCACCTGTAATGGGCCCACATTTGTCCTAGCTAATCTTTTCAACTGACATACCTAATGAAGCACTTACATTCCACATTTCCCCCCTTTTTAAAATCAGTTTCTTGGCCATCCTTTGCTGTCGACCTCATCTCTTTCTCTTTTTTTCCCCGCTTTTTATTATTGTAAGTAGGCTTACATTAACACTGCAATGAAGTTACTGCGAAAAGCCCCCAGTCGCCGCACTCCCGATGCCTGTTCGGGTACACAGTGGGAGAATTCAGAATGTCCAATTCACCTGACAAGCAGGTCTTTTCGGGACTTATGGGAGGAAACCGGAGCACACAGAGGAAACCCACGCAGACACAGGGAGAACGTGCAGACTCCACACAGACAGTGACCCAAGCCGGGGACCTTGACGCTGTGAAGCAACAGTGCTAACTACTGCGCTACCATACCACCCAAGCCACTTCCTTTGATCTAATGCGATATTTTAACTTCTTTTGTTATCCATGGTTGATTTACATTTCCTGTTGGGTGTCTTAGAGGAATATATACATTTCCATTCTTCCCACAAGCCACCCATCAATTCTCAAGGAAGATTCTCAATAGTGGTACTGTCTTTCCAATGGCATGTTAAACTGAGACCCTGACTGCCTTTTCATTTGGGTATAAAATAATCCTACGGCTACTATTTTGGAGACAGCGGGGGGGGTTACCCCAGTTTCCAGGTCAATATTTATCTTTCAATCAACATCACTAAAAACGAGTGTTCTCGTCATCATCACAGCGCTGCCTGTGGGATCTTGCTGTGCACACAGTGACTGCCGTGATGACAACAGGGACTGTACTGCAACTGTACTCCCTTTAAAGTGCTTTGGGATGTCCTGTTGTCAGAAAAGGCGCTACATAAATGCAAGTCTTCCTTTCTTTTGTGCCTTGCACCTTCGAGTACCTGGACTGATACTGCCCAAGTTACTTTGTGTAAAACGCCTGAAGCAACAGCTGGAAAAGACTACATCAGTGTGGAGGTTGGTTTGCTCAGTTGGCTGGACAGCTAGTTCGTGATGCGGAGCGGCGCCAACAGCTTGGGTTCAATTCCTGTACCAACTAGTTTATTCATGAAGATCCTGCCTTCTCAATCTTGCCCCTTGCCTGGGAATGGCGACCCTCAGGTTAAATCATCACCAGTCAGCTCTTCACCGCAAAGGGGAAAGCAACCTATGGTCCTCGGAGACTTGGCGACTCTCATTTTCACATCAGTCTGAATCCATAGTGCAGAAACCGGTTCGACTCATTAAATCTACACCAACCCTCTGAAAGAGTACCCTATCTGGGCCCACTCCCCCAGCCTATCCACATAACCCCACCTAACCGTCACATCTTTGGACACTAAGGGGCAATTTATCATGGTCAATCCACCTAACCTGCAAATCTTTGGACTGTGGGAGGAAACCGGAGCACCCGGAGGAAACCCACTCAGACACAGGGCGAACACGCAGACTCCGCACAGACAGTCCCCTCAATCCAGAATCGAACCTGGGTCCTAGCACTGTGAGGCAGCAGTGCTAACTACGGTACCGCCACGTTGACTCTGGTAGATCTGTGGTTGGGCAGCACGGTGGCACAGTGGTTAGCACCACCGCTTCACAGCGCCAGGAACCCGGGTTTGATTCCCGCTTGGGGTCACTGTCTGTGTGGACTCAGCATGTTCTCCACATGTCTGCGTGGGTTCCCTCCGGGTGCTCCGGTTTCCTCCCACAATTCCCAAAAGACGTGCTTGTTGGGTGAATTGGACATTTTGAATTCTCCCTCGGTGTACCCGGACAGGCGCCGGAGAAAGGCGACATGGGGATTTTCACAGTAACTTCATTGCAGTGTTAATGTAAGCCTACTTCTGACACTAATAAAGATTATTATTCTCCGAGGCCTTTAAACTATATTTGCTGCTTTATTTACCCATTGAGCCAATTAGGGGATCTGTAGCAACATCCATTTGCAGGAACAACAGTGAAGAGTTAACAGGAAAAAGGTTTGTACCTGAACCCAGAAGTGAAGATTCTATTGACAGACTAGGGATCGCTCCACTGTGGCTTGTTGATGCTGTAAACTTTGGGAGTGCTGGGCTGCTGATGCACCCGCTCGGGTCAGATGCTGATGATGTTATGAGGGAGATAGGGATGGCCAAACTTGTGTTGCTCTCGTTTTTGCTCCCTTTGGGCCTCCCCCTTCCATGCTTGCTCTTCTTGCTAGCCTTGTGCTTCTTCTCCTTCACCGTCTCTTCCTCTTCCACCCCAGCGATCGGCTGGGGCCGCTTGTAGCCGCCGCCGCTCGAAGGGCCGCCCATCCCGCTGGAAGTCCTGTAATCCGCCGGTGAGCTCTCGGGGGCCTTCTTCTGCGCTGCGGGAGCAGTGGTGAAGCGGATCAAAGAGTTGAAGCCCGACAGGTTCCCTTCTGTGCCGAAAACGTCCGCCTTCGCTGTGTCGTAGGAGGCCGGGCTCTGCGAGGAGTTACGGCCCGCTGAGTAAGTGTCCCCTCGGAGTTCAGGTTTGCTAAAGATTCCAACCTCCTGGGGAGGCTGCAGTGAACTGCTGGAGGTGCTCAGGAGACTGCCTGCAATGGAATAACAGACACACAATCTTTAAGGATAGTATTTCCAGCAGTTTTTGATTGTATTTCTGATTGCCAGCACCCATGGTATTTCACTTTTGCACCATTTATTAAAAGCTGGTTCAGAGTAAAGAACACACAAGCCCCCTGACACCAAACTCCCTCCCACCCCAAACGCGGCAAAAATCCGTCGCCTTCCGTTAAATAACGAGGGCCATTTTTCTTCAAAGTGTACAGTTTGTGTTTCACTCTCAGTGGGGTCATTAAAGCAGTTTATTAATGTCCCATTCTCACCTTAAAACACATGCTAATCTCTAACTGTTTGTCTAAGTGGATCGCTTTAGCACCTCATTACTAGCAATTATCAGCGCCCAGCTATTCCAAGTGTCACCTCGCGCTTTTAAGAGCTTTCAATCATTTTAAATGGCACTATTAATGTAAATATAATTTCTCTCCGAAAATGTGTGTATTAAAACCAACAGAACACCCCATTGTATACCTTTAACTGGCTTTTCCTCTGTGTTAAACACTGCTGCAAGATTGGAGACATTACACAGAATTTATCACTTGGCTCAAAAAAACACTGCCCTGTTTTTTTCTTTAATAAGAGGTAATATGTCAGGAATGTTTTGAAATGTTACCTCAAATGCAATGAACGTTGCTTAAAAAAAACTTGCATTTATAGGCAGACCCCCCCCCCACAGACGTCCCAAAACATTTTAGAGCCAATTAAGTACTTTTAAAAGAATAGTTACTTTTGAAACGTAGGGTCTAAACAACGTCCTCTCCGATTTTTTTCTTGTAGTGTGGGAGATTTGGTTAAATGAAGGGCCCTTTAACCTGCAAGCGTGCAGTGACTTGAAGGGCCTCATTTTTGCTTCGCCCGACAGGAACCTCTGTGCGACTTAAAGAGGGAAGTAAAAGGGCAGCACGTGGCGCAATGGTTAGCACTGGGACTGCGGTGCTGAGGGCCCGGGTTCGAATCCCGGCCCTGGGTCACTGTCCGTGTGGAGATTGCACATTCTCCCCGTGTCTGCGTGGGTTTGACCCCCACAACCCAAAGATGTGCAGGGTAGGTGGATTGGCCACGCTAAATTGCCCCTTAATTGGGGGGGAAAAAAAGAATTGGGTACTCTAAATTTAAAAAACAAAAAAGAGGGAAATACATTTTTAGAAAGACTTCACAGAATGTTACGGTGCAGAAGGAGGCCTTTTGGCCCATCGTGTGTGACTCTCCGAATGAGCATCGTGGCTCAGTGCCATTCTCCTGCCGTTTCCCTGTACCACTGCACATTGTTTCCATTCAAGTCATCATCCAATGCCCCAATTGAACCTGCCTCCACAACACTTACTAGGCAGTGTATTCCAGCCCCAAAGCACTCATTATGTGATACAGTTATTTCTCAAAACATCGGCTTCTTTCACAGAGCACTTTAAATCTGTGCCCTCTCATTCTCGATCCTTTTTAGAGCAGGAATAATTTCTCCCTGGTTAGCATAGCGGATAGCACTGCTGCCTCACAGCTCCAGGGACCAGGGTTCAATTCCGGCCTCGGGTGACTGTCTGTGCGGAGTTTGCACTTTCTCCCCATGTCTGCGTGGGTTTCCTCCGGGTGCTCCGGTTTCCTCCCACAGTCCAACGCACTTTCCTGTTCTAACTCACGTGCTTTGCTCCCAACATTCCCAAAGTAACGCACGAGCTGCCAGGTGCTTTGGAAGTCCCAGGGTCATGAAAGGAGTTAAACGCAAATTCCTTCAACTGAACTCACTAGAGGACTAATCCCTGGCAGGTGAGGAACATGTCAGGGGAAGGGTTGGGCGAGTATGTCAAGTATGAATTAAACAGAAGTTAACACAACGACAGAGAGAAACTGTTCCCATTTGGTACAAGGGGATCGAGAACCAATTTAAAGGATAAAAACAGAAAATACTGAAAATGCTCAGCAGCATCTGTGGAGAGAGCGCGCGAGTGAGGGGAACACGGTTCACATTTCGGGTCTGTGTGATCAGTTGAGTTGTTCTTGCTAAGAGCTGGCAACGACATGACTAGCTGAATGGCCTCCTCCGTGTGTGATTACCAGTGTATGATTCTGTGACACAAGCGACAAAACCTGTGCCTGATATTTATATACCATGTTCTTCATTCACAGGATGCGGCTGTTGTTGGCACTTATTGACCATAAGACATAGGAGAAGTAGGCCATTCAGCCCATCCAGTCTGCTCCACCACTCAATGAGATCATGACTGATTTGAAATGATCATCCTCAACTGTACTCTCCCAATGCGGCGCAGTGGTTAGCACTGATGCTCACAGCACTGAGGCCCCCGGTTCGATCCCGGCCCCGGGTCACTATCCATGTGGAGTTTGCACATTCTCCCCATGTTTGCGAGGTCTACAAGATTATGAGTGGCATGGACAGAGCGGATCGTCAGATGCTCTCTCCTAGGGTTGGAGAGTCAAGTACTAGGGGACATAGGTTTGAAATGCATGGGGAAAAGTTTTTTCTACACAGAGGGTGGGAAATATATGGAACGTGCTGCCTGGGGAGGTGCTGGGAGCAGTTATGATAGCAGCATTTAAGGGGCATCTAGACAAATATATGAATAGGGTGGGAATGGAAGGATTGGACTCTGTAATTGCATAGGGTTTTAGTTTAGGCAGGTACCACGGTTGGCACGGGCTTGGAGGGCTGAAGGGCCTGTTCCTGTGCTGTATTGTTCTTTGTTCTGGATTTCCCGCTCATGGAAAAAATTTCATGATGTCTACCCTAACAAATCCTTCATTCAGACCTCTATCAGCTCCACCTGTGCCTTAGAAACGTTTTCTACAGCAACGTATCCTAGCAGTTTTAATCTTTCCTTATGAACAAATAACAATAATCTTTATTAGTGCCACAACTAAGCTTACATTAACACTGCAACGAAGTTACTGTGAAAATCCTCTAGCCGCCCCATTCCGGCGCCTGTTCGGGTACACCGAGGGAGAATTCAGAATGACCAATTCACCTAACACGCACATCTTGTGGGAGGAAACCGGAGCACCTGGAGGAAACCCCCCCAGACACGGGGAGAACGTGCAGACTCCGCGCAGACAGTGACCCAAGCCGGGAATCGAACCTGGGACCCTGGCGCTGTGAAGCTGTGTTACCGTAGGTAAAATTTAAGCAAATCTCTTTTGCACTCTCTCTGGTGCCTCAGTGTCCTTATTCTAGAACAGTAGAGAAAAAGATTTCAAATTTCTCTTTGAAAAACGTCACCCAGCTAAGGAAGTTCATTATGCAGGAAGTAATCAAAGGACAATTCTTCAAGAGTGAGCCACAGCCAGAATGTTCCCACTTTTGTGGAATTGTCTCAACACCTCTGGGTTGATTGGACTTGCATGCTTGATTAGTTTTCAGTCATCGTTGTTGGATAGTAATCAGTAGCAGGAATGAATGGCTTGTGGCACAATGGTACTGTCTCCACCTCTGGGCAAGAAGCTCCAGATTCAACTCCCAAGGCAAGACTTGTTGGCCTTGGAAGGAGTGTTCATGATGTGGTTCAATGGGCTGATAATGAGCCTGGGAATCCCTCCATCATTTCACCACTATTCCCCAAAGGGAAAAATTGTGCGTGAGGATAGACTTAAAAATAAACAGTAGTGGGAGTTCTGTTTAATCCCCTTCCCTCACCACCACAACCCCTGTGGAGATATGACTAAATAGATGTCCTCTGCAAGCAGCTGGGCTGAGAACAGTTAGCTCTGCTGCGGAGGGAGACTGGCCTTCGCTGATCCTCCAGCTCCATTCTACCTCAAACACAACAGTGTTTGTGCCAACTGAGCCATGCAGCGCTGCCCGAGTGCTGACTGCAGTCGAGACACAGGGTGATTGACAGCGGATTACAAGGAGCGTAATCCAATCAAAGGGCTCAGGTGACATCACAAGAATCCCACGAGATGACGCTTCAACCCGTCTGTTCATCAGCCGGGTCCCGAGACGGGATTACTGGCTGCAATCCTGACAGACATCTCCAAACACTTCAATTACATAGCGTTTAAGAAACAATGAAACTTCCTTTGACAGTGAACCCGAAAGCCATGGAACTGGACCACACAGCTCCTTGTTGGGGGGGGGGGGGGGCGCGAGTTAGAGCAAGGTATGCATTCTCTCAAGTCGCATACTGCATTAGAATTTTCCTCTCTGGCAGCACAGTGGCGCAGTGGTTAGCCCTGCTGCCTCACGGCGCCGAGGTTCCAGGTTCGATCCCGGCTCTGGATCACTGTCCGTGTGGAGTTTGCACATTCTCCCCGTGTTTGCGTGGGTTTTGCCCGCACAACCCAAAGATGTGCAGGGTAGGCGGATTGACCACGCTAAATTGCCCTTTAATTGGAAAATATCAATTGGGTACTCTAAATTTAAAAAAAAGAATTTTCCCCTCACCTTGAACGCATCGGACGGAACATCGGAGCAAGTATAATACAAAAGGAAAAAAGCTGAAAGAGCCCTGAAATCTGACTTTTCAACAAAAAAAAATTGTTTAGTCATTGACCTGAAACATTAACACTCTTTCTCTCCACAGATTCGCCAAACCTGCTGAGTATTTCCAGCTTTTTCTGATTTCTTACATAGGGGCAGGAGGTGCCTATTCAGCCCCTTAAGTCTGTTCTGCTATTCAATTAGATCATAATAATAATCATCTTTATTAGTATCACAAGTAGGCTTACATGAACACGGCAATGAAGGTACTGTGAAAAGCCCTGAGCCCCCACATTCCGGCGCCTGTTCGGATACACAGAGGGAGAATTCAGAATGTCCAATTCACCTAACAAGCACGTCTTTCGGGACTTGTGGGAGGAAACCGGAGCACCCGGAGGAAACCCACGCAGACACGGGGAGAACGTGCAGACTCCGCACAGACAGTGACCCAAGGGGGAATCGAACCTGGGACCCTGGCACTGTGAAGCAACAGTGCTAACCACTGTGCTACCGAGCCACCCGATGCGGATCTGTATCTTAATTGAAGCATATTTCATTGAAGCATACAAAATTCTTAGCAGGAATTTTGGAGTAGATGCCAAGAGTGTTTCTGTGGTTTTTGAATCTAGAACCGGGGTCTCTTCTCTCAGAAGGCTGTGAATTCTCTGTGCCAGGTAGATGTGGAGACTGAGTCATTGAATATAGTCCAGCTTGGGACAGTCTGATTCTTGAACAATAGGTGAGTGAAGGGTTATGGAGAACAGGCAGGAACGTGGAATGCGGGAGAATATCAGGTCAGACAAGATCTTACTGAATGGTGTAGCAGGCATGAGCGGCCAAATCTTGTGCCTACAGTCTCACGATAAAGGATCAGCCATTTAAGACTGAGATTAGAAGAAATTTATTCATACAGGGGATTGTAAATCTTTGGAATTCTCTACACTAGTGGGCTGTGAACACTCTATAAGCATATTCCAGATGGATTTTGGATATTAAGATAACTACAGGTTACCGGGCTCGATTGGGAAAGTGGGATTAAGGTCGGAGATCCACCATAATCCTATTGAATGATGGAGCTAGGTGGAAGGACTGAATGATCAGATTCTGCTACTTCCGCAATTTTTCATAACTCTACCTACCCCCAACTGGCCAACACGGCAGCAATTAAGAGTGAGGTTATGCATTTTCTGTGACTTGTCAAATTCCGTGCTCGATGCTGATGTGACGCAATTTGTAAATACACTGAAGCAGACAGACTGGATCACACTAGGTTCAATCCACCAAGTATATCGAGTTAGCTGATCTCAACCAGGGAGTGATAGACGTGAGGCCAATTAATGGCAACACCTTTGCAAAATGCCCATGTCCTGACATTGGGCGAGAACTGGATTCTAAAGTGTGTCTACTACAGACAAACAGCCAGTTGAGACTTGCTGCCGAAGATAACACATGAGGAATGGCTATTTTCACTTTGTTCGGGGCAACCGCTACCATGTATGGAATTGTAATCCAGTTCGTGATGCGATCTTCAGGTGAGGGGAGGTGAAAATTGGTATTAGTTCAGGTCTGCAGACGTTCCATGGCTATAATGACTGATGATATGGCACCTACTGCATTAGCAGTCTACGAAAAAAGATTTGCATTTAGATTGTGCTTTTAACGAATGCAGGACATCCCAAAGTCTTTGACATCCTCTGAAGTATTTTTGAAGTATAGTCACTATCGTAATGTAGAAAGCACTGCAGCCAATTTGTGCACAGCTCCCACAATCAGCAGTGTGATAATGACCAGATCATCTACTTCAGTGACTTCGATAGAGATTGGTCAGGACACTGGGGCTTGACAGCAGGGTGGCGCAGTGGTTAGCACTACTGCCTCACGCCGCTGAGGACCCGGGTTCGAATCCCGGCACTGGGTCACTGTCCTTGTGGAGTTTGCACATTCTCCCCGTGTCAGCGTGGGTCTCACCCCCACAACCCAAACGATGTGCAGGCCACCTTTAATTGGAAAAAAATAAATAATTGGGTACTCTAAATTTATTTTTAAAAAGTCTATCTGAGAAGGCAGATAGGGTAACGGTTTTGATATCTCAGCCTGAAAGACGGCACCTCCAACAGTGCAGCAGCAGTCTCTCAGTACTGCTCTGGCACTGGCGTGATGCTTATGCTCAAATCTCTGGTGTGACGTTTGAGCCTACAACCTTCTGACTCAGATGCATGCCGTCTTAACCAACAAGGCCGACACTCACACTGCTCATTTCCTCGACTTCGCATAAGGCTTGAAAGATTTTTTAAATGTTTTTAACTGGTTATTCAGCACTTCCTGTCAAGGCACTTTGGTTCGCTCAGCTGGGCGGGCAGCTGTGATCTACCGTTTCGGTTTGTGTGGTTGAGTGACTGTGCGTCCGTGTCCATGTATATATGGGGGCGTTTGTGCGTGTGCTGACAAAAAGAGGTGGGGAAGTGAGTGTTGATGCGTGTTATCGGTTTCTGACATCAGGAATGGAGTCCGGGTGACGGTCACATACCGTGGGACCTTGTGCTTTACTTTAAATTGTTGATCTGGAGTCGGAATGGCTAATGTCTGTTCACTGGCTTCTGAGGCCTATGCTGTTAAATCAGTTTTTCTGTACACTTCTCACTGTTAATTCCACTGCCGTTAAAACAGGATCTGCGAGTCGAACGCTAACTAAATCAACAACTGAGCCCTGGTACGTCCTGGCTCAGAATTGGAGACTTAACCTCAAGAAACAATTTGATGGACATTCTACCCTATTTGGATAACTTGGGTGGAAAGGCTTTCACTCATATTACTGCCTTGTAACATTCCATGTCGGCCAAATCATTAACCTCTTTAACTATCAGCTAAATAATGAGGCAAAGCCACCACACTGATTGTTCCATCCTCTCCAGTTTGTCCCCGGCCACTGTCAAAACAAAATAAGCAACAACATGTGTAATATTATCACCTAGTGAGGACATACCTCGTCTGGGGTGAGCTTCTCATCACAGATCCACACCATAACCAACACTGGCCACTTACATCTCCGTCACATTGCCTGACTCTGACTCTGCCCCAGCTCATCAGTTCTGAATACCCCATGCTTGGCATTGTTACTTCTAGACTTGACTATTCCAATGCTCTCCTAGACGGCCTGCCATCTTTCACTCTCCATAACGGTGAGCACATCCGAACCTCTGCACTCCCCCACGCCAAGTTCCATTCATCCGTCACTCCTTTGCGGCTGTCCTTCTATTGCACACACGCCTCTGGCAGCCACTAAAGTTGAAACTTCTCATACTCATTTTCAAATCTCTGCAGGGCCTCACCCCTCCCTATCTCGGTCACCTCCTCCAGCCCTACAACCCTCCCAGATATCTTCACTCCAATTCCTGCCTCTGAGGGAATCGGTGATTTCAATCGTTCCCCCTTTTGACAGCTGTGGAATTTCCTCGCCGTCTCTGTACCCTTCTCACCTCCTTGAAGATATTCCTTAAAACCTACTCTCTTACCCAAGCTTTGACCTACTTCTTTGACCGGGGCTTTGATCATCTGCCTAAATTTCTCCTTATGTGACTCAATGTCAAGATTTGTTTCAGAACACTCCTACAAAGTATCATGGGAGCTGCAAAGAAATTGGGGGAAGAGGTGGATGAAATTGGAGGTCCATACATCTGTGCAAACACTGCCCACTGTTTGGTGACAGGACTGGGATGGTCTCAGTAAAGTGAACGCTTTGCTGCCGCAAGTGCTACTCAGGATCCAATACTGAATCCTGAAGATGGGCAAAAACTTCCAAATGGGAAGGCACAAAAGGACTTGAAACTTGAGTCAATAAAATGCAAGCTCAAAAAAAAGTGTCGAGACGGACCTTTCACTACAATAAAGAGGTTCTATAAATGCAAACTGCTGTTGTTGATATTTACATTCATTCCCATTACTTCCTTGATATGCTGCTGCTGCACCACTGTGCCGCCCCCTCCTGTGCACCATTCTCATCGATCCTAATGCCCACCATTTCATTTATCAGTTCCCTTTTTTCTTCTCTCCTCTCGGGGATCCTATTAGGCAACAGATGCCCTCTCCTGCTATCCAGGCCGGCTGACCAAGCCTCCCCACCACCCAGAGTGGCTGTGTAGACAAGCTATTCCTCCTCGAGACTCATTGCAAGCAGGACACAATCCTGCCCTCGCTTGGCACCCCCAATGTCCATCCCTGGTAACCAGACAATTTTCAGGAGTTGCTGTGCGGGCTGCTACTTCCCCACCCGAACCCTGGGACACGGAGCACAATACCACGTTGCTGCCCTTGCGGAGATCAGCAAATCAATATTTTTTTGTTTATTCGTTCACGGGATGCGGGTCATCACTGCCTAGGCTGGCATTTATTGCCATCCTTAATTGCCCTCGAGTATGTGGTACTGGTAATGTTACTGGACTAGCGAGCCCAATAATTCAGGATTGGGAGTTCAAACCCATGCCATGGCAACTTGAGAATTTTAATTTAGTTAAGAAAAGCTGGAAATAAAAAAAAACAGCCTCCGTAAAAGTGACCATGAAGTTGCCAGACTGTCGTAGAAACTCAACTGGTTCACGAACTGTCCTTCAATTGAAAGAAACCTGTCATTTTTAGCAGATTATAGACCGATGTGCAAGTCGAAGTTACAGAGTATTTCTTAGTGATTTGGGACGTTAAAGATAATGCACAAATGAGAGTTGGCATTAAATGTCCTGCAAAGTGGCCCAGTATGTCACACAAGTTGTTTCCAACTACCCCTTAGTAGACTGGGTCAAAATCCTGGGACGCCCTCTCCCGTAACATCACCGTGGATGCACCTGTCCTACACCACATGGCCGGCAGGGTTTCCAAGGGTTCATCAGGGTGTTCTCAAGGGCAATTAGAGATGGACTTTAAATGTTGGCTTTGCCAGTGACGCTTGCATCCCACGAGTGAATTAAAAAGAAATTCCAATTGTGGATGGTACCTTGCTGAAACGGACTTGCTGATGATACCGTGGCAACACTGGCCGTGCTCTTTCCGCCACCTGGCTTTCGTCCCCTTTGGCCAGAGCCATGACCGGGGGCCTTCTTCCCTTTGACCTCCGACCTGGCGACCTCTGCCGTCTCCTTCCCGCTTGCGTGCGGCGCAGC
Organism: Scyliorhinus torazame; assembly: GCF_047496885.1. Lineage (NCBI taxonomy): Eukaryota > Metazoa > Chordata > Chondrichthyes > Carcharhiniformes > Scyliorhinidae > Scyliorhinus > Scyliorhinus torazame. The sequence continues at coordinate 124,366,007 of NC_092727.1, forward strand.
TGCTCCCTGGAAATGTTTATTGGTAAAGGGAGCTGTGGTTTCATCCAAACCTCTCAAGATCCCTGACATGTAGCTGCGACTGCTGCTGCTGCTAGCAGTTGTGCAAGTCTGATAGTTATTAGTTAGATAAAACAAAAGGGGGGAAAAAAACAACAGCGCAGAAACTTCTCATTAGTTTTTTGTTTTAAAAAAAAAAAGAAAGAATTTCAATCGTAGAATTGGCCTGTAGGGCACAGAAACAGCTGGAATTATCAAACAGAACAGATGTGCAATGCACTAGAGGCACTTTTAAATTTCAGTGGAAGAATTGAAGCAAAAGTTTAAATAAGGAAGTTTTGATTTACGCCATAAGATTAAAGCATCTCTTGTCAAACAGGTAAGTAGCTGATGAGCAAAGACTGTTGCAGGAAGAGTGCCATGAATGAACTGCTCTACAAAAGGCTACTTTATAATTACACACTACGATATACCTGTGTATGTCTTCGTGAAAAATTATTCCTTCTCCGATAATTCTGGATCAATCTTACACAGAATCACAAAGCATAGGAGGCAGCCATTCAGCCCATTGAACCTGAAGGCCTCCCAGTTGCCTTTAAAATATTTCCCCTTTGAAGATATATCCAATTCCCTTTTTCAAATTTACCATTCAATCTGCCCTCACCACCCGAACACAAAAGGTGAAAGGGTTCATTTTCCAAATCCATGTGCCCTGCAGCCAGCAACACTTGTGTGCAGGCAGAGAGTTGGCACAACAGAGATGTGGTCTTATATATGCATCGCAGCTCACTGCCACAAGGTCAAATTTCAATGAATTTATCCCATCGATTTTAAAGTTTGATGTCTCAACAGTTCTTATCTTTACTAACTGTTATGAAGTGAACAGTGCAGAAACAGACCATTCGCTCCATGCTCTACACGAGCCTTGTCCCCGTCACCTCCCTCCAACTCCATCAGCAAAAACTTTCTAATCCCCTCTCCTTTAATGCGTTTATCCAGCTTCCCCTTAAATGCATTGATACTATTTATTCCTTGTGGCAGGGAGTGTTCTCCAGAATTGCTCTATGGGCAGGGAGTGTTCTCCAGAATTGTCAACTGGAATTATTGGCAGATATCTTATATGGACCTTGTGGGCGATCTTACTGCCTCGGGGTCAGAAGCTCTGCAATGAGTCCCACCCCAGGACTTGTTGGCCAAGGAAGGTGCACTTATAATGTGGCCAAACAGGGCGAGTATCAACTCACAAATCCTTCCATCACAGGCAGTAAGAGCAGCATAAATTGCTACTCCGTCACGTGATGGAATGCAACTTGGAGCCTCGAAATCGCTATTCATAGCTCCAGACTGCAGTATGCATGTGGACTGTAACACACCACCACCACCATCTAACAATGATGACCCACAAGTGGACACATCTTCCCTGTGGTCTGCCCTATCCCTTTATATTCTTGAAAACCTCTATTCGAGCTTCCCTCAGCCTACTCAGCACAAACCAGGCTTTCAAGATCAGGCTACCCTGTCTGTGTGGCTCAGTGACATCTCAACTGGATTTCCCAATGAGCCTTCTCAGGGTCTAGCACTCTGCTACTTCACCCAAGCCTAGCCCTGACAATCCTCTTTTACTAATGTTAATAGTTCTATTCAATCGCATTCTGTGCACACATTTCACCAGGTAACATCTGAAAGAAGCATTCTTACAAGCATCATTACAGCACTCTCCAATACAACATTAAATACTGAACATACTCTATTCGACAGACAATATGAAGACATTTCCACTGCAGGATTTTTATATTGCTCCAGTTTTGTACAGATGGCCCATTGTATCAGCAGAACCCAAAGATCTCTTTATCAATTTCATTCTATGTGTCACGTGCGTCATTCGCGATGGAATTGTGGCTTAAGTTTAACCCCCAACAATCTCCTATAGTTCTTCCAAATAAAGATAAAATGGTGGACAGCTCAAGGGATTGCAAATTTCCGCATACAGCAAAATGAAAATGGCAATGAAGGTGTGGGGTAGCTAACAAGAGATGCTAGCGCAGTGGGACACAAGAACTCCAGCAGATCCCAATCGGTGCCACCTTCGATGGAGAAATTAAGACAGAATATTTTCACTCCTGGAATGAATAGAGGCAATAGGCCAGGGAATGGGAGTTGGGAAGGAAGTTTGATGTGGAATCAGAGCCAACATATGCATTTGGTTTCCTCCCACATTCCAAAGATGTGCGGCTTAGGTGGATTGGCCATGCTAAATTGCACTTAGTGTCCAAAAAGGTTAGGTGGGGTTCCTGGGTTACAGGGATAGGGTGGAGGTGTGGGGTGTTTCCCAAGGTCGGTGCAGACTCGATGGGCCGAATGGCCTCCTTCTGTACTGTAAATTCTATGTCTATACCAAGGTCAAATAGTCGCCTTTGGTGCTGAAAGTTCAGTCACTTTGGGATTGAGGACAAGTTTAACATGTCTTCTGCTGCCTGAGCATCAGGTGTACGAAGGTAAACAGAGAGGAGCTGATCATGCATGTACTCGTTTGGGTGGATTTAATATCGAAGGGCCTAGGGGCTGTTTGCTTTGTAACATCAACACTCACCTTTTCTGTTGATACAGTCACCGTGTTGACAGCTGTGTTCAATGATTCTGTGGCCTTCTTGAGTTTCTGCTTCGGCCTCTCCCTGTCTTTCCGACTCTGCAAAATAAGAAATAAAAATGTGTCAATCAGCTTCCAAAAATTTGCATTTATATAGCGCCTTTAACATTAACGCCCCGTGCGCTCCCTCCCTCCCCGTCCCTCAAGGTGCTTCACAGGCGCATTATCAGTTGAAACCTGACAGTGAGTCATGTAAGGAGATAATAGCACACAGGTGACTAAAGGTTTGGTCAAAGGGGGAAATTGGAAGGATCTTAAACAAAACAAAATGAAGGAGAGATTTGGGGGTGGAAATCCAGAGCTCAGGGCTTCAGAGTTGCCAAATCTGGATGCACAAGAGGGCAGAATTCAAAAAACGCAGAGTTTGGAGAAGGATGTAGGGCAGGGGGACACGAAAGAGGTAGGGAGTAGCGAGGCTATGGAAGGCTTTGAACACAAGATGAAATTTGTAAACTCCAATGTCCGCGAGCACAGGGGTTAGCAATAGGCAATTTTTAAAAATATAAATTCAGAGTATCAATTAAGAGGCAATTTAGCATGGCCAACCCACCTACCCGGCACATCTTTTGGGTTGTGGGGGCGAAACCCACGCAAACACGGGGAGAATGTGTAAACTCCACATGGACAATGACCCAGAGCCAAAATCGAACCTGGGACCTCAGCGCCATGAGGCTGTAGTGCTAACTACTGCGCCACCATGCTGCCCGGCAATTTTTAAATTTAATCCAACTTACTTTTCCCCTGAAACACTGATTCATACTGGTACGTAATCTCAGACATCAGATGCACCCCGGTAATTTCCACAAGGGGACGTTATTCACAATCATTAATCAGGCTTCGACGGTTGGTGTGAAGAGACTATGTGACCTGGAGGGCATCATAGCCGAGCCTGTTCCTGTTCCGCCCAATTCCATGGGCGTTTTCCAGCTCAGGGTCAGTGAGCCATCAGCAGGTGTCGGATGTTGGGACGTTTACCTCTCTTCTTTCTCTAAACCTGGACGGCAGGGGCAGCACGGTGGCACAGTGGGTTAGCCCTGCTGCCTCACGGCGCTGAGGTCCCAGGTTCGATCCTGGCTCTGGGTCACTGTCCGTGTGGAGTTTGCACATTCTCCCCGTGCTTGAGTGGGTTTCGCCCCCACAACCCAAAGATGTGCGGGCTAGGTGGATTGGCTACACTAAATTGCCCCTTAATTTAAAAAAAAGGAGAAAAAAAAAACCCTGGAAGGCAAATCATAGCCCACTTACTGCCACCCTGACCACCAGCAACTAACTTAGCAGAGGCCAGAGGACAAACGCTTGGCACATTTTGATCTGTACCTGCTCACTGAATCATCAAAAGTGGATGGAATAAAAGGAGCTCTTTCCCCCGGAAGCACGATAAAAGCTCTTCAAACAAACACCAATGGCATTTTGTATATGATGGATAGGGACACACAGTAGATAATGATGCTATGATAAAACATACTGGGTGATGTCAGCCCTGGCTCAGTTGGTGGCGCGTTCACCTGTTAGTCTGGGGGTTGTGACGTCAATTCTCACTCCAGAGACTCGAGCACAGAAATCCTGGCTGACACTTGCATCGCAATACTGAGGGAATGCTGCACTGTCCGGTGTCCCACCTTTTGGATGGGTTGACCAGCTGAAGCCTCACCGGCCCTCTCAGTCAGGGTGCTATTTCAAAGACGAGCTGGGAGTCATCCCCAGTGTCCTGGCCAATACATATCTCTCAATCAATGCTATTATCACATTGCTGTTGTGCTATCTTGCTGTGCGCACATTGGCTTCCATTTCAACAGTGATTACAGCTCAAAAAAAAGTGACGGCAAAACACTTTCGCGATATCGGGGGGTCAGAAAAGTCACTGCATAAATCCAAGTCTTTTTCCCTTTTTAAAGCTGCAGTGATAATATTTTCTCATCAGAACTCTGCACCTCTGGCAGCGCAGCACTCCCTCAGCACTGCACCGGTCCGTCAACCTTGATTTCTGTGCTCAAGTCCTGGAGTTGGGCAGCATGGTGGCACAGTGGTTGGCACTGCTCCTCACAGCGCCAGGGATTGGGTTCAATTCTGACCTCGGGTGACTGTGTCGAGCTTGCACGTTCTCCGTGTGTCTGCGTGGGTTTCTTCCGGGTGCTCCGGTTTACTCCCACAGTCCAGAGATGTGCACGTAAGGTCGATTAGCTTTGCTAAATTGCCTCTTAGTGCTGTAGCCATCTCAGATGGCCACCTGCAAAGGACCATGGGAATTATGGCCAACCCAGGACTCAGGCACACTCAGAGCTTGTGTGTGTATTTGCAACCCAGATAGCCAGACGTGATCGAAACCCCCACTCGTTTGCATTCTAATGGCCCATTTCCCCAGAACAAATGAACTGTACTCAGATACAGACACAGATACAGACTAATCGGCGCCACTCCCTTTACTCAGGGAGCCCAAACAGCCAAGATCAATGACCGCTAAGGACACGCCCAGCCATCAAGGCACCCGCCCCTTTATTGGCCAAAATCGAAGGCAGTGATCGAAGCCTGTCGGATTATTGGGTCCAAGTTAAGGACCGCCCCAAAGAGCGCGAAATCCCAGAGGGATAAGAAGATACACAGCCATGTGCTCGGCCTCTCTTGGATCCGGCCTATGCCAACCCAAGTGCAGCATAACGACCAGACAGACAAGTTCAAGACCAACGATCGCTACCAGACAGATGAGCCCAGCAGAGACAGAGCCACTTCTTCCACCCAGCCACGCAAGATCCGGACATGTTCATCAACTTGTTCATCTGCAAAGAGCCGGTTGCCCTGAAGTTAAGTATAGGTTATTGTAGTTGTTAGGTGTAGTTTAACTTGTAGTGTTTTATATTGCATGTCGAAGTAATCCTTGTGTGTAAATAAACTATCTTTGATCTTGAACTGACTAACTGGTTGTTTGGTCTTTGATTGATATCTGGTAAAGCCTTGTGGTGGTATCATTTGATACCTGGCGACTCTGAAAAGCAATATTATAATTAATAACTGACATATCTAGTTAATTTGGCAACATTATTGGCGACGCTGGTGGGATAGTATTGCACTCATTAAAAAGAACAACAGTGTCGAAAGGGTTCGCTGGGGTTATGGGGTTACGGGGATAGGGAGGGGGCGCGTGCCTGGGTCCGGTGCTCTTTCGGAGGGTCGGTGCAGACTTGATAGGCCGAATGGCCTTCTTCTGCACTTCAGGGATTCGATGACCTTGGTGCCACTTCACAGAAAGGACATTATCATCAAAATCATAGAGAGTGTAGATTCAACAGGACGATACCAAGGGTGGTAGCCATGGTTAGGAGGAGAGATGTGCAAGATAGAGAATATTTACCCTGGAGCAAAAAGGCCTCAGAGGAAACGGAATACAATTTTAAAATTATGAAAAAGTTGTTGGCTTGGGAAGTGGGAAAGACAAAGGTTCGGGAGTCAGGCTGAGGGGACATCAATTCATAATTCCCAGTGTGTACGGAGAGCTGAATTGCTAACGGGGCCGAGGTGGAGATGGTTAGCAGTTTCAAATTCCTAGGGGTGCACATCTCCAAAAATCTGTCCTGGTCCACCCACGTCGACGCTACCACCAAGAAAGCACAACAGCGCCTATACTTCCTCAGGAAACTAAGGACATTCGGCATGTCCACATTGACTCTGACCAACTTTTACAGATGCACCATAGAAAGCATCCTATCAGGCTGCATCACAGCCTGGTATGGCAACTGCTTGGCCCAGGACCGCAAGAAACTACAGAGAGTCGTGAACACCGCCCAGTCCATCACACAAACCTGCCTCCCATCCATTGACTCCATCTACACCTCCTGCTGCCTGGGGAAAGCGGGCAGCATAATCAAAGATCCCCCCCCCACCCGCTTACTCACTCTTTCAACTTCTTCCATCGGGCAGGAGATACAGAAGTCTGAGAACACGCACGAACAGACTCAAAAACAGCTTCTTCCCCACTGTCACCAGACTCCTAATTGATCCTCTTATGGACTGAACTCATTAACACTACACCCTGTATGCTTCATCCGATGCCAGTGCTTATGTAGTTACATTGTATATGTTGTGTTGCCCTATTATGTATTTTCTTTTATTCCCTTTTCTTCTCATGTACTTAATGATCTGTTGAGCTGCTCGCAGAAAAATACTTTTCACTGTACCTCGGTACACGTGACAATAAACAAATCCAATCCAATCCAATTCAAAGAGGACGGAATGCTTTGCCACTGGAGACAGCAGGGCAGTGGGATTCAATAGGAATTTAAGCTAGGAGCAGCACGATGGGTCAAACAGCCTCATTTTTTTTTGAGCTGTAATCACCAAGGGCTGGTTTAGCACAGGGCTCAATAGCTGTCTTTGAAAGCAGACCAAGGCAGGCCAGCAGCACGGGTTCAATTCCCGTACCAGCCTCCCCGAACAGGCGCTGGAATGTGGCGACTAGGGGCTTTTCACGGTAACTTCATTTGAAGCCTACTTGTGACAATAAGCTATTTTCATTTCATTTCATTTCATCTTTCATTTCATTTTCAGTGCCTCAAAAGTTTGACGGTTTTATTTGGGAAATGCAGTAAAATCATTTTTGGGTTCAAACAGTGGCAAATGCTGGCTTGTTCCATATCCCCTGAAAATTTTTTTAAAAATAGACCTAGCCAGCGAGGGAACAAAAAAAAACATTTGGAACAATTTTGTCACTTCTTATTTTTCAAGGTTTACGGCAACGGAAATTAGGAGGTGAAGGATAACTTGCTGCCGAGAACTCGCGAGGAGGTGGGAATCCGGCCTGAATTACTGCTCCCGTTTGCTAGAAAAACGAGGGGGAATCTCATTGAAAGGTATAAAACTCTGACATGGCCGGACAGCGAGCTCTTGCTGGGAAGTGCACCAGAGGAGGATCTGACCCAGTTGCGAAGCCCTCCCCAGTCAAACAGCCTGCTGACACCCGCAGTAGACGCTTGGCGGAGCCAGTGCTCTGGAATCAGACCGCACAGGGAACAGGAAGAGTCAGCAGCATGTAGAAGGGAGGGTGGAAATTCCAAGCCATGAACGAAGTTGAGACCTTCTGGAGAAAAAGCATTTGGAAGCCCAGTTAAATATAAATTATTGATCTTCTCAAGTTAATGGCCGCATTAAATGAACACTGCCACATTAAGATTTTATTTGAATTACGAGATGATAATAGTTCAGCTTCTACTCTGGAGCAGGATAATGGGAACTTTTTGACTAATCATAGCAATCAATCGTTTAGCACTTAACCCACCAGAAACCAAGACATGAGACAAGGAAAAGCTCCGTGGTGGAGCACTTTAGGAAATTCTTTACTCCAATACTGGTTAGAATATGGAACTGGAAAATGAATTGTTTGAAGCTGATAGTATCATTCGTGAAGCAAGATAAGTGAAAAGACTCGAAAGGGAAGGAAGGGATTGGGTCGGGAGTGGTGGAGCATAAATAACAGCGTGGACCAGTTGGGCTGAATGACTCCTGGGATGGCAGGATTGTCGTAGGAGGAGAGGTTGTGTCAGACAGTCCTGCGTTTACTGCAGTTCAGAAGAATGAGAGGGAATCGCATTGAAACGTATACATTTCTGCCAGGGTTCGACAGACTGGATGCAGGGATGATATTTCCTCTGGCTGAGGGGGTGGTCCAGAACAAGGGGTCATCGTCTCAGTATACGGGGTGGGCCACCTGGGACTAAGACCAGTAGAAACTTCTCCACTCGAGAGGGTGGTTGAATCTGTGGAATTCTCGACCACAGAAGGCTGTCGAAGCCCAGTCACGATGCATTTAAGAAAGAAAGAGATGGATTTATACCCTCTATAGGCATCAAGGGGCATGGGGGACAAGCGGGGAGTATGGCGTTGAATCAAGGTCCCGCCTTCCCTCTCAAGTTATAAAGACAGTAAACGCTGGATGGACTCAGCCGGTCTGGCACCATCTGTGGAGCGAGAAACAGAGTTCACATTTTGAGTAAGTATAGCCAGCTCAGAAGAGGAGTCAGAGGGATTCAAAATGTTAACTTTCTTTCGCTCGCCAGAGATGCTGACAGACCTGCTGAGTTTTTCCAGCATTTTCTGATTTTATTTCACATTTCCAGCACCTGCAGTATTTTGCCTTTATTCCCCCTCAAGTGGACGTATAAGTTCATTACTTTGAACAAGAGCATGGCAGTCATCCCGATGTCGTGGTCAAGATATACCCTTCAATCTATCTCACTAAAATGGGTTTTCTGGTCACAACACTGCAATGAAGTTACTGTGAAAAGCCCCTAGTCGCCACATTCCGGCGCCTGTTTGGGTACACCGAGGGAGAATTCAGAATGTCCAATTCACCTAACAAGCACGTCTTTCGGGACTTGTGGGAGGAAACCGGGGCACCCGGAGTAAACCCACGCAGATACGAGGAGACTGTGCAGACTCCGCACAGACAGTGACCCAAACCGGGAATCGAACCTGGGACCCTGGCACTGTGAAGCCACAGTGCTAACCACCGTGCTACCCACGTAACTGTGGCAGCTGTTCCAGCTCCCACTAGGCAAACACCAGCCCCTCTCCCTACTCCAGTCCCCTTCATCCCTTCCCCCATCAGACAAACAGTGAATGCTGCGCCAACCACCATGCCACAATGTTGTGGAGGCTGCAGTAAGCAGAGGCAGGACCTGTATTTAAATAGTTCCTTTCGTGACCTCAGAATGTCAAAACACTATACAGCCAATGATTGATTTTGTGAAGTGCAGTCACTTTTGATATATAGGAAATACAGCAGCCAGTTTCAGCACAGCAAGCTCCCACAGGTTACAATGCGATAAAGGACCAGATTATCTGTTTTACTGATGTCAGTTGGGGGATAAATATTGGCCGGGACACTGGGGCAAACCTGCCTCCTGACCAAAATCCACTCGAGGGGATAGATGATGCCTTAGTTCAATGCCTCATTTGGCAGCAGCACCGATTTCTCACCATACTGCTTGGCGAAAGCTGGAAGAATTATTTATATCCCTGGAGTTTACTCAGAAAATGCTCTGTGTCTAGGGGCGGCATGTGGCACAGTGGTTAGCACTGGGACTGCAGCGCTGAGGACCCGGGTTCGAATCCCTGCCCTGGGTCACTGTCCGTGTGGAGTTTGCACATTCTCCCAGTGTCTGCGTGGGTTTCACCCCCACAATCCAAAAATGTGCAGGGTAGGTGGATTGGCCACGCTAAATTGCCCCTTAATTGGAGAAAAAATAATTGGGTAATCTTAAATAAAACATTTTTTAAATGCTCTGTGCCGCACACACTGCGGCAATCTCGTGAGGACCGCGCACACGGCAGACTGTGCAGATATTTATGTATTAAACCTTTGTGAAATACTCGTCTCAGCAACCAAGAAAATGGGTCGACCACTTCATGACACATGTGGACTGCGCGCGGCTGTGCAGGCATCTAAGAATCTGAAAAATCTGAAACATCGAGTGTGATATTATGCACACTGCCCAGTGAAAATCTGAATCAGTTTTTAAACAGAGTGACTGGAGCATGTGATTGCAGAGTGAGGCTTGCCAAATTCAACGTTCAATAACAGATAGCAACGTCAAACAAAGCCCCAACCACGGCCAAGTGACGAGGCTTGATCCCTCGCGATTGCTGGGATTACTCGTCCGCAGAACTGTTCACGTCACCATGGGCTGCAATTAACGACAACAACAAGCTACTACTGACCTTATGAATTGTAAACAAATACCTGCCCCAGGTACCGCTGGCACCTCAAACTTTCTCCTCCCCGATCTGCTATTCACCAATGACCCTTCACTGACAGGCTTTCCCTCTGTGAACCATGGCTCTCGCCTCCCATTCCGACGGTTGTGGGTTCAAGTCCCACCTCAGGACTTCAAATTCAAAATCTCGGTTCACACTCCTGTGCTGAACTGTCAGGGCTGCCATCTTTCGGGTGAGGTGACTACCCTTTCAGGTGGATGCTATTGTGAAGAGGGTGTCCTGGTGAATATTTATCCCGCAATATTAAGGGATCTTGCGTGTGTAAATCAGCTGCTGCATTCCCCTACATTGCAACAGCGACCAACTTCAGTAATTAGATAGTTGGCTGCAAAGTGCCTTGGGACGTCTATTGGTCGCATAAAGGTGCTGTCTAAATGCAAGTTTTAATTTTCTTTAACAAGCCTCATCCCATATCCATATAGAGGCCAGGATGGGGAATTATAATCACGCAGAGTCAGTGTGTGGTGTCTCTGCCTACCCTTGCTGGCATCAATCAGCTCATTCTAGCACAGGGCTAAATCGCTGGTTTTGAAAGCAGACCAAGGCAGGCCAGCAGCACGGTTCAATTCCCGTACCAGCCTCCCCGTACAGGTGCCGGAATGTGGCGACTCAGGACGTTTCACAGTAACTTCATTTGAAGCCTATTTGTGACAATAAGCGATTTTCATTTCATTTCATTCAGTTCTGATGGGGAAAATTGAAAGCGAGAAGAGAAAGGAGTGAGGAGGGAAAAGGAGAGAGAAGGGAGGAAAGAAGGAAAGGAGAGAGAAGGGAAAGGAGAGGAGGGAGGAAAGAAGGAAGGAATTTTGTAACAGCAAAATTCAAAGATACACCAGAATGGGCTCAGTTATCGAGAAACTTTGGGGATGTGGTAATAATGACGTCTGTAATTACCAGTAATGATTGAGGGTGATATTTCCTCATGTCTCATTTTGTGGTAATAAGGGCAGAAGACCACAGTCTGGGCACAATAGACAAGGATCCGAGAAACCGAAAGAGGTAATGGTTCATTGGTTACATCGAATTTACAGCAAACTAACTATTCAGCCCAGACGATCGACACGTGTTCGTGCTCCACACAAGACTCTCCGATGCCTCTTCATCTCTCCCATCAATATAATCTTACACTCCTTTTTCTTCCGAGATTTATCTACCTCCCTCGCAACTACTTCTCGTGCTGGCGGGTTCCACATTCTAACCGTGCTCTGGGTCAGAATGCCGAAAGCTCACTTGGTAGACGTGGCCTGGTAGGAACTCCGAAATTCCAAGATTCTGCCAGCTGTGGCCAGCGAATCGCGTCCTTATAAGCAGCTGCAGAAGTTTGAGTTTGATTCCTCACCCGGCTCACAGAGATTAACCAGGACTGGCCAACAACTGATCTGATTGAGTACACAAATATTCTAGGAACTAGTTGTTAGAAGTCGTCTCCAAACTGGTTAAGAAGCTATTACATAAATTAGAAGGACTTCAACCACAAATCATAGCTGTGCTCCTATTTTGAATTTCAAATACATTTGATTACTCATTATCCATTTATTCATTCTTCCTTACAGTGAGCAACTAACTGACAGTTTTACCCGAGGCTCAGTGGGTACCACTCACGTGCCGGAGTCTGAAGGTTGTGGGTTCAAATCTCGCTTGAAACTGGAGTACAAAATGCAGGTTGGCACACACACACACTGCCAGTTCTAAGGAAATGCTGCACTGTTGGAGGTGCCAGATTTCTGATGAGAACTTAAATCAAGAGGAGACAGTGGCAGCGTGGTATAGCCACTGGGCTAGTAGTCCAGAGAACCAGGGTATTGCCCTGGGTGAGATGAGGGTCACAAATAGGGCATTCATGTTCCAAGGTTCTTGACAAGAGAGTGTCCAGACAAAGGTTGACATTGGACCAAAGGAGGTATTTGGAGCAGCGAGGCCTTCAAGCCCTTATCCACCTTTTCAGATGGACATGGTGCAAGTCTGAGCTCAGTTGGCTGCAGATGGTGCATGATGCAGTGTGAGGCCAACAGTGCAGGTCCAATCTCCGTACTGGCTGAGGTTATTCACGAAGGCCCCGCCGTCTCAACCTTGCCGCTCGCCTCTGGTGTGGTGGCCCTCCGGTTAAACCACCACCAGTCAGCTCCTTCCCTCAAAGGGGAAAGCAGCCTATGGTCATCTGGGACTATGGCGACTTGACTTTAATGGTAGTCAATGGCAGTGGTTCAAGTGCAGCAAGGTGGTTCCTCCCAGTGTCCTGGTCAACATTTATTGGTGTTGTAGCCACCTAAAATGGCTGATTCCCTATTAATTTGGTCAAAACCCGAATTAAAATGGCTAACCGAAAAGGCTGATGGGAAAAGCAGCCAACAGGACACAAACGGGCAGCTGCAGACAGAATAGCGTATTCGGCTCTGGGGAAGTCGGCCCAGATCGATACTCAAGGCTATTAGCAGCACATCAACCCAGACATCTGCAGTTTAATCGGCTATCCCCGGGTACAATTGCAACATATTAGCATTTGAATGCCGGGCCAGACCTGTCGGCGCCTGCAGTGGCCGAAACAAAGACAGGTGAACGACCCCCCCCCCCCTCCGATCGAGGAATCACCCCATTATTGGAGCATATCGAACCCAGTGATTGGGAACAAGTCCAATCACTTAGGACTCAGGGTCAAGGGCCGCCCCGAGAGGCGGGAAGCCCCTGGGCCCTATAAAGTGAGGGGCCAAGTTCAGATCTCTCTCTCTCTCCCTTCTTCTCCTGCTCGCGACCTTCGCAAGAACATCGACCAGAAACTGTAAGTTTGACTCCAGCGATCGCTACCCGATAAAGACTCCTAGCCATCGACCCGTATCAGCCTTTTGAATCCCGCGGGCCAGATCTGATTCGATAAGCCATTCGTTTCCCTGACCTGGTGGGCCCTTCCTAAAGTTAAGTATTGGCCAGTAGTGGTAGGTTTCGATATAGATAGTAGGATTATGGTGTAAGCATTAATTGTTGTATATAATAAATGACCGTTGATTTCAATCTTACTAAGCGGTGTGCTGACATATTAATCATAACTCGAGCTTGAACCACGTGGCGGTATCAGAAAGATACCTGGTGACTCGTGAGCAAAGGTGACGTAATCAGAGGTAATAAAACTAAGGCTAAAAAGAGCAACAGTGTCAATCATGGTCCAGTTTGTAACAGTCTTGTTTCCGAGCCACAAGGCTCCAGGTTCAAGTCCCAGGGTTGAGAACAGAAATCAATGCTGACCCTCCAATGCAGGACTGAGGGAGTGCTGCACTGTTGGAGGTGCCGTCTTCCAGATGAAACAACTGAAGCCCCAGCTGGCTGCTTGGGTGGATGCGAAAGGCCCCGTGGCATTGTTTTGAATAAAAGTAGGGGCATTATACCCCAATGCCCTGGCCAATATTTGTCCTCCATTCAACATCAATAATTCCGATTATCTGGTCATGTCATTGTTGTTTGTAGGAGCCTGATTTTTTAATATAAATTTAGAGTGCCCAATTCTTTTTATTCCCAATTAAGGGACAATTTAGCATGGCTAATTCACCTACCCTGCACATCTTTGGGTTGTGGGGGTGAAACCCATGCAGAAATGGGGAGAATGTGCATACTCCTCATGGGCAATAATCCCGGGGCCGGGATCAACTCCAGGTCCTCGGCAGTGTGAGGCAGCAGTGCTAACCACTGCGCCACCCCTTGTAGGAGCTCGTTGTGTGTCAAATGACCGCTGTGCTCCCGACATCACTCTTTTTTTTTTAAATTTAGAGTACCCAATTCATTTTTTATTTTCCAATTAAGGGGCAATTTAACATGGCCAATCCACCAACCTGCACATCTTTGGGTTGTGGGGGCGAAACCCACGCAAACACAGGGGGAATGTGCAAACTCCACACGGACTGTGACCCAGAGCCAGGATCGAACCTGGAACCTCGGCGCCGTGAGGCAATAGTGCTAACCACTGTGCCACCGTGCTGTCCTCCCCGACATCACTCTTGACTGTAAAGCACTCTGGGAAGTTCCGAGTGTGTGTACGGTCCTGTAGAAATGCAAGCTCCTCCGTTCTTTATATCCATGTTCTAATCATCATGCCACCATTTGTATCTGTTCTATATAAACTGGCTGTCACATTTCTTACATTACTTCCAAAGCAATCGATTGGCCTAAAAGCGCTTTAGAATGCCTGGTGGCTGCAAAATGTACACTGTAAATGCAAGATCGTTTTTCCTTCAATTAATGTTCCCGACACACACAAGTGGTCAGTCACCTTATTGCTATTTAAGGGGGTCTGTTGTGCATAAAACTGGCTGTGTAAATGCAAGTCCTATTTCCAAAATTAGCCACCCCCATTACGAGTAGCTGAGTTATACAATGGGGATATTAATACGTGGGAGGATTCTGCCAACTTTTAAGTTCACTCAGAATTTGACTTGGCGTGGGGCAAGACTCGAGTGGAGGGTTCAGTCACGTCGCACAGAAAAATAATCCAACTGTTCTTTGCAAGAAGAGGATAGGCATGGGTGCCAAGTCTTGTACGGGGAGTTAAGAGCGACCACTGAAAGAAGGTTGGGCCAAAGAGATAGATTTTGCCGAAGCTCTTGCAAGACTCGGGAGAGAAGTGGGGAGGGGGCATAATGGCTGATGGTACGGCCACAACGTCAGATTGGATAGGAGAGAGGTGCACAGAAGGGGGTCGGAAAATTGAATGGAGGATCCGGGAGGGGATGCAAAGTGGAAAAAGGTGCAGGGCTGCAATGTGGTGGAGGGATTTGAAAGCAAGAATATCCATTTTTAATCTGGTGTGTTGGGGGAAATCTGAGCCAGGATTCTTTGGGGTCTGGGGTGGGGTTGGGGGGGGTGGGGGGGGGGTGGAGTGGAAGCGGGAATCACGGCTGATAGCCATGCCTCCAGCTGCCTAAACCCAAGGCTCTAGAGTTTGCTTTTTCTTTCCTCCCCTCCTTAAAACCTACCTCTGGCCAGTGTTTTAATTTTGTCTCGTATCGCTCCCAGGAAGTGGATATTTCCCCGACATTAAAGGTGCCGTGTAAATACAGGTTGTTGTTTCACATGATTCACGGTGAAAAAGGACACACAAGGCTGTCTACTTATTGAAAAGCAGTGGAACTGGTTGAGCTGGTTTTCAGAGCGATGAATTTAACCCACTGAACTCTTTGAAAGAATGGTTCAGACAGCTGTTGTCCATTATCCCGTACAATAATTTCTATTAACCCTCTGGTGACACACACACACACTCAGGTTTTTGTTTCCATCAAAGATTGCTCCCACTTTTTTCCTGAAATTTCCGGCTGATCCAACAAGCCTTCCTTTCAAGGATGGGGCTGGCATGGTAGTTGGCACTGCTGCCTCACAGCTCCAGGGACCCGGGTTCGATTCCGACCTTGGGCGACTGTGTGGAGTTCCCATGTTCTCTCCGTGTCTGCGTTCGTTTCCTCCGGGTGCTCCGGTTCTCTCTCCCCCCCCCCTCCCCCACACCCCCACAGTCCAAAGATGTGTAGGTTAGATGGATTGGATATGCTAGATTGCCCCTACAAGGGGTTACGAGGATAGGGCAGGGAATTGGTCCTGGGTTGGTGCTCTTTCAGAGGGTTAGTGCCGACTCGGTGAGCCGAATGGCCTCCTTTTGCACTGTAGGGATTCTATGATTCTATGAAGTGGTCATTCTTTAAGTGCTTTGACTGTGAAGGCAGACGCAAAACCAATATACCTTTTCCTGAGATTGGGGCATTGCTGAAGGTCTAATCTGTAAACCAGCACCACCAACTGTGCAACACTCCCTCTGTTACCACCACCAGGAGTGTCAGCCTGGATTTATACGCTGAAGTCTCTGGGGTAGGAATGGAAGGCAACAATGTTCGGAGCTCACCGGTGAATGTGTTACCCGCTAAGCCACAGCTGAAACCTAAAGGCATTAGTCAATCATGCCAAGTCCCAGGGCAAGTGTCACACATGGTGTACCGCTGGAAAAAACACAAATGTTCTCAGGTGCCTTCAAGCTGATGTCACTGGAAAGTTAACTGTGGGTATTTGTGTCCCAGTACTACAGCCTAACCCCACTCTCTGGGAAGAGAGCGATACGGACCCCAGAAGCGTAGATTTTAGTTTAGACGGGCAGCATGGTCAGCGCAGGCTTGGAGGGCCGAAGGGCCTGTTCCTGTGCTGTACTTTTCTTTGTTCTGAACTGGCTCTATGCCAGAATTTCCTGCATTCCACCACTGCACATCAGTAAACTCGAGCACGAGGGAAGCTGCCCAGGTCACACCCTTCGTTGCAAATCCTCCCTGCATGGGAGTCAGACCAGTTAATGTTGTAAAAGCACCAGAGCAACGGACAGTGCTCCATCGCAGAACAAACAGACCCTGGCAAATATACAAGCAACAACCTGAAACAGCAGAGGGGCAGTCAAATCAGTCAGCATGACGCCAGGATTCACAGGGGCGGCCTGGATGTTCGAGTCCGGTCAATTCCAACAACTCAACTGACCTCCCATTACAACACCCATTCCTCACCTCTCAACTTCCCTGGCCCAGGTCCCTGCTAGGCCATCTGCCCTCTCAAGCCAGTTCCGCCATTAGCCATTTAGTGGCTATCAGCAGCCTGTTACCCTGGGGTTTCTGCGGCTATGACTCATCTTTCATTCTCACTCCACAGTATAAATATTTCCCACTTTCTCTTGTCGGTTAGCTTTGACAATGAGTCATTGGACTCGAAACGTTAGCTCTTTTCTCTCCCTACAGATGCTGCCAGACCTGCTGAGATTTTCCAGCATTTTCTCTTTTGTTTCAGATTCCAGCATCCGCAGTAATTTGCTTTTATCCGCCATTTAATTGGATTCCACTTGATTTCATCTGCCTGCCGCCCTTGGAAACGCAAAGAAAACCTGTCAATCGCAGTTTTGATATTTTCAACAAAAAAAAAAAAAAAACACGCCTCAAAAGCTTTTGGGAGGAAAAGGTTCCCTATCTCCATACCCTCTGCATATCTAAGTACTTCTCGACATCACCATCACTGGCCCAGCTTTATGCCCCTTTGGGCAGCACAAGTGATTAGCACTGTGCAGGGTCATTGTCCGTGCGGAGTCTGCACGTTCTCCCCGTGTCTGCGTGGGTTTCCTCCGGGTGCTCCGGTTTCCTCCCACAGTCCAAAGACGTGCTTGTTAGGTGGATTGGCCATGATAAATTGCCCGTAGTGACCAAAAAGGTTAGGAGGGGCTATTGGATTACGGGGATAGTGCTTAACTGGGTCGGTGCAGACTCGATGGGCCGAATGGCCTCCTTTGGCACTGTATGTTCTATGTTCTGCACTCCCCCCAAATTCCTCGTCCCCTCTCTGTGAAGAAACGCTATCTGCCATATATCCTAAACTTAAACTGTACCGTATTATCTCCCCATCCGAGTGTTTCCAAAACAGGTCAACAAGGTGCAGTTAAATGTGTTATGCATTTCCACATTGCTCTTCCAATAGGATTCCTTCCTTTTATTTTCTTTTTTAATTTTTAGAGTACCCAATTAATTTTTTTCCAATCAAGGGGCAATTTAGCGTGGCCAATCCACCTAACCTGCATATCTTTTTGGATTGTGGGGGCAAAACCCACGCAAACACAGGGAGAATGAGCAAACTCCACACGGACAGTGACCCAGAGCCTGGGATCGAACCTGGGACCTCAGCCTCGTGAGGCAGCAGTGCTAACCGCCCGTGCGACCATGCTGCCCGGATTCCTTCATTTTTAAACATTCTTCCAATTAAGGGGTAATTTAATAATAACAATCTTTATTATTGTCACAAGTAGGCTTCCATTAACACTGCAATGAAGGGGGTGGTTTAGCACAGGGCTAAATAGCTGGCTTTTAAAACAGACCAAGTAGCGCGGGTTCAATTCCTGTACCAGCCTCCCCGAACAGGTGCAGGAATGTGGCGACTAGGGGCTTTTCACAGTAACTTCATTTGAAGCCTACTTATGACAATAAGCGATTTTCATTTCATTTTTCATTTCAAGTTACTGTGAAAAGCCCCTGGTTGCCACATTCCGGCACCTGTTCGGGTACACTCAGGGAGAATTCAGAATGTCCAATTCACCTAACAAGCGCGTCTTTTGGGACTTGTGGGAGGAAACTGGAGCACCCGGAGGAAACCCACGCAGACATGGTGAGAACGTGCAGACCCCGCACAGACAGTGACCCAAGCCGGGAATCGAACCTGGGATCCTGGTGCTGTGAAGCAACATTGCTAACCACTGTGCTACCGTGCTGCCCATTTAGCGTGGCCAATCCACCTACCCTGCACATCGTTGGGTTGTGGGGGTGAGACCCACGGCACAGGGAGAATGTGCAAACTCCACAAGGACAGTGACCCGGGGCCGAGATTGAACCCGAGTCCTCGGCAGCGTAAGGCAGCAGTGCTAACCACTACGCCACCGTGCCGCAAGATGTGTCTTTTCAAGGCTGAACAGTACATATTTAACAGAGTGTTCCTCACTGCTCTTCTATGTGACACTGAGGGGAGCGGGGCGGTGAAAGAGAAGAATCAACCTTGTTGTTCTTCCTTGCACTGCCCCCAGGGCTCAGCAAGTTCCTTGTTGCTGTGGTTCGAACCGCCCGCACTCCCACACGAGATACGATAAGAGACACAACAGGCTCACAATCAACTGAGTATCACACTCCCTGCGGGAGCCCACCTAAATAGCATGGTGTACAAAGGGCAGCCTCTGTATTGAAAGCTGAAGGTGTTGGTAAACTATTGGGCCACGGGTGAGCACAGCTCAAAGCCCCGCCCACTCCCCGCCCCCTCCCCACCCCACCCTACAGGTGCTGGATTTCATTTTTCTTTTATGTGGTATAACAAGACTGCAGCCAGTGACGACTGGAACTAATGCTGACGCTTCACAGATTTAGCCCCAAGTGGCTTCCAGAGCTCAAAACAAAAGGATATCTTGCACTATCGTGTGTTCACACTGGTATAGGTGACAGGGGACCGAGGCGAAAGGCTCCAGGGTTCAAAAACATGCCTGACACTTTCTTTAATTTTCTGTTTGCTAACGGACCCAGAGCTAATCAGTTCTGAAACTCAACCAGTGAAATTAGGTTTCAAAATGTCCATTAGGATATTACAATAAATAATAGGGGTGCTATTTAAAGGCTAGCAATAGATCAACGATGTGCTTTTACATAGCAATGCAGTTAAACGTCCCAAGGTTTACGACAGGGTGTGGTTAAACAAAATGCAACACTGAGCTACATAAGGGGATACGAGGTGGCAGAGGTAGGTTGTAAGAAACATCTTAACATGATAGAGGTAGAGGGGTTTAGGGAGAAAATTCCAGAGCTTAGAATCGAGGGAGCTAGAATGGGGGAAACAATGAAAATCAGCGATGTACAACAGGCCAGAATTTGAGGAGCACAGTGATCTCGGAAGAACATGAGACTGGAAGAGGCTAAAGAGAATGGGTTATGAAATGGCTACAGTGAACACAGGACCATTTTTGCTACTGCTTGCACAGGTTTACTGCTCCAGACTGCAATCTGTCCCCGATTCAGCCCAACCTGAGAAAAGTAGCTGCGACCGAGGTCTTCTGTAAACACAGCTTGGAGTAGGGGCCTGCATGCAGCCCTCCAGCAGCTGGCCAGATCCGTCAGCTCCGCACAGACAAGCTGCCGAGGATGTGACACACACCCCCTCACCCACGCACAAAGGCGCAAGTTCAATCCCACATCATCATTTAGGCTCAGGTGAAGAAAATCCTTTTCATCCTTCCAGAATGCCAGCCCTATTCCACCTAATTGTTTATTGAAAGAATCCCATGTCCTGCATTTAACCAACTTCCCCGAAAACTCAGGCCAGCTATTGATCACTGTGTAAAGGAACACTTCCTGTCATCCGTCCTAAACTTGACCGTCACAATCTTTAACCTCACATTCTGCTGTGCTGCTGCCTCTCGTTGGATTGTTCGGTCATATCTTCTTTTAACTCATTGCATTTCTGGTAGAATTCCAAAATGACCCAGCCCCTTGGTTGAAGAGAACTCAACAGAAGTCAGCCTTCATTCGTCGAGCAGAAGATGGGTCCCACCCCATCTCTCAACTGTAGGGCACCTCCCACATAAGAACTGAGCTCAGATCTTCCTAGGCATCTAGTTACATTCGCGCCACACAAGTGTCCGGCAATGAGCATCTCCTACGAGAGGATCGAACCATAGCCCCTTTCATCCAATAGCATTACCATCACTAAAAGCCCTACAATCAACATCCTGGAGCCTACCATTGATCAGATAACTGAACCGGACTAGCCATATTAATACTGTAGCTACCAGGGCATGTCAAAGACTCGGAATCCTACGGTGAGTAACTCACCTCCTGACCCTCCAAAGCCTGTCCACCATCTACAAGGCACAATTCAGGAGTGTGATGGAATACTCGCCACTTCCTGGATGAGTGCAGCTCCAACAACAATTAAGAAGCTCGACACCATCCAGGACAAAGCAGCCCGCTTGATTGCTCCCCCTTCCACAAAGATTCAAACCCTCCACCATCGACGAACAGTGGCAGCCGTGTGTACCATTTACAAGTTGCACTGCAGTCACTCACCAGGTTCCTTAGGCAGCACCTTCCAAACCCACGACCACTATCATCTAGAAGGATTAGAGCAGCAGATACCTGGGAACCCCACCACCTGCAAATTCCCCTCCAAGTCACTGACCACCCTGACTTGGAAATATATCGCCGTTCCTTCACTGTCGCTGGATCAAAATCCTGGAACTCCCTCCCTAACAGCACAGTGGGTGTACCTACATCTCAGGGACTGCGACAGTTCAAGAAGGCAGCTTACTATCACCTTCTGAAGTGCAACTAGGGATAGGCAATAAATTCTGGGCCCAACCACCGACACCCACTTCCCGTAAATGAATTGTTAAAAAGTAGACTGTCAAAGAGACGGCAGTCAGCGATTAAGTCCCCCAGTGAAAGAAACCGATGATTCTACGGGTCTGATGATTCATCTCTGGTGTTAGCTGGTGCAATTTGGAGGAGACGACACAAAACCTCATACCGTCAGCGTAATAACCTCCTCATGGAGTTGTGTCAGGTGTGACTCCGTCAGTAACACCCTTGTTTCCCAGTCGGAAGGCTTTGGGTTCGAATGCCACTCCAAAACTTGGAATCTTGGCTGACACCCTCAGTACTGCCCTGTCAGAGGTGAAACATTAAACCAAAGCCCCATTTGCCAACACCGGTGAATGGAAAAGGTCCCGTGATGCCACTTTGAAGAAGAGCAGTTAAGTTCTCAATGGTTCCTGGCTAATAATCATCATCCTTTAACCAATATCAACAAAAACACACTGTTCCCTTTTGGGAAGGTCACGCCCAATGTTTACGAGCAGGGGGGTTTAACCACTTATTTCCCAGCACTCGCAGTGTCGAGAAACACATGGCTATTCAACGCGACTTGCTTTAAAAAAAATTTTTTAAAAATATATTGATTAAGATTTTCAACACAATTTTTCACCCTTACAAACAACCCCCCACCCCGGTAACAAGTAAAAAGAAAACGCACATAGCAAGACATAAACATGGTAAAACAATATGTTACAGAACTTTGTACATTGGATTCCTCCCGTACACGTCTGTTTTCCAGATCCTTAATGTATTTTCTTGCTCAAATAACCCCCAGACAAACCCTCCTTCTCTCCCCTCCAGTGCCGGGCATGACCAAAACATATGGACATGGTTTGCCGGGCTTCCTGAGCACCTCCCACATCTGTCCTCCACCCCCAAAGAACCTACTCAACCTCGCCCCCGTCAAGTGCGCTCTGTGGACCACCTTAAATTGTATCAGGCTAAGCCTGGCACACGCAAACTTGCTTTAAATAAGGGGCCTGAATAGGGACTGTGCAGCTGATGCCGCATATCAATGAGGAGCTCCACTTGCCGGAACTCCCCGTTCTGGCGCGATTGGGACACCATTTTTTTTTTAAAATTAAAAATGGTGTTTTTATTAAATATTTTATTGAAAATTTTTGGTCAACCAACACAGTACATTGTGTATCCTTTACACAATATTATAACAACACAAATAAAAATGACCTATTTTATAAACAAAAAAATGAATAAATAATAAATAACAAAATGAAAACTAGCCCTAATTGGCAACTGCCTTGTCACAAGTAACACTCTCCAAAAATATAATTTAACAGTCCAATATATAATTATCTGCAGGAACGACCTATACATACTATACAGTATATATTAACAACCCTGAGAGTCCTTCTGGTTCCTCCCCCCCCCCCCCCCCCCCCCCACCCCACCCCCGATCCCGGGCTGCTGCTGCTGCCTTCTTTTTCCCATTCCGTCTATCTTTCTGCGAGGTATTCGACGAACGGTTGCCACCAGCCTGGTGAACCCTTGAGCCGACCCCCTTAGGACAAACTTAATCCGCTCTAGCTTTATAAACCCCGCCATGTCATTTATCCAGGTCTCCACCCCCGGGGGCTTGGCTTCTTTCCACATTAGCAATATCCTGCGCCGGGCTACTAGGGACGCAAAGGCCAAAACATCGGCCTCTCTCGCCTCCTGCACTCCCGCTCTTGTGCAACCCCAAATATAGCCAACCCCCAGCTTGGTTCGACCCGGACTCCTACTACTTTTGAAAGCACCTTTGTCACCCCCATCCAAAACTCCTGTAGTGCCGGGCATGACCAAAACATATGGGTATGATTCGCTGGGCTTCTCGAGCACCTCGCACACCTATCCTCCACCCCAAAAAATTTACTGAGCCGTGCTCCAGTCATATGTGCCCTGTGTAATACCTTAAACTGAATCAGGCTTAGCCTGGCACACGAGGACGACGAGTTTACCCTGCTTAGGGCATCTGCCCACAGCCCCTCCTCGATCTCCTCCCCCAGCTCTACTTCCCATTTCCCTTTTAGTTCATCTACCATAGTCTCCCCTTCGTCCCTCATTTCCCTATATATATCTGACACCTTACCATCCCCCACCCATGTCTTTGAGATCACTCTGTCCTGCACCTCTTGTGTCGGGAGCTGCGGGAATTCCCTCACCTGTTGCCTCGCAAAAGCCCTCAGTTGCATATACCTGAATGCATTCCCTTGGGGCAACCCATATTTCTCGGTCAGCGCTCCCAGACTCGCGAACTTCCCATCCACAAACAGATCTTTCAGTTGCGTTATTCCTGCTCTTTGCCACATTCCATATCCCCCATCCATTCCCCCCGGGGCAAACCTATGGTTGTTTCTTATCGGGGACCCCCCCAAGGCTCCAGCCTTTCCCCTATGCCGTCTCCACTGTCCCCAAATCTTCAGTGTAGCCACCACCACCGGGCTTGTGGTGTAGTTCCTCGGTGAGAATGGCAATGGGGCTGTCACCATAGCCTGTAGGCTAGTCCCCCTACAGGACGTCCTCTCTAATCTCTTCCACGCCGCTCCCTCCTCCTCTCCCATCCACTTACTCACCATTGAAATATTAGCGGCCCAATAATACTCACTTAGGCTCGGTAGTGCCAGCCCCCCCCTATCCCTGCTACGCTGTAAGA
The DNA here is from genome assembly GCF_047496885.1 of Scyliorhinus torazame. Classification (NCBI taxonomy): domain Eukaryota; kingdom Metazoa; phylum Chordata; class Chondrichthyes; order Carcharhiniformes; family Scyliorhinidae; genus Scyliorhinus; species Scyliorhinus torazame. The sequence goes on from NC_092727.1 coordinate 124,389,960, forward strand.
ATCCCTTCCTCACTCTTGGGGTCTTCCCGGTCCACACAAAACCCATGATGCTCTTTTCAATCCTTTTAAAAAAAGCCTTCGTGATCACCACCGGGAGGCACTGAAACACAAAGAGGAATCTCAGGAGGACCACCATCTTAACCGCCTGCACCCTCCCTGCCATTGACAGGGATACCATATCCCATCTCTTGAAATCCTCCTCCATCTGTTCCACCAACCGCGTTAAATTTAACCTATGCAATGTGCCTCAATTCTTAGCTATCTGGATCCCCAGGTAACGAAAGTCCCTTGTTACCTTCCTCAACGGTAGGTCCTCTATTTCTCTACTCTGCTCCCCTGGATGCACCACAAACAACTCACTTTTCCCCATGTTCAATTTATACCCTGAAAAATCCCCAAACTCCCCAAGTATCCGCATTATTTCTGGCATCCCCTCCGCCGGGTCCGCCACGTATAGTAGCAAATCGTCCGCATACAAAGATACCCGGTGCTCTTCTCCTCCCCTAAGTACTCCCCTCCACTTCTTGGAACCCCTCAACGCTATCGCCAGGGGCTCAATCGCCAGTGCAAACAATAATGGGGACAGAGGGCATCCCTGCCTTGTCCCTCTATGGAGCCGAAAATATGCAGATCCCCGTCCATTCGTGACCACGCTCGCTGGGGCCCTATACAACAGCTGCACCCATCTAATATACCCCTCTCCAAAACCAAATCTCCTCAACACCTCCCACAAATAATCCCACTCCACTCTATCAAATGCTTTCTCGGCATCCATCGCCACTACTATCTCAGTTTCTCCCTCTGGTGGGGCCATCATCATTACCCCTAACAACCTCCGTATATTCGTGTTCAGCTGTCTCCCCTTCACAAACCCAGTTTGGTCCTCGTGGACCACCCCCGGGACACATTCCTCTATTCTCATTGCCATTACCTTGGCCAGGACCTTGGCATCTACATTTAGGAGGGAAATAGGTCTATAGGACCCGCATTGTAGCGGGTCCTTTTCCTTCTTTAAGAGAAGCGATATCGTTGCTTCAGACATAGTCGGGGGCAGTTGTCCCCTTTCCTTTGCCTCATTAAAGGTCCTCGTCAGTACCGGGGCGAGCAAGTCCACATATTTTCTATAGAATTCTTGGGACACCATTTTTAGCCCACACCGGGCAACCCCAGCCCGGTCCCACGCAGGCAAAACATGCCAGCTTGGCACCGTGGCAGTGCCAACCTGGCAGCACCACTGCCAGAGTCACTTAGGCAGCTTGTCAATGCCAGGCTGGCACCCAGGTGGCACTGCCAGAGTGCCAGGCTCGCACTGCCAGGGTTCCCAGGTTGGCACCAGCTGTGCCAGAGTACCACCCTGACCAAAGGGGATGCAGCTGGGGGCCTCCAATCCCCTGGGAGACCCCTATTGCCGTTTCGTCCGGTCCCTGTTTGTGGGGGCCAGTGCTGAATGGCGCTCGCCCAAGGTCCCCAAGGCGAAGGAATTGAACCCCAAATCCTCAGGTACGTTGGGAATCTGCACCTCAGAGTAAGGCTTACTGCCTGGCTCTAATACACAGATTTGCCAAGAACTGATCCCGGGATTCCCCTTGCAACGTGGGGAGCGAGGTATCCTGGCTTTCACCGGCCACACTGCGCCGCGACGAGCCGCTCTTCGGGAGCAGCGTGGCCGTAAGATCGTCTGGCCATGATCACATTGCAGTTTGCCGAGTGCAATTTGGCAGCCACATGGTCTGAATTACACTTCAAACGGACTTGAGTGGTTCGAGTGCTTCAAAAGGTGCTACTAAAATACAATCTTTTAAAAACATGCTGGTTTGGGGATGATGTAGCATATACAACACAGAAACAGACCAAAACAGAAAATGCTGGAAAATCGCCGCAGGGCTGTCAGCAGCTGTGGAGAGAGATCGGAGCTAATGTTTCTGACTATTCGTCAGACTGACTCGGACTCGGAACGTTCGCCCCCTTCTCACTCCACAGAGGCTGACAGACCTGCTGAGATTTTCCAGCATTTTCAGATGACAGCATCTGCAGTAATTTGCTTTTATCACAGGAACAGACTATTTGCTCAGCGGGTCTATGGCAATGTTTACGCTCCGTGCAAACATTCTCCCAGCCTATTTAATCGCATAAGCATAACCCTCTTGTTCCGTTCCCACTTGTGTTTATCCAACTTCTCCTTCAATGCATCTATGGGATTATCACCAACCACTCCACATAGCGGTATCATCCACATTCCTTTTTTAATGCATTTACAATAAATTTAGAGAACCCAATTCATTTTTTCCCCCCCAATTAAGGGGCAATTTAGCATGGCAAATCCACCTACCCTGCACATCTTTGGGTTGTGGGGGTGAGACCCACACAGACACATAAGCGAATGTGCAAACTCCACACGGACAGTGATCCTAGACCAGGATCGAACCCGGGGCCGGGGGAGAGGGGTTATACTGTACAGAGTGGGCAGGGGGAGGGGGGCTATACTGTATAGAATGGGCGAGTGGGAGGCGCTATACTGTACAGAGTGGGCAGGGGGAGGGGGGCTATACTGTACAGAGTGGGCCGGGGAGAGGGGCTATGCTGTACAGAGTGGGCAGGGGGAGGGGGGCTATACTGTACAGAGTAGGCCGCGGGAGAGGGGCTATACTGTAGAGTGGGCAGGGGGAGAGGGGCTATACTGTACAGTGTGGGCAGGGGGAGAGAGGCTATACTGTACAGAGTGAGCAGGGGGAGAGGGGCTATACTGTACAGAGTGAGCAGGGGGAGAGGGGCTACACTGTACAGAGTGGGCAGGGGGAGAGGGGCTACACTGTACAGAGTGGGCACGGGGAGAGGGGCTATACTGTACAGAGTGGGCAGGGGAGAAGGGCTATACTGTACAGAGCGGGAAGGGGAGAGGGGCTATACTGTACAGAGTGGGCAGGGGAGAGGGGCTATACTGTACAGAGTGGGCAGGGGGAGAGGGGCTATACTGTACAGACTGAGCAGGGGAGAGGGGGCTATACTGTACAGAGTGGGCAGGGGGAGAGGGGTTGTACTGTACAGAGTGAGCAGGGGAGAGGGGCTATAATGTACAAAGTGAGCAGGGGGAGAGGGGCTATACTGTACAGAGTGAGCATGGGGAGAGGGGCTATACAGTACAGAGTGGGCAGGGGGAGAGGGGCTAATACTGTACAGAGTGGGCAGGGGGAGAGGGGCTATACTGTACAGAGTGAACGGGGGAGGGGCTATACTGTACAGAGTGGGCAGGGGGAGAGGGGCTATACTGTACAGAGTGAGCAGGGGAGGGGGCTATACTGTACAGAGTGGGCAGGGGGAGGGGGGCTATACTGTACAGAGTGGGCAGACGGAGAGGGGCTATACTGTAGAGTGAGCAGGGGGAGAGGGGCTATACTGTACAGAGTGAGCAGGGGGAGAGGGGCTATACAGTACAGAGTGGGCAGGGGGGAGGGGCTATACAGTCCAGAGTGGGCAGTGGGAGAGGGTGCAATACTGTACAGAGTGGGCAGGGGGAGAGGGGCTATACTGTACAGAGTGAGCAGGGGGAGAGGGGCTACACTGTACAGAGTGAGCAGGGGAGAGGGGCTATACTGTACAGAGTGGGGAGAGGGAGAGGGGCTATACTGTACAGAGTGGACAGGGGAGGGGGCTATACTATCCAGAGTGGGCAGGAGGAGAGGGGCTATACTGTACAGAGTGAGCAGGGGAGGGGGGTAGTACTGTACAGAGTGAGCAGGGGGAGAGGGGCAATGCTGTACAGAGTGGGCAGGGGGGAGAGGGGCTATACTGTACAGTGAGCAGGGGAGAGGGGCTATACTGTACAGAGTGAGCAGGGGGAGGGGGCAGTACTGTACAGAGTGGACTGGGGAGTGGGGCTATACTGTACAGAGTGAGCAGCGGAGAGGGGCTATACTGTACAGAGTAATCAGGGAAGAGGGGCTATACTGTACAGAGTGGGCCGGGGGAGAGGTGCTATACTGTACAGAGTGGGCATGGGAGTGGGGCTATACTGTACAGAGTGGGCAGGGGGAGGGGGTCTATACTGTACAGAGTGGGCCGGGGGAGACGGGCTATACTGAACAGAGTGGGCAGGGGAGAGGGGCTATACTGTACAGAGTGGGCAGGGGAGAGGGGCTATACTGTACAGAGTGGGCAGGGGAGTGGGGCTATACTGTACAGAGTGGGCAGGGGAGGGGGGCTATACTGTACAGAGTAAGCAGAGGGAGGGGGGCTATACTGTACAGAGTGGGCAGGGGAGAGGGGCTATACTGTACAGAGTGGGCAGGGGGAGACGGGCTATACTGTACAGAGTGGGCAGGGGAGAGGGGCTATACTGTACAGAGCGGGCAGGGGAGTGGGGCTATACTGTACAGAGTGGGCAGGGGAAGGGGGCTATACTGTACAGAGTGGGCAGGGGAGACGGGCTATACTGTACAGAGTGGGCAGGGGATGGGGGCTATACTGTACAGAGTGAGCAGAGGGAGGGGGGCTATACTGTACAGAGTGGGCAGGGGGAGACGGGCTATACTGTACAGAGTGGGCAGGGGAGACGGGCTATACTGTACAGAGTGGGCAGGGGATGGGGGCTATACTGTACAGAGTGAGCAGGGGAGAGGGGCTATGCTGTACAGTGAGATCAGGGGGAGACGGGCTATACTGCACAGAGTGGGCAGGGCAGAGGGGCTATACTGTACAGAGTGGGCAGGGGAGTGGGGCTATACTGTACAGAGTGGGCAGGGGAGTGGGGCTATACTGCACAGCGTGAGCAGGGGAAAGGGGCTATACTGTACCGAGTGGGCAGGGGGAGAGGGGCTATACTGTACAGAGTGAGCAGGGGGAGAGGGCTATACTGTACAGTGAGCAGGGGAGAGGGGCTATACTGTACAGAGTGGGCAGGGGGGAGAGGGGTTATACTGTACAGAGTGGGCCGGGGCAGAGGGGCTATACTGTACAGAGTGGGCAGGGGTCTATACTGTACAGAGTGGGCATGGGGAGACGGGCTATACTGTACAGAGTGGGCAGGGGGAGGGGGGCTATACTGTACAGAGTGGGCAGACGGAGAGGGGCTATACTGTAGAGTGAGCAGGGGAGAGGGGCTATACTGTACAGAGTGAGCAGGGGAGAGGGGCTATACAGTACAGAGTGGGCAGGGGGGAGGGGCTATACAGTCCAGAGTGGGCAGTGGGAGAGGGTGCAATACTGTACAGAGTGGGCAGGGGGAGAGGGGCTATACTGTACAGAGTGAGCAGGGGGAGAGGGGCTACACTGTACAGAGTGAGCAGGGGAGAGGGGCTATACTGTACAGAGTGGGGAGAGGGAGAGGGGCTATACTGTACAGAGTGGGCAGGGGGAGGGGGGCTATACTATCCAGAGTGGGCAGGAGGAGAGGGGCTAAACTGTACAGAGTGAGCAGGGGAGGGGGGTAGTACTGTACAGAGTGAGCAGGGGGAGAGGGGCAATGCTGTACAGAGTGGGCAGGGGGAGAGGGGCTATACTGTACAGTGAGCAGGGGAGGGGGGCTATACTGTACAGAGTGAGCAGGGGGAGGGGCAGAACTGTACAGAGTGGGCAGGGGGGAGGGGCTATACTGAACAGAGTGGGCAGGGGGGAGAGGGGCTATACTGTACAGAGTGGGCAGGGGAGAGGGGCTATACTGTACAGACTGAGCAGGGGGAGAGGGGCTATACTGTACAGAGTGGGGAGGGGGAGAGGGGCTATACTGTACAGAGTGAGCAGGGGAGAGGGGCTATACTGTACAGAGTGGGCAGGGAGAGGGGCTATACTGTACAGAGTGGGCAGGGGAGAGGGGCTATACTGTACAGAGTGGGCAGGGGAGAGGGGCTATACTGTACAGAGTGGGCAGGGGGAGAGGGGCTATACTGTACAGAGTGGGCAGGGGGAGAGGGGCTATACTGTACAGAGTGGACTGGGGAGTGGGGCTATACTGTACAGAGTGAGCAGGGGAGAGGGGCTATACTGTACAGAGTAATCAGGGAAGAGGGGCTATACTGTACAGAGTGGGCCGGGGGAGAGGTGCTATACTGTACAGAGTGGGCATGGGAGTGGGGCTATACTGTACAGAGTGGGCAGGGGGAGGAGGTCTATACTGTACAGAGTGGGCCGGGGGAGACGGGCTATACTGAACAGAGTGGGCAGGGGAGACGGGCTATACTGTACAGAGTGGGCAGGGGAGAGGGGCTATACTGTACAGAGTGGGCAGGGGAGTGGGGCTATACTGTACAGAGTGGGCAGGGGAGGGGGGCTATACTGTACAGAGTAAGCAGAGGGAGGGGGGCTATACTGTACAGAGTGGGCAGGGGAGAGGGGCTATACTGTACAGAGTGGGCAGGGGGAGACGGGCTATACTGTACAGAGTGGGCAGGGGAGAGGGGCTTATACTGTACAGAGCGGGCAGGGGAGTGGGGCTATACTGTACAGAGTGGGCAGGGGAAGGGGGCTATACTGTACAGAGTGGGCAGGGGAGACGGGCTATACTGTACAGAGTGGGCAGGGGATGGGGGCTATACTGTACAGAGTGAGCAGAGGGAGGGGGCTATACTGTACAGAGTGGGCAGGGGAGACGGGCTATACTGTACAGGGTGGGCAGGGGAGACGGGCTATACTGTACAGAGTGGGCAGGGGATGGGGGCTATACTGTACAGAGTGAGCAGGGGAGAGGGGCTATGCTGTACAGTGAGATCAGGGGGAGACGGGCTATACTGCACAGAGTGGGGCAGGGGAGAGGGGCTATACTGTACAGAGTGGGCAGGGGAGTGGGGCTATACTGTACAGAGTGGGCAGGGGAGTGGGGCTATACTGTACAGCGTGAGCAGGGGAAAGGGGCTATACTGTACCGAGGTGGGCAGGGGGAGAGGGGCTATACTGTACAGTGGGGGCAGGGGAGAGGGGCTATACTGTACAGAGTGAGCAGGGGGAGAGGGGCTATACTGTACAGTGAGCAGGGGAGAGGGGCTATACTGTACAGAGTGGGCAGGGGGGAGAGGGGTTATACTGTACAGAGTGGGCCGGGGCAGAGGGGCTATACTGTACAGAGTGGGCAGGGGTCTATACTGTACAGAGTGGGCATGGGGAGACGGGCTATACTGTACAGAGTGGGCAGGGGAGAGGGGCTATACTGTACAGAGTGGGCAGGGAGGGGGGCTATACTGTACAGAGTGGGCTGGGGAGAGGGGCTATACTGTACAGAGTGGGCAGGGGAGTGGGGCTATACTGTACAGAGTGGACAGGGGAGACGGGCTATTACTGTACAGAGTGGGCAAGGGGAGACGGGCTATACTGTACAGAGTGGGCAGGGGAGGGGGGCTATACTGTACAGAGTGAGCAGGGAGAGGGGCTATACTGTACAGAGTGAGCAGGGGGAGACGGGCTATACTGTACAGAGTGGGCAGGGGGAGAGGGGCTATACTGTACAAAGTGGGCAGGGGAGTGGGGCTATACTGTACAGAGTGGGGAGGGGGAGAGGGGCTACACTGTACAGAGTGGGCAGGGGGAGATGGGCTACACTGTACAGAGTGAGCAGGGGCAGAGGGGCTATACTGTACAGAGTGAGCAGGGGCAGAGGGGCTATACTGTAGAGTGAGCAGGGGAGAGGGGCAATACTGTACAGAGTGAGCAGGGGAGAGGGGCTATACTGTACAGTGAGAGCAGGGGGGAGAGGGGCTATACTGTACAGAGTGGGCAGGGGAGAGGGGCTATACTCTACAGAGTGAGCAGGGGAGAGGGGCTATACTGTACAGAGTGGGCAGGGGAGAGGGGCTATACTGTACAGAGTGGGCAGGGGAGTGGGGCTATACTGTACAGAGTGGGCAGGGGAAGGGGGCTATACTGTACAGAGTGGGCAGGGGAGACGGGCTATACTGTACAGAGTGGGCAGGGGATGGGGGCTATACTGTACAGAGTGGGCAGGGGGAGACGGGCTATACTGTACAGTGAGATCAGGGGGAGACGGGCTATACTGTACAGAGTGGGCAGGGGAGAGGGGCTATACTGTACAGAGTGGGCAGGGGAGTGGGGCTATACTGTACAGAGTGGGCAGGGGAGTGGGGCTATACTGTACAGCGTGAGCAGGGGAAAGGGGCTATACTGTACCGAGTGGGCAGGGGGAGAGGGGCTATACTGTACAGTGAGCAGGGGAGAGGGGCTATACTGTACAGAGTGGGCAGGGGGAGAGGGGTTATACTGTACAGAGTGGGCCGGGGCAGAGGGGCTATACTGTCCAGAGTGGGCAGGGGTCTATACTGTACAGAGTGGGCATGGGGAGACGGGCTATACTGTACAGAGTGGGCAGGGGAGAGGGGCTACACTGTACAGAGTGGGCAGGGAGGGGGGCTATACTGTACAGAGTGAGCCAGGGGAGAGGGGGCTATACTGTACAGAGTGAGCAGAGGGAGGGGGCTATACTGTACAGAGTGGACAGGGGGAGACGGGCTATACTGTACAGAGTGGGCAAGGGGAGACGGGCTATACTGTACAGAGTGGGCAGGGGAGGGGGCTATACTGTACAGAGTGAGCAGGGGAGAGGGGCTATACTGTACAGAGTGAGCAGGGGGGAGACGGGCTATACTGTACAGAGTGGGCAGGGGGAGAGGGGCTATACTGTACAAAGTGGGCAGGGGAGTGGGGCTATACTGTACAGAGTGGGCAGGGGGAGAGGGGCGACACTGTACAGAGTGGGCAGGGGGAGAATGGCTACACTGTACAGAGTGAGCAGGGGGAGAGGGGCTATACTGTACAGAGTGAGCAGGGGGAGAGGGGCTGTACTGTAGAGTGAGCAGGGGAGAGAGGCTATACTGTACAGAGTGAGCAGGGGAGAGGGGCTATACTGTACAGTGAGAGCAGGGGAGAGGGGCTATACTGTACAGAGTGGGCAGGGGGAGAGGGGCTATACTGTACAGAGTGAGCAGGGGAGAGGGCCTATACTGTACAGAGTGAGCAGGGGAGAGGGGCTATTCTGTACAGAGTGGGCCGGGGCAGAGGGGCTATACTGTACAGAGTGGGCAGGGGGAGGGGGTCTATACTGTACCGAGTGGGCAGGGGGAGACGGGCTATACTGTACAGAGTGGGCAGGGGAGAGGGGCTATACTGTACAGAGTGGGCAGGGGAGGGGGGCTATACTGTACAGAGTGGGCAGGGGAGAGGGGCTATACTGTACAGAGTGGGCAGGGGAGGGGGCTATACTGTACAGAGTGGGCAGGGTGAGAAGGGCTATACTGTACAGAGTGGGCCAGGGAGAGTGGCTATACTGTACAGAGTGAGCAGAGGGAGGGGGCTATACTGTACAGAGTGGGCAGGGGGAGACGGGCTATACTGTACAGAGTGGGCAGGGGGAGACGGGCTATACTGTACAGAGTGGGCAGGGGATGGGGGCTATACTGAACAGAGTGAGCAGGGGAGAGGGGCTATACTGTACAGAGTGAGCAGGGGGAGACGGGCTATACTGTACAGAGTGGGCAGGGGGAGAGGGGCTATACTGTACAGAGTGGGCAGGGGAGTGGGGCTACACTGTACAGAGTGAGCAGGGGAAAGGGGCTATACTGTATAGAGTGGGCAGGGGGAGAGGGGCTATACTGTACAGTGGGGGCAGGGGGAAAGGGGCTATACTGTACAGAGTGAGCAGGGGAGAGGGGCTATACTGTACAGTGAGCAGGGGAGAGGGGCTATACTGTACAGAGTGGGCCAGGGGAGAGGTGCTATACTGTACAGAGTGGGCAGGGGAGTGGGGCTATACTGTACAGAGTGGGCAGGGGGAGGGGATCTATACTGTACAGAGTGGGCCGGGGGAGACGGGCTATACTGAACAGAGTGGGCAGGGGAGAGGGGCTATACTGTACAGAGTGGGCAGGGGAGAGGGGCTATACTGTACAGAGTGGGCAAGGGAGTGGGGCTATACTGTACAGAGTGGGCAGGGGAGGGGGGCTATACTGTACAGAGTAAGCAGAGGGAGGGGGCTATACTGTACAGAGTGGGCAGGGGAGAGGGGCTATACTGTACAGAGTGGGCAGGGGAAGACGGGCTATACTGTACAGAGTGGGCAGGGGAGGGGGGCTATACTGTACAGAGTGGGCAGGGGAGTGGGGCTATACTGTACAGAGTGGGCAGGGGAAGGGGGCTATACTGTACAGAGTGGGCAGGGGAGACGGGCTATACTGTACAGAGTGGGCCGGGGGAGAAGGGCTATACTGTACAGAGTGAGCAGAGGGAGGGGGGCTATACTGTACAGAGTGGGCAGGGGATGGGGCTATACTGTACAGAGTGGGCAGGGGAGACGGGCTATACTGTACAGAGTGGGCAAGGGGAGACGGGCTATACTGTACAGAGTGGGCAGGGGATGGGGCTATACTGTACAGAGTGAGCAGGGGAGGGGCTATACTGTACAGTGAGAGCAGGGGGAGACGGGCTATACTGTACAGAGTGGGCAAGGGAGAGGGGCTATACTGTACAGAGTGGGCAGGGGAGTGGGGCTATACTGTACAGAGTGGGCAGTGGAGTGGTGCTATACTGTACAGCGTGAGCAGGGGAAAGGGGCTATACTGTACCGAGTGGGCAGGGGGGGAGGGGCTATACTGTACAGTGGGGGCAGGGGGAGAGGGGCTATACTGTACAGAGTGAGCAGGGGAGAGGGGCTATACTGTACAGAGTGCAAGGGGAGAGGGGCTATACTGTACAGTGAGCAGGGGAGAGGGGCTAAACTGTACAGAGTGGGCAGGGGGAGAGGGGTTATACTGTACAGAGTGGGCCGGGGCAGAGGGGCTATACTGTACAGAGTGGGCAGGGGTCTATACTGTACAGAGTGGGCATGGGGAGACGGGCTATACTGTACAGAGTGGGCAGGGGAGAGGGGCTATACTGTACAGAGTGGGCAGGGAGGGGGGCTATACTGTACAGAGTGGGCTGGGGAGAGGGGCTATACTGTACAGAGTGGGCAGGGGAGTGGGGCTATACTGTACAGAGTGAGCAGGGGGAGGGGGGCTATACTGTACAGAGTGGGCAGGGGGAGAGGGGCTATACTGTACAAAGTGGGCAGGGGAGTGGGGCTATACTGTACAGAGTGGGCAGGGGAGTGGGGCTATACTGTACAGAGTGGGCAGGGGAGTGGGGCTATACTTTACAGAGTGGGCAGGGGAGTGGGGCTATACTGTACAGAGTGGGCAGGGGAGTGGGGCTATACTGTACAGAGTGGGCAGGGGAGTGGGGCTATACTGTACAGAGTGGGCAGGGGAGTGGGGCTATACTGTACAGAGTGAGCAGGGGAATGGGGCTATACTGTACAGAGTGGGCAGGGAGTGGGACTATTCTGTACAGTGGGCAGGGGGAGAGGGGCTATACTGTACAGAGTGAGCAGGGGGAGGGGGCTGTACTGTACAGAGTGGGCAGGGGGAGAGGGGCTGTACTGTACAGAGTGGGCGGTGGGAGGGGGCTATACTGTACAGAGTGAGCAGCGGGAGAGGGGCTGTACTGTACAGAGTGGGCAGGGGAGAGGGGCTATACTGTACAGAGTGAGCAGGGGGAGAGGGGCTATACTGTACAAAGTGGGCAGGGGAGTGGGGCTATACTGTACAGAGTGGGGAGGGGGAGAGGGGCTACACTGTACAGAGTGGGCAGGGGGAGGGGGCTATACTGTACAGAGTGAGCAGCGGGAGAGGGGCTGTACTGTACAGAGTGGGCAGGGGAGAGGGGCTATACTGTACAGAGTGGACAGGGGAGACGGGCTATACTGTACAGAGTGGGCAAGGGGAGACGGGCTATACTGTACAGAGTGGGCAGGGGAGGGGGGCTATACTGTACAGAGTGAGCAGGGGAGAGGGGCTATACTGTACAGAGTGAGCAGGGGGAGACGGGCTATACTGTACAGAGTGGGCAGGGGGAGAGGGGCTATACTGTACAAAGTGGGCAGGGGAGTGGGGCTATACTGTACAGAGTGGGGAGGGGGAGAGGGGCTACACTGTACAGAGTGGGCAGGGGGAGATGGGCTACACTGTACAGAGTGAGCAGGGGCAGAGGGGCTATACTGTACAGAGTGAGCAGGGGCAGAGGGGCTATACTGTAGAGTGAGCAGGGGAGAGGGGCAATACTGTACAGAGTGAGCAGGGGAGAGGGGCTATACTGTACAGTGAGAGCAGGGGGAGAGGGGCTATACTGTACAGAGTGGGCAGGGGAGAGGGGCTATACTCTACAGAGTGAGCAGGGGAGAGGGGCTATACTGTACAGAGTGGGCAGGGGAGAGGGGCTATACTGTACAGAGTGGGCAGGGGAGTGGGGCTATACTGTACAGAGTGGGCAGGGGAAGGGGGCTATACTGTACAGAGTGGGCAGGGGAGACGGGCTATACTGTACAGAGTGGGCAGGGGATGGGGGCTATACTGTACAGAGTGGGCAGGGGGAGACGGGCTATACTGTACAGTGAGATCAGGGGGAGACGGGCTATACTGTACAGAGTGGGCAGGGGAGAGGGGCTATACTGTACAGAGTGGGCAGGGGAGTGGGGCTATACTGTACAGAGTGGGCAGGGGAGTGGGGCTATACTGTACAGCGTGAGCAGGGGAAAGGGGCTATACTGTACCGAGTGGGCAGGGGGAGAGGGGCTATACTGTACAGTGGGGGCAGGGGGAGAGGGGTTATACTGTACAGAGTGCAGGGGGAGAGGGGCTATACTGTACAGTGAGCAGGGGAGAGGGGCTATACTGTACAGAGTGGGCAGGGGGAGAGGGGTTATACTGTACAGAGTGGGCCGGGGCAGAGGGGCTATACTGTCCAGAGTGGGCAGGGGTCTATACTGTACAGAGTGGGCATGGGGAGACGGGCTATACTGTACAGAGTGGGCAGGGGAGAGGGGCTACACTGTACAGAGTGGGCAGGGAGGGGGGCTATACTGTACAGAGTGAGCCAGGGGAGAGGGGCTATACTGTACAGAGTGAGCAGAGGGAGGGGGCTATACTGTACAGAGTGGACAGGGGGAGACGGGCTATACTGTACAGAGTGGGCAAGGGGAGACGGGCTATACTGTACAGAGTGGGCAGGGGGAGAGGGGCTATACTGTACAAAGTGGGCAGGGGAGTGGGGCTATACTGTACAGAGTGGGCAGGGGGAGAGGGGCGACACTGTACAGAGTGGGCAGGGGGAGAATGGCTACACTGTACAGAGTGAGCAGGGGGAGAGGGGCTATACTGTACAGAGTGAGCAGGGGGAGAGGGGCTGTACTGTAGAGTGAGCAGGGGAGAGAGGCTATACTGTACAGAGTGAGCAGGGGAGAGGGGCTATACTGTACAGTGAGAGCAGGGGAGAGGGGCTATACTGTACAGAGTGGGCAGGGGGAGAGGGGCTATACTGTACAGAGTGAGCAGGGGAGAGGGCCTATACTGTACAGAGTGAGCAGGGGAGAGGGGCTATTCTGTACAGAGTGGGCCGGGGCAGAGGGGCTATACTGTACAGAGTGGGCAGGGGGAGGGGGTCTATACTGTACCGAGTGGGCAGGGGGAGACGGGCTATACTGTACAGAGTGGGCAGGGGAGAGGGGCTATACTGTACAGAGTGGGCAGGGGAGGGGGGCTATACTGTACAGAGTGGGCAGGGGAGAGGGGCTATACTGTACAGAGTGGGCAGGGGAGGGGGCTATACTGTACAGAGTGGGCAGGGTGAGAAGGGCTATACTGTACAGAGTGGGCCAGGGAGAGTGGCTATACTGTACAGAGTGAGCAGAGGGAGGGGGCTATACTGTACAGAGTGGGCAGGGGGAGACGGGCTATACTGTACAGAGTGGGCAGGGGGAGACGGGCTATACTGTACAGAGTGGGCAGGGGATGGGGGCTATACTGAACAGAGTGAGCAGGGGAGAGGGGCTATACTGTACAGAGTGAGCAGGGGGAGACGGGCTATACTGTACAGAGTGGGCAGGGGGAGAGGGGCTATACTGTACAGAGTGGGCAGGGGAGTGGGGCTACACTGTACAGAGTGAGCAGGGGAAAGGGGCTATACTGTATAGAGTGGGCAGGGGGAGAGGGGCTATACTGTACAGTGGGGGCAGGGGGAAAGGGGCTATACTGTACAGAGTGAGCAGGGGAGAGGGGCTATACTGTACAGTGAGCAGGGGAGAGGGGCTATACTGTACAGAGTGGGCCAGGGGAGAGGTGCTATACTGTACAGAGTGGGCAGGGGAGTGGGGCTATACTGTACAGAGTGGGCAGGGGGAGGGGATCTATACTGTACAGAGTGGGCCGGGGGAGACGGGCTATACTGAACAGAGTGGGCAGGGGAGAGGGGCTATACTGTACAGAGTGGGCAGGGGAGAGGGGCTATACTGTACAGAGTGGGCAAGGGAGTGGGGCTATACTGTACAGAGTGGGCAGGGGAGGGGGGCTATACTGTACAGAGTAAGCAGAGGGAGGGGGCTATACTGTACAGAGTGGGCAGGGGAGAGGGGCTATACTGTACAGAGTGGGCAGGGGAAGACGGGCTATACTGTACAGAGTGGGCAGGGGAGGGGGGCTATACTGTACAGAGTGGGCAGGGGAGTGGGGCTATACTGTACAGAGTGGGCAGGGGAAGGGGGCTATACTGTACAGAGTGGGCAGGGGAGACGGGCTATACTGTACAGAGTGGGCCGGGGGAGAAGGGCTATACTGTACAGAGTGAGCAGAGGGAGGGGGGCTATACTGTACAGAGTGGGCAGGGGATGGGGCTATACTGTACAGAGTGGGCAGGGGAGACGGGCTATACTGTACAGAGTGGGCAAGGGGAGACGGGCTATACTGTACAGAGTGGGCAGGGGATGGGGCTATACTGTACAGAGTGAGCAGGGGAGGGGCTATACTGTACAGTGAGAGCAGGGGGAGACGGGCTATACTGTACAGAGTGGGCAAGGGAGAGGGGCTATACTGTACAGAGTGGGCAGGGGAGTGGGGCTATACTGTACAGAGTGGGCAGTGGAGTGGTGCTATACTGTACAGCGTGAGCAGGGGAAAGGGGCTATACTGTACCGAGTGGGCAGGGGGGGAGGGGCTATACTGTACAGTGGGGGCAGGGGGAGAGGGGCTATACTGTACAGAGTGAGCAGGGGAGAGGGGCTATACTGTACAGAGTGCAAGGGGAGAGGGGCTATACTGTACAGTGAGCAGGGGAGAGGGGCTAAACTGTACAGAGTGGGCAGGGGGAGAGGGGTTATACTGTACAGAGTGGGCCGGGGCAGAGGGGCTATACTGTACAGAGTGGGCAGGGGTCTATACTGTACAGAGTGGGCATGGGGAGACGGGCTATACTGTACAGAGTGGGCAGGGGAGAGGGGCTATACTGTACAGAGTGGGCAGGGAGGGGGGCTATACTGTACAGAGTGGGCTGGGGAGAGGGGCTATACTGTACAGAGTGGGCAGGGGAGTGGGGCTATACTGTACAGAGTGAGCAGGGGGAGGGGGGCTATACTGTACAGAGTGGGCAGGGGGAGAGGGGCTATACTGTACAAAGTGGGCAGGGGAGTGGGGCTATACTGTACAGAGTGGGCAGGGGAGTGGGGCTATACTGTACAGAGTGGGCAGGGGAGTGGGGCTATACTTTACAGAGTGGGCAGGGGAGTGGGGCTATACTGTACAGAGTGGGCAGGGGAGTGGGGCTATACTGTACAGAGTGGGCAGGGGAGTGGGGCTATACTGTACAGAGTGGGCAGGGGAGTGGGGCTATACTGTACAGAGTGAGCAGGGGAATGGGGCTATACTGTACAGAGTGGGCAGGGAGTGGGACTATTCTGTACAGTGGGCAGGGGGAGAGGGGCTATACTGTACAGAGTGAGCAGGGGGAGGGGGCTGTACTGTACAGAGTGGGCAGGGGGAGAGGGGCTGTACTGTACAGAGTGGGCGGTGGGAGGGGGCTATACTGTACAGAGTGAGCAGCGGGAGAGGGGCTGTACTGTACAGAGTGGGCAGGGGAGAGGGGCTATACTGTACAGAGTGAGCAGGGGGAGAGGGGCTGTACAGTAGTGTGGGCAGGGGAGAGGGGCTATACTGTACAGAGTGGGCAGGGTGAGAGGGGCTGTACTGTACAGAGTGGGCAGGGGGAGAGGGGCTGTACTGTACAGAGTGGGCAGGGGGAGAGGGGCTATACTGTACAGAGTGGGCAGGGGGAGAGGGGCTATACTGTACAGAGTGGGCAGGGGGAGAGGGGCTATACTGTACAGAGTGGGCAGGGGGAGAGGGGCTATACTGTACAGAGTGGCCAGGGCGAGAGGGGCTATACTGTACAGAGTGAGCAGGGGGAGAGGGGCTATACTGTACAGAGTGGGCAGGGGAGAGGGGCTATACTGTACAGAGTGGGCAGGGCGAGAGGGGCTATACTGTAGAGTGAGCAGGGGGAGAGGGGCTGTACTGTACAGAGTGGGCAGGGGAGAGGGGCTATACTGTAGAGTGAGCAGGGGGAGAGGGGCTGTACTGTACAGAGTGGGCAGGGGAGAGGCGCTATACTGTACAGAGTGGGCAGGGGGAGACGGGGTGTACAGTAGTGTGGGCAGGGGGAGAGGGGCTATACTGTACAGAGTGAGCAGAGGGAGGGGGGCTATACTGTACAGAGTGGGCAGGGGGAGACGGGCTATACTGTACAGAGTGGGCAGGGGGAGTCGGGCTATACTGTACAGAGTGGGCAGGGGAGTGGGGCTATACTGTACAGAGTGAGCAGGGGAAAGGGGCTATACTGTACAGAGTGGGCAGGGGAGAGGGGCTATACTGTGCAGTGGGGGCAGGGGGAGAGGGGCTATACTGTACAGAGTGAGCAGGGGGAGAGGGGCTATACTGTACAGTGAGCAGGGGAGAGGGGGTCTATACTGTACAGAGTGGGCATGGGGAGACGGGCTATACTTACAGAGTGGGCAGGGGAGAGGGGCTATACTGTACAGATTGGGCAGGGAGGGGGGCTATACTGTACAGAGTGGGCAGGGGAGAGGGGCTATACTGTACAGAATGGGCAGGGGAGTGGGGCTATACTGTACAGAGTGGGCAGGGGAGGGGGCTATACTGTACAGAGTTGGCAGGGGGAGACGGGCTATACTGTACAGAGTGAGCAGAGGGAGGGGGGCTATACTGTACAGAGTGGACAGGGGGAGACGGGCTATACTGTACAGAGTGGGCAGGGGGAGACGGGCTATACTGTACAGAGTGGGCAGGGGGAGACGGGCTATACACTACAGAGTGGGCAGGGGGAGACGGGCTACACTGTACAGAGTGGGCAGGGGGAGACGGGCTATACTGTACAGAGTGAGCAGGGGAGAGGGGCTATACTGTACAGAGTGAGCAGGGGAGACGGGCTATACTGTACAGAGTGGGCTGGGGAGAGGGGCTATACTGTACAGAGTGGGCAGGGGAGTGGGGCTATACTGTACAGAGTGGGCAGGGGAGTGGGGCTATACTGTACGGAGTGGGCATGGGAGTGGAGCTATACTGTACAGAGTGGGCAGGGGAGTGGGGCTATACTGTACAGAGTGAGCAGGGGGAGACGTGCTATACTGTACAGAGTGGGCAGGGGAGTGGGGCTATACTGTACAGAGTGGGCAGGGGAGTGGGGCTATACTGTACAGGGTGAGCAGGGGGAGGGGGCTATACTGTCCAGAGTGGGCAAAGGGAATGGGGCTATACTGTACAGAGTGAGCAGTGGAGGGGGCTGTACTGTACAGAGTGGGCAGGGGAGAGGGGCTGTACTGTACAGAGTGGGCAGGGGGAGGAGTCTATACTGTACAGAGTGAGCAGTGGGAGAGGGGCTGTACTGTACAGAGTGGGCAGGGGAGAGGGGCTATACTGTACAGAGTGAGCAGGGGGAGAGGGGCTGTACAGTAGTGTGGGCAGGGGGAGAGGGGCTGTACTGTACAGAGTGGGCAGATGGGAGAGGGGTTGTACTGTACAGAGTGGGTAGGGGAGAAGGGCTATACTGTACAGAGTGGGCAGGGGGAGAGGGGCTATACTGTACAGAGTGGGCAGGGGGAGAGGGGCTATACTGTACAGAGTGGGCAGGGGAGAGGGGCTATACTGTACAGAGTGGGCAGGGGGAGAGGGGCTATACTGTACAGAGTGGGCAGGGGGAGAGGGGCTATACTGTACAGAGTGGGCAGGGCGAGAGGGGTATACTGTACAGAGTGAGCAGGGGGAGAGGGGCTATACTGTACAGAGTGGGCGGGGGAGAGGGGCTGTACTGTACAGAGTGGGCAGGGGAGAGGGGCTATACTGTAGAGTGAGCAGGGGGAGAGGGGCTGTACTGTACAGAGTGGGCAGGGGAGAGGGGCTATACTGTACAGAGTGGGCAGGGGCAGAGGGGCTATACTGTACAGAGTGGGCAGGGGTCTATACTGTACAGAGTGGGCATGGGGAGACGGGCTATACTGTACAGAGTGGGCAGGGGAGAGGGGCTATACTGTACAGAGTGGGCAGGGAGGGGGGCTATACTGTACAGAGTGGGCTGGGGGAGAGGGGCTATACTGTACAGAGTGGGCAGGGGAGTGGGGCTATACTGTACAGAGTGGGCAAGGGAGGGGAGCTATACTGTACAGAGTGGGCAGGGGGAGACAGGCTATACTGTACAGAGTGAGCCAGGGGAGAGGGGCTATACTGTACAGAGTGAGCAGAGGGAGGGGGGCTATACTGTACAGAGTGGACGGGGGAGACGGGCTATACTGTACAGAGTGGGCAGGGGAGGGGGGCTATACTGTACAGAGTGAGCAGGGGAGAGGGGCTATACTGTACAGAGTGAGCAGGGGGAGACGGGCTATACTGTACAGAGTGGGCAGGAGGAGAGGGGCTATACTGTACAAAGTGGGCAGGGGAGTGGGGCTATACTGTACAGAGTGGGCAGGGCAGTGGGGCTATACTGTACAGAGTGGGCAGGGGAGTGGGGCTATACTGTACAGAGTGGGCAGGGGAGTGGGGCTATACTGTACAGGGTGAGCAGGGGAGGGGGCTATACTGTACAGAGTGAGCAGGGGAATGGGGCTATACTGTACAGAGTGGGCAGGGAGTGGGACTATTCTGTACAGAGTGGGCAGGGGGAGAGGGGCTATACTGTACAGAGTG
Organism: Scyliorhinus torazame; assembly: GCF_047496885.1. Classification (NCBI taxonomy): domain Eukaryota; kingdom Metazoa; phylum Chordata; class Chondrichthyes; order Carcharhiniformes; family Scyliorhinidae; genus Scyliorhinus; species Scyliorhinus torazame. Next base: position 124,409,012 of record NC_092727.1, read on the forward strand.
AGCAGGGGGAGGGGGCTGTACTGTACAGAGTGGGCAGGGGGAGAGGGGCTGTACTGTACAGAGTGGGCGGTGGGAGGGGGCTATACTGTACAGAGTGAGCAGCGGGAGAGGGGCTGTACTGTACAGAGTGGGCAGGGGAGAGGGGCTATACTGTACAGAGTGAGCAGGGGGAGAGGGGCTGTACAGTAGTGTGGGCAGGGGAGAGGGGCTATACTGTACAGAGTGGGCAGGGTGAGAGGGGCTGTACTGTACAGAGTGGGCAGGGGGAGAGGGGCTGTACTGTACAGAGTGGGCAGGGGGAGAGGGGCTATACTGTACAGAGTGGGCAGGGGGAGAGGGGCTATACTGTACAGAGTGGGCAGGGGGAGAGGGGCTATACTGTACAGAGTGGGCAGGGTGAGAGGGGCTATACTGTACAGAGTGAGCAGGGGAGACGGGCTATACTGTACAGAGTGGGCAGGGGAGAGGGGCTCTCCTGTACAGAGTGGGCAGGGCGAGAGGGGCTATACTGTAGAGTGAGCAGGGGGAGAGGGGCTGTACTGTACAGAGTGGGCAGGGGAGAGGGGCTATACTGTACAGAGTGGACGGGGGAGACGGGCTATACTGTACAGAGTGGGCAGGGGAGGGGGGCTATACTGTACAGAGTGAGCAGGGGAGAGGGGCTATACTGTACAGAGTGAGCAGGGGGAGACGGGCTATACTGTACAGAGTGGGCAGGGGGAGAAGGGCTATACTGTACAAAGTGGGCAGGGGGTGGGGCTATACTGTACAGAGTGGGCAGGGGAGTGGGGCTATACTGTACAGAGTGGGCAGGGGAGTGGGGCTATACTGTACAGAGTGGGCAGGGGAGTGGGGCTATACTGTACAGGGTGAGCAGGGGAGGGGGCTATACTGTACAGAGTGGGCAGGGGAATGGGGCTACACTGTACAGAGTGAGCAGGGGAATGGGGCTATACTGTACAGAGTGGGCAGGGAGTGGGACTATTCTGTACAGAGTGGGCAGGGGGAGAGGGGCTATACTGTACAGAGTGAGCAGGGGGAGGGGGCTGTACTGTACAGAGTGGGCAGGGGGAGAGGGGCTGTACTGTACAGAGTGGGCGGTGGGAGGGGGCTATACTGTACAGAGTGAGCAGCGGGAGAGGGGCTGTACTGTACAGAGTGGGCAGGGCAGAGGGGCTATACTGTACAGAGTGAGCAGGGGGAGAGGGGCTGTACAGTAGTGTGGGCAGGGGAGAGGGGCTATACTGTACAGAGTGGGCAGGGTGAGAGGAGCTGTACTGTACAGAGTGGGCAGGGGGAGAGGGGCTGTAGTGTACAGAGTGGGCAGGGGGAGAGGGGCTATACTGTACAGAGTGGGCAGGGGGAGAGGGGCTATACTGTACAGAGTGGGCAGGGGGGAGAGGGGCTGTTCTGTACAGAGTGGGCAGGGGAGAGGGGCTATACTGTAGAGTGAGCAGGGGGAGAGGGGCTGTACTGTACAGAGTGGGCAGGGGAGAGGGGCTATACTGTACAGAGTGGGCAGGGGGAGACGGGGTGTACAGTAGTGTGGGCAGGGGGAGAGGGGCTATACTGTACAGAGTGAGCAGAGGGAGGGGGGCTATACTGTACAGAGTGGGCATGGGGAGACGGGCTATACTTACAGAGTGGGCAGGGGAGAGGGGCTATACTGTACAGATTGGGCAGGGAGGGGGGCTATACTGTACAGAGTGGGCAGGGGAGAGGGGCTATACTGTACAGAATGGGCAGGGGAATGGGGCTATACTGTACAGAGTGGGCAGGGGAGGGGGCTATACTGTACAGAGTTGGCAGGGGGAGACGGGCTATACTGTACAGAGTGAGCAGAGGGAGGGGGGCTATACTGTACAGAGTGGACAGGGGGAGACGGGCTATACTGTACAGAGTGGGCAGGGGGAGACGGGCTATACTGTACAGAGTGGGCAGGGGGAGACGGGCTATACTGTACAGAGTGGGCAGGGGGAGACGGGCTATACTGTACAGAGTGGGCAGGGGGAGACGGGCTATACTGTACAGAGTGAGCAGGGGAGAGGGGCTATACTGTACAGAGTGAGCAGGGGGAGACGGGCTATACTGTACAGAGTGGGCTGGGGAGAGGGGCTATACTGTACAGAGTGGGCAGGGGAGTGGGGCTATACTGTACAGAGTGGGCAGGGGAGTGGGGCTATACTGTACGGAGTGGGCATGGGAGTGGGGCTTTACTGTACAGAGTGGGCAGGGGAGTGGGGCTATACTGTACAGAGTGAGCAGGGGGAGACGTGCTATACTGTACAGAGTGGGCAGGGGAGTGGGGCTATACTGTACAGAGTGGGCAGGGGAGTGGGGCTATACTGTACAGAGTGAGCAGGGGAGTGGGGCTATACTGTACAGAGTGGGCAGGGGAGTGGGGCTATTCTGTCCAGAGTGGGCAGGGGGAGAGGGGCTATACTGTACAGAGTGAGCAGTGGAGGGGGCTGTACTGTACAGAGTGGGCAGGGGAGAGGGGCTGTACTGTACAGAGTGGGCAGGGGGAGGAGTCTATACTGTACAGAGTGAGCAGCGGGAGAGGGGCTGTACTGTACAGAGTGGGCAGGGGAGAGGGGCTATACTGTACAGAGTGAGCAGGGGGAGAGGGGCTGTACAGTAGTGTGGGCAGGGGGAAAGGGGCTGTACTGTACAGAGTGGGCAGATGGGAGAGGGGTTGTACTGTACAGAGTGGGTAGGGGAGAGGGGCTATACTGTACAGAGTGGGCAGGGGGAGAGGGGCTATACTGTACAGAGTGGGCAGGGGGAGAGGGGCTATACTGTACAGAGTGGGCAGGGGAGAGGGGCTATACTGTACAGAGTGGGCAGGGGAGAGGGGCTATACTGTACAGAGTGGGCAGGGGGAGAGGGGCTGTACAGTACAGAGTGCGCAGGGGAGAGGGGCTATACTGTACAGAGTGGGCAGGGGAGACGGGCTGTACAGTAGTGTGGGCAGGGGGAGAGGGGCTGTACTGTACAGAGTGGGCAGGGGAGAGGGGCTATACTGTACAGAGTGGGCAGGGGAGAGGGACTATACTGTACAGAGTGGGCAGGGGGAGAGGGGCTGTACTGTACAGAGTGGGCAGGGGAGAGGGGCTATACTGTACAGAGTGGGCAGGGGGAGACGGGCTGTACAGTAGTGTGGGCAGGGGGAGAGGGGCTGTACAGTACAGAGTGGGCAGGGGGAGAGGGGCTGTACAGTAGTGTGGGCAGGGGGAGAGGGGCTGTACAGTAGTGTGGGCAGGGGGAGACAGGGTAATCAGCCATAGCTGCAGTTAGTGGACAGTATCCACCAGCCAATCCTAACCCAGTGACCCTGCTTGGTGTGAAGCTCAGTGAGGTCGGGATCAGAGCACGTTGGGCTCTTCGTCCCAACGTTTGGGCTTGCAATTGCAGGGGAGTGAATGTACCCTGGGAACTAGCACAAAGCAGGAAGAAAGGGAAAGATGTTGAAATAATTAGAGAGTCATCGCTGTCTGTCCGGATGAATGTTTCCAGCATATTCTTTTTTTAAATGTTTTTAAATAAATTTAGAGTACCCCCCAATTAAGGGGCAATTTAGCGTGGCCAATCTGCCTCGCATGGCCACCTTTTGGGTTGTGGGGGTGAAACCCACGCAGACACGGGGAGAACGTGCGAACTCCACACGGACAGTGACCCAGGGCCGGGATTCGAACCCGGGTCCTCAGCGTCGTAGGCAGCAGTGCTAACCACTGTGCCACAGTGCTGCCCTGTTTCCAGCATATTCTGCTGCTATCGGAGGGAATAAATCCCACCCCTCACACTCTGCTATGGCGATCGCTAAACAGTGATTCAGGAAACAGATGCTCCAGCTTCAGATTATAAACAACATCCACATCAGGTGGTTATGGTGGAGTATGGAGCACATTTATCAAATCCATCAAGTGTATCAAGGTAACAAACTACATGGACTGAAAGGTGGAAAGGCAGTTCCCATTGGTTTCTAGCCCAATGCAAACCTGTTCCCCTGCACCTTCCATTAATCGTTTGTTGGTTTCAACAAGAACTCCACATCAGCAGTTTAAATAATACACCGGCAGGCAAATCCATCCCCAAAATCAGACACCGCAGCCACGATCACAACAACAGCAACAGGGCCCTGCCGCAGGTTAACACACACTAGACACAGGGAGCGAGTCATTTACCTTAACAACCATCACAACTTCACAGAGAACGTGCAGGAGGAGCGCCGGAGGTCGGGTGGGGTGGGGTGGGGTGGGGGTGTTGCAAGACTTCACCTGGAGGCAGTGAGCCTCTCCTTAATGCTGAATCGATGCATCCCCTTATTTACAGACAGGAAAAGTGCTGTAATAGCAGCAAGAGCGAAGCCTCCTTTGCAACCTTTGAGCGAGCCGTCTATTTAAACAGCTGTGAAGGGGGGAAAAATGCTTACAAACGGTCGGGGATCTGGCAAAAAGCTGAACAGCAGACGAAGGGGCGTGACCAATTGTGCATTAAACATGTCTCTGTGAAAGTCCCAGCTACAGCTCAGTAAATGGATATCCTCTGAATGCTTCAAACTCTCACTCTCTCCACCCCCCCCCCCCCCCCCCCCCCCCGGCGCCAAGCACATCGATATCTCTCCGCAACTGCAAGGCTAGGCGAAGCTGTGTGTTGATCTTCACATTCCAGCTTAAACTATGGCATTTAAACTGCTGTAGGACGAGCTCGCTCCCCCCACCACCGCTTTGAGAAGCAACAGTAAACTTTATTTTTTCCACCTCTCTCCCTGCAAAACAAGATAAACCAGACTGGCCCCATGAAAGAGACTCGAGGCTGGGGTCTGCAAATTTTTTTTTGGGGGGGGGGGGGGGGGGGCAAGGACTCGTTTCACTTCGTAACAAGTGGCTCTTTCCACCAAAGCAGCTTTCAGCCAGGTCGTTAAATTTCCACCAAGAACCGAGATCTCTCCTCCTGTCACCCGGAAACAAACTCCATTCTGCACGGAAAGGCACACAGACAAGGACACCCACACCCACAGAGACAAGCGCGCGCACACACACACACACCCACCCCCACCCCACACCACACACAGAGACAATGACCCCCCCCCCCCCGAGACAAACAAACAGAGACAATGACCCCCCCCCCCCGAGACAAACACACAGACAAGGACACGCACCCACAGAGCCAAGGACACACACCCACAGACACAAGCACACACAGAGACAAACACACACAGATGAGGACCCCCACCCCACCAACACACACACACAAATTATACAAGTAATGAGCAAATCCAACAGACCTCTGCATTCTTGCAGGAGAGGGGGATTAGCAGTGACTTGTTGCTGGGGGTGACACACACAGCAGCTCACCTCTCACAGTATCACATGACTGAGCAGCTCTAATCTCCTCCGTGCAAGAGTCCAGTGTCGTTTGTCCATGACATCGGATGCCTTGCTAAATTCTCTGTACGCTGGCTCAGCAAGTTTGCAATCAGCTAGACTAGTCTGTCCTCCGACAGCAGCAGGAGTACAGTATCGGAGGCAGAATGCATCGCACCTAATTACACTGATGGATTGCTGCATTCAGTGATCGCCAGAGAATGCAAAATCAGTAACTTATGTCAGCGCTGCGTTTACAGGGCAGAATTTGTTAACCCTATACTGTCCGTGCAAAAGCAATTTTAAACATTTAGAAAGGAAAATCTGTAAAACTACCGGGAACATTAAATATATATATCCTCCCCTCCCCATTTTTGCCCCATCGCCAAAAACATAAACTTGCATTTATATTTTATTTGCATCTTTTCCTTCATTACAACTTTTTTTTAAAAATAGCTGTAAAATTATTTGAGACATCGGGTGATCATTTTAAAAGTTTTTAATAATCTTTATTGTCACAATTAGGCTTACATTAACACTGCAATGAGGTTACTGTGAAAATCCCCTTGTTGCCACATTCCGGCGCATGTTTGGGTACACAGAGAGCAAATTTAGAATGTCCAATTCACCTAACAGCACGTCTTTCGGGACTTTGTGGGAGGAAACCGGAGCACCCGGAGGAAACCGACACAGACACAGGGAGAACGTGCAGACTCCGCACAGACAGTGACGCGGGAATTGAACATGGAACCCTGGCACTGTGGTGCTAACCATTGTCCTACCGTGCTGCCCGGTATGAAAAGCACTACATAATTACAAGTCTTTCTTTTTTCCCTTTTTCTTTTTAAAACACAGTGAGACATTCAAAATCCCTTCACTGGATGTTTAGCAAAACAAAACTTGACACTGAGACGTTAGTGGCGTTAAGGGAGGTGACCAAAAGGGTTAGCTACGCCTTTGAAACCTACAGAACACATGTAAGGGGAGAGGTATCAGTGGAGAGGTATCAGTGAGAGCCAAGTCCAGCTGAAGGCCTGGGCAGCAGGTGGTGATGTGAAGGGAGTCCAGAGCTGCGGAACTGGAAATAGCGCAGAGATCTCGGATGGTTACAGGGCCGGAGGAAGTTTAGCAACAAGGAGATTTCATATAATTTACAATGCAGAAGGAGGCCATTCGGCCCATCGAGTCTGCACCAGCTCTTGGAAAGAGCACCCAACCCAAGGTCCACACTTCCATCCTATCCCCATAACCCAGTAACCCTACCCAACACTAAGGGCAATTTTGGACACTAAGGGCAATTTAGCATGGTCAATCCACCTAACCTGCACATCTTTGGACTGTGGGGGGAAACCGGAGCACCCGGAGGAAACCCACGCAGACACGGGGAGAACGTGCAGACTCCGCACAGACAGTGACCCAAGCCGGGAATCGAACCTGGGACCCTGGAGCTGTGAAGCAATTGTGCTAACCACTATGCTACCGTGCTGAGGGGCGGCACGTGGCACAGTGGTTAGCACTGCTGCCTACGGCGCTGAGGACCCAGGTTCGAATCCCGACACTGGGTCACTGTCCATGTGGAGTTTGCACATTCCCCCCATGTCTGCGTGAGTTTCACCCCCACAACCCAAAAGATGTGGTTAGGTGGATTGGTCACACTAAATTGCCCCTTAATTGGGAAAAAAAAGTGAATTGGGTACTTTAAATACTTTTTAAAAAGTAAAGGGGCCAATAACAAGAGTGCGTAGATTTAAGGTAAGGACCAGCAGATTTAGAAGGGACTTGAGGAAAAACCTTTTCACCCAGAGGTGGTGGAAATCTGGAACTCACTGCCTGAAAGGGTGGTAGAGGCAGGAACCCTCTAAATGTATTCTTAAAAAGCAGTAGGGAGAGGAGGAGGCCATGGTGGGATTTGAAAACAAGAATGAGAATTTTAAAGTTTGAGACGTTGCAAAACATTGCCAATGTCGATCGTTTGAGGTGATTATAGAAGGGGCTTGGTGCCCTTCACAGGTGGGCGAGAACCCTCAGCACCCTTGCAAGAGAAGGCCTTGACAGGGAGTTGTGGCAGAATGGGGTGTCACAGACCAATCACATCTCATAACAATGTCTACACACGTGGCTTACGAGAAAATCCACTGGATCGCATCCACTAGAGCAAACCGCCCAGATATTCCCCCAGTCATAGATCAGAGTTGACAGACAGTTGGCCCAGCACTCTCCTAGTTTGTATATCGGAGCTGGTATCATCAGTCCCACCCACTTGAAAGAAAGCACTTGCATCTATGGGTGTCATTACAGTTAATTGGAATATTGTCACTACAAAGCTGTACGTTTGAGAGTTCAAGCCCCACTCGAAAGACCTGAGCACATCTGGAATGCCTCACTAAGAGTACTACCAAGGCAGTGCTGCAATATCAAATGTGCCAACATTTGGTTGAAACTTTGAACTGTATGCCGATTGAGACAGATACGAAAGACTGGACCTGTACTCGATGGGCCAATTTGCCTCCTTTTATCCCGTGCTATTGATTACAGTGAGGGTCACGTCCACCCTAGCATCATAGAATTTACAGTGCAAAAGGAGGCCATTCAGCCCACTGAGTCTACAAAAAGCACCTTACTTAAGCCCATACCTCCACCCGATCCCCGTAACCTCACCTAACTTTTGGACACTAAGGGCTAAATTAGCATGGCCAATCCACCTAACCCGTGCATCTTTGGACTGTGGTAGGAAGCCGGAGCACCCGGAGGAAACCCACACAGACACGGGGAGAACGTGCAGACTCCGCACAGTCACCCAAGGCTGGAATTGAACCTGGGTCCCTGAAGCTGTGAGACAGCAGTGCCAACCACGGTGCCACCATGCCACCCTATAGACATAGCATGCCCTAAGGTGGCTTACATGAAACAATGACTTAACATTTTTTTTTTTTAATTATTAGTGTCATATGTAGGCTCACATTATCACCACAATGAAGTTACTGCGAAAATCACCCAGTCGCCACATTCCGGCACCTGTTCAGGTACACGGAGGGAGAATTCAGAATGTCCAATTCACCTAACAGCACATCTTTGGACTGTGGGAGGAAACCGGAGCAGCCGGAGGAAACGCACGTGGAGAACGTACAGACTCCGCACAGACAGTCACCCGAGGCTGGGAATCGAACCCTGGTCCCTGGTGCTGTGAAGCAACAGTGCTTACTACTGTGCTACCGTGCCACCCATCATTTATTTACTTATTAATTATAAATTTAGTGTACCTAATTATTTTGTTCCAGTTAAGGGGCAATTTAGCGTGGCCAATCCACCTACCCTGCCCATCTTTGTGTTGTGGGGTGAGACCCATACAGACACGGGGAGAATGTGCAAATTCCACACGGACAGTGACCCAGGGCCGAGATTGAACCCGGGCCCTCGATGCCGTAGGCAACAGTGCTAACCACTGAGTCACCTTGCCACCCGCTGCCCATCATTTCTAATCACCTTTAATATAGTAACGCATACCAAGGCATTTCCCAGGTGAATAATGCAACAAATCTAACACGAGCGACGTAACATGAGAAAACCCTTTACAGAGGGCAAGGAAATCAAGAGGAGAGTGAGGGATGCAGTTGGAAGCAGGATTGACATGGATGGACTTTGCAGGCGGACAACAAGGTGCATTTGGGGATGTGTATAACTAGACAAAGACATTTGGGAAGGGGCTCCAGAGGGCGGGAACATCATGGCTAAATGAGTTACTGCCTGGGATGACAGGGCATCACTAACAGCATTGATATACATTTCCCACAGACAGCACTTTGGCCTGAAGAAAGACCCCCTTTACCTGGCACAATTTCGCAACCTCAGGATATGCCACCTTACAGACAATGAAGTGCTGCTGAGCTGCAGTCTCTGTTGTAATGCAGGAAAAGTGGCAGCCAAATTGTGACAGCAAGCTCCCACAAGCTGCATTGCAATAATGACAGGATAATCTGTTTTAGTAATGTTGACCCAGGGATAAATATTGACCATGGAGAACTCTTGGTTTAAAGAGCTACCCGAAAGACTCGTCGGATAATGCTGCACTCCCTCAGTGCTGAATGCAGATCAGCCTGGGGTGTTATACCACGTCTCTGGAGATGGGCTTGAAGCCACAATCTTCTTACTCAGAAGCTGGAGTGCGGTAATCACCGAGGCATGGGTAGATACACAATGCCTCGTTATTCTGTTGAGAGGAGAGCTGTGTTCTCTGGATGGTGGGTTGACCGTGACTGGGATAATGGACCATAAAAGGAGCAAAGAGACACCTCAATCTACCATTACCCCCTGCCCAACACCACCTCAGAAAATATAGCCAGGGCCCCGGATAAAGAGAGTTAAAGTCCAACAATGTGCTGGATGGGAAAATCTCATGTGGTACGTGGCACAGAAGGATGAGAAGGAAGATGACAGCTCTACCTCTTTACTATAGCTGAAGGCTATTGGATACTATAAACAGGGGAGGTGAATCCTTTTATCAACAACAAACTCGTTAACTGGTGCAGCTGCAATTATAAATAACTCACACTCGACAGAACGGCAAATACAAGGCCAGGTAAAGCTCGTTAATCTCCGCCTCGTTAGTCCAATCACTTCAAATACCAGAGCCACATGACACGGAACAGAGTTCGCACTGCACAATGGAGTTTGGACTTGTTGCTGAGTTATCCTGGACTCCTCCAGCTCAATGACAAGCCAGCTGGGCCTGATCAATGAGGCAACTTCATCTCACGCTCCAAGGGTTTCATGTGAAACTTTTGGAGCTTGTGCTAAGCTGCTGTTTACAAGCCTGGGGCTGAAGGCCTTCCTGTGGCATCCAAGCCAGGTAGCACCACACCCCCTCTGCCCCCAATCCCAGCACCTCACTTGTCTTTGGGAAGCTGGGAATGTGGGAGCGAGAAGGGAAAAGGAAAGGCGAGAGAGAACTTGCATTTGTATAGTGCCTTTCACAATCTCAAGGCATCCCAAAGTGCTTTACAACCAATGAGGTACATTTGAAATGCAGCAACTGCTGTAACATGGGAAGCGTGGCAGCCAATTTATGCACCGGAAGCTCCCACAGACAGCAATGTGATAATAACATGCTTCAATGACGTGGCGACTCTCCGGCTCTTCTTCAAATAATGGTGTGGAATTTTTGACTCCCACCAGAGAGGGCAGACAGGATTTCGGTTTAACATCTCATATGAAAGCTGACATCTCTGACAGCGTAGCGCTCCCTCAGGACTGTATTGGTAGTGCCACCTTCAATCATGTGCTCAACTCCGAGTGCGGGACTTGAACAGCCAACATCCAGACTCCAAGGCGCTAGCTATGGAGCTACAACTGGCATTGTGTCACAAAACCTGCTCTATTGGCTCAGCTTTGTCGCTGATTTATTTATGTTTCTGAATTGTCTTTATTTTCACCGGCTTTCCTCTAGGCATTAGTTTCTGTGGACAGAATGTGATGAGTTCCATGTGGTATTTGTTCAAATCGGCATCATTAGTAATTCAGTCCTGTCTTTGAAAAATCGCAGATCTCCCCATAGCCTTGCAATGTGTTCCTTTATTAAGACGTGAGGCCTTTTGAAAGTTGCGTCTGTACCTGCTTCCATCATCTTACAGGCAGCGCACTCCACATCACAATTCGCTGCGCAAAAATACAATCTTTGCAGCTATTACCGGTCCTGCTGCCCTACTCCACTGAATCCTGGGCTGATGCCGGGTAATCAAGCCCGCAGAGCCAGTACTTTCACTGATGTAAATTGAATCCAAAAATGCAAAACAGCTCATTTGAATATGCACTGAGGGAGGCGCCATAGGGTCGTTCGGGGATGGTTTGAAGAAGGCACTGCTGGAGGAATACTGAAAATAGATTGGTCGCCTCCTCAGAAACGAACAAAGCCCATGACAGGAAAGATATGGCCTTGGGAACATGTCTTAGTGAGCCACCTTCAGGATCGGAATCTCAAGTTCCCATTATCGATTGACTGACTGTTGCATTTGCGGGCTTTGGAGTGTGCTGAGCTGTGGTGCATTCAAAGTTGAATAGCCTCCCACTGCGCACTTATTGTTAAGACAATTGGGTGAGGTACTGATGGTAGCCCAGCACCTGTCAACCTGTACCCCACCTATGTGAACCGTAGAGTTCCTACAGTGCAGAAGGAGGCCATTCAGCCCATCAAATCTGCACTGGCACTCTGAAAGAGCATCCTCCCTAGGCCCACTCCCCCGTCCTATCCCCACAACCCCACCTAACCTGCACATCCATGGACACGCGGGCACAATTTTATCATGACCAATCCACCTAACCTGCACAACTTTGGACCGTGGGGGGAAACCGGAGCACCCAGAGGAAACCCACGCAGACATGAGGAGAACGTAGAGAGTCCACATGGACAGTAGACAGAGGCCGGAATTGAACCCACTCCCTGGCACTGTGAGGCAGCAGTGTTAACCACTGTGGCACCATACCCACAGGTAACAATGAACAGCAAAATAGCCATTGGGGGGGTGGGGGGGGTGTGCGCGCGAGCGATGTGCAAGAGAGAGTGAGCATATGAGTGTATGATCATGACTGACAGAGAAGGGCAGCACAATGACGCAGTGGTTAGCATTGCTGTCTCACAGCGCCGAGGTCCCCAGGTTTGATCCCGGCTCTGGGTCACTGTCCATGTGTAGTTTGAACATTTCCCCCCCCCCCCCACCCAGTGTTTGCGCGAGTTTCGCCCCCACAACCCAAAGATGTGCAGGCTAGGTGGATTGGCCTCGCTAAATTGCCCCTTAATTTGAAAAAATGAATTGGGTACTCGGAAAAAAAAAAAATTTAAATGAGTGACAGAGGCAGTGGGAGTACAAAAGAGGGAGTGAGCAAGGGAACAATGTACAAGACAGCGAGGAGAGAACAAATCTTGCGCACAAGGAAGACATTTCGAGGTTTATTTCCAGGTCGCCAGGAGGAACATTGAGATTTTCCCACTCATAACCTGGAAAGTTAATTCCGTAGAAATGCCTATTGCTGCACAATAAGGGTCTCCCAGTGAACATCTACCTAACAGCAGCAGAACGGGAGAAACCTTGAATAAATGTGTGACCCCTATTTTCCTATCGTGAATGCATACTATGTGAAACTATTTACAGTGTGGGCAGTACGGTGGCGCAGTGGGTTAGCCCTGCTGCCTCACGGCGCCGAGGTCCCAGGTTCGATCCCAGCTCTGGGTCACGGTCCGTGTGGAGTTTGCACATTCTCCCAGTGTTTGCGTGGGTTTCGCCCCCACAACCCAAAGATGTGCAGAGTAGGTGGGTTGGTCTTGATAAATTGCCCCTTAATTGGAAAAAATGAATTGGGTACTCTAAATTTGTTATTAAAAAAACTATTTAGAGTGGCACAATGTGCATTAATCAAAGTGCAGAGTAATTCCACAAACTCAAGTTGAACGTACAGTTTAAAGTTCTTTCCAAAAGTAGATTTTGGGTCTTGTCTATTCCTTCGTCAAAGTGCACAATGTAAACACATTTCTTCCAAATATAATAGTTAAAAAGCAATAAATAAATTAAACTTTGCTGTGTTACCTCTGCAATGGAAACGATGGAGATGCATTTCTCCACGAGTGGGCTGAAAATTTCAAACAGACATCCAGGATGATTTATCCAAATTAATTGTGCGAAGGCACAAGGAGTACCGCACAGGTCCAAGGGCTTTGTGTATTTTGGAACACGTCGCAATTCTTAACAACAAATTATTTCTTTCCCTCGCTCAGGGGTCACAATTGGTTCAGAATTGACTGAAGAAGAATTCACACGTCATCACTTCATTTCACTGCAAGGTCCCCTCCCCCCAGGGTGAGCAAAGAGAAGAAAGGTCTTCTCCATGGAATCTAATGATGTCAGGCCCAGGCTGCGACACCCTGACACACCAGTGTTTTTTAATTTAGAGGCCTTTTTGTGATTTTCATCTCTTCCATCTGATGGCTGAGCAATCGGAGTTGAGGGAGTCTCAATCCTCCAAGAAGGATGGAGAGTCTCGGCATGAAAACTGTCCTCCTATTGGCAACACCTGGGGCCCATCCATCAATCTCACTCAGGAGGTCGGAAGGATGAATGTGTGGGGAATGGAACCAGCTGGCAGAGTGGAGCTAGTTCCTCTGAAGCCAGACTTAAACACACTGTTCGTCATTTATTCGGCTGTATTTGCTGCTCGCTAATTGACTGCACATGGGTGTGTTAGCGAAGCTGCCTTGCCTTTCTTGCCAGGTAGTGTAGAAGGTGGGTTTCTGAATTAAGGGGCCTTTGGCCTCTTTAATCCCCTCCTTCCAGAATATTTGCCCTACCTGTCTTCGCAATTCAGTGTCCAGCTGCTCCCCAAACAGGTCCAATGGTCTGAACTCAGCCATCTGTTAGTGCCCTTAGCTTGAAACCCTAGTCCCTGATCACAGTCACCAATCTCCGAGGCTCATTCCCAAACACCAGGCATCTGCAACCCAACCAAATGCCCCAGTCTTTCGGACCTTAAAAAAGGTGTTCAGTCAATATCCCTTCCTGTTGGCCTTGCATTCTCCTTCCAGTACACCAACATGTTTAAACTCAGTTGCTTATCTCTGCACTGCTCCCTCATCAACAAACCCTCACCCCGACTAACTTTGCACTGGCCCCCTTATCCTTGATCCCCTCCTCCAGCCTTAAACCCATTTCCATACCTTCAGGCATTGGCCACTTTGCATAACTGGTGCCACAGCCTTCAACATCTCTACTCTTTTACCGGGCCAGCACGGTGGCGCAGTGGTTAGCACTGCTGCCTCACGGCACTGAGGACCCGGGTTCAATCCCAGCCCCAGGTCGCTGTCCGTGTGAGTTTGCACATTCTCCCAGTGTCTGCGTGTATCTCACCCCCACAATCAACAAGATGTGCAGGGTACGGGCAGCACGGTGGCACAGTGGTTAGCACTGCTATCTCACTGCGCCGAGGTTCCAGGTTCGATCCCAGCTCTGGGTCACTGTCTGTGTGGAGTTTGCGCATTCTCCACGTTTTTGCGTGGGTTTCGCCCCCACAACCCAAAGATGTGCAGGCTAGGTGGATTGGCCACGGTAAATTGTCCTTTAATTGGAAAAACAAATAATTGGGTACTCTAAATTTATTTGAAAAATAACAATTTTTAAATCTCTACTCTTCCCTCAACCCTTCTGCCTTGGGCTCTCTACCATAAAAAGCCAACTCAAAAGTAATCTTTTTCATTAAGCTTTCAGCTCCCTCTTCCTCCAAGGGTTTACTGACATTACACGGGAGTGTTACAAAGCAAAATTTAATAGCTGGACACAGATAGAGATATTAGAGCAGGCGGTCAGAGGTTTAGTCAGCCGTGAGCTTATTGGTTGGCAGAGAAGGCTCGAGGGGCCGAATTGAGGAGGGCAGCACGGTGGCACAGTGCTTAGCACTGTCGCTTCACAGCGCCAGGGTCCCAGGTTCGATTCCTGGCTTGGGTCACTGTGTCTGTGCGGAGTCTGCCCGCTCTCCCCGTGTCTGCGTGGGTTTCCTCCGGGTGCTCCGGTTTCCTCCCACAATCTAAAGATGTGCAGGTTAGGTGGATTGCCCATGGTAAATTGTCCTGAGTGTCAAAAAAGGTTAGGTGGGGTTACTGGGTTATAGGGAAGGGGTGGGCTTAAGTGCGGTGCTCTTTAGTGCAGACTTGATGAGCCAAAGAGCCTCCTTCTGCACTGTAAATTCTGTGATTCTATGAAGCAGAGAGCAACAGGTGGAAAGGTTTTTGGGGAGAGGTGGGGTGGAGTGGGTGGGGACGTGCATGATTATTCCAGAGCTTACAGCCTAGGCAGCTGAAGGCACGTCCATCAACGATTAAAGTCAGGGATGCTCAAGATGCCTGAATTAGAGAGCCACAGAAATCTGGGAAGGTTGAGGGGATTGTGAATATTACAGAGGGCCATGGTGGGATTTGAAAACAAAGAATTTTTTAATTGCTTAACCGGGAGCCAGCGTGGGTCGGGGAGCGCACGAGTGATAACGGAACACAACTTGGTCTGAGTACGCACATGGGCGGAGTTTTGAATGACCCCAAGTTTACATGAGGTAGTACATGGGAGGTCAACCAGGAGCCTGTTGGAATACTCAAGTCTAAAGATAATACAGGTACAGATGAAGATTTCAGAGGCTGGGGTCGGTCAATAATAGAGTTGAAAATAGGTACTATACGAATGCAAAGTGCTGTTTGTCCCTGTGCCAAGTTCCTCTTTCCGAACCTCAACCTCGTTTAGCCAACTTGCTTCATCTGAAAAGATTGTTCTCCGACATGTTGAGAAGTCCGAGGTGACCCCAACCACTCTCAGTATTTGGCCTGACCAGGCCACTCTACAGCTTTAAACTTTGGGAAAATTTAAACTTAATCCAAAAACCAACAATTCAAATTCCACAACGGAAATTTGAGAATTATATGTAGATATTTTTGAATCTGGAGCTAAAAAGCTTTCAGATTGTGTTAACCCAACTGGTTTACTAATGTTCCCCTTGGGCAAGGATGCCAGCTGTCACGGCTGTGTGACGGGCCTATTTCTGTACACTGAACATTCAGGGTCCGAAGCACTTTCACGAGTAAAGACTGGAGGCATGAACATGGGGCTGGATTCTTCGTCCCGCCGCTCCACATTTCTGCCCCAGCTCGCCGGCGGGATTTTCCGTTACGCCGGCCGGTCAATGGGGTTTCCCATTGTGGGGCATCCCCACGCCGTTGCGAAACCTCCGGGCACCGGCAAAACGGAGAATCCCGCCGGCGGAGAATCCCGTCCATGAACTTGTGTCATGTGAGAGTACCTTTAAGAAATGGCTGTTAATAATTGGTGTGTATATAAATATCTGTAGTGAGAGTACCTTTAAGAAATGGGTGTTTACTACTGCAGTGATGTCAGAGAGTGGGTGGAGCTGGGCTGTCTGTCAGCTTTTTACTTTCGTTTTAGGCTGTTTGCTGCAGGGTGTGTTTTAGTTTTGTTTTCAGTGTTGGAGCTGAAGCCAGACAGAGCAGGTGTACTGTTGATCTCTCTGCCACCAAAAGACCATCTCTTGATCATTTGATGAATTCAGAATTATAAATGTTTTCAGTAGTGACTTTAACCTGATGTGCTTCTGTTCAAGGTTTTGTTTTTTAAGTCGTATGGATGCTGAAAGGAAAACTTAAAGGATTACTTAGTGTTGTAGTCTTTGGGGGTTGTATTTGAATTGATGGTTGCTAAGATGTTCACTGTATGTTTTAAAAAGGTTCACCTGAGTTCATAGAATAAACATTGTTTTGCTTTTAAAAAATACTTTTCCATTTCTGCTGTACCACACCTGTAGAGTGGGCCGTGTGCTCCCCATACCACATTCTATTAAACGTTGTGGGTCACAGGGCAGCACAGTGGTGCAGTGGTTAGCACCGCTGCCTCACAGCGCCGAGGTCCCAGGTTCGATCCCGGCTCTGGGTCACTGTCCGTGTGGAGTTTGCACATTCTCCCAGTGTTTGCAAAGATGTGCAAGGTAGGTGAATTGAACACGCTAAATTGCCCCTTAATTGGAACTCCATGATACACTTTGGGGTTCTCTAAACCCTGGCCCACAACATGGTGCTACCTGCAGAATCAGAAGAGGCCCTAGAAAATATCACAGCTCAAGTAAAATCTATGAGCTGATGTGGTAGCTCGAGAAAGGCTCTGGAGGCTTCCAGTAGTAACAAGGGGCTTATTGGTGAAAGGCATAGGCTGGTAACAATACAGACACAGAACATAGGATGTGTCGGCTCCGGGGTCCACACTTCCCAGGCCCCTGCTGCTAGGGCCCCCATGCAAACTCCATACTGGCTGGGGTCCACATGCTCCTAGGCCCTGAGCCAGTCACATGGTCCGCCAGGCCGGCCCTCTGAAAGAGTCCGAGTTACAACAGTTTAGAAAATGGATCGGGAATGAACACCAAAAACAGTGGCAGTCAGAGGGAAGACATCAGGAGAAACTAGAGGGAAGGGTGAAGTAGATGATGTCAGAGTCATAGAATTTACAGTGCAGAAGGAGGCCATTCGGCCCATCGAGTCTGCACCGGACCTTGGAAAGTGCACCCTACTAAAGCCCACACCTCCACCCTACCCCGTAACCCCACCCAACCTTTTTTTGGACAGTAAAGGGCAATTTAGCATAGCCAATCCACTGAACCTGCATAACGTTCGGAGCACACGGAGGAAACCTACGCAGGCGTGGGGAGAACGTGCAGACTCCGCACATAAACCGAGAATCGAACCTGGGACCCTGGAGCTGTGAAGCACCTGTGGTAACCACTGTGCCACCCTGGTGTCGCACTGGAAAAAATAGTTACATCTGTCTATTTAGGACAAACAATAACAGAAGATGGTCGATGCGGTGGCAAATTTGAAAGAAGGGTAGAGATAGCCAGAAGTAACGTGGTGAAGATAACAACAAGAAAACTCAAGCTTGTAACAAGGAAAAAAACGCTCTATCCACATTCTCGTCTGCCTCCCAAACCCGGGCAATGTAAAAATCTGTGCAAGAATAGAGAGGCCTTTGAAACGTGGATGCCAAGACGGAGGGGAGGCTAAAAACTCCACACAAGACAAACAAAGAGGTGCTTGGAATTACAAAGAGCAAAACAAATTTGAAAAGTCGCACCCAGCAAACAGAAAGTCTGTGTTCAGCTCTAATCAAATGGCTGCAAAGCTATAGAGGTCCCTTCTAGAGGGTGAATCAGGGGCAGCAGAAAGAGGAAGGTCGACCGAGGGGTAGTTGGATGACAGGCATCACTGACTGGTTAGAGATAACCTACAGCGGAAGTGCAACGATGGCACAAGGCGGACGAGTGTGGCATGCAATGACACCCACCCCCCTACCCAGCAGTGGGACCCACCAATGGCAATGGCCATTTGCGATGCACGACAGACCTACGCGGTTTGGGGGGGGGGGGGTCACCTTCAGTGGGACAGGACGATCCCGCCGTCAGGAAGGGCAGAAAAGCACGGCCACTGACGACCGACCCAAGGGAAAATGCCACAAGGGAAGCCCATGCATGTTGATGGAAGTGTTTCTCACCCCGCCCTATAACATAAATCAACCATAAAATAATAGAGGCAAGTGGACAACAACAAAGATCAAGCGTTCCCTCAGCCTGGGAGGGGGAAAGGTCAGTCAGTTTGCACTTCTCAGTCATGTCTGGAAAATTGCTTAATGTACATGTGTGAACACCAAGTGCAAATAGACTGGGTTCTTGATCTTGGCAATGATGACTCTGTGGTCGAACAGCCTGCCAAAACGCTGGGGGTAAAAAGAACTGTTCTGGTCACCACGTGCAGCAATTTTGTACCGTGTAGAAACACAAAATATTTATAATTTCATTGCACTTTGGAACAGCAGACATTTCTGCCCCCTCCACCTAGGTTCACAGGTGGAATTAGCTGGTGCTTGGCCACGGAACCAGCAAGGTGTCAATCGAGAAAGAATATGAGCAACAGAGGTGGGGTGTTCTCCTCAGCCTGTAAAAAAATGGCAGGAATTGTTCCGAGGTGGTCCGACTAGGATATTCCTGTCCACCCAGGACAACAACCTCACCTCATGTTTATGAATCACCACATCTTTCCCCTCCCCAATCAGAAGTCATCATCATCAAAGAAAGACTTGCATTTATATAGCACCTATCATGACCAGACGATGTCCCCCAGCTCGTCACAGCCAAGGAAGTGCTTTTGAAGTGTAGGCTCTGTTGGGTGGCACGGTATCACAGTGGTTAGCACTGTTGCTTCACAGCGCCAGGGACCCGGGTTCGATTCCCGGCTTGGGTTACTGTCTGTGTGGAGTTTGCACGTTTTCCCTGTGTCGACGTGGGTTTCCTCCGGGTGCTCCGGTTTCCTCCCACAAGTCCCAAAAGACGTGCTTGTTAGGTGAATTGGACATTCTGAATTCTCCCTCTGTGTACCCGAACAGGTGCCGGAGTGTGGCGACTAGGGGCTTTTCACAGTAACTGCATTGCAGTGTTAACGTAAGCCTACTCGTGACACTAATAAAGATTATTATTATTATTGTCCGAAAAATGGCAGCTAATTTGTGTTGGTTGTGAGTGCGATAATGAACAAATGCTTTCACCTTATTTACGGAAAGACAAATACTGACCAGGATATTGGAGATAACTTCCCTGCTCTTAAAAGTAGTACGGTGGGATTTGTTTACGAGCACCTGGGAGGGCAGGTTAATGGCTCACCTGAAAGACTGCACCTCCGAAAGTGCAGTGATTGCTCAGTGGAGCAGCAGCTTTGATATTTGTGCACTCAGCCCCTGGGGTGGGACTCGAACATTCTGCCTCAAAGAGGTGAGGGTGCTCCCAACTGAGCCCCAGTTGATAAAAATCAGGAACTACCATGACCAGGGTGGAGAGAGTCGGACAGGAGAGCCGCGTACTGTCTGGCACAGTGTGCTGGGTATTTCCTTTCACTGCTGAAAAGAGGGGGGGGGCGTGAATCCCGCCCCCGCCGGTTGCCGAATTTTCCACCACCGGATATTCGGCGGGGGGCGGGAATCGCGCCGCGCCGGTTGGCGGGCCCCCCCCCCCGCCGATTCTCCGGCCCGGATGGGCCGAAGTCCCGCCGCTAAAATGCCTGTCCCGCCGGCGTAAATTAAACCACCTACCTTACCGGCGGGACAAGGCGGCGCGGGCGGGCTCCGGGGTCCTGGGGGGGGCGCGGGGCGATCTGGCCCCAGGGCGTGCCCCCACGGTGGCCTGGCCCGTGATCGGGGCCCACCGATCCGCGAGCGGGCCTGTGCCGTGGGGGCACTCTTTCCCTTCCGCCTCCGCCACGGTCTCCACCATGGCGGAGGCGGAAGAGACTCCCTCCACTGCGCATGCGCGGGAATGCCGTCAGCGGCCGCTATCGCTCCCGCGCATGCGCCGCCCGGAGATGTCATTTCCGCACCAGCTGGCGGGGCACCAAAGGCCTTTTCCGCCAGCTGGCAGGGCGGAAATTCGTCCAGCGCCGGCCTAGCCCCTCAAGGTTGGGGCTCGGCCCCCAAAGATGCGGAGCATTCCGCACCTTTGGGGGGGGGGGGGGGGCGCGATGCCCAATTGATTTGCGCCGTTTTGGACGCCAGTCGGCGGACATCGCGCCGATACTGGAGAATTTCGCCCAGGATCTGCTGATCAGGAAACACCAAACAGGCCGCGGGATCTTCGCTGGAAAAGGGGAAGAGGAGTGTCCGAAGAGAAGTTTTTAAAAAAATATATAATTGCGAGGCTCGATAGGGCAGATGTTCCCTCTCGTGGGGGCGAGGCCCGAACTAGAGTCAGAAGAGAATTACAAACATGTCCAATGGAGAATTCAGGAGAGAACTCTTTGCCCAGAGTACCCGGAACGTGGCATTGCTGCAAAGTGTGGCCGAGACAAATAAGAAAGGTTCATTTCAGGGAAACGAGATAATCAGAAGGAGAAAGAAACCGACGGTTACGCTGATAGGGTTCGATGAATAGGGATGAGAGAAGGTTCATGTGCAACATAAACTCTGGCATGGACCAGCTGGACTAAAGGGTCTCTTTCTGTGCTGTACTGTGCAAGTCTATCTAATTAGTCTCTTAAAGCAAACATTTACTTCAAGGCTATTAAGACTTGAATGTAGGCCTGTAGGTAGATTGGTAGCCATAGACTAAGCCATACAGACAAAAATGTTCCCTTATTAATCCCCTGCCTGTGCAAATAAAGTGCATTGTAATGTGAGTTTCAAACATCAGTCACCTTAGACAATTGCACACTTACCCTTTGGAAGAATGCATTTACACACTGCCTGGGCTCCATGCTCACCAACCTTCCTACACTGCACAGCTGAATGCCAATTAGGTAACAGCTTGGCCTTCTGCCTTGGCCTTGGTCTCATGGGCAGCACGGTAGCACACGTGGCTGGCATTTATGTCGCACCTTTCATGACCAGACGATGTCCCCCAGCTCTTCACAGCCAAGGAAGTGCTTTTGAAGTGCAGGCTCTGTTGGGTGGCACGGTAGCACAGTGGCTAGCACTGTTGCTTCACAGCGCCAGGGTCCCAGGTTCGATTCCCGGCTTGGGTCACTGTCTGTGCGGAGTCTGCACGTTCTCCCCGTGTCTGCGTGGGTTTCCTCCAGGTGCTCCGGTTTCCTCACACAGTCCAAAGACGTGCAGGTTAGGTGGATTGGCCATGCTAAATTGCCCTTAAGTGTCCAAAAAGGTTTGGAGGGGTTATTGGGTTATGGGGATGGGGTGGAAGTGGGGCTTAAGTGGGTCGGTGCAGACTCGACGGGCCGAATGGCCTCCTTCTGCACCGTATGTTCTATGTATGTATCTAAGTGAATCGGTCTTGTCCAACACGAGGTTGCGGTGACAAAGCAACACATTCCTCAACTTCTGCGTAAAAATAATGTTGAGTAATATTTAAATAGAAACTCAGCACATGACCGAGGAACAGGCACCCAGCCTGTTGAGTGACTCATAGTACTTACATGCTGAAATTGCTCACTGTGTTTACAAGACAGCCTGGGAGCTTCTAGTACCGGCTGCCCATCTGAAGACCCAGAAAGTCCTTGTGTTCGGAGTGGATTAGATAGATGTATCTGTTCGGGCTATTGACAGTTTGGGCTTATGATGACAAAACCCCTCTTCCCCAATCCAATCCTGACAATACCCGCATAAGACGAAAGCTTTGGGGGATGTTTTTCCCCCCAATAAAACCTATTTGTTACCCGAGGAGACCTTTAAAGGTTGGCGCCAAGCCACATAGAGAATGATGGTCACCTCTCTCTCCTGCCACAGTAATTAGAACATACTGCCATTTCTGGCAGCTTGCCCTGGGCCAGTATCAGCTCTGATTATGACTGTGTTATAATGAACAGGGTGTTGTGCATTAAGCGCTGATTAATGGATCTTCAGGTTGAGTCACTCAGCAGCTGATTCGACAAGGAATACACACTCCACAGCAAAAAAGCAGAATTTTTAACCCTGTGGAGAGGAAAATTTTGTTAACACTAGTTGCTCCTCGAATGTTTCAACAGGCAAAGTTAGTGCCTAGTAGCTGCCGTGGTGCAATGATTAGACTTCAAAAGTACTGCACTGGTTGTTAAAAGCAATTTGAGATGTCCCGTGGTTGTGACAAAAAAAAAAATCATATCATTTACAGTGCAGAAGGAGGCCATTCGGCCCATTGAGTCTGCACCGGCTCTTGGGAAGAGCACCCTACCCAAGCCCACACCTCCACCCTGTTCCTGTAACCCCACCCAACATTTTTTGGACATTAAGGGTAATTTAGCATGGCCAATCCACCTAACCTGCACATCTTTGGACTGTGGGAGGAAACCGGAGCACCCGGAGGAAACCGACGCACACACGGGGAGAACGTGCAGACTCCGCACAGACAGTGACCCAAGCTGGGAATCGAACCTGGGGGCCCTGGATCGGTGAAGCAACTGTGCTAGCCACTGTGCTGTCCCACGGTGAAATGAAAGGGTTGCATTTAGATCACGTTTCTCATGAATACACAAGGTGCTTTACAACCAATGAAGTACCTTTGAAGTGTAATCAGTGTTGCAATGTAGGAATCGCAGTAACCAATTTGCACACAGCAAGCTCCCACAGCAGCAATGTGAGAATGACAAGTAATCTGTTTATGACTGAAGGCTAAATATTGGGCCGGTCAGCAGAGATGCCGCCTCTGTTCTTCGAAATAGTGCTGCGGGCATGGTGGCACAGTGGTTAGCACTGCTGCTTCACGGCGCCGATGATCCCGGACCCGGGTCACTGTCCGTGTGGAGTATGCACATTCTCCCCGTGTCAGCGTGGGTCTCACCTCCACAACCCAAAGATGGAGGAACCCAAAGTTAGGAGGAACCTCTTCACCCAAAGGGTTGTGAATCTATGGAATTCCTTGCCCAGTGAAGCAGTAGAGGCTCCTTCATTAGATGTTTTTAAGATAAAGATAGATAGTTTTTTGAAGAATAAAGGGATTAAAGGTTATGGTGTTCGGGCCGGAAAGTGGAGCTGAGTCCACAGAAAATCAGCCATGATCTCATTGAATGGTGGAGCAGGCGCGAGGGGCCAGATGGCCTACTCCTGCTTCTTGTTCTTTATGTTCTTATGTGCAGGCTAGGTGGATTGGCCACGCTAAATTGCCCCTTAATTGGAAGAATATGAATTGGGTATTTAGATTTTTAGAAAAAAAAAAGAAACAGTGCTGCAGGATCTATTTATCTATCCAGACAGGCCTTGGTTTAACGCCTCCTGCAAATGACTGCACATCTGACAGTGCAGCACTCCCTTAGCACCAAATTTTGGTACTCAAGCCCGAGAGTAGGAAATGAACACAGACCTTGTGATTCGGAGGCAAGAGTGCCACCAACTGTGCTGGAACCCGGCTACACAAATGCGATCTTGATGGTAGGCCAGCTCAACCAGGTAGCTGATTATAGCCAGGGCCATGGTAAAGGAGCTCTAATTGGAGCTGTTATAGTTGGAGCTATTATAGCCAGGGCCATATTTTTTATTAAAAGAGTAACAAATATATACAAGGCCAAATGTTAGAAACACTCATTTTGTGTTGGAGAAACAGGATGTCTGGGCAGCTGACAGCCTAACCAGGGCGCAATTAGGGGAGGGCTAGGTCAGCTAGTGTTCTCCTGCCCATTGGGATTCAACAGTGAATGAGGACATGTTAGTCCAGGATAACCTCCTTGGCCAAATAGTGAGCCAGCTTTCTGATTAAATGCTTGTTCCGTGAAGGCCGAATCAAGCTGCACAATGGAATGCAGCGTAGCCAAATGACCAGGCCTTTGCACAAGTCTCTGGATTTATAGGTGAAGGTGGGAGGAGCAGGAGTTACCAGCCCTTGCAGAACACATCTGAGCAGCGTCTGGATCTTCAAATAACATCCCTAAAACAGGTAATCAGCTCATTATTACACTGCTGTTCTGGGAGCTTGCTGTGCACAAATTGACTATCACATTTCCTGCACTATGACTGTGGCTGAACTTTGAAAGTACATTGTCGACTGTGAAAATTCCAGGAGGTCGCGGAAGATGCTACATAAATGCAAGTCCTTCTTATCCTTCTCTCAAGGGGAAAAAAAATCAACTTGTAAAGTGCCAACGCAGCCGGTTCAGGTAACAGGCAGCTCATTCACAACAATAGTCCTGCAATATCACTGGGGTACGAGGAACATATGTTGTCCCAGGTTCTGATCCTGGTCTCAGCCGAGCTGTTACAAATTGGGTTACGTTGTCACTGGGGTAGGGATAGTTGGGCGGGGTGGGGAATGGGGGGGGAGAAGAGGGGGGAGAGGAGGAGAGAGAGCGAGAGAGGGGGGGGGGGAAGAGAGAGAGAGGAATGAAGAGAGAGAGAGGGGGGGGGAAGAGAAAGAGAGGGGGGGGGAAGAGAAAGAGAGGGAGGGAAGAGAAAGAGAGGGGAGAGATAAAGAGGGGAGAGATAAAGAGGGGAGAGAGAAAGAGGGGGGGAGAGAGAAAGAGGGGGGGAGAGAGAAAGAGGGGGGGAGAGAGAAAGAGGGGGGAGAGAAAGAGGGGGGAGAGAAAGAGGGGGGAGAGAAAGAGGGGGGGAGAGAAAGAGGGGGGAGAGAAAGAGGGGGGGAGAGAAAGAGGAGGGAGAGAAAGAGGGGGGGAGAAAGAGGGGGGAGAAAGAGGGGGGAGAAAGAGGGGGGAGAAAGGGGGAGGAGAGAAAGAGGGGGAGAGAAAGAGGGGGGAGAGAAAGAGGGGGGGAGAGAAAGAGGGGGGCGAGAAGGAGGGGGGCGAGAAGGAGGGGGGCGAGAAGGAGGGGGGGCGAGAAGGAGGGGGGGCGAGAAGGAGGGGGGGCGAGAAGGAGGGGGGGCGAGAAGGAGGGGGGGCGAGAAGGAGGGGGGGCGAGAAGGAGGGGGGGCGAGAAGGAGGGGGGGGCGAGAAGGAGGGGGGGCGAGAAAGGAGGGGGGGCGAGAAAGAGGGGGGGCGAGAAAGAGGGGGGCGAGAAAGGGGGGGGCGAGAAAGGGGGGGGCGAGAAAGGGGGGGAGCGAGAAAGGGGGGGAGCGAGAAAGGGGGGGAGCGAGAAAGGGGGGGGCGAGAAAGAGGGGGGCGAGAAAGAGGGGGGGCGAGAAAGAGGGGGGGCGAGAAAGAGGGGGGGCGAGAAAGAGGGGGGGCGAGAAAGAGGGGGGGCGAGAAAGAGGGGGGGCGAGAAAGAGGGGGGGCGAGAAAGAGGGGGGGCGAGAAAGAGGGGGGGCGAGAAAGAGGGGGGCGAGAAAGAGGGGGGGCGAGAAAGAGGGGGGGCGAGAAAGAGGGGGGGCGAGAAAGAGGGGGGGCGAGAAAGAGGGAGGGCGAGAAAGAGGGAGGGCGAGAAAGAGGGAGGGCGAGAAAGAGGGAGGGCGAGAAAGAGGGAGGGCGAGAAAGAGGGGGGGCGAGAAAGAGGGGGGGAGAAAGAGGGGGGCGAGAAAGAGGGAGGGTCGAGAAAGAGGGAGGGTCGAGAAAGAGGGAGGGTCGAGAAAGAGGGAGGGTCGAGAAAGAGGGAGGGGTGAGAAAGAGGGGGCGAGAAAGAGGGGGGGCGAGAAAGAGGGGGGCGAGAAAGAGGGGGGGCGAGAAAGAGGGGGGGCGAGAAAGAGGGGGGGCGAGAAAGAGGGGGGGCGAGAAAGAGGGGGGGCGAGAAAGAGGGGTGTGCGAGAAAGAGGGGGGGCGAGAAAGGGGGGGGCGAGAAAGAGGGGTGTGCGAGAAAGAGGGGGGGCGAGAAAGAAGGGGGGCGAGAAAGAGGGGGGGCGAGAAAGAGGGGGGGCGAGAAAGAGGGGGGGCGAGAAAGAGGGAGGGCGAGAAAGAGGGGGGGCGAGAAAGAGGGGGGGCGAGAAAGAGGGGGGCGAGAAAGAGGGGGGGCGAGAAAGAGGGGGGGCGAGAAAGAGGGGGGCGAGAAAGAGGGGGGGCGAGAAAGAGGGGGGGCGAGAAAGAGGGGGGCGAGAAAGAGGGGGGGGCGAGAAAGAGGGGGGCGAGAAAGAGGGGGGGGCGAGAAAGAGGGGGGGCGAGAAAGAGGGGGGGCGAGAAAGAGGGGGGGCGAGAAAGAGGGGGGGCGAGAAAGAGGGGGGGCGAGAAAGAGGGGGGGCGAGAAAGAGGGGGGGCGAGAAAGAGGGGGGGCGAGAAAGAGGGGGGGGCGAGAAAGAGGGGGGGCGAGAAAGAGGGGGGGCGAGAAAGAGGGGGGGCGAGAAAGAGGGGGGGCGAGAAAGAGGGGGGGCGAGAAAGAGGGGGGGCGAGAAAGAGGGGGGGCGAGAAAGAGGGGGGCGAGAAAGAGGGGGGGCGAGAAAGAGGGGGGGCGAGAAAGAGGGGGGCGAGAAAGAGGGGGGGCGAGAAAGAGGGGGGGGCGAGAAAGAGGGGGGGCGAGAGAAAGAGTGGGGGGAAAGAATGAGTGGGGGGAAAGAATGAGTGGGGGGAAAGAATGAGTGGGGGGAAAGTGGGGGGAAAGAATGAGTGGGGGGAAAGAATGAGTGGGGGGAAAGAATGAAGTGGGGGGAAAGAAAGAGTGGGGGGAAAGAAAGAGTGGGGGGAAAGAAAGAGGGGGGAAAGAAAGAGTGGGGGAAAGAAAGAGTGGGGGGTGAGAGAGAGGGGGTGAGAGAGAGGGGGTGAGAGAGAGGGGGTGAGAGAGAGGGGTGAGAGAGAGGGGTGAGAGAGAGGGGGAAGAGGGGGAAAGAGAGAGAGGGGAAAGAGAGAGAGGGGGGAAGAGAGAGAGGGGGAAGAGAGAGAGAGAGAGGGGAGGAAGAGAGAGCGGGGGGGAAGAGAGAGAGGGGGGAAGAGAGAGAGGGGGGAAGAGAGATGGGGGGGAAGAGAGAGGGGGAAAGGGAGAGGGGGAAAGGGAGAGGGGGAAAGGAGAGGGGGAAAGGAGAGGGGGAAAGGGAGAGGGGGGAAAGGGGAGAGATGGGAAAGAGAGGGGGGAAGAGAGAGAGGGGGAAGAGAGAGAGGGGGGAAGAGAGGGGGGAAGAGAAAGAGGGGGAAGAGAAAGAGGGGGAAGAGAGAGGGGCGGAAGAGAGGGGGAAAGGGAGAGGGGGAAAGGGAGAGGGGGGAAGGGAGAGGGGGGAAGGGAGAGGGGGGAAAGGGAGAGATGGGAAAGAGAGGGGGGAAGAGAGAGAGGGGGAAGAGAGAGAGGGGGAGGAGAGAGAGGGGGGGAAGAGAGAGGGGGAAGAGAGAGAGGGGGAAGAGAGAGGGGGGGAAGAGAGGGGAAGAGAGAGGGGGAAAGGGAGGGGGGGAAAAGGGAGAGATGGGAAAGAGAGGGGGGAAGAGAGAGAGGGGGAGAAGAGAGAGGGGGAAGAGAGAGAGGGGGGAAGAGAGAGGGGGGAGGAGAGAGGGGGAGGAGAGAGGGGGGAGGAGAGAGGGGGGGAGGAGAGAGGGGGGGAGGAGAGAGGGGGAAGAGAGAGAGGGGGAAGAGAGAGAGGGGGGAAGAGAGAGAGGGGGAAGAGAGAGGGGGGGAAGAGGGGGGGAAGAGAGAGGGGGGAAGAGAGAGAGGGGGAAAGGGAGAGAGGGGGAAAGGGAGAGAGGGGGAAAGGGAGAGAGGGGAAAGGGAGAGGGGGGGAAAGGGAGAGGGGGAAGCGAGAGGGGGGGAAGCGAGAGGGGGAAGCGAGAGGGGGGAAGCGAGAGGGGGGAAGCGAGAGGGGGAAGCGAGAGGGGGGAAGCGAGAGGGGGGGAAGCGAGAGGGGGGAAGCGAGAGGGGGGAAGCGAGAGGGGGGAAGCGAGAGGGGGGAAGCGAGAGGGGGGAAGCGAGAGGGGGGGAAGCGAGAGGGGGGAAGCGAGAGGGGGGGAAGCGAGAGGGGGGAAGCGAGAGGGGGGGAAGCGAGAGGGGGGGAAGCGAGAGGGGGGGAAGCGAGAGGGGGGGAAGCGAGAGGGGGGGAAGCGAGAGGGGGGGAAGCGAGAGGGGGGGAAGCGAGAGGGGGGGAAGCGAGAAGGGGGGGAAGCGAGAAGGGGGGGAAGCGAGAAGGGGGGGAAGCGAGAGGGGGGGAAGCGAGAGGGAGGGTGGGAAAGAGAGAGGGGTGGGAAAGAGAGAGGGGGAAGAGAGAGGGGGGGAAGAGAGAGGGGGGGAAGAGAGAGGGGGGAAGAGAGAGGGGGAAGAGAGAGGGGGGAAGAGAGAGGGGGGGGAAGAGAGAGGGGGGGGAAGAGAGAGGGGGGGAAGAGAGAGAGGGGGGGAAGAGAGAGAGGGGGGGAAGAGAGAGAGGGGGGGAAGAGAGAGAGGGGGGGAAGAGAGAGAGGGGGGGAAGAGAGAGAGGGGGGGAAGAGAGAGGGGGGGAAGAGAGAGAGGGGGGAAGAGAGAGAGGGGGGAAGAGAGAGAGGGGGGAAGAGAGAGAGGGGGGGAAGAGAGAGAGGGGGGAAGAGAGAGGGGGGAAGAGAGAGGGGGGGGAAGAGAGAGGGGGGGAAGAGAGAGGGGGGGAAGAGAGAGGGGGGAAGAGAGAGGGGGGGAAGAGAGAGGGGGGGAAGAGAGAGGGGGAAGAGAGAGGGGGGGAAGAGAGAGGGGGGGGAAGAGAGAGGGGGGGAAGAGAGAGGGGGGAAGAGAGAGGGGGGGAAGAGAGAGGGGGGGAAGAGAGAGGGGGGGAAGAGAGAGGGGGGGAAGAGAGACGGGGGGGGGAAGAGAGACGGGGGGGAAGAGAGACGGGGGGGAAGAGAGACGGGGGGGAAGAGAGACGGGGGGGAAGAGAGACGGGGGGGAAGAGAGACGGGGGGGAAGAGAGACGGGGGGGAAGAGAGACGGGGGGAAGAGAGACGGGGGGGAAGAGAGACGGGGGGGAAGAGAGACGGGGTGGGGAAGAGAGACGGGGGGGGGAAGAGAGACGGGGGGGGAAGAGAGACGGGGGGGGGAAGAGAGACGGGGGAAGAGAGACGGGGGGGGAAGAGAGACGGGGGGGGGGAAGAGAGACGGGGGGGGGAAGAGAGAGGGGGGAAGCGAGAGGGGGGGGAAGCGAGAGGGGGGAAGCGAGGGGGGGGAAGCGAGGGGGGGGAAGCGAGAGGGGGGAAGCGAGAGGGGGGGAAGCGAGAGGGGGGGAAGCGAGAGGGGGGGAAGCGAGAGGGGGGGAGCGAGAAGGGGGGGAAGCGAGAAGGGGGGGAAGCGAGAAGGGGGGGAAGCGAGAGGGGGGGGAAGCGAGAGGGAGGGGAGGAGAGATAGAGGGGGTGGGAAAGAGAGAGGGGTGGGAAAGAGAGAGGGGGAAGAGAGAGGGGGGGAAGAGAGAGGGGGGGAAGAGAGAGGGGGGGAAGAGAGAGGGGGGGGGGGGGAAAAAGAGAGACGGGGGGGGGAAGAGAGACGGGGGGGGGGAAGAGGGGAAGAGAGACGGGGGGGGAAGAGAGACGGGGGGGGAAGAGAGACGGGGGGGGGGAAGAGAGACGGGGGGGGGGGGAAGAGAGACGGGGGGGAAGAGAGACGGGGGGGGGGGGAAAGAGAGACGGGAGGGGGAAGAGAGACGGAGGGGGAAGAGAGACGGGGGGGGGAAGAGAGACGGGGGGGGGGAAGAGAGACGGGGGGGGGGGAGAGAGACGGGGGGGGGGAAGAGAGACGGGGGGGGGGAAGAGAGACGGGGGGGGGGAAGAGAGACGGGGGGGGGGAAGAGAGACGGGGGGGGGGGAAGAGAAACGGGGGGGGGGGAAGAGAAACGGGGGGGGGGGAAGAGAGACGGGGGGGGAAGAGAGACGGGGGGGGAAGAGAGACGGGGGGGGAAGAGAGACGGGGGGGGAAGAGAGACGGGGGGGGAAGAGAGACGGGGGGGGAAGAGAGACGGGGGGGGAAGAGAGACGGGGGGGGGAAGAGAGACGGGGGGGGGAAGAGAGACGGGGGGGGGAAGAGAGACGGGGGGGGAAGAGAGACGGGGGGGGGAAGAGAGACGGGGGGGGGGGAAGAGAGACGGGGGGGGGAAGAGAGACGGGGGGGGAAGAGAGACGGGGGGGGAAGAGAGACGGGGGGGGGAAGAGAGACGGGGGGGGGGGAAGAGAGACGGGGGGGGAAGAGAGACGGGGGGGGAAGAGAGACGGGGGGGGAAGAGAGACGGGGGGGGGAAGAGAGACGGGGGGGGGAAGAGAGACGGGGGGGGGGAAGAGAGACGGGGGGGGGGGGAAGAGAGACGGGGGGGGGGGAAGAGAGACGGGGGGGGGGGGGAAGAGAGACGGGGGGGGGGAGAGAGAGACGGGGGGGGGGAAGAGAGACGGGGGGGGGAAGAGAGACGGGGGGGGGGGAAGAGAGACGGGGGGGGGAAGAGAGACGGGGGGGGGGAAGAGAGACGGGGGGGGGGGGAAGAGAGACGGGGGGGGGGAAGAGAGACGGGGGGGGGGGAAGAGAGACGGGGGGGGAAGAGAGACGGGGGGGGGAAGAGAGACGGGGGGGGGGAAGAGAGACGGGGGGGGAAGAGAGACGGGGGGGGAAGAGAGACGGGGGGGGAAGAGAGACGGGGGGGGGAAGAGAGACGGGGGGGGGAAGAGAGACGGGGGGGGAAGAGAGACGGGGGGGGGAGAGAGACGGGGGGGGGGAAGAGAGACGGGGGGGGGGGGAAGAGAGACGGGGGGGTAAGAGTGACGTGGGGGGGGAAGAGAGACGGGGGGGGGGGGGGAAGAGAGACGGGGGGGGGGGGAAGAGAGACGGGGGGGGGGGGAAGAGAGACGGGGGGGGAAGAGAGACGGGGGGGGGGGAAGAGAGACGGGGGGGGGGGAAGAGAGACGGGGGGGGGAAAGAGAGACAGGGGGGGGGGAAGAGAGACAGGGGGGGGGGAAGAGAGACGGGGGGGGGGGGAAGAGAGACGGGGGGGGGAAAGAGAGACGGGGGGGGGAAAGAGAGACGGGGGGGGGAAAGAGAGACGGGGGGGGGGAAAGAGAGACGGGGGGGGGGAAAGAGAGACGGGGGGGGAAAGAGAGGCGGGGGGGGGAAGAGAGGCGGGGGGGGGAAGAGAGGCGGGGGGGGGGAAGAGAGGTGGGGGGGGAAGAGAGGCGGGGGGGGGGAAGAGAGGCGGGGGGGGAAGAGAGGCGGGGGGGGAAGAGAGGCGGGGGGGGAAGAGAGGCGGGGGGGGAAGAGAGGCGGGGGGGGAAGAGAGACGGGGGGGGGAAAGAGAGACAGGGGGGGAAGAGAGACGGGGGGGGGAAGAGAGACGGGGGGGAAGAGAGACGGGGGGGAAGAGACGGGGGGGAAGAGAGACGGGGGGGGGGGAAGAGAGACGGGGGGGGGGGAAGAAAGAGAGCTCACAGTCAATAATGTGCCTTTGGGAGATGTACAGGGAGGGGGGTGAAGGTGCTAAATATAACTCCACAAGGATGTTTCATCTTTATTAAAAAAGGGAGGATAAATTGCTAAAACAGAGAAAGACATTCAGCACTGAGGACGGGTTAAAAAGCCTGCAGGAACCCTGTTAATCAATCACAAGTCACTTGCTTGCAAGGCTGCCATGAATAAAGAGCCTATCCCATAATCCCAGCCAATTTCTGTAGATCATGTTTCCAGGCTGCTGTTGCTATACACAGAGAAGAAATTGGGGTGTGTGTGTGTGGGGGGGGGGTTGTTGGCGGAGAGGAGAGGGTTCTTTACCGAGAAACACAGCTCCTTGGACATGGGCCAATGCAGCGACTGACGAGATGCAGCAGCATCGACAGCACTGGGGCTTCGACACATTCAATCTGTACAGAACGGCTTTTAAATCACAGCAGATGCTCGCTAAAAATAAATCGCTTGGCACTACACTGCGGTTGCCTGGGAAATTTCCTGGAGTGTATAAATGTTTGGAGACCATCCAGGGTTTGTATATAACCTGTGACTACAATGATTTCATTCAAAAATGAAGAATGGGGGGTGTCAGAGGAAAAAAAAGACTCGCAAAAATATATACTTTTAAATCTTGCAGAATTGTTTTCATTACCCGAGAAAGACAATGTTGCATTAAAGTTGTACAACACGGGCAGCACGGTGGCGCAGTGGTTAGCATTGCTGCCTTCACGGCGCCGAGGTCCCAGGCTCGATCCCCGGCCTCTGGGTCACTGTCCGTGTGGAGTTTGCACATTCTCCCCGTGTTTGCGTGGGTTTCGCCCCACAACCCCAAAGATGTGCAGGATAAGTGGATTGGCCACGCTAAATTGCCCTTTAATTGGAAAAAATGAATTGGGTACTCTAAATTTAGAAAAATAAAGTTGTACAACACAGAAAAGAGGCCATTCAGTCCATCGACCGTTTGCTGGCTACCCCTGCTCTGTCCATACAACCCTGCATATATATCTACACCACACTTTCTGCCACAAACACGGACTATGTGCAGCTCCAAAGTCACCCTGCCCCGTTTTATATCTATGTCCCTTGGTTATTGACCGCCGCAAGTGAGATAGATTAAAAGAGCCTATATAGGCCCCTTACTCGTGACGGGGGATAGGTCCTTCCTTTCCACTCTATCTAGGCCCCTCAATTAAATCTCCCCTCAACCTCCTCTGTTCAAAGCAGCTTGATCAATCTTTCCTCATAGCAAAAATTCTCCATTCTGACAACAGCCTGAAGGAAGGTTTGCAGAGGATATCCAAAAACCTGACTCTGAAGTGGAAATATTTTTTTTAAAGTATTTATTCATCCATGGGATATTGATGTGTGCATTTATTGCCCCATCCTCATTTGCCCTGGAGAACGTGGTGGCGAGCTGCCTTCCCGAATCACTGCAATCAAAGTGGTGTAGTACAGCCTCAGTGCTGCGAGAGATTGAGGTCCAGGATTTTGCCCCAGTGAAGAAACGGCAACATATTTCCAAGTGGGGAGGGTGTGGTGGGAATCTGCCTTAAAGGATGGTAAGAGGCAGGAACCATCAACATTTAAGAAACATTCATATGAGTACTTGAAAAGCGATAGAATACAAAAGTATTACCAAGGCTAGAAAATGGGATTAGATTAGATTGCTTGATGGTCAGCATGCACACAATGGGCCGAAGGGCTACTTTTTTGTGCTGTGTGAGGCTCTATGACTTGATGACTCTATGGTGAACGGGGTGCCAATCAAGTGGACTGCTTTGTCCTGGATATTGCTGAATGCCCAATGTTGCTGGAGCTGGACCTAGTCCGACAAAGTGGAGAGTATTCCAACACACTTGCATGTCATAAATGGTGGACAGGGGCAGCACGGCGGCACAGTGGTTAGCACTGCTGTCTCACGGCGCCGAGGTCCCAGGTTCGATCCCGGGCCCGGGTCACTGGCGTGTGGAGTTTGCACGTTCTCCCCGTGTCTGTGTAGGTTTCGCTCCCTGAAACCCAAAGATGTGCAGGGTTGGTGGATTGGCCACACTAAACTGTCCCTTAATGCAAAAAATGAATTGGGTACTCTAAATTTAAAAAATTTAAAATGGTGGACAGACTTTGGAGAGTCAGGTGGAGAGTTATTGGCTGTAGAATTCCCACTCTCTGACCTGCGCTTGTAGTGCACACAGGTACTCATGCGGCTGGTCTAGTTGAGGCTTTGGTCAATTAGGACCTCCAGGATGTTGATGGTGGGGGATTGCACAATGGTAATACTACTGAATGTCAAGGGGAGGTGGTTATCTGTTCAGAGGTGCTCATTGCTTGCCATTTAGGGTGCGAATGGTATTTCCACTTATCCAAGCCTAAATGTTGTCCGGCTCTTGCTGCATGCGGGGGCTCAACACGTTAGTTACTGTTTGATTCAGGGAGCCACCTCATTTTGTGGAGAATATACTTTGAAACATTTCCCAAGCTGGTAATTACTCATTTACAGTGAATGTAAAAGCATTGCCTATCCCCCCCCAACCATGTCGGCTCTGGTTCAGCTCACTGGGCTAAATCGCGGGCTTTTAAAGCAGACCAAGGCAGGCCAGCAGCACGGTTCAATTCCCGTACCAGCCTCCCTGAACAGGCGCCGGAATGTGGCGACTAGGGGCTTTTCACAGTAACTTCATTTGAAGCCTACTTGTGACAATAAGCGATTTTCATTTCATTTCACTTCATTTCATTGCTTTCTTCCGTGATCACGATACCTTGTCTCAAATTTAGCATCCTAATTTATAGACTGTTGCGATGGTCAGGACAATGCTTCAAAACTGGATCACACCATGATACTCAGCGACAGTTCCTCCTGCTCTTTCTCACCCAATTAAATGATCATGTAGGGCTGGTCCGCTGTCTTTCACCCGCAATCCAACATTTTACAGTAAAATCGAAAGTCTTCAATTAAAAATAAAATTGTTTTCCTCTTTGGTAACTCACAGCAGTGTCCTGGAGAACAAACTTTAGTCTCCAGGGCACTCCTGCTGTGTTGGCAACTCCATCTTTACATCACTGAGAATGTTAAACCTCCTCAGTATGGCGTGCCAAATGAGATTATGCCCTCTGGCCCTGGACCTGAACCTAAAATATTCTGATCACAGAGGTTGCTAGCTTTAGAGTTATGCTCTGGGCAACATTCTGCATTCCAGGTAATTTTTTAAATAATAAATGTAATTAGATGAAAGTATTGGTTTCATCATCGTTGACAGGGGATATGTTTGCACAGAAACTGGGCAGGTGACAGGTGTCTCAGGGCAGGTGGGGAAGGGAGCCTGAAGTGGAAATGATTTTTAAAAAAATTTAGAGTACCCAATTCATTTTTTTCAAGTAAGTGGCAATTTAGCGTAGCCAATCCACCTAACCTTCACATCTTTGGGTAGTGGGGGCGAAACCCATGCAAACACGGGGAGAATGTGCAAACTCCACGCGGAAGGTGACCCACAGCCGGATTGAACCTGCGGCCTCAGCGCCATGAGGCAGCAGTGCTAACCAGAGGGGAAATAATTGATAAAGAGGGGAGAGGCGGGATGTTGCCACAGTGGTTAGCACTGCTGCCTCACGGCACCGAGGACCCGGGTTCGATCCCGGCTCTGGGTCACTGTCCGTGTGGAGTTTGCACATTCTCCCTGTGTCTGCGTGGGTTTCACCCCCACAACCCAAAGATGTGCAGGGTAGGTGGATTGGCCACGCTAAATTGTCCCTTAATTGGAAAATAAATTTTTCAAACGTTTTTAAAGGGGTATTTTTTTAAGAAATGGTAGCTAAAGTTTCACTTCGCCAAAAGATCATAATATTTTAAGCGCAGGTTCTGTCACAAGTATATTGAGTTTCTGTAATTTTTTTCAATATAAATTTAGAGTACCCAATTCATTTTTTCCAATTAAGGGGCAATTTAGCGTGGCCAATCCACCTCCCCTGCACACCTTTGAGTTGTGGGGGCGAGACCCACGCAGACACGGGGAGAATGTGTAAACTCCACACGGACAGTGACTCAGAGCCGGGATCGAACCTGGGATCTCGGCGCCATGAGACAGCAGTGCTAACCACTGCGCCACCGTGCTGCCCTTAGTTTCTCTGTAATCTTTAACAATAACACGGCACTGGAATCCAGGCTCACCCACGATCCAAGCTCAAAGTAACAAGGATGGCAAGATTCCACCATCTCCCACCATTCGAGGTCTTCAAATTGAGCATTAATTTGGCACACAGACTGGTAGGCATGTTGTAGAACATACGAAATAGGAGTAGGCCATTCGGCCGCTCAAGTCTGCTCAGCCATTCAATAAGATCAATGCTGATCTGTTTGGTGTTGTGCTCCACATTCCCTGCCTAACCGCCCCCCCCATTCCCTGCCTAACCGCGCCCCCCCCCCCCCCCCCACCCCCGAGAATCCATCTGCCTTTGCCTTAAAAATATTTGGTGATTCCGCTTCCATCGCCTTCTAAGGCAGAGAGTTCCAAAGCAACATTTTAAATATTAAAGACATCTAATTTACTAAGAAACCAAAGCAAGTACACCAATGAAGTTCACAAATGGCCAAGTATAATCTCAGCGGGTTATTTATAGGTGATGCCTGCTCGACACTTCTAAAAAATGTTTTGATATCGCTATTTTCATCCGTACTGATTATACTAAAGCAGGTTACCATTCTTAATTGTATCCAGGAATATGTTTTAATGCAAGGATTACAAAATAAACAATTAAAGTCTATCATGCTGTCGGATTGTGCTGGCTCAGGATGAGGATTATGCAAGATATCTTTGGACAGAAAGTTGAACAGGAGTTGAACAATCGCATTTCAAGCACATTTCTGATTGCTGTTCATTTCCAAAGGGAGCTCTACCTTAGCGAATTGACCATAGAAGCAAGTTCCATATAGCTTAAACTTTCTAACAACATTCCCAAAGACACCAATTCCATTTTTAATTAACTCCAGTACTAATTCCTTTTCAAAAAGAACACTATTTTCTTCTGTCACATGCTCCATTTTCAAGTTACTGTGACAACTATCCCTTTAATGTGGTCACGCCACTCATTGCTGTTTGAAGTTGCCCTTATGATGCGTCACATGACATGAAATATACAGGGCAAAACACAGAGATGAAAGCTTTCAACTGCAAAGCCAAAACACAACAGGAGGGTCTATCTTAAGAAGAAAATTGTTTGTCACACATTGCTAGGAGCTGCAATAGGGTTGATGCACAGTGTCAGGACTTGGGGCCAATCCAAGCATGCACATAGAAACTTCCAACATCTTATCTCCCCCGCCCCCAATCCACTCCTCCAGCCAATTTTGCCCATACCTCTCAAGATTCTGAATCTTCAGGAAGCACATTGTTTTTTGTATTTTATAAATTTAGAGTATCCAATTCATTTTTTCCGATTAAGGGGCAATTTAGCGTGGCCAATTCACCTACTCTGCACATCTTTTGGGTTGTGGGGGCGAAACCCACGCAACACGGGGAGAATGTGCAAACTCCACACGGAGAGACCCAGAGCTGGAATTGAACCTGGGACCTCAGCGCCGTGAGGCAGCAGGAAGCACACATGTGGAACTTGCACCCCCAAATAGCAGCAGACGATGGATCAACTGAAATATTCAATACTGAAATCAATAGACTTTAATTGATTTGAGGTACAAGTTAGCCATCGTCCAATTAAAATGGCTGAACAAACTCAGGATGTTGAGAGGCCAGGTCCTGTTGTTATTTTCCTACAGAGGGACAGTCTTACAGATGCTGCCAGAACTGTTACGTTGCCAAAATAATCTTCCCAGAGTGAGCTGAGAACCAGAGTTCTTTCAGTGTGATTGGCACCACACAAGAGAGACACGATACAAGAGCAGGTATTGGCATTCATTGACGGACGATGCTCCAGCCAGTGTTGCAGCTTAATCCAAGCTCTGTGAACTTGATGAAGTCCATGGATCTGGTAACTTCCTCCTCCGCACAAATCAGTTCCACACAACATGATGCATTCATCTACTGAGCCATGGCGAAAAGGCACGATTCCTATATTTTTTTCCAGACGGTTAATTTCACCCAGATTACTTTGATGTACAACAACTTGCTTTTATAGAGCACTTTTAACCTAGCGAGATGTCCCAAGGCCCTTCAAGGAAACGTTGTCAGACAAAGTTTTACTGAGACAAAGAGGGGTATTGGGACTGCGCCAAAAGTTTGCTCAAAGAGGTAAGCTGCAAGGGTCATTGTAAAGGAAGAGAGAGAGACGTACAGGGTTCGGGAGGGGTGAGGCTCTCACAACTTCAGGCCTCAGGCAGCAGTGAAAATCAGGAATGCCCAAACAGCCAGAATTTTGTGGAGCACTGATAGATACCCAACATTTGTAGGGTTGGTGGACATTCGAGAGAGAGGGAGGGACAAGGCTATGGGACGATTTGAAAACAAGGATGAAGCAACATGGGGGGAGTAATTACGCTAGCGGGGAGCCTAGCGGGGGAGGGGGGGGAGGGGGGGAATTACTGGGTTGCTGCTGCTGGGGAAAGGGGGGAGTGGGTGCGGGAAAGGATGGGCGGGGGGGCACCGTCTGGGAGAAATACAGCCGCGTGGGAACTGGGCGAGAAGCTGGAAAAAGATGATGGCTAACCGGCAAGGGGGGGGGGGGGGTGGGAAGCCCCCCAACTCGGCTGATCACGTGGAACGTGAGGGGGCTTAACGGGCCGATAAAGAGGGCATGAGTACTCGCACACCTTAAGAAACTTAAAGCAGATGTGGTCATGTTACAGGGAACGCACCTGAAACTGATAGATCAGGTTAGGTTGCGCAAAGGATGGGTAGGGCAGGTGTTCCATTCGGGGCTGGATGCGAAAAACAGGGGGGTGGCTATATTAGTGGGGAAGCGGGTAATGTTCGAGGCAAAGACTATAGTGGCGGATAACGGGGGCAGATACGTGATGGTGAGTGGCAAATTACAGGGAGAGATGGTGGTGTTGGTAAACGTGTATGCCCCGAATTGGGACGATGCCAATTTTATGAGGCGAATGCTGGGACGCATCCCAGACCTAGAGACCGGAAAGCTGATAATGGGGGGAGACTTTAACACGGTGTTGGAACCAAGGCTGGATAGGTCGAAGTCCAGGACTGGTAGGAGGCCGGCAGCAGCCAAGGTGCTTAAGGATTTTATGGAGCAGATGGGAGGGGTGGACCCGTGGAGATTCAGTAGACCTAGGAGTAAGGAGTTCTCGTTTTTCTCCTATGTCCATAAAGTCTATTCACGCATAGACTTTTTTGTGTTGGGTAGGGCATTGATCCAGAGGGTGAGGGGAACGGAATATACGGCTATAGCCATTTCGGATCATGCCCCACACTGGGTAGACTTGGAGATAGGGGAGGAAACAAGAGGGCGTCCACCCTGGAGAATGGATATGGGACTAATGGCGGATGAGGGGGTGTGCTTAAGGGTGAGGGGATGCATTGAAAAGTACTTGGAACTCAATGACAATGGGGAGGTTCAGGTGGGAGTGGTCTGGGAGGCGTTGAAGGCGGTGGTTAGGGGGGAGCTGATATCAATAAGGACACATAAAGGGAAGCAGGAGAGTAAGGAACGGGAGCGGTTGTTGCAAGAACTTTTGAGGGTGGACAGACAGTATGCGGAAGCACCGGAGGAGGGACTGTATAGGGAAAGGCAAAGGCTGCATGTGGAATTTGACTTGCTGACCACAGGCACTGCAGAGGCACAATGGAGGAAGGCGCAGGGTGTACAGTATGAATATGGAGAGAAGGCGAGCAGATTGCTGGCACACCAATTGAGGAAAAGGGGAGCAGCGAGGGAAATAGGGGGGGTGAGAGACGAAGATGGAGAGACGGAGCGGGGAGCGGAGAGAGTGAATGAAGTGTTTAAGACATTTTATAAAAAATTGTATGAAGCTCAACCCCCGGATGGGAGGGAGAGAATGATGGAGTTTTTGGATCGGCTGGAAATTCCCAAGGTGGAAGAGCAGGAAAGGATGGGATTGGGAGCACAGATCACGGTAGAAGAAGTGGTGAAAGGAATTAGGAACATGCAGACGGGAAAGGCCCCGGGACCGGACGGATTCCCAGTTGAATTTTACAGAAAATATTTGGACTTGCTCGCCCCGCTACTGACGAGGACCTTCAACGAGGCAAAGGAAAGGGGACAACTGCCCCCGACTATGTCAGAAGCAACGATATCGCTTCTTTTAAAGAAGGAAAAAGATCCGCTACAATGCGGGTCCTACAGACCAATCTCCCTCCTCAATGTAGATGCCAAGGTCTTGGCCAAGGTAATGGCAATGAGAATAGAGGAATGTGTCCCGGGGGTGGTTCATGAGGACCAAACTGGGTTTGTGAAGGGGAGACAGCTGAACACGAACATACGGAGGTTGTTAGGGGTAATGATGATGGCCCCACCAGAGGGTGAAACGGAGATAGTAGTGGCGATGGATGCCGAGAAAGCATTTGATAGAGTGAAGTGGGATTATCTGTGGGAGGTGTTGAGGAGATTTGGGTTCGGAGAGGGGTATGTTAGATGGGTGCAGCTGTTGTATAGGGCCCCAGTGGCGAGTGTGGTCACGAATGGACGGGGATCGGCATATTTTCGGCTCCATAGAGGGACAAGGCAGGGATGTCCTCTGTCCCCATTACTGTTTGCACTGGCGATTGAGCCCCTGGCGATAGCG
Source organism: Scyliorhinus torazame (assembly GCF_047496885.1). Classification (NCBI taxonomy): domain Eukaryota; kingdom Metazoa; phylum Chordata; class Chondrichthyes; order Carcharhiniformes; family Scyliorhinidae; genus Scyliorhinus; species Scyliorhinus torazame. Next base: position 124,449,289 of record NC_092727.1, read on the forward strand.
CTGAGAGGTTCCAAGGGATGGAGGGGAATACTTAGGGGAGGAGAAGAACACTGGGTATCTTTATATGCGGATGATCTGCTACTATATGTGGCGGATCCAGCGGAGGGGATGCCAGAAATAATGCGGATACTTGGGGAGTTTGGGGATTTTTCAGGGTATAAATTGAACATGGGAAAGAGTGAGCTGTTTGTGGTGCATCCAGGGGAGCAGAGTAGAGAAATAGAAGACCTACCGTTGAGGAAGGTAACAAGAGACTTTCGTTACCTGGGGATCCAGATAGCTAAGAATTGGGGCACATTGCACAGGCTAAATTTGACGCGGTTGGTGGAACAGATGGAGGAAGATTTCAAGAGATGGGATATGGTAGCATTGTCAATGGCAGGGAGGGTGCAGGCAGTTAAGTTGGTGGTCCTCCCGAGATTCCTTTTTGTGTTTCAGTGTCTCCCGGTGGTGATCACGAAGGCTTTTTTCAAAAGGATAGAAAAGAGTATCATGGGTTTTGTTTGGGCCGGGAAGACTCCGAGAGTGAGGAAGGGATTCTTACAGCGTAGTAGGGATAGGGGGGGGCTGGCACTACCGAGCCTAAGTGAGTATTATTGGGCCGCTAATATTTCAATGGTGAGTAAGTGGATGGGAGAGGAGGAAGGAGCGGCGTGGAAGAGATTAGAGAGGGCGTCCTGTAGGGGGACCAGCCTGCAGGCTATGGTGACAGCCCCATTGCCGTTCTCACCAAGGAACTATACCACGAGTCCGGTGGTGGTAGCTACACTGAAGATTTGGGGACAGTGGAGACGACATAGGGGAAAGACCGGAGCACTGGGGGGGTCCCCGATAAGAAACAACCATAGGTTTGCCCCGGGGGGAATGGATGGGGGATATGGAATGTGGCAAAGAGCAGGTATAACGCAATTGAAAGATCTATTTGTGGATGGGAAGTTTGCGAGTCTGGGAGCGCTGACCGAGAAATATGGGTTGCCCCAAGGGAATGCATTCAGGTACATGCAATTGAGGGCTTTTGCGAGGCAGCAGGTGAGGGAATTCCCGCAGCTCCCGACACAAGAGGTGCAGGACAGAGTCATCTCAAAGAAATGGGTGGGGGACGGTAAGGTGTCGGATATATATAGGGAAATGAGAGACGAAGGGGAGACTATGATGGACGAACTAAAAGGGAAATGGGAAGAAGAGCTAGGGGAGGAGATTGAGGAGGGGATGTGGGCAGATGCCCTAAACAGGGTAAACTCGTCGTCCTCGTGCGCCAGGCTAAGCCTGATTCAGTTTAAGGTATTACACAGGGCACATATGACTGGAACACGGCTCAGTAAATTTTTTGGGGTGGAGGATAGGTGTGCGAGGTGCTCGAGAAGCCCAGCGAATCATACCCATATGTTTTGGTCATGCCCGGCACTACAGGGGTTTTGGATGGGGGTGACAAAGGTGCTTTCGAAAGTAGTAGGAGTCCGGGTCGAACCAAGCTGGGGGTTGGCTATATTTGGGGTTGCACAAGAGCCGGGAGTGCAGGAGGCGAAAGAGGCCGATGTTTTGGCCTTTGCGTCCCTAGTAGCCCGGCGCAGAATATTGCTAATGTGGAAAGAAGCCAAGCCCCCGGGGGTGGAGACCTGGATAAATGATATGGCGGGGTTCATAAAGTTAGAGCGGATTAAGTTCGTCCTAAGGGGGTCGGCTCAAGGGTTTACTAGGCGGTGGCAACCGTTCGTCGAATATCTTGCGGAAAGATAGATAGGGGAGAACAAAGAAGGCAGCAGCAGCGGCCCAGGACTTGGGGGGGGGGGGGGGGGGGGGGGATGGGGGGGGGGGGTGGCCTGAGACAAGGCAGTTGCCAATTAGGGCTAGTTTTTATTTTTTGTTATTTAATATTTATTTATTTGTTGTTGTTTTTGTTTAAATTTAAAAAAGGTCATTATTATCTGTATTGTTACAATGTTGTGTAAAGGATGCACAATGTACTGTGTTGGTTGACCAAAAATTTTCAATAAAATATTATTTTTAAAAAAAAATGAAAACAAGGATGCATTGATGGATCGGGAGCCAAATCAATTCTAAAAAGTCAAAACAGGGTGATGGGTGAGCAGCATGTGGTGCTCGTCAGGGTATAAGTAACCGAGTTCAGGTCAAGTTCCAGTTTGTCGAGGTAAGCTGGGGAGTCGTGGAATGGTGAAGCCTGGAACCTAGAAAAGGTCTGGATAGGGGTTTCAGCAGCAGATAGGTTTGGGTAGATACAGGGCTGATCATGCAGCAATACTGGATTTTTAAAATAAATTTAGAGTACCCAATTATTTGTTTCCCAATTAAGGACCAATTTTAGCGTGGCCAATCCATCTGCCCTGCACATCATTTTGGTGACAGCCATGGAGACACAGGAAGAATGTGCAAATTCCACACGGACAGTAACCCGGGGCTGGGATCAAACCCGGGACCTCGGCGCTATGAGGCAGCAGTGCTAACCACTGTGGCACCGTGCTGCCCCTGCAATACTGGATTTCTGTGATGTTGCTCTGACAGAAAAATGCATCAGTTATGAGGCAGTGCTTTTGAATCTAATATACTGGAGAAACTTGTACATTTATATAGAGAACAGGCAGATGGTGCATTAAAACGACGGACTACATATTTAACCGCAGGCTTAAACCACAAACCATTTTTCCACTCCATTGAACTCAGTGTCACCATTGTGTGTGCTCCCAGGATGTGTGGATTTAGTTTAGGATTTGGTCTTCTAGCTTTCTTGTCGAAAGCTTTACCCTTCACTGCTGCCATTAATTCTGCGGAGTATACCTCAAGAGCTTCATATCACGTGAACCCAAGCTGGCTGGGTGAAGCTGTTTACACAGAGTCATGCTATCAGTTGAAAGGGAGGACTCCTTATGCTGGTGTGTGGGAAGTTATGTACGGAATTAAACACTTTTTTTTTTTTTAAACTTGATTACAGCAAGTCTGAGAGAGCAGCTGGGTAGATGCCAGAGATCTCATCAATGGAGGTTTCACAAGTGGGAGGAAGAGCTGGGAGAGGTTATAGAGGAGGGGGTCTGGTGTGAGGTGCTCCGGAGAGTGAATGCCTCCACCTCATGTGCGAGGTTGGGGCTGATACAGCTGAAGGTGGTACATAGAGCACACCTCACGAGGGCGAGGATGAGCCGATTTTTTGAAGGAGTAGAGGATGTGTGTGAGCGTTGCGGGGGTGGCCCCGTTAATCACGTTCATATGTTTTGGTCCTGTCCAAAGCTAGGGGAGTACTGGAAGGAGGTGTTTAGGGTAATTTCCAAGGTGGTGAGTGTGAAACTGGACTCGGGTCCCCCGGGAGGCCATATTCGGGGTGCTGGACCAGCCAGGGTTGGAAACGGGTGCGGAGGCAGATGTCATAGCCTTCGCCTCGTTGATCGCCCGAAGGCGGATCCCTGCTGGGATGGAGAGCAGCCTCTCCACCCAGTGCCCTGGCGTGGCGGGGGGACCTGTTGGAATACTTGACCCTTGAGAAGGTTAGGTTCGAACTGAGGGGAAGCTCGGAGGGTTTCTACAAGTCATGGGCACTATTTATTATGCACTTTCAAGAACTGGATAACATCGAACATTAGTTGGGGGGGGGGGGGGGGAGCTGTGTAGATTAAGGGTGACTAAGGGTAATCCTTGATTCCTTTTTGTCATTTGTTTATGTAAACATGCGGGCTGATGTTTGGGGGTTGGTGGGCGGATGGGATCGTTGTTATTATGGGGATTGACATATCTTGCTTATTATTGTTTATTGTTAATGGGTGTAAATGCGGGAGAAAATGTGAAAAAGGAGAATAAAAATATTTTAAAAAAATAAAAATGGAGGTTTCACAATATATTCCCAACCGCAATCGGCACAAATGTGAACTTTACTTTTCTTCCCTCGTCTCTGGAAGCATTAATGTGAGGTAAAGACTCATTGGGCATTGGTGATCATTTTGTTCTTCACACATGTAAGACTCTGGACCTGTGTTGCCGTCATTGCCAATCTCAAAATTGCCCTTCACATAATAATAATATTAATCATTTATTGTCATAAGTAGGCTTCAATGGTGTTACTGTGAAAAGCCCCTAGTCGCCACATTCCAGCACCTGTTCGGGGAGTCTGGTACGGGAATTGAACCCGCACTGCTGGTCTTGTTCTGCATTACAAGCCAGCTGTTTAGCCCACTGTGCTAAACCGGCCCCGACCATGTGTCTCCTCATTCTCACTGAGCAGTGATCTAAAGTAGCAATGCCATCAACTTGTTACAGGACAGGATGTCGTTCTTCAGCCCGTTCTATCCATGCTGTCTCTTTGCAAGAGCAATTCACCTGGAGCCACTCCCTCACCTTCTCTCCCAATCACCTTAAATCAATGTTCTTGGGTTTCCGATCCTTTCACCAATGGGAATGCCTCTCTACTCGATCCAGACTCCTTGAAGATTTTCAACACCTCTATTAAATCTCCCCTCAACCTCGTCTTCTCCATGGACAACAGCCCCAGCTTCGCCAATTTACCCACGGAACTTAAGTTCCTGACTCTCGGAATCATTCCGGTGCAGCTTTTCTGCACCCACTCCAATGTCTTCACATCCTTCTGAAAGTGTAGTGTCAATAACTAGACACAATATTCCAATTGACATCTGGTTCACTAATGTCCTTCAGGGAAGGAAATCTGTCACCCGTACCTGGTCTGGCCTACATGTGGCTCCAGACCCACAGCAATGTGGTTGACGTTTAAATGCCCTCAGGGATGGGCAATAAATGCTGCCCCAACCATCGACGCCCGCATCCCATGAACTAATATTTTAAAAATTGAGGTTGTACCAGTATTTTCTACAATAACTTTTCTTCTTTCCAGCACAGGAGGCGGCCATTCAGCCCACTGTGTCTGCACCGGCTCCTAAAAGAGCTACCCTGCATGTCCCAATCTCCAGTCCTATCTCCGTAACCCTCTAAATTAATCACTTCCATATATGCATCCAGCTCTCTTTCAAAACCTCCTTAGAATCCACCTCCATCACTCTCCCAGGCAGTGCATTCCAAATCGCAACATCTCTCCCCGTAAAGACGTTTCTCCTCATACTACTCCTATCCCTCTTGCTGACCATCTTAAAATTGTGATCCCCCCCTAGTCACTGACTTACCAACTAGTGGAAACAGAATATGCTTCTTTACCCTGTCAAAACTGTTCATAATTTTGAACACCTCAATAAGTTCACCTCTTAATCTTCTCTGCTCCAAGGAGAACAAAACCAACTTCTCCAATCTTTCCTTGTATCTAAAATTCCTCTTTCCGAATGTCTTTCTAGTAAATCTCCTCTGCACTCACTCTCTGGGGCTTTAACATCCTTCCTTAAATAAGGTGCCCAGAACTGAACACAATACTCCAACATCTTTGCTTTCATGTTCTGTACCTTTATTTATAAAACCCAGGATTGTCCTATGCTTCATTAACCACTTTCCCAACGTGCCCTGCAGGCAAAATGAACTGAACATTCTGCTTAGACGCCAATGTCATGTTCCTTTCAGTGTCAAATGGCTCGCCATTATTTGAGACCTTCAAACTCAGTCGAGATCTGGACCAAATTTGGGATCTTTCTGGTCTATATTGGATGAGTTATACACTTAGCAGCCCACTTGCCAACTGGGTCATCTCAGCTTTTCTCTCAAAGTAGCACGTGTGTGTGTGTGTGTGTGTGCGTGTGTTGCAATAAACAGCAGACCATTTCCTAAGACGGCTGGTTGCTGCACACAGGTGAGAAAAGCCAACAATTGCCTCGTTCCATTTAGGTGCAGCTAATGAAAGCAGATTCGCTCTCAAGTGCCTTAGCTCGTTCTCAATGAGAATGACAGATATTAAATTGAGTCTCCTCTCCTCAACATCCTCCCCAAGAATCTGTCAAATAGGATTTAAAACGGTGACTGACTCAAAATAGAAAAATATCAAAACTGAGACACACCCTCTTTGATTCACAGCTGCCTTTGCAAAAACAAACCTATTTTCCTACAACCGAATTTGTAGTTGATGGTTGGAGTATAGCTTGCAGGGTTTATGTATGAACAATCATCTTCAAACTGTCTCTTAAATAAAAATAAACAGGCCAATTTTGTTATTTTTAATGGGTGCTTGTCATGCACCAGGAACTCTATGACTCCTGACTAGTTAGGAGACATATCAATCAAGATGAGAGAAGGCCTTTGGGCAAATGATAATCAGAAGGGACGTTACATGGTCTCCAACACTTTCCACTGATTTTGGACTAAAGTGAAAAGGGAACAAATATCCTGTTTTTTCAGGGGTATCTTCAATGGAACAACTACAACAATTTATATAGGCACCTTTAACACAGTAAAGGCAAAAACGTGCCAAGGCACTTCACAGGAGCAATTATCAGTCACGGTCTGTCTGAGCCACACAAGGCAATATTAGGGCAGATGGATTGGTCAAAGAGGCAAGTAAAAATAAAGTCACCACAGTCCCAGATGATCCCAGATGATTCACCTGAGGAAGGAGCAGTGCTCTGAAAGCTAGTGATTTGAAACAAACCTGTTGGACCTTAACCTGTTGTAAGACGTCTTACTGTGCTCACCCCAGTCCAACGCCGGCATCGCCACATTACAGATGATCATAGGCAGCTTTAGCCTTCTGTGGGATCACCGCACCTCAGACGAGGGGAAAGGTTGAGAAGATGGGGCCTTCATGAATAACCTCAGCTGGTATGGGGAATTGAACCCACGCTGCTGGCCTCGCTCTGCACCATGAACCAGCTGACCATCCAACTAAGCTAAACTCCTTTCAGAGTTCAGCCATTTTAACGCGACTGTATTTAAGAAAATAACTCAGTCAGTAAATCAATGTTACTCAAAACCGAGCTTTCAAATTGGAATGGAGTACTGGGAGCACAACAATATTCAACAAAGCCAATCCAAGCCCATTTTAACTAAGGAAGTCTAGGAGCATAGCTCCTCGGTGTGATCAGCTCATTGCAAAAGAACCAAAAACCAAGGACATCATTAACACTCTTATCTCCTTCTTATCTCTTATCTTATGTTCTTATCTCCTTCTCAAGGGGCAGCACGGTAGCATTGTGGTTAGCACAATTGCTTCACAGCTCCAAGGTCCTAGGTTCAATTCCCGGCTTGGGTCACTGTCTGTGCGGAGTCTGCACATTCTCCCCGTGTGTGCGTGGGTATACTCCGCGTGCTCCGGTTTCCGCCCACAGTCCAAAGATGTGCAGGTTAGGTGGATTGGCCATGCTAAATTGCCCTTAGTGTCCAAAATTGCCCTTAGTGTCCAAAATCGCCCTTAGTGTTGGGTGGGCTTGCTGGGTTATGGGGATAGGGTGGAGGTGTGGACCTTGGGTAGGGTGCTCTTTCCAAGAGCCGGTGCAGACTCGATGGGCCAAATGGCCTCCTTCTGCACTGTAAATTCTATGATAATATAAATCAATTAGTTCTGACAATTATGTACATGAATTAATCATCAGTCTGGCAAGAGTGTCATCATTACAAAATTCACAATCTATAAAGCAGCAATATCACACATCAGAAACCCAACAATCACAGACATGAATACAATTAATGTCAAGACAGAGACCAACACCATACCAATTACTCATAGCTCACAGCCATTACCACTGTCACCGTCACCAACACACTGTATGAAGCAGTTTATACACAGACCTGAATGAAAACAACGTCAAAATAAAACACAGTCACCCCCACCCCCCACAATGGATGGGTGTAAAGTACAAATGGAAGTTAATCAGAAGCAGTACGAGATGATGGTAGAAAAGTGTACGGCCAGCTCAATCATTAAAAGCCCAAAACATTCATCAAACTGAAGATTAGTTTTTTTTGAAGGATGATATTCATTCAGTATCTGACAGGTTGGTCTTAATTCATATCGTCATTTATATTGTGATATTGTCACACTTCTGCACATCTAAATGAAAGATGAATGTTCCTCGTGTGGTTGGGAATATTCACTCAGAAATAATTAACAGTTAATCTTGACATTCAAGATACATTTTAACGAGCAGGGTTTCGTTAGAATTGCGCAGTGGTGAACTAGCTTCTAGAACATGGTTTTGGGCAGCACGATGGCGCCGTGGTTAGCCCTGCTGCCTCACGGCGCCAAGGTCCCAGGTTCGATCCCGGCTCTGGGTCACTGTCCGTGTGGAGTTTGCACATTCTCCCCGCATTTGCTTGGGTTTCGCCCCCACAACCCAAAGATGTGCAGGCTAGGTGAATTGGCCACGCTAAATTGCCCCTTAATTGGAAAAAAATGAATTGGATACTCTAAATTTATTTTTAAAAAGAACATGGTTTAACTGCCAACTTGAGCTGATGGTCTGTGGTCACACCTCGGGCACCACCGCCCTGAAGGCAACTGACTGAAATAGGCAAATATTGATACTTGTATCTCTTTGTTAATTCCTAGGGTCAGAGAACAATTGTAGCCATTGAATCTCTTTTTGTATTGCATCGGAAATATAGTATGACATTTCAAATAGTATCGCATTACCTGCAAAATCCACAGTAATAAAGAAATAGATTGGAAGTCTTGTATCTAATGTGACTCTGCCAGTATAATAGTGCCAAATTTCAAGTGGCGTCTTGAACGTATTAAAAAAGACCTATAAAATCAGCAGCAGTAAATAGCCTCTAATTGACCAAAGGCCGTACCTATTTACAGTAATAAGACTCTGTGCCCATAAAGGGATAGGCCAATTAAACATGGATTTGCGTCTGCAGAATAATTGACACGCCGCATGTAACACTCCTGCTTGGTTTGACAGATCCGCTAACAACATAAAACAACAGAGCTGATATGAGGCACTAACACCTTCGCTCAAACACACAACTAGCAAGCATTGGCAGGGACCTCTTGTTGCTGGACTATTCAATCTGCTGTTATTTTCCTTTTTAATGTTCGCTCCCGAAGATGTACACCGTGATAATGAGCGTTGGAAAGTTGTTTGGTAAGATGTGGAGGGGCGGTGGATTCCGGTTGACACTAATCTTTCTCTCACTAAAAGTTTCCACGTGTATAATTTCCAATCAAGGACACAGGGCAGCTAGCAGATGCAACTTCTGTTCGCAAAGTCCCTAGTTTTCTGTCCCCAACTTCAGTCTTTCATTTTGATACCACACTGCTGACCACATTCACTACCCTCCATTCTTCATTAGATCTGTCCTAACGTAAAGGTTAATACAAGATTTACACAAACCTTTCTCTGTTTGTCATAAAGGGAGCTCTGTTTATCTTGAGAATGGGAAGACGAATCACTGAGGCCTTGGTCATAGGCAGTGTTAGCCGAATGCCGACATTTCTTCTGCGGAATTTAAAAAAGTTCAACGTTAAATAAAAATCTAGGGTTTTTCTTTACACCAAAGTAAGTCCTGTACAGCAAACTGCTTTCGTGGAGGTTTTTTCTTTAAAAAAAGAATTTCCCTGCTCCCAATTTTTTCTGAGGTTCAGTTGCATGTGCAACAATTGGTTGCCTTATTGGGGTGGTCATCATGGTGTGACACTGCCTGAAGCAGGCGGTTTGAGTTCTACCCAGTCGTCACTCTACACCCACACCTGCATTTGCTAAAGTAGATCACAGATCAGGAGCAGGAAACCTGGCTGAATTTCCCCTTCTTTGTTGAGGTCTCCAAAATCAATTGCAGCACCCAAACCCCATTCTGACTACCAGCAAGTAACTACACAACAGTCTGAAACTAGTCAACATCCTGCTCCATATGGCTCCATTACACTGTCCAAAGCGGAGTTCTTACTTTCAGTGGCTCTGGATGTCCTGCCAGATGGTGACGGGCGGAGTGTGACACTGAAAGAATAGAATGCATGCAACTTACATCCTGTTTATATTGCGGATCTGGCATCAGGCAGTAAGTAATACAACACTCATGTGGCATCAAACCTGTTTGGAGAAGCAATGGGGACCATCACAGTACAGAGAGGCAGGATTATAAACAGACCGGGATACCTCAGCAGCAACACGGGCGTCAGTGACAGAGACCAGAACAATAAAAATACAATCACCAAAACAAATCAGTCTGAATGGCTCCCGTCTCAGCACACCCTTCCAACACCAACACCAACATGTCCGGCCATTGAGGATCAGTCACAAACAACTGTGCAAGTGAAAATTTCCAGATGCTTAGAATCATAGAATTACAGAAGGAAGCCATTTGGCCCATCAAGCCTGTGCAAGCTCACTGAAAGAGTCATCCAACTAACCCCTCAAAGAAAAGTAATGATTCCTGAAAGAAAACAAATTTCAGCTGCGACTCACTTGGTAGCAGTGACTCCTGCGTCAGAAGGTTGTTGGGTCATGGCCAACTCCAGGTATATATCTTGAGCGTAAAATTCAGGTGAACAGTCCATTACACTACTGAGGGAGTGCTGCACTGCCAGAAGGTACTGCCTTTCTGTTGGTACATCAATCCGAGGCCTGCTGCCCTCTCAACTGGGCGAAAAGATCACATTGCACCATGTTGGAAATGATCAGGGCAGTTCTCCCCGGTGTCCTAGTCAAAGTCTATCCCTCAACCAACCCTGAAAAATGGATTATAACCTCATTACAGTTTGTGGGAGCATACTGCGCACAAATTGACTGCCTAATTTCCTATGTTACAACAGTGACACCTGTACACAAAAAGTGCTTCACGGCTGTAAAGTGCTTTGGGATGCCCTGAACGTATGAACAGTGATATATAAATGCAAGTCTTTCTTTTGTGACTATTTTCCTACTTTTGAGGTAACGTTGAAAAATATTTTTTTCATGTCACCTTCTATAAAAGGCAGTGCTTCATCAAAACGTGTTTTCTCTCTTGGACAAATTGAAACATCCTGCTAATCAATCGACCCTATATGATCCCATAATAAAAGCAAATTACTGCGGATGCTGGAATCTGAAACCAAAGAGAAAATGCTGGAAAATCTCAGCAGGTCTGGCAGCATCTGTAGGGAGAGGAAAGAGCGAATGTTTCAAGTCCAGATGGCCGCTGTGACAAAGGATCATCTGGACTCGAAACGTTAGCTCTTTTCTCTCCCTACAGATGCTGCCAGACCTGCTGAGATTTTCCAGCATTTTCTCTTTGACTAATATGATCTAATATGACTAATAATATGACTAGCTTCAAGAGTGGCTTAGAGAAGGGCAAGGATTTGTCAATCAGCAGGATAATCGGGGCTTATTATAGCATCGATAGCTCAGTGGGTAAGTACATCCTTAACTGAAGAACTCCACAGAGGGAGGAGGAACTGGTCACTGCCAAGATGACAAGATTGACCTTGGTGCTTCCAGTTTAAGATGCAAAGTGGGAAAATACAAAAATCAGCCAGGGTCCCAGTTCCGCATCACGGTGCAGCGGCTCGCCCCTGGCAGAAATACATCTGGAATTTGGGAGAGCACTGGGGTTGTGATGCCAACTGTAGGCAAATAGCTTGTTGATGCCCACTGTCTTGGCTTCAGCAAGAACAGAAAAAGGTTATAGAGACACTGGAGAAAGATTTGCAGGAATAATACCAGAACTGAGACATTATAACTGTCAGGAAAGATTGAACTGACTCGCTTGCTTTTAAACAGTCGAATAAAAGTTATGAAAATTATGAAGGGGTGGCTTTAATAGGGTAAACAGGAGAAACCTATTTAGCCAGAGAAGGATTAGAATGTGGATGGTTGAGGATAATAGCGTGGATGCATTTGAAGGGAAATTCAATTAGCGCACGAGGGAAAAATGAACCGGAGGAATGAGATGAAGATGGACAGGAAGAGACTCAAGTGGAGCATAAACAATAGAATGGTCTTTTGCTGTGCTGTACATTCAATTTATTTTCATTTAATAATTGTCAGATGTACAAGGCATCAGAGTGCTGCCACACCGAAGCGAGAGAGAGAGAGAGAGGAGGGGAAGCGGGTGAATGAAAATATGAGGAGTAAAAAATAATTATGCATTGTTACAGACCAAATCTTTGGGGTTCACATGTTGTTAATTGACCTGAAAAGCTTTGTTGCTGCAGTTATGTTGAATCTCCTGTGTCTGTGCTGCAGGCCTCTTAACACCCAGCCATCTGGTAGTCTGTACGCAATGAATAGGAAATGGTTTGGCATTTTGGAATTCAAAGATAATAAATGGACTCAGATACAAGCTTCAAGAGAATAAACAGGTTTCGCTGCAGATGGTGGGGTATGGCAGTCATTAATCTCAAGACAGCCACATCTTCCAGCAGATACTTTGCAGATACACTCCCATGTATGTTCCCAAGTCACTTTGCTCTGCTCCCTTTTCTTTTCAATCACTCTCTCAAAGTCATGCATTCATCATCAATCTGCCCTGCAGCAAATAAGTAGTTCATTCATAGCGCAGGGCTCATACACACACACACACAAATCAGCAGAGGCTTCAAATGCACTGCTCAAGGAGGTCCCTGGTTCATTCCCCTGTTCGGTGCCAAGTTAGCTGAACTTGGGCTTGATTGTCCTCAGGGGGGATAAACCATGGTTCTCTGCCCTTGTTGCCAATTCTGCGATCAATGCTGGAGAATTGACATATGTTGAGGGGTGGAGTAGGGGAACAGATGAAAATACAATCAACTCTCATACCTCTCCACAGAGTCAATCTGTAGACTTACACAGGAAGAAAGAGCAAGGTCTAGGTACTAATGTTTGTGCGTACGCACCAACATTAAATTAAATCCTAGGGAGCTTCAGTGACTCCATTCCACACTCCATCATGCAGCCAAGTGCAGCCTTGGCTGGGATCTGTTGACTTATCAAAGGCTGGGAATCAACCCAGGGAACCCGGCCATGCACAGGGTTCCAAACTCAAACTGAATTCACACTCGCGTGTTGTGGATCCAGCTCAGATGGGCCAAATCTTTAGCCAGGCGGATATTCCAATTGAAACAATCTGCCTCCAGTAATTCAGTTCGAGTGCACGTGTTTCAAGGCGCAAGTGTCTGAGACATTGTTGTCATCCCACTGTGACCGGTCTCTTCCTACCTTCGTTGCGACCCTAGCTCCACAATCTGTGAAGAACGCCATATCCCCTTTTGCAAGGCCTCCCCACCAACTTCCGTCATCCGCCATTGGCGACCAGTCTTCAGCCGCCTCGGCCCCAATCTCTGGGAATTTCTGCCTAATGCTCTCCCCATGTCGTTCATGCTTTTAAGATGCTCCTTCGAACCTACCTCTTTGGTCAAGCTTTTCCGATACTTGTCCTAGCATCTCCTCGCTGGATCGGTGTAAAATTCCATCATTCTAGTCCTTAAAAAGAGCCTAGGGATGTTTTACTACAGTAAAGATGCGGAGAAACAACCTGCATTTATATTGCACCTTCGGCATAGTTAAATGACCCAAGGCACTCCACATGAACATTATCAACAACATTTTCTGCAAAGCCATACAAGAAAATAATGGGGCTGAAATACAAAAGTTTTGGTCAGAGATGTAGGTTTTAAGGAGCATTAAGGGGTAAAATGGAACGAGAGGTGGAGCGGTTGAGATTGGAAATTCCAGAGCTTGAGAATTCCAGCTTGGGAATTCCAGAGGTGGAGAAGTTTAAGAAATAGAGGCGGAAAGTTTTAGGGTAGGATTTCCAGAGCTTGGCCTAGCAACTGAAGACAAGGGTAACAATGGCGGAACAGTTAATGTCAGAAACGCATGAGGGGCTAGAATTAGTTGAATGCAGACATATCAAGAGATATCCGTAGATTACAGGGAGGAGCGAGGCCATGGAGGGATTTGGGGGAAAAAAGTGTGAGAATATTAAAATTGAAACGTTCCTTAATTTGGAGCCAATAGATCAGTGGGCACAGGGGTGATATGGGAATGGGACTAACTGCGAGTTAAGAAAAGGACAGCAGAGATTTGGAGAACCTCAAGTTCATGTAGGATAGAAAGTGGGTTTCAGCTGCAAATGAGCCGAGATTGGTGCAGAGTTGGAAGATGTTACGGAGATAAAAGCAGGCAGCCTTAGTGATGAAGCTGATAAGTGCACGGAAGCTCATCCCTGGGTGAAATATGTCACCATGTCATGAACAGGCTTGGACCGGTGTCAGGGACAGGGATGGACTCTGGGAATGGAGACTGTGGTAGAGACTGAAGGCAATGGCTTTAGCCTTCTCATTAATTAGCTGGAGAAAATCTCTGCTCATCCAGCACTGGATGCTGTTAAATACAAGTTGTTGTGTCACTGTATCACAGTCCACACTGAAAATCATCTGGCCAAATAACAATGCGCATTTTTTTTTAAATTTAGAGAACCCAAATCTTTTTTTTTTCCAATTAAGGGCCAATCCACCTGCCCTGCATATCCTTGGGTTGTGGGGGTGAGACACACGCAAACAAGGGGAGAACGTGCAAAGTCCACACGGACAGTGACCCGGGGTCAGGATCCTCGGCGCCGTGAGGCAGCAGTGCTACAATGTACATTTAACATTCCTGAGCTTACAAAGAAGCAGATATTTAGTGCATTTTAGTCAAGTGCCAAGGCTTTCTCCAGAACACAATTGCACTGCAATGAGGACACACACTTGGAACAGTTAATTCCTGTAAGGTACAGTATAAGGATAACAACGTAAAGAGGCCCTTAGGTGTCCTTCTAATAGTTGTTGAGAGCTTAGCCAAACAGGTCAAGACTCCACCAGGCTAAATACCATGTCTCAACCCAGGGTTCCTACAAGTAAGGCTACTACATTTGACATCAACACCGCTGGATTAGGGAGGGAAAATTCATGTAGCATTCCCATTCCGGGGCGGCATGGTGGCGCAATGGTTAGCACTGCTGCCTCACGGTGCCGAGGACTCAGATTCGATCCCGGCCCCCAGTCACTGTCTGTGTGGAGTTTGCACATTCTCCCTGTATCTGCGTGGGTCTCAACCCCACATCCCAAAGATGTGCGGGGTAGGTGGATTGGCCACGCTGCATTTCCCCTTAATGGAAAAAAATAATTAGGTACCCCATTTTAAAAAAGCATTCCCATTCCCGATTACTGTCCAGTAAACTTCGACAGAAGTGTGGACTTCAAGACCAATCTCTTGGTAACGCTTGTAGCCAAGTTGAAAGTGTTGCCCACTGGCCCAAGGGAATGGAGGATGATCATGGATCCTGCAGCAGCAATCACTCACATCTTCGAGGGTGAAGGATTGTGGAGAGGGGAAGTGGAGGAAGCTGGAAAGAGAGAATACAAAATATAACTGCCAGGTGTCTGCTTACCACTTTGTTGAAATGGTATTTGCAGTAGCCACAGTACTTCACGTTGTCAATTTCACAGCCCTGTTCTTCACACAGCAGGCCCGCCATCTGAGCACTGAGGAAAACATCACACGTCAGTTGCACACCTAGATTTCACAAACACCAAACCATGGAACATCCCAGGGTCAGCCGGCCACGCAGCGGCTCTTCAGCACATGCGAGGTCAAGGTCCCCACTGCTTGCTGTGCAACAGTGTTCAAGATGAACCTCACGTTGCCACCTCGCAAGTGTGAAAGATTGCAATTGCCAAGAAGAAACCTTTCACACAATCAATTATTTCATTTTGTTCAAAACCACATAGTATCCTGAACAAAAATGCACTCGCTCCAGTAATAACTTGCATTTGTAGAGCACCTTTAATGGAGAAAAACAACAGGAAGGCGCTTCACGGGAGCGTGAACAGATAACAAAATCTGATAACCCCTTTCCTCGTGCCCCAAGATGGCGAATCACAGATGCTGAACAGACGCTCTCTCCAGAGGGTCAGGAAAGCTTGGAATTGGGCCAGCATGTGGCGCAGTGGTTAGCACTGGGACTGCGGCGCTGAGGACCCGGGTTCAAATCCCGGCCTTGGGTCACTGTCCGTGTGGAGTTTGCACATTCTCCCCGTGTTTGCGTGGGTTTCGCCCCCACAACCCAAAGATGTGCAGGATAGGTGGAATGGCCATGCTAAATTGCCCCTTAATTGGAAAAAATGAATTGGGTACTCTATAAATTTATTTTTTTTAAAGTAGGAGCAGGCAAATTGGTGAACTATCTTTACTGCAATGTGTACACGCTAACACTTTATGCTGACAGCTAAAAGATTCCTTTCACAGTTCCATATCGATGTCGAATGGGCTTCCCACTGGACCAATGGTAAGCAATTCCCGTACCAGCCTCCCCGAACAGGCGCTGGGATGTGGTGACTAGGGGCTTTTCACAGTAACTTCATTTGAAGCCTACTTGTGACAATGAGCGATTTTCATTTCACTCTTTGTGTAATTTTGTGGAATGATGTTCAATAATTATTTCACGTTGTGTGTGTGTGTGTGTGTGCGTCTGTGTGTGTGTGTGTCTGTGTCTGTGTGTGTGTCTGTGTCTGTGTCTGTGTCTGTGTGTGTGTGTGTCTGTGTCTGTGTGTGTGTCTGTGTGTGTGTCTGTGCGTGTGTCTGTGCGTGTGTCTGTGCGTCTGTGTCTGTGCGTGTGTCTGTGTCTGTGTCTGTCTGTGTGTGTGTGTCTGTGTGTGTGTCTGTGTGTGTGTCTGTGTGTGTGTGTCTGTGTGTGTGTGTCTGTGTGTGTGTCTGTGTGTGTGTCTGTGTGTGTGTCTGTGTCTGTGTGTGTGTCTGTGTCTGTGTCTGTGTGTGTGTCTGTGTGTGTGCGTGCGATCCAGGAGTTGAAGGTGAGTAAAGCGATTTTCATGCCGGAGAATTAAACACATTCAAGCATGCCCAGGCCAGTCGAGGAATGAAGCTTTCCAATAAGGTACCTCTGCACTGACCTCGGGCCACCAACATTGCCAAATCTTCTATGTGACACTTCTCAATTCCCTGCTCTGGCCAATCATCCGGTGTCACTAATCGGCTGCTGAGTGAAGGACGGATTTGTGCTGTGGGCCTAGAGGGCCTCGACTGTCTCAAATTAATTTCATCCTTAAAGCTTCTCTACCTGTTGTCAAGTGCCAGATTTGACTCCAGAGCACTAACACCAATTGCTGGGGGACGGCAGGGGTGGGGCTTGAGACCCTTCTGTGCGAGGGAGTGTGGGGTGAGTGCCAAGCTTGCATGGCAGGGCGAGGCCCCAGTTTGATTTTATCCCCTACGGCCGGACTCCCACGTGAAATGGGCTCGAACCTAGTAATTGTCTGGGACAGGAAAGGGGATTCCAGGGTTGGGGATGTGGGTTTGTGTGTGTGGGGGGGGGGGTTTGAGTCACTGCTGAGGACCCAAAGGACCAGCTCCTAGGTCAAGTACAGCAACAACTTACATTTATATAGTGCCGTTAAATGTATTAAAGCATCCGAAGGCACTTTGAGCTTTACCAATAAAGCATGAACGTGAGCAACATCAGGAGATATTCGGACCAAAGGTTTAAAAGTACAAATTTGTCAAGAAGGAGAGAGAACTGGAGTGAAGAGAGGCAGAGAGCTCGAGGCAAGGATTTTCCGAGTTTGGGGCACGGATGGCTGAAGGGACGGTCATCAATGGCGGAATGGTTAAAATTAGGGATGTGGGGGCTGCACGTGGCACAATAGTTAGCACTGCTGCCTACGGCCCCGAGGACCCGGGTTCGAATCCCGGCTCTGGGTCACTGTCCGCGTGGAGTTTGCACATTCTCCCCGTGTCTGCATGGGTTTCACCCCCACAACCCAAAGATGTGCAGGGTAGGTGGATTGGCCACGCTAAATTGCCCCTTAATTGGAAAATAAAATAATTGGATACTCTAAATTTTAAAAGAAATTGGGGATGTGCAGGAGACCAAAATTGGAGGAGTGCAGAGAGCCAGATCCAATTTGATGTTTTATGATTGGTGTGAACCTCCCCGTATCACTGTCACCTGCTGCTCCGTCCACCAATATTGGTCCCATTTAATCCACGAGATTCTGGACTTTTGAGTTCACATTGCACTCCTCCAATTCTGGCAGAGGTCTCGGAGGGCTGTAGAGTTGGAAAGATTACAGAGATGGAGGCATTGAGGGGGAGATGGAGGGGTGGAGGGTGTGAGGGGGAGATGGAGGGGTGGGGGGTGTGAGGGGGAGATGGAGCGGTGGAGGGTGTGAGGGGGAGATGGAGGGGTGGAGGGGGAAGATGGAGGGGCGGAGGGTGTGAGGGGAAGGCCATGGATGAATTTGAAAACAGAGGTGACAATTTTAAAATTAATGAGTTGCTGGCCCGAGGGTTATTGAGCACAGGTGCGCTGGGTGAGGTACCTGGTGCCCTCACAGGGCAAGGGAGGCCTACGTTTTATTTCTGCGGCTGCATATTGGAAGTATTCTTTTTGAAATACCTAACCTGACACTGTTCTGGCCTTCCATCCGGCTACCACAGGTCTGTTGAGGTCCTGTTCAAACCATCAATTAAAATAGCAGAGCCAGGAGCCAATCACGTCATTGGAGCCCAACCAGAGAGGAGGCCAGTGGGTAGTACCCTGCCCCTGAGCTGGAATCTCTGGGTTCAAATCACACTCCAGGACTTGATGGCCAAGAAAGGTGTGTTCATAACTCGGCCGAACAGGTATCAACTTGCAAATCTTTCCATCATATGGGTGAAAGTGATTAAAGGATATTTTTTTTGGGGGGTGGGGGGGCATGAATTGATCAGTTGCACACAAGGTGGCTCCTACTTAGAGAGTTGGTGTTAGGCCCTTTTTACCCAGTAAACAGGTCCTTTGGTGGGGAGTAGAATGAAGCAAGTGAAGTTTGTTGGTTTCAGAAGTCTGAGAACACGCGCGAACAGACTCAAAAACAGCTTCTTCCCCACGTCACCAGACTCCTAATTAATCCTCTCATGGACTGAACTCATTAACACTACACCCTGTATGCTTCATCCGATGCCAGTGCTTATGTAGTTACATTGTATATGTTGTGTTGCCCTACTATGTATTTTCTTTTATTCCCTTTTCTTCCCATGTACTTAATGATCTGTTGAGCTGCTCACAGAAAAATACTTTTCACTGTACCTCGATACACGTGACAATAAACAAATCCAATCCAATCCAATCCGATGTGTGATATCGGCGGGTTACAACACAAGGCTCAAATCGAACAAAGCCCCTGCTCTAATTCAGAGGACCCTCATGGCACAATGAAGGAAAATGAACCTCCCGGTGTCATCAACACCCTCCCAATTCCCAACGGAGCCGTTAATGGAGTTCATCACTGGTGAATTCAAGAAGCAGAGGCAGGAGATGCGGGAGGGCATGTCTCCTCCCTACCCTCCCATTTAGCACAGTGGGTAGCACTGTTGCTTCAGAGCTCCAGGGTCCCGGGTTTGATTCCCGGCTTGGGTCACTGTCTGTGTGGAGTCTGCACGTTCTCCCAGTGTCTGGGGGGGGGGGGTTTCCTCCGGGTGCTCCTGTTTCCTCCCACAAGTACCGAAAGACGGGCTGTTAGGTGAATTGGACATTCTGAATTCTCCCTCTCTGTACCGAACAGGTGCCGGAGTGTGGCGACTAGGGGATTTTCACAGTAACTTTGTAACTTCATTGCAGTGTTAATGTGAACCTCCTTGTGGGCAGCACGGTGGTGCAGTGGTTAGCACTGTTGCCTGGGGCGCTGGGGAACCCGGTTCGATCCCGGCCCCAGGTCGCTCTCTGTGTGGAGTTTGCACATTCTCCCCGTGTCGGCGTGGGCTTCACCCCCACAACCCAAAGATATGTAGGGTAGGTGGATTGGTCGCGCTAAATTGCCCCTCAATTGGAAAAAAAATGATTGGGCACTCTAAATTAAAAAAAAAAATTTTTTTAATGTAAGCCGCCTTGTGACAATAAAGATTATTAATTTAAAAATTATTAAAGATGAAGTGGGAAGAAGAATTGGTCTTGGCACTGGAGAGAGGGGCCGGGAGTGAGATTTTGTATACAATTTAAAGTTGCCCATGGGGCGCACATGGATAGAGCACACGAGTGGGTAGTTTCCCGATGTGGAGGACAGGTGTGAGCGGTGTTTAAGGGGCCCAGTGAACCACTTGCACATTGTCTGGTCCTGTCCAAAACTGGTTGCGTTCTGGGCCTTGGTTTTTGAGACCATGTCGATGGCCGCGGGGGGACGGTTGGAGCCGTGCCCATTGGTGGCGATTTTTGGGTTGTCGGCTTTGCCGGACCTTCCGGAGGAGAGGAGGGCCGATATCTTGTCCTTCGTCCCTCTGATTGCCCGGCGGCGAATCCTGCTGGGATGGACCTTGGCGGTGCCACTTAGGGTCTCGGCCTGGTTGGGAGATGTGGCAGAATTTGTGCGACTAGAAAAGATTACATTTTTAAATTTAAAAAAAATAAATTTAGAGTACCCAACTCAGGGGCAATTTAGCGTGGCCAATCCACCTGCCCTGCACATCTTTGGGTTGTGGGGGCGAAACCCACGCAGACACGGGTAGAATATGCAAACTCCACACGGACAGTGACCCAGAGCCGGGATCGAACCTGGGACCTCGGCACCGTGAGGCTACAGGGCTAACCCACTGCGCCACCGTAGAAAAGATTAAATATGCCCTCAGGGGGATCGGAAGATGGGTTTTACTCAAGGTGGAGGCCGTTCATCGCTGTCTTTGAAGACTTGTTTGGGGGGTGGTTAGCAGGGTTGGGGGGTTAGCAGGGTTGGGACTTCCGCGGTTATAATAGTTTGTTAGTTTGCAAAAACAAAAAATGATAAACTGTAATATATCGGAGTGTTTTATTTCGGTGTTTGTGGAAATACTTGCATTTTTTTGAATAAAGTATATATTCTTCGAAAATGAATGACTCAAAAGGCCAGGCCTCCGGTTTCTATGCCACCTGCTCTGATTCAGAACCTTCCTCCTTACCCTACCCACCGTGGAGGTAAGGGTGCTGCGGGTCAGGCCTGCCTTCAGACAGCGAATGGGAGAAGTCGCCCAATCTGAATACTTAAAGGGGATCCCATCAGCTTGGGGGGCTGTGCCCTCGTCACCAATTTCAGTCCATCAGAGTATGAAAGGAGTGAAAAGGTCCACTGCTCTGTATGGACCGCACCCCCTTACCTGGCTAATATAGGGAGCCAGCTCCATGACAGCAAAGGTCAGTGCCCCCCCCCCCCCCTCCCCCATGAACCCTGACATTTCAAGAATAATAAAAATGTACGACACAGGACCAGGTCATTGGGCCAAACTAGTCTGTACAGGTGTTAGTAATGCATTCTAGTCTCCTCTCATTCCAGCAGTACAACATATCTTTATATTCCATCTTACTCTTGTGTGCGCACCTTGTTTCAATTTTTAAACTATCTAAACTATTTGCCTCAACCACTTCCTATGGTAGCAAGTTCCACATTCTGTTTTTGATAAATTTAGAGTGCCCAATTATTTTTTTTCCAATTCATGTACATAATTGTCAGAACTAATTGATTTATATTATCATAGAATTTACAGTGCAGAAGGAGGCCATTTGGCCCATCGAGTCTGCACCGGCTCTTGGAAAGAGTACCCTACCCAAGGTCCACACCTCCACCCTATCCCCATAACCCAGCAAGCCCACCCAACACTAAGGGCGATTTTGGACACTAAGGGCAATTTTGGACACTAAGGGCAATTTAGCATGGCCAATCCACCTAACCTGCACATCTTTGGACTGTGGGCGGAAACCGGAGCACGCGGAGTAGACCCACGCACACACGGGGAGGATGTGCAGACTCCGCACAGATAGTGACCCAAGCCGGAATCAAACCTGGGACCCTGGAGCTGTGAAGCAATTGTGCTATCCACAATGCTACCGTGCTGCCCGTAGACACAAGGGTCCTCAGCTCCGTAGACACAAGTTCCACATTCTAACTACTGGGAACAGAGACATTTCTCTTTAAACTCCCATTGGATTTCCCAGTAACTATCTTGTATTTATGGCAGCTTTTAAATGTTTAATTCTTCCACAAGTGGCAACAACCTCTCTTCATCTACCCTGTGTGGCTTTGTTTCTCTAGTTTTACGGAATGTATATTCCTTTGAGCTTCTTGAGGTGAACAGTGTCTCGAGTCATCACCTTTATGTTGGCAGGGCGAAAACAGGGCTCCTCGGGGTGGAAAAGGTTCCAGTGATTTTTCAAAAAATATTCTCACCAAGTGACATGGAACGCCTGCCGACATCCATGCCGGTTGCAGGTCATGCAGGCTCCCGTGGCAGCTTTACTCTCCCGACCTTGTTCTTCGCAGAGGTAACAGGTCTAAAATCGGAACAGAAAAGGAAGCTATTAATCATCACCTTAACTCTCAACACCTTAACTCTCAACACCTTAACTCTCAACACCTTAACTCTCAACACCTTAACTCTCAACACCTTAACTCTCAACACCTTAACTCTCAACACCTTAACTCTCAACACCTTAACTCTCAACACCTTAACTCTCAACACCTTAACTCTCAACACCTTAACTCTCAACACCTTAACTCTCAACACCTTAACTCTCAACACCTTAACTCTCAACACCTTAACTCTCAACACCTTAACTCTCAACACCTTAACTCTCAACACACAAGTTTCATTTCCAGTCGTGCCATTGGTCCAGAAGAGTAGATATTGGGCATGTCACGTACTCAACAGCTTCTCGTGCAGAATGCTCATCAAAACCTACATCCGATAATAGCTACATCACAAAACTGTCCTCAATTCAACCACTAAATTATCAAAACCACAACATCATGGGGAACGAGAGAGTCACATTTTCCACCACGTTTCCTGTCACATTTCAAAAATTATTTCATTAGTTGTGAAGTGCTCCGAATTTAAGAATGGTATTATAGAAATGAGAGGCACCCTTTCCGTTTCACTGGTCTGTTGGCGATCACTGTTCTGGGGAGCTTAACTTCACCATTCACTCTTTATATAAATAAATTTTAGAGTATCCAATTCTTTTTTTCCCAATTAAGGGGCAATTTAGCGTGGCCAATCCACCTAACCAGCACATCTTTGGGTTCTGGGGGTGAAACCCACGCAGGCATGGGGAGAACGTTCAAACTCCACTCAGACAGTGACCTAGAGCTGGGATCGAACCTGGGTCCTCAGCGCCGTGAGACAGCAGGGCTAACCCACTGCGTCAACATCTCACTCTACACTTGACCGGGAAAAGCTTGGAAGTATTTAATTCCCCAACAATCGAATTGCTGCCCTCAACTTCGACTCATCAAAATTCATTCTTGCACAAAAAAGAAAACTGAAGTCATCAGTGAAAGGTGTTCCAAACATATACAAGCTCATTTCCAGTCGCTATTGGTCGTTAACAAGTAGCTTTGGGGATCACCAACCCAACAACTTAAATCTTTAAAACAGGTCCCAGTACAGTCTCCTCCACGCCTCACTGTCGCTCACTGCAAAACTGTCAGTGAACAATTTATTTTACTCTTTCACGTTATGCAGCCATTGCTGGCTGTATCAACCTTCATTGCTCATCCCGAGTTGCCCTTGAGAAGGTGGTGGTGAGCTGCCTTCTTGAACGGCTGATTCCCTGTGGTGTAGGTACACCCACAGTGCTGTTGGAGAGGGAGTTTCAGGATTTTCACCCAGTTTTTCCCACCATCAGTGTCTGAGGAGGGGTTGGGGGGGGGGGGGGGGGGTGAGGTGAATTTCCTATACAGCCAATCAGACACCAGCATTAACAAAATTTGACACCAGGCCACAATAAGGTGGTGTCGGGACAAGTGCCTAAAGGAGGCTGGTAAATGCGGTTATGACTCCATCAGTGGGGCGGGTGCCAGAGGTTGTTGTCTCAAAGAACAAAGAAAAATTACAGCACAGGAACAGGCCCTTCGGCCCTCCAAGCCTGCGCCGATACAGATCCTCTATCTAAAACTGTCGCCTATTTTCTAAGAATCTGTATCCCTCTGCTCCCTGCCCATTCATGTATCTGTCTAGATACATCTTAAATGACGCTATAGTGCCCGCCTCTACCACCTCCATCGGCAATGCGTTCCAGGCACCCACCACCCTCTGCCTAAAGAACTTTCCACGCATATCTCCCTTAAACTTTTCCCCTCTCACCTTGAACTCGTGACCCCTAGTAATTGAGTACCCCACTCTGGGAAAAAGCTTCTTGCTATCCACCCTGTCTATACCTCTCATGATTTTGTAGACCTCAATGAGGTGTCCCCCTCAACCTTCGTCTTTCTAATGAAAATAATCTTAATCTACTCAAACTCTCTTCATAGCTAGCGCCCTCCATACCAGGCAACATCCTGGTGAACCTCCTCTGCACCTTCTCCAAAGCATCCACATCCTTTTGGTAATGTGGCGACCAGAGGTGTACGCAGTATTCCAAATGTGGCCTAACCAAAGTCTTATACAACTGTAACATGACCTGCCAACTCTTGTACTCAATACCCCTTCCGATGAAGGCAAGCATGCTGTAGGCCTTCTTGACCACTCTATCGGCCTGCGCAGCCACCTTCAAGGTACAATGGACCTGAACACCCAGATCTCTCTGTACATCAATTTCCCCAGGGCTTTTCCATTTACCGTATAGTTTGCTCTTGAATTAGATCTTCCAAAATGTATCACCTCGCATTTGCCCAGATTGAACACCACCTGCCATTTCTCCAGCCAACTCTCCATTCTATCTATATTCTGCTGTATTCTCTGACAGTCCCCTTCACTATCTGCTACTCCATCAATCTTAGTGTCATCTGCAAACTTGCTAATCAGACCACCTATACCTTCCTGCAGATCATTTATGTATATCACAAACAACAGTGGTCCCAGCACAGATCCCTGTGGAACACCGGTGGTCACAGTTCTCCATTTTGAGAAACTCCCTTCTACTCCTACTCTCTGTCTCCTGTTGCCGAGCCAGTTCTTTATCCATCTAGCTAGTACACCCTGAACCCCATGAGACTTCACTTTCTCCATCAGCCTACCATGGGGAACCTTATCAAATGCTCTCTATGGATGCAGAGAAGGCTTTTGATCGGGTGGAGTGGAGGTATTTATTTGAGATCTGGGGTAGGTTTGGGTTTGGCCCGAAGTTTGTGGCGTGGGTGCCTCTGTTGTATATGGCCCCGGTGTCAAGTGTACGTACAAATGAGACGAGTTCACGGAGTTTTGGGCTGCACCGTGATACGGGACAGGGGTGTCTGCTGTCGCCGTTATTGTTCGCACTGGCGATGGCCCGCAGAGGGTCAGTGAAGTGGCGGGGGGGGGGGGGGGGGGGGGAGACAGGGAGCACCGGGTGTTGTTGTACGCGGACGACCTGTTGTTGTTTGTGTTGGACCTGCTGGAGTGTATGGGTAGGAAGGGCATATAGGAGAGGTTTCGAGCCTTCTCTGGGTATAAGTTTAATGCTGGGAAGAGTGAAGTATTTCCGGTGAATGCGGGTTGGGGGGCAACATGAGGGTGTTGCCATTCAAGGTAGCGAGGGCAGGATTCAGGTGACGAGGGAATGGGTTACGACACACAGGTGGGATTTGACAATGTTGGTGGAGGAGAGTCAGGGGGATTTTAAGAGATGGGATACATTACACCTGACACTGGCAGGGAGGGTGCAGATGACAAAGATGAACGTGCTGCCAAGGTTCCTGTTTGTTTTCCAGACCAGCCCGATCTTTCTCCCCAAGATCTTCTTCGGGAAATTGGAGAAAGTGATTTCAGCGTTTACACGTGCAGGGAAGGTGACGAGGGTAGAGAGACAGAAAGGTGCTCCTGAACCTACTGCAGTGTTACTGGGCGGCGAATGTGGAGAAGGTGAGGCGATAGTTTTGGGGGGGGGGGGGGGGATGGTGTGAGTCAAAGTGGAGGAGGAGTCCTGTAGGGGCTCCAGTCTGAGGGCTACGGTGACGGCTCCGCTACCACTAGCTCCGGGGAGCCCGGTGGTACGGTCAACGGTTAGGGCGCGGAATCAGCTGCGGAGATATTTAATTTGGAGGAGATGTCGGTGTTGATGAAACTGCCTGGGAATCATAGGTTTAAGCCGAGGGAGATGGATGGGATGCATGGGAAGTGGAGGAGGGCAGGGTTGGTGAGGGTGAGGAACTTAGACTCGGAAGGGAGTTTGAGGTCTGGATGAGCTGCGGGAGAGGTTTGAGTTGCCGAGGGAGTGTCAATTTAGATATATGCAGGTGAGGGACTTTGCGCGAAGGAATGGAGGCCATTTCCCAGTTTGCCAGAGTACACCTTATTGGAGCAACTGCTGCTCCTGGATGAGCTGGGGAGGGTAGGATTGGGATATATACGGGTGGTTGGGGGGAGTGGGGGCGCAGGTGGTGAGCATCAAGGACAAATGGGAGAAGGAGCTGGAGGGAGAAATAGACTGGGGACTGTGGTGCGAGGGGATGCGGAGGGTGAACTCACCTCCTCCTGTGCGAGGATGAGTTTGATTCAGTTCAAGGTGGTGCAGAGGGTGCATATGACCCACGTGAGGATGAGTGGGTTCTTCCAAGGGGTGGCCGATGAATGTGTGACGTGTGGGCGAATCACGCGCACATGTTCGTGGTTGCGAGAAGCTGGAGAGATACTGGGACTGGACTGCCAGAGCTTCTGGAGGGGAAGGGGGCGATGTTGTGGCCTTTACCTCTCCAATTGCCCGGCAAAGGATCCGGCTAAATTGGAGGCTGGGTACCGTGCCGGGGGTGGTGGCCTGGCTGGGGGACTTGTACGATTTTCTCCAGTTGGAAAAGATTAAATTTGAATCGAGGGAGTCAGCAGAGGGCTTGAAGACACGAGGGGCTTGTTTATGATGATGTTCGAGGAACTGTTTGTTGTAGGGGGGAGTAAAAAGGAGAAACATTGTACAAACTGTGGACTGAGAGTTTGCGGAGTGTATTTCTGTATATGTTGCTGTGTTTTACTCGTTTGGAATCAAATACATTAAAAAAAACAAGTGCCCAAAAGGACAATCAGAGGAGTGGGTCGGTGGCTTGGTGGCGCAGTGGGTTAGCACTGCTGCCTCACGGCGCCACCGTGCTGCCCCTTAAAGGACATTACTGAGATTTTAAAAAATAAATTTAGAATATCCGATTATTTTTTTTCCAATTAAGGGGCAATTCAGCGTGGCCAATCCACCTAACTTGCACATCTTTGGGTTGTGGGGGGCAGCATGGTGGCGCAGTGGGTTAGCACTGCGGCCTCACGGCGCCGAGGTCCCAGGTTCGATCCCAGCTCTGGGTCACTGTCCGTACAGAGTCTCCACGTTCCCCCTGTGTGCGCGTGGGTTTCCTCCAGGTGCTCCGGTTTCCTCCCACAAGACCCGAAAGATTGGATTGGATTTGTTTATTGTCACGTGTACCGAGGTTCAGTGAAAAGTATTTTTCTGCGAGCAGCTCAACAGATCATTAAGTACATGGGAGGAAAAGGAGTATAAGCTAAGTAAAAAGCGGATCTGTTGGGGAGAGCAAGCAGAGTGTCGCCTCGCTCCGGCGCCATGTTCTTGAGGTTTCTTGTTAAGTGAATTGGACATTCTGAATTCTCCCTCCATCTACCCGAACAGGCGCCGAAATGTGGTGACTTGGGGATTTTCACAGTAACTTCATGGCAGTGTTAATGTAAGCCTCCTTGTGACATTGATAAAGATTATTATGAGAAAACTACTGTTCATCTGAAGCCCCTTGGTTATGAACTCCCTTGAAGAGAGTTTTGGTAAGTTATTGATCTTTATCTAATGGTCTGTGCTGGAAATGTGCATCAGGAAGGACACGATAAGACTCCACTGACAGAAGGTCCAAAACCAAAGGCATTTGTAAAAGGAATGAGAGTCAAGAAGAGGAAATGCTTTTTTGAATTAATCAAAAAGTTATTTTGATCTGGAATGCAGTGTCTGAAAGAGAGCAGATTCAATTCTAACTTTCTAAAAGGAATTGGATAAATACTTGAAGGAGAAAGATTAGCAGGACAATGCAGGACGAAGAGGGATTAACTGGACAGTGCTTTGGATCAGCACAATGGATCAAGTGGCCTGTCTCCAACCACTATCGAGGCTTCACACACAAACAAAATAGTAAACTTGTGACTTACTAAACAAACCGCATGCCAAGAATTTGCATCATCAAGCGAGGAGAGAAAATAGGACTAGAATCTCGAGGAATTAGTCCGGTAAGAGGCAGCGAAACTGAAACTGACCAAAGATTCGAATGGGAGGGAGATTTTTGAACCCCACCTGCATTCAAGAGGGCATTAGGTGATAACTTGAGCAGGGACAACGTGCAGGGATATAGGCAAAAGGCAGGGGAACGGCACTAAGTCACAATGTCCGTTGGAGAGCCGGTGCAGACACAATGGACCAAATGGTTAATTTCTGCGTCATGACAACTCTGCGATTCTGTTTTTAATCAATGGTCCATCCAGCACCCTTATTTACAGATGGAAATTGGTTATGGGTTATGAAAATGGCATCATCCTTGCATGACACTACAACACCGGCATATCCCTCAGCATGGAGGGCATGGCGCCATTACCTTGTTGAAGCGTTCGTGTGGAACATACTGCAGCACAATGGGCTCCATACTGATAACATTGGCAAACTGCACCTCTGGTACGTACAGAGCACAGACTACGTGGGCCCAACCTACAGATAGGAGACAGAAATAGCAGCTTAAAGACGGGTATTGTACTGATTTTACCTTCAACAAAAAAAAAAAAAAAAAACTTTCATTTAGATCGCACCTTTCAAAACTTCAGGACTTCCTATAGTGCTTTACAACCAATGCGGTAGGTTTTACTTCGTCACTGTTGCAATGTGGGAAACGTGACAGCCAATTTTTGCAACGTCCCAACAAACAGCAAGGCCAGATAATCAGAGAAGCAGATTGACTGTTTTTGTGATCTCCAGCACCTGATCCAGCAGGAGGGGATAAAATTCCCCCGGCTCCTTCTTCAAAACAGTGCCACGAGAATCGTTACATCCAGCCGCGGGGCAGGCGAGATCCTGTTTAAACATTTCATCCAAAAAACAGCAGCTCAGATGCCCTCAGTACTGGCACCCGAAACGTCAGCCTAGATTATGGGCAGATGTAGGCGACAGGGTTCTCACCCATCACGTGGTACCCCCTGTGACCCGGGTCGTACGTCGCTACAACTCTGGTTTCTGAGCGAAGAGACAGCCCCGGACTCAGCTGAAGGTGATTCCGGCCCATGTGCTACATACCAGTCTAGGAGTACCCACTGGCAACACGACGGCCAGCTCTCCAGCTACACCAGTCAAGTTTGGTGTCAGCCCCGGGGCCGGGCTTTGCATCTGGAGGCAGAGGATGTGGCTGAGGTGCAGCTGATCTGTTTGGTAGCTCCCCCGTGGCCTCTATTCGCATTCCGATATAGGTTATTGGTCATATGCTCCAAATGGAGTGGCTGCTTCTGTGGTGCTCGAGAACACTTTTTAATCTTATCAAGCAAGGAGTGCATACTTTGTCTCTGGCCAACAAGGCAGCTTGTTTGGCCACCTTATGTTCAGGGAAAGGCTGAACATCATGTGGTCCACCCTCGCTCTGGTGGTTTACGGGAGCCAGTCAGTGCCCCTTCCCCTCATTGTTGTACAGGCAACGGCCCTAGCCTGTTGGGCCATGATTCGCGACACCAGCTGCAGTTGGATTGGCAGCATAGCCTCCTGTCTGGTGGTTTGTGTACGGTACTGAGCAAATTCCCGGAGGATTTCCAGTCGGGTTTGGGTACCACTAAGGAGGCCATGGCTAAAATCCAGGAAGCCCAGTCCCAATACTTTTGTGCCCACCTGGTTCCCTACGCTGGAGTGGAGAAGGTTAATACCAAACTTCAGGGTGGCACGGTGGCGCAGTGCTTAGCACTACTGTCTCACGGTACCGATGACCCAGGTTCGATCCCGGCCCCGGGTCCCTGTCCAAGTGGAGTTTGCACGTTCCCCCAGTGTCTGTGTGGGTCTCACCCCCACAACCCAAAGATGTGCAGGGTAGGTGGATTGGCCACGCTAAATTGCCCCTTAATTTGGGGAAAAAAAGAATTGGGTACTCTAATTTTATATTTTCTTTTAAAAAAAGAGACTGATCTTCAACGTTTGGAAAGTTTGGGCATTATTCAGCCAGTGCGCTTCGCTGATTGGGCGACACTGGTGGTCCCCATCATGAAGCTGAATAAGGCAGTCTGTCTCTGTGGAGACTGTAAATTGAGAATGAACACGGCTTCATGATTAGACCGTTACCCTTCACCTTGCATTGAGGATTTATATGCAACATTGGTCGGTGGCTGTACATTCACAAATTTGGACATGAGCAAAGCTTATCTACAGCTGGAGCTCGATAAAGCCTCACAGAGGTACGTCACCATTAATACGCACAAAGGACACCAGGAGTACACCCGGCTTCCGTTCAGAGTCTCCTCGGCGTGCACAGTCTTCCAGCGTGTCATGGGGAACACCCTGCATGGATTGCCGTGCGTTGCGGTTTTCTTGGATGGTGCGTTAGTCACAGGGGCCACGGAACAAGAACATTTGCAGAATTTCGAGGCGGTGTTGAAACGGTTTTCCGAATATGGGGTCCGCCTGTGCTGGGCAAAGTGCATGTTCCACCCGGAAGAAGTGGTATATTTGGGATATCGGGTGGACCGGGATGGCCTGCACCCAGTTGCCGAGAAGGCACCCGCTCTGCGAGACGCCACGGAACTTCGCTCTTTCCTTGGAATGGTGAATTATCATGGGCACTTTATTCCGAATTTGGTTATCACCCTCGCCCCCCCTCCACTTGCTTTTCAAAAAGCACCAGTCTTGGGATTGGGGCAAGGCCCAGGATATGGAGTTTAACGAGGTGAAGCGATGGTTATCTTCCTCAGGGGCGTTGACACATTTTGACTGCTCAAAATTGTTGTGCGTCACGTGCGGTGCTCTGCAGTATGGCATTGGGGCCATTTTGTCCCATCGAATGGACGGCGGCAGTGACCGTCTGATCGCTTTTGCCTCCCGGACGCTGGCTGTGGCCGAAAGAAGAATGCCCAGAATCAAAGAGAGGGTCTGGCAGTCGCATTTAGTATAAAACAAGTTTCCGGCCGCCATTTTTCTAACCTCACTGATCACAAGCCACTGCTAGGCCTCTTCCGTGAGGACAAGGCGGTCCCACCAATAGATTCTGCAAGGATTCGGCGCTTGATTTGGCTGCCTAAGAATACTCTTTCAAGCACGGCCCAGCGACCCAGATTGCGCATGCTGATGCATTGATGCTAATGTTTTCCCCTGCAGATCGAATCTGCAAACCCTCCTATTGCGGACAATGGGATTGCTGACTGTTTGCCAGTCATTGCCTCATGTATACGTGACTGGATGCAAATTGACCCGGTACTTGCCAAGGTGGGTCATCTGGTGCTGTTTGGTGGGCAGCATCGGTAGCTACCAGGGGCGTTGAAAGCTTTCTCCTCAAAATTGTTGGAGCCGACCATGGAGGACGGCATCCTCCAGTAGGGCACCAGGGTTGTTGTCCCAGCGAAGGGACAGGCTGTCGCGCTGAAGGACCTTCACAACAGACATCCTGGAGTGTCCAAAATGAAGAGGGTGGCGAGAGGCTATGTCTGGTGGCTGGGATTGGACGTGGATATCGAGATTTTGGCCGAGCAGTGCTCCATCTGTCAAGGGCACCAGAAGCTCCCCGTGGTGGCACCCCTACACCATTGGGAATGGCCAGGGTGCACTTGGGCCCACGTGCACGCTGATTTTGTCAGTCCCTTCTTGGGTTCCATGTGTCTTGTTCTGGTGGACGCCCACTCGAAGTGGCTGAAGGTCCACAAGATGGCGACGATCACCTTCCGAGCAACCATTGAGCGACTGCGCATCTCTTTTTCCACCCACTGAATCCCAGAGGTAATCGAGACTGATCAAGAGGTCTCTTTCAAAAGCGAAGAGTTTGCCGCTTTTATGAAGAGCAACGGGATTCACCACGTACCATCCGGCATCAAATGGTTTGGCAGAGAAAGCCATGCCAATGGTTAAACGGGAGCACAATAAATTGATATCCAGCTCAATGGACACAAGACTGGCAAAATTGTTATTTTCATATAGGACCAGGCCGCACGCAGTAACTGGGGTAACCTCCGCTGAGATGTTAATAGGTCGAAGACTTAGATCATGGCAGAGTTTGATTCTATCGAACAGCGACACAAAGATGCGTTGTAACCAAGATTCGCAATGGCATTGCCCAATTTGGCGTCAACCTCTTCACCACTTCACACCTGACAATGTGGTATTCATTCGTAACTTCAACAACGGTGCTCGCTGGGATTGTCATCCGTCAAAGGGGGTCAGTCTCTTACCAGGTTCGGAGTCAACTAATGAAACGACACCTGGATCAAATTCCCTCTCGGAGGTTGCTCCCAGTTGAAGTACCTCAAAAGAAGCTTGCCCTGGATCCTCCGGCTCCGTTGGCGAACCAGCGCCCCGTGACGCCTCCAATCTCTCTCGACGCCGACATGCCTGAAGTTGTCTCATCAGACTCCGAGATGGAGACACTGACCTCGGATGTCTCAGACGCCAATTCCATAGTTCAGCCGCCTCCTAACGATCATCTGCCCCATCGCTCCAGCCACCGACAGCATTCGCCTGTGTGGTATACGTCGACTGATTCAGCACATGAGCCCCATGAAGACTTGCCGGAGCTGAAGGCACTCTGATGTGCTCCACTTGTTCCTCCTTGCTCGTCTCATCGCTTTTCAAGGGGGTTTTCGGATTGGCAGCTGTGCACTGCTCAGCAGTGCCACCAGTGGTTGCTGCAGGTAATTCAGCCCACCAAGGTCCCGAATCACCTGTACACAGGCCTTGCCCCCACCCTGGAGCCTGCAAACAAAGCCATTGGGTTTGTGTTTCAACTTCCTGCAATGGTGGCTCCCTCGCCAGCCACTGGATGAATGGCATCGGGATAAGATCCTTATATGGGCATCAACTGTCCAATAAAGGGGCTCAATGAGGCAGGGCAGGAAAGCCACCCATTCGCCTTTGTGCCTCAGACTTAGAACATAGAACATACAGTGCAGAAGGAGGCCATTCGGCCCATCGAGTCTGCACCGACCCAGTTAAGCCCTCACTTCCACCCTATCCCCGTAACCCAATAACCCCTCCTACCCTTTTTGGTCACTAAGGGCAATTTAGCATAACCAATCCGCCTAACCTGCGCATCTTTGGACTGTGGGAGGAAACCGGAGTACCCGGAGGAAACCCACGCGGACACGGGGAGAACGTGCAGACTCCGCACAGACTAACCCAGCGGGGAATCGAACCTCAGACCCTGGCGCTGTGAAGCCACAGTGCTATCCACTTGTGCTATCGTGCTTATTCAGGGCGGAGGTGTGAAGGCGGCAGCGTCAGAGCTGCCACCCCTCAGCTCGATTAAAGGGCCCAGGCCACCAAACTTCCCACTGGGCAGGGCACAAGATTCCACCATACATCCTTAAAGTAGTGTCTGAAGCGGGGTTTGATGTCATGACTTTCTGACTCAAAGGTAAAAATGCCACTGACTGAGCCAAACATGACTTCCTCGCCACTCTCCGAATCTGCTTCAGTCTTTCCCATTGGATTAGCCCTATTGACGATCAATAACAGCCATTTCGGGCAGCTGTGCAACATCTGTACCAATCTGCGGCTGTTAAGCAGCTCCAGCATAGTCCACTGGCCACATTGGAGGTGATAGTTTTATTTTGAATACGGTGTGAGAAAAGGAGGCGGCCATTCGGCCCTTCGCCCTTTTCAATTATATCATAGCTGATCTGCTATGGGTTTTGTGTCCTTTAATACTCTTGCTGAACAAAAATCTAGCATCATTTTCAAATTTTCAATTTGCGTGGGTCTCACCCTCACAACCCAAATGTGTACAGCGTAAGTAGATTGGCCAACGCATCACACAAGCTTGCCACCTCCACATTGATTCTGTCTACACCTCCCACTGCCTCAGGAAGGCAGATAGGATTGTCAGAGACCCCTCCCATCCAGACATTGCCCTCTTCCAGACCCTTCCATCAGGCAGACGGTACAGAAGCCTGAAGACCCGCACATCCAGACATAGGAACAGCTTCTTCCCCACAGCTACAAGGCTCCTCAACGACTCTCCCTCGGACTGATCTGTTCCCTGTAAGAACACTATTCACGATGCCCTATGCTGCTCTTGCTCATGTATTTGCTTTGTTTGGCCCCTTGTTCCGCACTGTAACCAATCACTGTTTGTCGATGTGCCATTTGTCAATGTTCCCTGTTGATTATTCTTGTGCCTGTGTACGTACTGTGTACGTTCCCTCGGCCACAGAAAAATACTTTCCACTGTACTTCGATACATGTGGCAATAAATCAAATCAAATTTTTAAAAAATCAATTGCCCCTTATTGGGGAAAAAATTTATTTGGTACTCTTAAATTTTTTTAAAAATAAATAAATTTTCAATTGATCAATCCTCAACCTTTGACGGTGATTGTTTTGAATTTCCACCATCTTTTGTAGGAGGGGGAGCAGCACAGTGGCGCGGTGGGTTAGCCCTGTTACCTCACTGCACTGAGGTCCCAGGTTCGATCCCGGCTCTGGGTCACTGTCCGTGTGGAGTTTGCACATTCTCCCAGTGTTTGCGTGGGTTTCGCCCCCACAACCCAAAGATGTGCAGGCTGGGTGGATTGGCCACGCTAAATTGCCCCTTAATTGGAAAAAAATGAATTGGGTACTCTAAATTTAAAACAAAAGATATTTTGTAAGAGGGGGTGTTTCCTTTTTTTTTTAAATTTAGAGTACGCAATTCAGTTTTTCCAATTAAGGGGCAATTTAGTGTGTTCAATCCACCTACCTTGCACATCTTTGGGTTGTGGGGGTGAAACCCACGCAAACACGGGGAGAATGTGCAAACTCCACACGGACAGTGACCCAGAGCCGGGATCGAACCTGGGACCTCGGCGCCGTGAGGCAGCAAGGCTAACCACTGGGCCACCTTGCTGCCAGGAGGGGGTGTTTCCTGATGTCACTCAAGAACAACTGAGCTCTCATTTGGAGGTTATGCCCCCTTGTTTAAGCCTCCCTCCATCAGAGATTCCTCTTAAAACAATTCAATGATATCGTCCCTCAATCTTCCATACTTGAGGGAATACAAGTCCCAGTCTTTCTCTTTGTCCAAAGGATAAGGGCATTGGAGGAAAGGCCAGCATTTATTGCCCATCCCTATACAACTAAGTGGTCATTTCGAAGGACATCAACCACATTGCTGGGGATCTGGAGTCACACACAGAATGGACACAGCAGAGAAGGAAACCATTTGACCTGTCGAATCCACACAGGCTTCTTAAAGCACAATTCAGCTCTGTAGAAGCGTCATTTGGACTCGAAACAGAGTTAACATCTAACTCTCTCCACAGATGCTGCCAGACCTCCTGAGTTTATCCAACATTTTCTACTTTTATTTCAGCTTGTCTCATTCTCCCAGTATGGGCCAGACCAGGTAAGAATGGCAGGTTTCCATCTGCAAAAGGCCACAGCGAACTAGATTGTTTTTAATTGAAGCAACAATCTGGTTGTTTAACGGCCATGATTATTAATTCTAGTTTTTTTTAATTCCAAGTTTATTTAATTAACGGCCATGGTGGGAATTGAACTTGTGTCTCGAGATTACCAGTCTAGTAACATTGCCACTACATTACTATGCCTGTGCAGTCAGATATGGTCGTCAAGTAATGGGATAGTGTGCATGGGAGGGTGGATTAATAATGTCTTCTCTGGGCGGCATTGTGCCGCAGTGGTTAGCACTGGGACTGTGGCACTGAGGACCCGGGTTTGAATCCCGGCTCTAGGTCACTGTTCGTGTGCAGTTTGCACATTCTCCCCATGTCTTCGTGGGTTTCACCCCCACAACCCAAACATGTGCAGATTAGGTGGGCAGCAGGGTAGCACAAGTGGATAGCACTGTGGCTTCACAGCGCCAGGGTCCCAGGTTCGGTTCCGGCTTGGGTCACTGTCTGTGCGGAGTCTGCACATCCTCCGCGTGTGTGCGTGGGTTTCCTCCGGGTGCTCCGGTTTCCTCCCACAGTCCAAAGATGTGCAGGTTAGGTGGATTGGCCATGATAAATTTCCCTTTGTGACCAAAAAGGTTTGGTGGGGTTATTGTGTTACGGGGATAGTGTGGAAGTGAGGGCTTAAGTGGGTCGGTGCAGTCTTGATGGGCCGAATGGCCTCCTTCTGCACTGTATGTTCTATGTTAGGTGGATTGGCCACACTAAACTGCCCCTTAATTGGAAAAACAAATAATTGGGTACTCTAAATTTATTAAAAAAGTAAAATAAAATAAAAATAATGTCTTCTCAAGCTTGGAGGGGTTGGTAGAGGAATTTGAGCTGCCCAGCGGCAATGGGTTCCGGTATTTGCAGGTGAAGGATTAGGTTAGGAAGCAGGTGCCATCCTTTCCCGTCCTGCCGTCCCTGAGGCTGCAGGACAATGTGGTGTTGAGAGGGCAGAACGTCAGAACTCTATAAAGAGCTAATGGATTGGGAGGAAGTGTTAAACATAAGTGGGAGGAAGAGCTTGGAAGGGAGTTGGAGGCTGGGCTGTGGAGGAGGCTCTTGAGGAGGGTGAATGCATCCTCGTCGTGTGCATGTGACCCTGTGCCTTATTAAGTTCACAGGGTCACATATAAAGGTGGCCAGGTTGACGACTTCCAGGTGCAGCGATGACCAGCTAAGTCGCACATTTCTGCAGCTCCCAGTGGAACGGACTTTTGGGCTCTTAATAGGAGCCCCAACGGCAATTTTAACGGCTAAAAACACTGTGCGGTAAACCAGAAGGGAATCCCCCCTGGACACGGATGGAAAAAGGAGAGGAAAGTGGCCGGATTGCGGTGGATCCTCTAGAGCAGCGGCCAGGAAGGCAGGCACAAAGCAAGATGGCGTCGGAAGGTGGCAGTTTAATATGGGGCCCTGACCAACAAGAGTTCCTGCGGCGCTGCGTGGAAGAACTTAAAAAGGAGATGAAGAAGGAGCTGTTGGCCCCGATATTACAGGTGATTGAAGGGCTAAAGGAGGAGCAAAAGACCCAGGAGCAGGAGCTTCGGGTCGTGAAGGCAAAGGCTGCTGAGAATGAGGACGAAATACAGGACCTGGTGTTGAAGACAGAGATGCACGAGGCACAACACAAAAGATGTGTGGAAAGGCTGGAGGTGCTGGAGAATAATGCGAGGAGGAAGAATTTAAGGATTCTTGGTCTTCCCGAAGGCGCAGAAGGGGCGGACGTCGGGGCATATGTGAGCACGATGCTTCACTCGTTAATGGGATCGGAGGCCCCGACGGGCCCATTGGAGGTGGAGGGAGCTTATCGAGTTATGGCGCGAAGACCGAGGGCTGGAGAAATACCTCGAGCCATAGTGGTGAGATTTCTCCGATATAAGGACAGAGAGATGGTCCTCAGATGGGCAAAGAAAACCCGGAGCAGTAGGTGGGAGAACGCGGTGATCCGCGTATATCAAGATTGGAGTGCGGAGGTGGCGAGAAGGAGGGCAAGCTTTAATCGGGCCAAGGCGGTGCTGCACAAAAGGAAGGTTAAATTTGGAATGCTGCAGCCGGCAAGACTGTGGGTCACACATCAAGGGAAACACCACTACTTTGAAATGGCAGAAGAGGCGTGGACATTTATTGTCGAGGAGAAACTGGAATAGGCGGGCTAGAAAAAGAACGTTTGGGACAAAGTGGTGGGGTGACTACGTGGGGTGAAGGGGGGGGAAAGAGATGATTTCCCAAGTTGTTAATCCTGCGATCCTGTAACTTTTCTCTCTTCCCCATGTCGTGGGGGGGGGGGGGGGATGAGGAGCTGGGGGCGCCGGCCATTGAGGGCGGGGCCAAATGGGAAGCGCGGGCTTTGTTCCCGCGCTATGGTAATCATGGCGGGAACAGGGAAGCAGGAAGGAGGGGGCCTCGCACAGTGGGGGCCGAGGTCACGGGGGGGGGAAGCCGAGGTCGGCCAGAGTTTGCTGACTTCTGGGAGCAACATGGGGGGGTGCAATTACGCTAGAAAGGGATCTGGCGGGGGGGGGGATAACTGGGTTGCTGCTGCTGGGGAGAAGGGGGAGCTGGTATGGGGTGGGGTGGTCGGGGCGGGAGGGCGCCGTTGCGGGGAGATACGGCTACGTGGGAACCGGGTGAGGAGCTGGATTGAAAAAGGAGATGGCTAGTCGACAAGGGGGGGGGGGGGGGTAAAGAGCCCCCCAACCCGGCTGATCACGTGGAATGTGAGAGGGCTGAACGGGCCGATTAAGAGGGCACGGGTACTCGCACACCTAAAGAAACTTAAGGCAGATGTGGCTATGCTGCAGGAGACGCATCTGAAATTGATAGACCAGGTCAGACTTCGCAAAGGATGGGTGGGGCAGGTGTTTCATTCGGGGCTAGACGCAAAAAACAGGGGGGTGGCTATATTAGTGGGGAAGCGGGTAATGTTTG
The DNA here is from genome assembly GCF_047496885.1 of Scyliorhinus torazame. Classification (NCBI taxonomy): domain Eukaryota; kingdom Metazoa; phylum Chordata; class Chondrichthyes; order Carcharhiniformes; family Scyliorhinidae; genus Scyliorhinus; species Scyliorhinus torazame. The sequence continues at coordinate 124,487,559 of NC_092727.1, forward strand.
AGGCAAAGACCATAGTGGCGGATAGTGGGCGCAGATACGTGATGGTGAGCGGCAGATTGCAAGGGGAGGCGGTGGTTTTAGTGAACGTATATGCCCCGAACTGGGATGATGCCAATTTTATGAGGCGTATGTTGGGACGCATCCCGGACCTAGAGGCGGGAAAGTTGGTAATGGGTGGAGATTTTAATACGGTGCTGGACCCAGGGCTGGACAGATCGAGGTCCAGGACCGGAAGGAGGCCGACTGCAGCTAGGGTGCTCAAGGACTTTATGGAGCAGATGGGAGGAGTAGACCCCTGGAGATTTAGTAGACCTAGGTGTAAGGAGTTTTCATTTTTCTCCTATGTCCACAAAGTCTATTCACGGATAGACTTTTTTGTTTTGGGAAGGGCACTGATCCCGAAGGTGACGGGGACGGAGTACACGGCTATAGCTATTTCGGAACACGCTCCACATTGGGTGGACCTGGAGATAGGGGAGGAAAAGGAACAGCAGCCACCCTGGAGAATGGACATGGGATTATTGGCAGATGAGGGGGGGGTGTTTAAGGGTGAGGGGGTGTATTGAAAGATACTTGGAACTCAATGACAATGGGGAGGTTCAGGTGGGAGTGGTCTGGGAGGCGTTGAAGGCTGTGGTTAGAGGGGAGCTGATATCTATCAGGGCACATAAAGGAAAGAAGGGGGGTAGGGAAAGGGAGCGGTTGTTGAAAGAACTTTTGAGGGTGGACAGACAATATGCGGAGGCACCGGAGGAGGGACTGTACAGGGAAAGGCAAAGGCTACATGTAGAATTTGACTTGTTGACTACGGGTAATGTAGAGGCACAATGGAGGAAGGCACAGGGTGTACAGTACGAATATGGGGAGAAGGCGAGCAGGTTGCTGGCCCACCAACTGAGGAAAAGGGGAGCAGCGAGGGAGATAGGGGGGGTGAGAGATGAGGAGGGAGAGATGGAGCGGGGAGCGGAGAGAGTGAATGGAGTGTTCAAGGCATTTTATGAAAGATTATATGAAGCTCAGCCCCCGGAAGGGAAGGAGAGAATGATGTGCTTTCTGGATCAGCTGGAATTTCCTAAGGTGGAGGAGCAGGAGAGGGCGGGACTGGGAGCACAGATTGAGATGGAGGAAGTAGTGAAAGGGATTGGAAGTATGCAGGCGGGAAAGGCCCCGGGACCAGACGGATTCCCAGTGGAATTTTATCGGAAATATATGGACTTGCTGGCCCCGCTACTGATGAGAACCTTTAATGAGGCCAGGGAAAGGGGGCAGCTGCCCCCGACTATGTCAGAGGCATCGATATCGCTCCTCCTAAAGAAGGAAAAAGACCCGCTGCAATGCGGGTCCTATAGGCCCATTTCCCTCCTGAATGTGGATGCTAAGATTCTGGCCAAGGTAATGGCAACGAGGATAGAGGATTGTGTCCCGGGGGTGGTTCATGAGGACCAAACTGGGTTTGTGAAGGGGAGACAGCTGAACACAAATATACAGAGGCTGCTAGGGGTAATGATGATGCCCCCACCAGAGGGGGAAGCGGAGGTAGTGGTGGCGATGGATGCCGAGAAAGCATTTGATAGAGTGGAGTGGGATTATTTGTGGGAGGTGCTGAGGAGATTTGGCTTTGGAGATGGGTATATCAGATGGGTACAGTTGCTGTATCGGGCCCCGATGGCGAGCGTGGTCACGAATGGACGGGGGTCTGATTATTTTCAGCTCCATAGAGGGATGAGGCAGGGATGTCCTCTGTCCCCGTTATTGTTTGCACTGGCGATTGAGCCCCTGGCCATAGTATTGAGGGGTTCCAGGAAGTGGAGGGGAGTACTCAGGGGAGGAGAAGAACACCGGGTATCTCTGTATGCGGATGATTTGTTGTTGTATGTGGCGGACCCGGCGGAGGGGATCCCAGAGATAATGCGGATACTTGGGGAGTTTGGGGATTTTTCAGGGTATAAATTGAACATGGGGAAAAGTGAGTTGTTCGTGGTGCATCCAGGGGAGCAGAGCAGGGAAATAGAGGATTTACCGTTGAGGAAGGTAACAAGGGACTTTCGGTACTTGGGGATCCAGATAGCCAAGAATTGGGGTACATTACACAGGCTTAATTTAACGCGGTTGGTGGAACAGATGGAGGAGGACTTTAAGAGATGGGACATGGTGTCCCTGTCACTGGCTGGTAGGGTGCAGGCGGTTAAAATGGTGGTCCTCCAAGATTCCTTTTTGTGTTTCAGTGCCTCCCGGTTGTGGTCACGAAGGCTTTTTTCAAGAGAATCGAGAAGAGTATTATGAGTTTTGTGTGGGCCGGGAAGACCCCGAGAGTGAGGAGGGGATTTTTGCAGCGTAGCAGGGACAGGGGGGGGGTTGGCACTACCGAGCCTAAATGACTATTACTGGGCCGCCAATGTTTCAATGGTGTGTAAGTGGATGGGAGAAGGGGAGGGAGCGGCGTGGAAGAGATTGGAGAGGGCGTCCTGTAGGGGGACTAGCCTACAAGCAATGGTGACGGCACCGTTGCCGTTCTCACCGAAGAGATACACCACAAGCCCGGTGGTGGTGGCTACATTGAAGATTTGGGGGCAGTGGAGACGGCATAGGGGAAAGACGGGAGCCTCGGTGCGGTCCCCGATAAGAAATAACCATAGGTTTGTTCCGGGGAGAATGGATGGGGGATTTGGAGCATGGCAAAGAGCTGGGGTAGTACAATTGAGACATCTGTTCGTGGATGGGACGTTTGCGAGTCTGGGTGCGCTGACGGAAAAATATGGGTTGCCCCAAGGGAATGCATTTCGGTATATGCAACTGAGGGCTTTCGCGAGGCAACAGGTGAGGGAATTTCCGCAGCTCCCGGACGCAGGAGGTGCAGGATAGAGTGATCTCAGAGACATGGGTGGGGATGGTAAAGTGTCGGACATATATAGGGAAATGAGGGACGAGGGGGAGATCATGGTAGATGAGCTGAAAGGGAAATGGGAAAAAGAGCTGGGGGAGGAGATTGAGGAGGGGCTGTGGGCTGACGCCCTACGTAGGGTAAACTCATCGTCCTCGTGTGCCAGGCGAAGCCTGATACAATTCAAGGTTCTACACAGGGCACATTTGACTGGAGCACGGCTCAGTTGATTTTCTGGGGTAGAGGATAGGTGTGGGAGATGCTCGAGAAGCCCAGCGAATCACACCCACATGTTCTGGTCATGCCCGGCACTACAGGGGTTCTGGGTGGGGGTGGCAAAGGTGCTTTTGAAGGTGGTGGGGGTCCGGGTCGAACCAAGCTGGGGGTTGGCTATATTCGGGGTTGCAGAAGAGCCGGGAGTGCAGGAGGCGAGAGAGGCTGATGTTTTGGCCTTTGCGTCCCTAGTAGCCCGGCGCCGGATATTGTTAATGTGGAAGGAAGCCAAACCCCCGGGTGTGGAGACCTGGATAAACGACATGGCAGGGTTTATAAAGTTAGAACGGATTAAGTTCGTATTAAGAGGTTCGGCTCAAGGGTTCACCAGGCGGTGGCAACCGTTCGTCGACTACCTCACAGAAAGATAGAGGGAATGGAAAAGTAGAAGACAACAGCAGCAACCCAGGGGGGAGGGGAGGGGGGGGGGGGGGGGGGGGGAGAGGAACTGGGCGGACTCTCAGGGATGTCATTGTATATGTATAGACACTTGATATAGGTAATGTATATTGGATTGTTGGATTGTATCTTTGGAGAGTAACTATTTTTGACAAGGCAGTTGCCACTTGGTTTAGTTTTTGTTTATATATTATTTATTTATTTGTTTAAAATTGGCCACGGTTATTTATATTGCTTTGTTGTTGTTCAAAAGAAAAACTATGTACTGTTATGTTTGGCCACAAAATTTTGAAAATTTTGAATAAAATATATTTTTTAAAAGTAAATAAATAAAGGTGGCCAGGTTGAGCAGGTTGTTCGGGAGGGTGGAGGATGGATGTGGGCGGTGCGCGGGTGGGCACATGTCCACATGTTTTGGGCCTGTCCGATGTTGGGGGGATTCTGCTGGGCTTTGCTGACGTTATGACTGAGGTGTTGAGGGTGAAAGTGGTCCCGAGGCCAGAAGTGGAAATTTTGGGAGTGTCGGAAGACCACGGGTCGAGAGAGGCTGACGTTTTGGCCTTTGCCTCCCTGGTAGCCCGGAGACGGATTCTTATTGGAGTGGAGGGACTCGAACTCATCAGGCCATTTCACAAGAATACCAATATAAAGGGAAATCAACAATTTGTACTGTGGTTTCCTCTTATACTGCTATTCTTGAAATGTTGTGATGAGTGCAAGATACAAAGCTTCGACATGCCACTCGGGTTCTGTACTAGCGAATGTCTATTAATCGCAAGTTCATGATTATACTCATCCTTTCATTCTCTCCTCTCTCCCTTCCTTGTCTCGATCATCCCATGACAGGGCCATGCTTGGATCCACAAACCTTCCCGTACTTGGGAAAAGTAGCCCAGGAATTGAGGTAATGAATGCTGGTCAGGCCACTTTACCGTGTCTGCCTGCCCATTCCTCTTACAGTCAGCTGTGGGTAGCTGCCAAGTGAGGCCAGTACCTTCCTCAGAGGAAAAGGCAAAGAAAAATGGAGCTAATCATTCCATTATAAAGGACACCTCTCCCCAAATAGAAAGAGACAGGGGCTAGCATTGTATCCTCGCTCACTTAAACGCCACACCTTGAAACCAGGAACATATGCATGTTGCACAGGGAAAGGGCTGTAAAATAGTCCCCAAACAGTACAGTGCGCGAGAGTGAACGATTGATACAAGTTACATTGAGATTGAGTTCAGCTATTTTAACTTGCAGTGAAAGAGAAGAATAGGAGGGAGGGAGGGTGGGTGTGGGAGAAAGAGGGAGAAAGAGAGAGAAAGAGGGAGAAAGAGAGAGAAAGAGAGAAAAAGAGAGAGAAAGAGAGAGAGAGAGAAAGAGAGAGAGAGAGAGAGAGAGAGAGAGAGAGAGAGAGAGAGAGAAAGAGAGCGAGAAAGAGAGAGAGAGAGAGAGAGAGCGAGAGAGAGAGAAAGAGAAAGAAAAAAGAAAGAAAGAAAGAAAAAGAGAGAAAGATAGAAAAAGAGAGAGGAGGGAGAAAGAGAAAGAGAAAGAGGGAGAAAGAGAGAGAGGGAGAGAGAGATGAAGAGAGAGAGGAAGAGAGAGAGGGAGAAAGAGTGAGAGGGAGAAAGAGAGAGAGGGAGAGAGAGAGGAAGAAAGAGAGAGAGGAAGAAAGAGAGAGAGGGAGAAAGAGAGAGAGGGAGAAAGAGAGAGAGGGAGAAAGAGAGAGAGGGAGAAAGAGAGAGAGGGAGAAAGAGAGAGAGGGAGAAAGAGAGAGAGGGAGAAAGAGAGAGAGGGAGAAAGAGAGAGAGGGAGAAAGAGAGAGAGGGAGAAAGAGAGAGAGGGAGTGAGAAAGAGAGAGAGAGCGAGAGGGAGAAAGAGAGCGAGAGGGAGAAAGAGAGCGAGAGGGAGAAAGAGAGCGAGAGGGAGAAAGAGAGCGAGAGGGAGAAAGAGAGCGAGAGGGAGAAAGAGAGCGAGAGGGAGAAAGAGAGCGAGAGGGAGAAAGAGAGCGAGAGGGAGAAAGAGAGCGAGAGGGAGAAAGAGAGCGAGAGGGAGAAAAGGAGCGAGAGGGAGAAAGGGAGCGAGAGGGAGAAAGAGAGAGGGAGAGAAAGAGAGAGGAAGAGAAAGAGAGAGGAAGAGAAAGAGAGAGGAAGAGAAAGAGAGAGGAATAGAAAGAGAGAGAGGGAGAAAGAGAAAGAGAGTGAGAGGGAGGACAGCAAGCAAGAGGATGAGATGAACAACATAGCAACAAGTTCTGACCAGATTAGTCACAAATTAAAATGTTTCCATAGAATCCCTAGTGGAGGCGGCAGCAATTCAGTCCATTCTGAAGCGATCCTCCGAAAGGGCACTCTAGTCTAAGGGCCCTTATTTCCAAATATTTTTACTTTGTGGTTATCATTTTGATCCATGGATATTTAATTGGCCAGTGGAAGTGAAGAACTCAAAAGTCTCAAAGTGGTACACCGTGCTATTGGAGATTTAGCTTTTGAACAGAAAAACTCAGACTTTCTGGCACCCGAGAGATCGGAGGTAATTGTACGATTGGTTGGCTGGTGGCCAATGAATTGGCCAACGGCTGTATTGTGCCCGGCGACAGGCAGTGATTGGGTCCTACTCGTGTGGGATGGTTTTCAGAGAATGGACGGGTCAGTTGGATCCTGGAGGCAGAGAGGAGAATCTCTCTCTCTCTGCCTATTTACTCATTGCTACTGTTGTTAATGAAAATTAATTGTGTTTAAATTTACAAACCTGGTGACTGCAGTTACTGGGCAGCCAAAGACCAGAGACTTTGGGTATTTTCTCAGGATGAATTGTTAATTTCAATAGTATTGCAACTCCGGGTCAAGTGAGGCTGGAATTGACCACGCACATGCCCAGAGTGGCACAGCACTACCAAGGCCCACTCCGCCGCCTTATCCCCGCACATTGACCATGGCCAATCCACCTAACCTGCTCATCTTTGGACTATGGGAGGAAACCTGAGCACCCGGAGGAAACCCACGCAGACACGGGGAGAACATGCAAACTCCACACACAGTCACTCAAGGCTGGATTCAAACCTGGTCCCTGGTGCTGTGAGGCAGTAGTGCTAACCACCGTGTCTCTAATTGATGGAAATGCATCTCTCTGCGCTTCTGGTATTACTTTTACCACCACCTGTATTCTATGAATCCTACATTTTCATGCTAGAATTGTCATTAAAAAGGTGTAATCGTCACAGTTTGCCACTTACCGCCATTGTCTGTTCTCTTGAGAGCACCATCTTTGTGAGGGCAGAGTTCACAACGCTGGAAACAAAGGACATGGTTCAATTGGACATCATTTTGATCTGCTTTGGGGACAGCCAGAAATCAAGGGGGGTGACCAAACAGTTTGCTCAGTTTATAACTGCTACAAGAACCAGGACACAGGACAATTAAAAAAAGACAACAGTCTGCACAACATTGCTTTTCAAATGAGAAAACCAGACCTTGCTTTTTCTTTTTAAGGTTATGAAGATTTCCAACCCAACTGGCTCAAGTGGTCGCTTCACAGTTATTTGTAAAACTTATATTTTATATTAATCCCCTGCACTCACTTAAATTAACTTGGTAAAATGTCCCACAGATTTATTCAGACAAAAATTGACAAGAGCCAAAACAAAAAGATACTAGGACAGCAGACGACTTAAAGTTCCTTTCTACTGTTCAAATGAATGTAAATATACCCATGGTCCTATTTACCCACAGTAATACCCCAAGTAGTGTGATTCAGTCAAACACTGAACCAATCAAACAGACATTGGGATCGAAGAAACCTTAAACGTTCCTTTCTACCTGTTCAGTGTTCTAGCCCCAACCAGCTTCGCTGAAATATTACCTGGCCCATTCATCTCCTTGTTACCCACGGGTTCTTGATGGGTGCAATGAGCCTGCAGTGACTATATTACAGAATTGGCAACCATTCAAATACAGTTTATTTGACCGAAACATTTTAGAACATGCCAAGGACTTGAATGGCACTAAACAAGTGCTGAATTGTGCCAGAGCGCGCAGCTGTGGGGAGAAGAAGACAGAGTCGGGCTCGGCTGCGACCCCCTCCACGGCTGAATAGCTTGACACGCAATCTTATCCGACACATGAACAATTGGCTGTCAGGCTGCTGAGCAGTATTCCAGAAATAATCAGTGCTTCTAGAACATAGAACATAGAAAATACAGCACAGAACAGGCCCTTCGGCCCACGATGTTGTGCCGAACCTTTGTCCTGGATTAATCATAGATTATCATTGAATTTACAGTGCAGAAGGAGGCCATTCGGCCCCCTGAGTCTGCACCGGCTCTTGGAAAGAGCACCCTACCCAAGCTCAACACCTCCACCCAACACCAAGGGCAATTTTGGACACTAAGGGCAATTTATCATGGCCAATCCACCTAACCTGCACATCTTTGGACTGTGGGAGGAAACCGGAGCACCCGGAGGAAACCCACGCAGACACGGGGAGGACGTGCAGACTCCGCACAGACAGTGACCCAAGCCGGAATCGAACCTGGGACCCTGGAGCTGTGAAGCAATTGTGCTATCCACAATGCTACTGTGCTGCCCTTAATAACAAACAAATCTACACTATATCAGTGTAAGGCAGAACCCTGCCAGAAAAGGCAGGGTGGAAAAAAAACAGAGAAATCTAAATCATAAATAAAATAGAAACGATTACAAAGGGATATTTCCATCTGCCCGAGAGAGCAACTCCTGCCCAGTTGCCCATCTCTACCAAGCTCCGGTGGTTAACTTACATTCAGCTGGTTTTGTTAAGGACGAGCACAATTGACAAAGATCCTTCCGGTTTAAAAATACATGCTTTACAGCTTCCCAAAGATGACTTTTTAAGTGAGTGGCAAATCTGTAACACCACACTGAAAGCTCCAGAGACACGACTGCAAAGCAAACAAACAACGTTGCTAGCGGCAAGGAAAGCAGCAGCGATTGCCAGGTTTCTCAGGTCATGGGTGAGCTCTTTGGTCTATGCGAAAGCGAGATTTGGGCGCTTAGATCAGGGGCGTCATTCTCCGACCCCCCAGAGGGTCGGAGAATGGCCGTTGGCCGTCGTGAATCCCGCCCCCGCCCCCGCCGAAGTCTCCGAAGGGAGAAAAGTCGGCGGGGCGTTAATGGCGCTGCTGCCGCGGAGAATGTCACGGGTCTGCGCAAGGCAGCCGATTTTCGGCCTGCCGATATTCTCCCTTCCGGATGGGCCGAAGTCCCATCGACGTGATGACCGTTCACGTCGACGTGAATCAAACCTCCTTTTCATCGGCGTGACCCGGTGCTCCAGGCTCACGCCGACCAGCGTGGAGGTGAGTGACGGCCTGGGGGGTTGGCGCTGGGCAGGAAATGACGTGGCCGCAGTCTGAATGCGTGAGGAGAGGTGTGTCTCGGGTTGTGTGTGTGTGTGCGGCGGGGTGGGGGTGGTTAGAGTAGGCTGGGCTCCGGGGGAGTGCCGGGAGGGGGTCCGTGCCGGGGTGGAGGTTGGGGGGGGGGTCCGTGCCGGGGTGGAGGTTGGGGGGGGGGGGGGGTCCGTGCTGGGGTGGAGGTGGGGGGGGGGGGGGGGTGTCCGTGCTGGGGTGGAGGTTGGGGGTGGGTCCGTGCCGTGCCGGGGTGGAGGTTGGGGGGGGGGGGGGGGGGGTCCGTGCCGGGGTGGAGGTTGGGGGGGGGGGTCCGTGCCGTGCCGGGGTGGAGGTGGGGGGGGGGGGGTCCGTGCCGTGCCGGGGTGGAGGTTGGGGGGGGGGGGTCCGTGCCGTGCCGGGGTGGAGGTTGGGGGGGGGTCCGTGCTGGGGTGGAGGTTGGGGGGGGTCCGTGCTGGGGTGGAGGTTGGGGGGGGGTCCGTGCCGTGCCGGGGTGGAGGTTGGGGATTGGGGGGGGTCCGTGCTGGGGTGGAGGTTGGGGGTCCGTGCCGAGGAGGGGGATGGGAGGGCAAGTGAGTTGGTCCACCTGGCCAGGTGCCAGCCTCCAACAGTTGGACCCATGCGGTCCATGCCACCTGGCTGGGGGGAGGAGGGGATATGGGCAATGATGACATGTCGTCGTTCCCCTTCCCCCCACTAGGCCGTCATGTTTTCAGATCATCCAGCGATGTTGGCCGCCGTGGTGGCAGCCGCTCATGTCTATGTTGCCCTGGATGAGGAGGAGGAGGAGGAGGAGGAGGAGCGTGCCAGAGAGGCGGCGCAGGCTGCCGCAGAGGGGCAGGCGGCAGCCGCCCAGGCTGGAGGGACACCTGACCGACAGGACGAGGAGGGGGAGGAGGACGTCGCGGCCCCACGGCAACGGAGGCACCCGAGGGCGCCCCGTGTGTACCGGCCCCTGCAGTCATACCAGGACCTCACGGACCGGGAATGCAGGAGGAGACTCCTGATGAGCCGGGAAACCGTGGCACACATCTGTCACCTGCTGGCACACCTGTCACCGCGTGGCACTGGCGGGTGACACCCTCTCCCAGTGTCCGTCAAGTGAACTTTTATGCAACGGGGTCATTCCAGGCACCGAGTGGGGACCTGTCCGGCATATCGCAGACATCGGTGCATCGGTGCATCCGGGCAGTGACAGATGCCCTATATGCCATGGCGCACCGCTACATCCGCTTCCCCGTGGACCGGGCCAGCCAAGATGCCCGGGCCGTGGGCTTCTCTACCGTTGCCGGGGTCCTCATGGTCCAGGGCGCGATCGATGGGATGCACGTCGCCGTGCGGCCACCTGCAGATAACAGGGCCGTGTTCACTAATAGGAAGGGGACCTATTCGATGAACATACAGGTGGTCTGCGACCACCGCATGATGATCCTGCACGTCTGCGCCCGTCACCCAGGCAGTGTACACGACTCATTCGTGTTGTCGCGATCATCCATCCCCGGCATGTACGAGGGACGCCATCCCCGGCTGAGGGGCTGATTGCTGGGCGACAGGGGCTACCCATTGTGATCGTGGCTGATGACGCCTATACGGAGGCCACGCAATGAGGCGGAGAACCGCTACAATGATGCCCATGTAGCGACAAGGGGAGTGATCGAGAGGTGCTTTGGCGTGCTGAAGATGCGTTTCAGGTGCGTGGACCTCTCTGGGGGCGCCCTCCAGTATTGGTCAGATAGGGTCGGCCGCATCATTGTGGTGTGCTGCGTCCTGCACAACATAGCCCAGCAGAGGGGCGATGTGCCGCAGGCAGAGGAGGGAGGAGTGGAGGAGCAGCAGGAAGAGGCCCAGTCCTCCCCAGATGAGGGGGATGGGGGCAATGGTCAGGGCAGACGGGGTAGACACAGGCGGGTGGCTGTCCACCGTTACCGGCTGGCCCAGCGGGCACGGGACAGACTGATAGACGCCCGCTTCACTGACTAGATGGGCGTGGGAATCGGGTAGTATGGCCACAGACCGCATACCATGGCAACAGCCGACCACCCACACCCCCCACCCATCCACCCACCCAGCACCCTCACCCCCCTCCCCAACCCCACCCACCCCACCCGCATGCACACCACCCCCCCGCCCCCCCCCCCCCCCCCCCCCCCCCCCCCCCATTGCCGATCCACCTGCGGCACAACGGGCCGGGCTCACACAGTTGCGGGTGGACGCGTGTCTATCGCAGGCCATGGAGGATGATGACAACCCGCCCTGCTATGAGCTCCTGGCTCTACATCGTTGGACTATGTCTGACCCATGGCCACAGTACCACCATCCACCCGGACCATCCCTGCATGCGGCTGTGACACTGCAGCGCACGGTCCCGTCCTCTGCCCGGGGGATGTTGATGGCGGCCCAGGGGGAAGGGGGCAGACTCACCTGGGGCTGAGGTAAGACCACCCCTCACACACACACTTGCGCTCAACGTACATGACACCCCCGCACACTTTGGACAGAGCACAAAGGCAGCTTCTGTAGGTGTAACATTGACTTTAATAACCAAAGGAGTTCATGCACGTGCCCTAGCCCCTAAAACTCATCTGTGCCCTGCACCCGTGCCAACTTACTCAGTGTCTAATTGTTTGGCCTTACGGGCCCTTTGACTACGTCTACGTGGTTCCCCAGACGGTACAGCAGAACTGGAGGTGGACTCCTGTGATTCCTGCCCTCTGACACTGGATCCCTTTGGCGGCCGTTTCCTGGGGCGTCCTGGCCTAGATGGGCCAGGCTGCGGCCCGGGCGACTGGGATGGCGAGCTGCCAGCCTGTCCTGCCCGTTGCCCACCCGATGCACCTGGGACGGGGGGGGGGGGGGGGGGGGGGGAGTCCGAGGTGTCGCGGTGTACCGGGACCTCCCCTACAGAGGGAGCCGGGACGGACCACACCACCTCCTCCTCCCTCGGGGTGCCCGATGGCCCCCAGGCCTCTACATGGGTGGGGGATGCGAACAGACTGGCCATCCGACGCCCCCCCGACATCTGGCGCTGCCAGTCCTGGAGGCCCGTGCTGGTATCGACAGGGGTCTGCAGGTTTGCAGCCATGGAGCCCAGGGTGTTGGCAAACCCTGTCTGTGACAGTGCGACGCCGGCTCGCACATGGCCACTGGCGCCGATGCCCTCAGCGATGGCCTGCAGGGACTGGGCCATGGCCTGCTGAGACTGGGCCATGGCCTGCAGAGACTGGGCCATGGCCTGCAGAGACTGGGCTATGGCGTTGAGCGCCTCTGCCATCTGGCGCTGGCACTGGCTCATGGCCTCCTGTGAGGGGGCAGCCATTTCCTGGGCCACAGACGCCGCCTGCACGGAAGGCCCCAGGCCTCGCAAACCGTTCACCATGTCTGACACCGTCGCACCCATTGCCTCCACCGCGGACGCCACCCGTGCGGTGTCAGCCTGGGTGGCACGCATGACCGGCACCACTCCCAGCTCCTGGACGCGGGTGGACTCCTCCACCTGCGACCGCAGCCGCCGCAAGCCGCCCGTCACCCTCTTGGCTCGTCTCCGGGTTGGTGGTTGCATCGGATCTATGTGTGGGTGTGGTAACTGCAGGAACCCGGGATCCATCTGGGCGGCAGATGTTCGCTTGGGCTGGGCTGCCCTCCGACTGCCCGGTCCCTCTGCTGCTCCTACCTCCACCTGCTGTACCGGGACGGCTGTGTTGTGCGCACCAGCGAGTGTACCAGACGCCTCATCACTAAAGTGCCCAACCGTGGTGAGTGTTTCTGCGATGGTGGAGGGTGTTGGTGACAGCAGTGGCGTTGTGTCGTGCGCTTCGTCCCACTCTGAGTCCATGGCACTTTGGGGTGGGGGTTCGTCTCCACCCATCCACTCTGAGTCACTGTCCGGTATTTCGTCTTCCTGGGTAGTGCTGTCCCGGGTAGTGCTGTCCCGGGTAGTGGTGTCCCGGGTAGTGGTGTCCCGGGTAGTGGTGTCCCGGGTAGTGGTGTCCCGGGTAGTGGTGTCCCGGGTAGTGGTGTCCCGGGTAGTGGTGTCCCGGGTAGTGGTGTCCCGGGTAGTGGTGTCCCGGGTAGTGGTGTCCCGGGTAGTGGTGTCCCGGGTAGTGGTGTCCCGGGTAGTGGTGTCCCGGGTAGTGGTGTCCCGGGTAGTGGTGTCCCGGGTAGTGGTGTCCCGGGTAGTGGTGTCCCGGGTAGTGGTGTCCCGGGTAGTGGTGTCCCGGGTAGTGGTGTCCCGGGTAGTGGTGTCCCGGGTAGTGGTGTCCCGGGTAGTGGTGTCCCGGGTAGTGGTGTCCCGGGTAGTGGTGTCCCGGGTAGTGGTGTCCCGGGTAGTGGTGTCCCGGGTAGTGGTGTCCCGGGTAGTGGTGTCCCGGGTAGTGGTGTCCCGGGTAGTGGTGTCCCGGGTAGTGGTGTCCCGGGTAGTGGTGTCCCGGGTAGTGGTGTCCCGGGTAGTGGTGTCCCGGGTAGTGGTGTCCCGGGTAGTGGTGTCCCGGGTAGTGGTGTCCCGGGTAGTGGTGTCCTGGCTCGGATGTGACGGGGGCCTGTGGCTGCCCCCCTCATCGCTGGGTGGTCGCTCCCGCACGTGACGGGGGTGTCGTCTCCCTGTTGCTCCAGGTCTCTCCGTCTCCCGTGGTGTGCGAGGGGCATCCTGCGGGCATCGCATGCTGGAGGGTGCGGGTCTCTCCGTCTCCTGTGGTCTCCGAGGGGCATCCTGCGGGCGTCGCATGCTGGAGGGTGCGGGTCTCTCCGTCTCCTGTGGTCTCCGAGGGGCATCCTGCGGGCGTCGCATGCTGGAGGGTGCGGGTCTCTCCGTCTCCTGTGGTCTCCGAGGGGCATCCTGCGGGCGTCGCATGCTGGAGGGTACGGGTCTCTCCGTCTCCTGTGGTCTCCGAGGGGCATCCTGCGGGCGTCGCATGCTGGAGGGTCCGGGTCTCTCCGTCTCCCGTGGTCTCCGAGGGGCATCCTGCGGGCGTCGCATGCTGGAGGGTGCGGGTCACTCCGTCTCCTGTGGTCTCCGAGGGGCATCCTGCGGGCGGTCTGCATCTGCGGGGATGGGTGCCTGGACGTTTGGTCCTGCGATACACAATGAAGCATGCATGGTTAGACATCAGGCAGTGATCAAGTGATACGGGGGAGGGGGATATAGGGGAGGGGGGATATGGGGACGGGCTGTCGGTGGCTCACTCGCTAGTACGCCCCCGACCTCTGCATCAGCAACCTCACGGTCCTCAGGTCCGCCAGCCAGGTCCAGGGCCCTTTCCTCGTGTACGGTCAGTGGCCTCTCATCAGCGGGCCCTCCTCCAGTCCTCACATGCTCCCTATTGTTGTGTGCACGCTTCTCCTGTGGGGGGTGGGGGGGGCAGGGGTAAAAGGCAACAGTGTTAGGCAGGTATATGAATGCACGCCATCGGTTGCGCGTGCATTGCAGAGGTTAAGGTTAGGGCAGGATTCACTTGGGGATATGGGGGAGGGGGAATATGGGGGTTATGGGGGAGGGGGGATATGGGGGAAGGGGGGATATGGGGGAGGGGGGGATATGGGGGAGGGGGGGATATGGGGGAGGGGGGGATATGGGGGAGGGGGGATATGGGGGAGGGGGGGATATGGGGGAGGGGGGGATATGGGGGAGGGGGGGATATGGGGGAGGGGGGATATGGGGGAGGGGGGATATGGGGGAGGGGGGATATGGGGGAGGGGGGGATATGGGGGAGGGGGGATATGGGGGAGGGGGGATATGGGGGAGGGGGGATATGGGGGAGGGGGGATATGGGGGAGGGGGGATATGGGGGAGGGGGGATATGGGGGAGGGGGGATATGGGGGAGGGGGGATATGGGGGAGGGGGATATGGGGGAGGGGGATATGGGGGAGGGGGATATGGGGGAGGGGGATATGGGGGAGGGGGGATATGGGGGAGGGGGGATATGGGGGAGGGGGGATATGGGGGAGGGGGGATATGGGGGAGGGGGGATATGGGGGAGGGGGGATATGGGGGAGGGGGGATATGGGGGAGGGGGATATGGGGGAGGGGGGATATGGGGGAGGGGGGATATGGGGGAGGGGGGATATGGGGGAGGGGGGATATGGGGGAGGGGGGATATGGGGGAGGGGGGATATGGGGGAGGGGGATATGGGGGAGGGGGGATATGGGGGAGGGGGATATGGGGGAGGGGGATATGGGGGAGGGGGATATGGGGGAGGGGGATATGGGGGAGGGGGATATGGGGGAGGGGGATATGGGGGAGGGGATATGGGGGAGGGGATATGGGGGAGGGGGATATGGGGGAGGGGGATATGGGGGAGGGGGGATATGGGGGAGGGGGGATATGGGGGAGGGGGGATATGGGGGAGGGGGGATATGGGGGAGGGGGGATATGGGGAGGGGGGATATGGGGGAGGGGGGATATGGGGGAGGGGGGATATGGGGGAGGGGGGATATGGGGGAGGGGGGATATGGGGGAGGGGGGATATGGGGGAGGGGGGATATGGGGGAGGGGGGATATGGGGGAGGGGGGATATGGGGGAGGGGGGATATGGGGGAGGGGGGATATGGGGGAGGGGGGATATGGGGGAGGGGGGATATGGGGGAGGGGGGGGGATATGGGGGAGGGGGGATATGGGGGAGGGGGGATATGGGGGAGGGGGGATATGGGGGAGGGGGGATATGGGGGAGGGGGGATATGGGGGAGGGGGGATATGGGGGAGGGGGGATATGGGGGAGGGGGGATATGGGGGAGGGGGGATATGGGGGAGGGGGGATATGGGGGAGGGGGGATATGGGGGAGGGGGGATATGGGGGAGGGGGGATATGGGGGAGGGGGGATATGGGGGAGGGGGGATATGGGGGAGGGGGGATATGGGGGAGGGGGGATATGGGGGAGGGGGGATATGGGGGAGGGGGATATGGGGGAGGGGGGATATGGGGAGGGGGGATATGGGGAGGGGGATATGAGGGAGGGGGATATGAGGGAGGGGGGATATGAGGGAGGGGGATATGAGGGAGGGGGATATGAGGGAGGGGGGATATGAGGGAGGGGGGATATGAGGGAGGGGGATATGAGGGAGGGGGGATATGAGGGAGGGGGATATGAGGGAGGGGGGATATGAGGGAGGGGGATATGAGGGAGGGGGGATATGAGGGAGGGGGATATGAGGGAGGGGGGATATGAGGGAGGGGGGATATGAGGGAGGGGGGATATGAGGGAGGGGGATATGAGGGAGGGGGGATATGAGGGAGGGGGGATATGAGGGAGGGGGGATATGAGGGAGGGGGGTATGAGGGAGGGGGGATATGAGGGAGGGGGGATATGAGGGAGGGGGGATATGAGGGAGGGGGGATATGAGGGAGGGGGGATATGAGGGAGGGGGGATATGAGGGAGGGGGGATATGAGGGAGGGGGGATATGAGGGAGGGGGGATATGAGGGAGGGGGATATGAGGGAGGGGGGATATGAGGGAGGGGGGATATGAGGGAGGGGGGATATGAGGGAGGGGGGATATGAGGGAGGGGGGATATGAGGGAGGGGGGATATGAGGGAGGGGGGATATGAGGGAGGGGGGATATGAGGGAGGGGGGATATGAGGGAGGGGGGATATGAGGGAGGGGGGGATATGAGGGAGGGGGGATATGAGGGAGGGGGGATATGAGGGAGGGGGGATATGAGGGAGGGGGGATATGAGGGAGGGGGGATATGAGGGAGGGGGGATATGGGGGTTATGGGGAGGGGGGATATGGGGGAGCTCACCCGGCCTGCTCTGACGAGGTCGTTCACCTTCTTGTGGCACTGGGTGCCTGTCCGTGGTGTCAGGGCCACAGCGGTGACGGCCTCTGCCACTTCCCTCCACAGACGCCGGCTGTGGCGTGGGGCAACTCTGCGGCCGTGCCCGGGATACAGGGCGTCCCTCCTCTGCTCCACCGCGTCCAGGAGCGCCTCCACATCGCGTGACTCGAACCTCGGGGCTGAGCGACGGCCAGCCATCCAGTCGGGTATTGCGGTCGGGTGTTCCGGTCGGGTGGGGGGGGAGCAGCGCGGCCTTATGAGCCGTCACGCCGTGCAGCGCGTATGACGCTGCACGGCGTGAACCACTGCGCAAGCGCGGATCCCGTTACGTCGCTGCTAGCCCATTTCGGGCCGGAGACTATCGACCCATTTTTCCGACGTGACGCAAGTCGGATTTGCGCCGTTTTTTGCGCCGATCGGCGGACTTTCCGCCGATAACGGAGAATTTCGCCCCTGATGTCAGACTTGAACAGTTGGCCAATATTCTCCCGCTGTTTATATCCTCACCGGTCTCAAACCCTGCTCGCCCTCAGTCTCTGACTTGTGTTGTCTCCCTGGGTCCTCCCAACGCCCCAGACTACGAAATCTGATCCTTAAATACAATTCCCTTCATGGCCTCACCACACCCCATCTCGACAGAGCTCTTCCAGCCCTGAGATACTCCCGCTTTAAATGTTCTTTCCTTTGACTCTGGGTTCTTGTACACATTCCCTTCTTCCGTGCCTTTAACCACCTCAGCACCACATTGAAATTCCTCCCCTGAATTTGTTTCTCACTCTCCTCTCCTACGATCCATCTTAAAACCCATCTCTGACTAAACCAATACAAAGATATGCAGAGGGTCAGGTAGTATTGAGGAAACGGGGGGCTACAGAAGGGCTTGGACAGGCTAGGAGAGTGGGCAAAGAAGTGGCAGATGGAATACAATGTGTAAAAGTGTGAGGTTATGCACTTTGGAGGGAGGAATGGACTATTTTCTAAATGGGGAAATGCTGAGGAAATCCGAAGCACAAAGGGACTTGGGAGTCCTTGTTCAAGATTCTCTTAAGGTTAATGTGCAGGTTCAGTCGGCAGTTAGGAAGGCAAATGTAATGTTAGCATTCATGTCGGGGAGGCAGCACGGTGGCGCAATGGTTAGTGCTGCTGCCTACGGCGCCGAGGTCCCAGGTTCGATCTCGGCTCTGGGTCACTGTCCGTGTGGAGATTGCACATTCTCCCCGTGTCTGCGTGGGTTTTGCCCCCACAACCCAAAGATGTGCAGGCTAGGTGGATTGGCCGCGCTAAAATTGCCCCTTAATTGGAAAAAATGAGTTGGGTACTCTAAAAAAAAATGTTTTTAATTAAAATAAAAAATTCATGTCGAGAGGGCTAGAATACAAGAGCAGGGCTATACTTCTGAGACTGTAGAAGGCTCTGGTCAGACTCCATCGTGAGCAGTTTGGGCCCTGTATCTAAAGAAGGATGTGCTGGCCTTAGAAAGGGTCCAGAGGAGGTTCACAAGATTGATCCCTGGAATGAAGAGCTTTGTCGTATGAGGAACAGTTGAGGACTCTGGGACTGTACTCGTTGGGAGTTTAGAAGGATGAGGGAGGATCTTATTGAAACTTACAGGGTACCGAGAGGCCTGGATACAGTGGACGTGGAGAAGATTGCCATTTGTAAGAGAAACTAGAACCAGAGGGCACAATCTCAGATTAAAGGGACGATACTTGAAAACAAGAGATTTTTTTTATTTTTAAATTTAGGGTACCCAATTCATTTTTTCCAATTAAGGGGCCATTTAGTGTGGCCAATCCACCTAGCTTGAACATTTTTGGGTTGTGGGGGCGAAACCCACGCAGACACGGGGAGAATGTGCAAACTCCACACGGACAATGACCCAGAGCCGGGATCGAACCTGGGGCCTGGGCGCCGTGAGGCCACAGTGCTAACCCACTGCGCCACCGTGCTGCCCCTTTAAAACAGAGGTGAGGAGGAATTTCTTCAGCCAGAGGGGGAACTCTTTGCTGCCGAAGGCTGTGGAGGCCAAATCACAGAGTGTCTTTAAGACAGAGATAGCTAGGTTCTTGATCAATAAGAGATCAAGGGTTATGGGGAGAAGGCAGGAAAATGGGGATGAGAAAGAAATCAGCCATGATTGAATGGCGGAGCTGAATCAATGGGCCGAGTGGCCTAATTCTGCTCCTATGTCTTATGCTCTTATAAACATATGTTATTGTTCCCCATTACTTCACATAAAAATACAGCCGTTTCTCCCCAACATATTCCTGATGAGCATCGCATTGCAATTAAAGTCAAAACTTGCAATTGATCATCTCCATTCACCTCCACCTGCTCAAAATGGCGCAGAGCAAGTGTCATTGCTGTTATAACATAGGCAACTTTTAAGAAATGTATTAACTTTTCAAAGAATCATAGAATTTACAGTGCAGAAGGAGCCCAATCGCCCATCGAGTCTGCACCAGCCCAAGGAAAGAGCACCCCACTTAAGCCCACGTCTCCACCCTATCCCCATAACCCAGTAAGCCCACCTAACCTTTTTGGACAATTTAGCATGGTCAATCCAGCTAACCTGCACATCTTTGGACTGTGGGAGGAGAGCGGAGCGCCCGGAGGAAACCCACGCAATAGGGGACAAACTATATTTCGGAGAACAGTAGCTGAATGGTTAAGATTCTGGATTAGCAATCCAGAGGTCATGAGGTGAAATCCCACCGTGACAAGTTGTAAAAATCAATTTTTTTAAAATTAGAATTCCAGAGGATGATATCGGATAGAAGAGGGGCAAATCATCAGAGTAGCTATCAGAAGATTGGTTTTTATTTCCTTAAGAATACAAGATACCGAGTGATCTGATCAAGGTTTTAAAATATGAAAGGGATTTGCTGTTTTGTTATGTGTCCACTCTATTTCCTCTAATGGAGTACGAGCCATTTTTACACAGAGGGTAGTGAGTGCCTGGAACCTGCTGACGGAGGTGGTGGAAGCAGGGACGATAGTGACGTTTAAGGGGCACCTTGACAAATACATGAATAGGATGGAAATAGAGGGATACGGGTCCCGGAAGTGTAGAAGATTTTAGTTTAGACGGGCAGCATGGTCGGCACAGGCTTGGAGGGCCGGGGGGGCCTGTTCCTGTGTTGTATGTTTCTTTGTTCTTTGAGCGGACATAACCTTCACGTTAGAGCGAGACCGTGCAGGAGCCATATCAGGAAGCACTTGGTATACTCAAATGTGAGCAGAAATCTGAAATTCTCTTCCCTCAAAAGGTGGTGGATGTTGGGACAATTGGAGCTTACAAAACTGAGACAGATTGTTGTGGCGTGAAGGGGGAAACACATCAGTTGACCTCAGGCCGATGCTGTTCCACTGTGCCAGCTGCAGAAGGCACTACCACTCATAAATTGGCCTCTATGGCAGCAACGCATGTGCTCAATCCAGAAGTGACGGTCGCCCTGGACGCAGCCCATCACCTCCTGAGACAGACAGATGGCAAACTTTAGGCAGTCAAGGAATATGGAGCAACGGGGGATAAATGGAGTCGCGATACACATCAACTATGACTGAAAATGATACAGCAGGTTCGAGGGGAGCCTTCTGCTCTTCTCTGTTTGGTTATTCTCTGATTAATTTGACGTAACGAACCTTTCCTGCTTACAACTATATTACTCCATTTATTTTGACAATTACAAAATTGTAGCAACTCCCCCAAGGGCTTAGCTGAAAAATGCTGCACAACATACCATACACCCAAGGCACTCAGACCTGGTCGGTGCTAAACTGTCCAACTTCAGCCATGACCCAAGAACCTGGGAGACAGGTGGGGGACTGCTATCAATAGTCTAAAAAGAAAGCACGTACCTCTCGCTCTCGGTCAGGCTAAAGCCGGATTTTGGCTGACAGCGACACTGTCTTAACAGAAAAATTACCGACTCAATATGAAGCAGGGTCACCTGGAATGCAGCATTAGTTAAGGTGCTGTACCCTCTGTGTCATTACCATCAGGAGGGTGTGGAAAAGGTTGACACTGATCTCCCATTATATTTCAAACAATGTGACAGTTCCAGCTAATGGAATCCCTCTGATGTTTCAATTCATGCAAATTTTACATGTATTATTAATCAACATTAAAATGTTGGGCTGATTTGAATTTTCAGTCAACCCTCTCCAATTGAAAATCCCTCAGATAAAATTATTTTTGACTTGAGAGACTTTGAGATTTCCCGGAGGGTGAAAAAGTGCGAGAGCTGGGGCTTAGAATGATTCGCAGGATCAATGAATTTGTACTAAAAAGGCCATCTCCAATTGCATGATCAAAGGACCAACTAGCAGTACATTTAAGCAATGATTATATCAAATGACCTGGTGTTTCATTGTCTCAGTAAGATTACCCCGTCATTTGGGAGGCAAACAAAAAAGGTGAGCGCAAGTATTTCTGTTTAAAAGACAAAATCGTTCACGACCTCATAACATCAATTCACAACATGTGCCACATATGGTGCTGTCATTATACAATCGAGGCACGAGATGTATGCTGAAAGCTGGTCAGAGATTTTCCCTTTGATTCAGGGTCTGTATCCAGTCAGATAAACTGACTGCTACAAAAATTGGCAGCCATCAATGAGTGTTTTCAAATCAAGGTTCAATGTCATGCGCCTGCCAAAGAACTTAAAAGTTTCAAATTACAAAACATAACCTCTGCTTCTAAAATCCTCCTGTCAGATTTTCCACCCCTGATATGTCAAGGCACAGCTGCAAAATTACTAACAGAGTTCTGTCTCTGGAATGAATTACCATAGTCGTGTTAGAATCTTAACACTTTTGAGAAAGGTTCAGATATTGATGCAAACTGCAGCTCTGTGACCTCTTACTGCCCTCCAACCTTCCAGGAATCCTGCATTCCACATGACCACATGTTTTGGACATGTCTGAAGCTTAGGGGATTCTGGCAGGGATTTGCCAATGTCATGTCCACGGTATTAAAGACAAGGGGGGGGGGGGGGTCAGACACCGATTCCAGAGGTGGCGATGTTCGGAGTGTCGGAAGACCCGGGAGTCCAGGGGCCGAGAGAGGCTGACGTTTTGGCCTTTGCCTCTTTGGTAGCCGGGAGACGGATCTTATTGGTGTGGAGGGACTCGGAGCCCCCGAAATCGGGGGTATGGGCTAGCGACATGGCTGGGTTGCTCAGGCTTGAGAAAATTAAGTTCGCCCCGAGAGGGTCAAAGAAAGAACAAAGAAAAATTACAGCACAGGAACAGGCCCTTCAGCCCTCCAAGCCTGCGCCGATACAGATCCTCGATCTAAAACTGTTGCGTATTTTCTAAGTATCTGTATCCCTCTGCTCCCTGCCCATTCATGTATCTGTCTTGACACATCTTAAATGACGCTATCGTGCCCGCCTCTACCACCTCCGCCGGCAATGCATTCCAGGCACCCACAACCCTCTGCGTAAAGAACTTTCCACGTATATCTCCCTGGAACTTTTCCCCTCTCACCTTGAACTCGTGACCCCTAGTAATTGAGTCCCCCACTCTGGGATAAAGCTTCTTGCTATCCACCCTGTCTATACCCCTCATGATTTTGTAGACCTCAATGAGGTCCCCCCCTCAACCTCCGTCTTTCTAATGAAAATAATCCTAATCTACTCAACCTCTCTTCATAGCTAGCGCCCTCCATACCAGAACGTTAGGGTTCGTCTGGAGGTGGCAGCCGTTTATCGACTTCCTTGGGGAAAATTAAACTGTTAGCAGATATAAGAAGAGGGGGGAGATAGTTTAGTTTAGGCGAGACCAGCGAGTGGAGGAGGAGGGAGTGTAAGCCATGTTCGCTGGGTATGCTGGTTGGCTTGGGGTGGGGGTGGGGAGGGGGGTGCTGCTGCTGCTAATTATTGAGTTATGTTTACATTTGTAATTACTGTTATAAAATCATGAATGCCATAATAAAATGTTTTTCAAAAAAAAACGGCATCCTGCATTCCTCCAATCTTGCCCATCTGGGATGAAGGGCTTATCCTGTGAAGAAAGGTTGAACAGGTTGGGTTCTATGGCGTTTAGAAGAATGAGGTGAATCGTATTGAAACATACAAGAGCCTGAGGGGACATGCCTTCTGCTGCTTCACCACCACCAGCCTCTCTGATTACTATTCCACCAACATTGGTCATGCAGAGGGACAGCACGGTGGCGCAGTGGTTAGCACAGCTGCCTCGCGGCGCCGAGGTCCCAGATTCGATCCCTGCCCTGGGTCACTGTCCATGTGGAGTTTGCACACTTTTTTTTTTTTTAATTCTATAAATTTAGAGTAGCCAATTATTTTTTTTTCCAATTAAGGGGCACCGTTGCTCCTCCTTGTATCATTTTTTAAAAATATAAATTTAGTGTACCCAATTTATTTTTTCCAATTAAGGAGCAGCCCAGACCCAGAAAAGATTATCACGGGATTCAGAAGACATCTGCGGATCAATATCTCCACTACCATCGTGTCAGAGTTCATGGAAACAGTAAAGAGCAAGAAGTTAGTGATCTTAACCACTGGTCTAACTGTCCATTTTGCTTCCATACACACTTGCCTTCGACGCTGAAGAAGGAAAGAGCCACTTTGTCGAAGCTCTGCATCAACTTACATGAGATTGTCAGCACAGAAACAGACCATTTGGCCCATCGAGTCAATGCTTTTATAAAAACTGAGTCACAGGAAGTGGATACTGCTGGCGCTTATTGCGAATCACTAACTGTTCTCCAAGGTGCTGGTAAACCCACCTTCTTGAACCCTGCGTGTTGATGGTGCTCCCCCACTGCTTTTCTAGTAGGGATTTCCAGGTTTTCGGCCCAGTGACGATGAAATGGGGACGGGGAGTTAGTGGTATTCTCATACATTCCGTACAAACCTCCTCCCGCTCTACGTCACCCAACCTTAACTCCTTTAATGCCTTCCGCCCTCATGAATTGAGTTTCCCTCGAGGGTACCCATGCTATTCGCCTCAACGCCTTGCAGTAGCACATTTCATTTTCTAACCATCCCCTTGCTAAAGAAGTTTCTTCCTCAGTCCTTTATTGGATTTATTCGTGATTATCTTCTATTTTTGCCCCAAATTGTGGACTCACACCGAAGTGAAAGGTTTTTCTCTAGACCTACCCTTTCAAATCCTTTCATAATATTGAAAATTTGTATCAGTTCACTCCCCAGCCTTCTCCTTTCCACAGAAACTGCCCCAGACTGTTCAGTTTTTCCTGACAGTTGTAACCTCCCAGTTCTAGAGAACCAGTCCCTTTATATCTTTATTTGAATCATGGAAATGGATCGAATCAAGGGTTGATACAAATTTAACATAACTTCTCTGCTTTTCAACACAATTGCCAAACAGCCTTTTCAGTTGCAGTCTTTCAATGAGCGAGGGCATTCTGACCTTAATGTGAAGTTGTTTCAATTAGTGAAATAACTGGCCAGCTGATAAAGTCGATAAGCAACATATATGCATTTAATATACACAGATTCATAACACAGCCAAACAAGTTGGGCATCAACCTCCAAATCCCTCCAGCACACACCAACATACGGGGAAGAGAGGGGGGGGGAAGAGAGGGGGGGGGAAAGAGAGGGGGGGGGAAAGAGAGGGGGGGGGAAAGAGAGGGGGGGGGGAAGAGAGGGGGGGGGAAGAGAGGGGGGGGAAGAGAGGGGGGGGAAGAGAGGGGGGGGGAAGAGAGGGGGGGGGAAGAGAGGGGGGGGGAAGAGAGGGGGGGGAAGAGAGGGGGGGGGGAGAGAGGGGGGGGGAAGAGAGGGGGGGGAAGAGAGGGGGGGGAAGAGAGGGGGGGGGAAGAGAGGGGGGGGAAGAGAGGGGGGGAAGAGAGGGGGGGAAGAGAGGGGGGGAAGAGAGGGAGGGGAAGAGAGGGAGGGGAAGAGAGGGGGGAAGAGAGGGGGAAGAGGGGGGGGAAGAGAGGGGGGGGAAAGAGAGGGGGGGGGAAAGAGAGGGGGGGGAAAGAGAGGGGGGGGAAGAGAGGGGGGGGGAAGAGAGGGGGGGGGAAGAGAGGGGGGGGAAGAGAGGGGGGGGAAGAGAGGGGGGGGGAAGAGAGGGGGGGGGGAAGAGAGGGGGGGGGAAAGAGAGGGGGGGGAAGAGAGGGGGGGGAAGAGAGGGGGGGGAAGAGAGGGGGGGGAAGAGAGGGGGGGGAAGAGAGGGGGGGAAAGAGAGGGAGGGGAAGAGAGGGGGGAAGAGAGGGGGAAGAGGGGGGGGAAGAGAGGGGGGGAAGAGAGAGGGGGGGAAGAGAGGGGGGAAGAGAGGGGGGAAGAGAGGGGGGGAAGAGAGGGGGGAAGAGAGGGGGGGAAGAGAGGGGGGAAGAGAGAGGGGGAAGAGAGAGGGGGGAAGGGAGAGGGGGAGAGAGAGGGGGGAGAGGAGGGGGAGGAGAGAGGGGGGAGAGAGGAGGGAGAGAGGGGGAGAGAGGGGGAGAGAGGGGGGAGAGAGGGGGGAGAGAGGGGGGAGAGAGGGGGGAGAGAGGGGGGAGAGAGGGGGGAGAGAAGGAGGGAGAGAAGGAGGAGGAGGAGGAGGGGGAGGAAGGGGGAGGGAGGGGGAGGGAGGGGGAGGGAGGGGGAGGGAGGGGGAGGGAGTGGGGAGGGGGAGGCGTAAGGGGGGGATGAGGGGGAGGGAGGAGGGGGAGGGAGGGGGAGGGAGGGAGGGGGAGGGGGAGGGAGGGAGGGGGAGGGAGGGAGGGGGAGGGAGGGAGGGAGGGAGGGGGAGGGGGAGGGAGGGGGGAGGGAGGGGGAGGGAGTGGGGAGGGGAGGCGTAAGGGGGGATGAGGGGGAGGGAGGAGGGGGAGGGAGAGGGGGGGGAGAGGGGGGAGGGAGAGGGGGGAGGGAGAGGGGGGGGAGAGGGGGGGGAGAGGGGGGGGAGAGGGGGGGGGAGAGGGGGGGGGAGAGGGGGGGGGAGAGGGGGGGGGAGAGGGGGTGGGAGAGGGGGTGGGAGAGGGGGTGGGAGAGGGGGTGGGAGAGGGGGTGGGAGAGGGGGTGGGAGAGGGGGTGGGAGAGGGGGTGGGAGAGGGGGTGGGAGAGGGGGTGGGAGAGGGGGTGGGAGAGGGGGTGGGAGAGGGGGTGGGAGAGGGGGTGGGAGAGGGGGTGGGAGAGGGGGTGGGAGAGGGGGTGGGAGAGGGGGTGGGAGAGGGGGTGGGAGAGGGGGTGGGAGAGGGGGTGGGAGAGGGGGTGGGAGAGGGGGTGGGAGAGGGGGTGGGAGAGGGGGTGGGAGAGGGGGTGGGAGAGGGGGTGGGAGAGGGGGTGGGAGAGGGGGTGGGAGAGGGGGTGGGAGAGGGGGTGGGAGAGGGGGTGGGAGAGGGGGTGGGAGAGGGGGTGGGAGAGGGGGTGGGAGAGGGGGTGGGAGAGGGGGTGGGAGAGGGGGTGGGAGAGGGGGTGGGAGAGGGGGTGGGAGAGGGGGTGGGAGAGGGGGTGGGAGAGGGGGTGGGAGAGGGGGTGGGAGAGGGGGTGGGAGAGGGGGTGGGAGAGGGGGTGGGAGAGGGGGTGGGAGAGGGGGTGGGAGAGGGGGTGGGAGAGGGGGTGGGAGAGGGGGTGGGAGAGGGGGTGGGAGAGGGGGTGGGAGAGGGGGTGGGAGAGGGGGTGGGAGAGGGGGTGGGAGAGGGGGTGGGAGAGGGGGTGGGAGAGGGGGTGGGAGAGGGGGTGGGAGAGGGGGTGGGAGAGGGGGTGGGAGAGGGGGTGGGAGAGGGGGTGGGAGAGGGGGTGGGAGAGGGCGAGAGAGAGAAGGGGAGAGCAGGGGAGAGCAGGGGAGAGCAGGGGAGAGCAGGGGAGAGCAGGAGAGAGCAGGAGAGAGCAGGAGAGAGAAGAGAGAAGGAGAGAAAGAGAGAGAGAGAGAGAGAAAGTAAGAGAGAGTGAGTGAGTGAGTGAGTGAGTGAGTGAGTGAGTGAGTGAGTGAGTGAGAGAGTGAGAGAGTGAGAGAGTGAGAGAGTGAGAGAGTGAGAGAGTGAGAGAGTGAGTGAGTGAGTGGACGGGACAGACTTATCAAGACCTCCTGTGTGCCACGCTGCAAGGAGTGGAATGCCAAGGAGAGAGAGAGAGAAAGAGAGAGAGAGAAAAAGAGAGAGATAAAGAGAGAGAGAGAGAGAGAGAGAGAGAGATAAAGAGAGAGAAAAAGAGATAGAGAGAAAAAGAGAGAGAGAAAAAGAGAGAGAGAAAAAGAGAGAGAGAAAGGGAGAGAGAGAAAGGGAGAGAGAGAAAGGGAGAGAGAGAAAGGGAGAGAGAGAGAGAAAGAGAGAGAGAGGGAGAGAGAAAGAGAGTGTGAGAGTGTATGAGTGAGAGAGAGTGAGAGAGAGGGGACGGAACACAGAGTTATCAGGGTCTCCTGTGTGTGGAGCCCATCCAATTCCACAATCACATTAAAACAGCTAACCTTTCCCAATGGCTCAGTGGAGAAGTTCAGTTTCCAACCCAATTCTCACTTTGAGCTGAAGAAAATCAGGAAGATTTTAGGTACGACCCTTCTCATTTGCTCAGTTAACGCTCAATAAATGTGGCACGAGGAACGTTGGCAGGATCCCGAGCATCTAAGATTTATCTCAACTGGAAAGAGGTGGAAAGAAACCTATCAGGGCTCCAACTTCTAATTGTTACTGAGTGAATGTTATTGAATAAAATGTATCCTTACTTGGAGAGGGGCCAGGAGTGAGACAGGGAAGGAATTTTGCCTGTTCACTTTGAATTATTGACTGCGTAAATGTAGTGAAATCATTTCTAGCAACACTCCAACACACGCATTTAGGCAGTGTTACAATTCCCTTCCATGAGCAGAGTAAAATCCTGTTGTGCTCGAGTGTTGCTCACATAGTCAGCAGAGAAAACTGTCTCTACTTTGGCTGAGGACAGGATGAGATAAGGGCATAATATTACCTCGATTCCCAGCCTCTCCCTTCACCCATTGCTGGGCTTTCCTGCCAACGTTCAGTGGCTAGAATAATGAAATGAATGAAAATGGCTTATTGTCACAAGCAGGCTTCAAATGAAGTTACTGTGAAAAGCCCCTAGTCGCCACATTCCGGCGCCTGTTCGGGGAGGCTGGTACGGGAATTGAACCATGCTGCTGGCCTGCCTTGGTTTGCTTTAAAAGCCAGCGATTTAGCCCAGTGTGCTAAACCAGCCCCTCTTTGAGTATGCTTTGAGTATGACCACTTAAGCACAATACTATCTCCTATGGAAACTATACCTTGTAAAAATTGAAGGCTGATGGCGACACCGTCTTTCGAAACTTTAATGATTCATCTGACAGATAACACGAGACTGGAAACATGCAGAACATTACAGGCAATGGGAAATAAATTTCAATTTGAAACACATGGTTGAAAATTGTTGATTTTGAGGCACGTGTGGACTTGGAACCAGGGTAGGTCAGTGGGGACAGGGAGAATGGGCGAACAGGATTTGGCGCGAGTAAGGAAATGGGCAACAGAGTTTTGGTCGAGTCTGTCTCACTCCTCAGTACCCATAAGGATGTCTTGTGCTGGAAATTGGAAGTTTCAACCTTGCTCAATAATCGTCGCTCTGCTGAAACTGGACAAAGGCAATGTCATTGTGGACAGGTGGAAAACGTTACATTCCCTGGGCTCGGACATCCTTCACTTTGATGAATGTGAAAAAAAAACACACAACTTCCTTTAAACTACAAAGCTCAAGGCCACAGGATCTGAGATGATTTTGATCAGTTCCTCATGGGCTCTATTTCCTGTATAACAATAGTATTTGTATTGTTTTTCTTACTATGTTGCTATCAGGAAATAAATTGTTCTGTGCTGAACCACACAGCTTGCTCCCATACTGCAAGTGAACAGTCCCTGTAAGTGGTAACTAGGAAATGTCAAGGGATAGTCAAGGAGTGGCTTTCCTTCTGCGGAGAACAGTGGCAAATCTGCATCCATCCCTGCTCCTTGGCACTGGTGCCACCCTCTGTTTTCTAATGCCAGGCAAAATTCCAGTAGGACATGAACCAGCTGATTCCCAGGAGTGGAAAAATGTCTCGTCAACCTGTCCATTCCAAATCCCAGTCAGTTTAGAATTTCCCAAGCCTCTGGATTGAATAAACCCTTGTAACACTATGGCAAGCTGCTTTGATTCTGCTCATACGTGGAGCCTAGCTGCATTAAGCTTTGAACTGAAATTCTCTCTCCATCCTTTCTTGTGGTTAATTTGTGTGCCAAATTTAAAGTGTAGGGAAGGTCACACACCAGCACCAGGCAGGCACGTACATGCACAATTACACTCACAATAGGAGTAAGTAGTACTTACAGATACCACAACAAAGTAAAAGGATGTAAAATGACCGATGTGAATGAAAGTCGCTATCATTCCAAAGGGCCAGAGGCTGTTTTTGAGAGGGAGCTGACTGGTGGCGATTTAACCCGAGGGTCACCATACCTCAGGCGAGGGGCAAGGTTGAGAAGGCGAGCCTTCATGAATAACCTCAGCACGGGAATTGAACCCACGCTGTTGGCGTTGTTCCACTTCATAAACCAGCCATTTAGCCAACTCTAACCGACCCTTGCCAGCTCGCTCAGTAACTTCTTTCTTTATTTTTAAATTTAGAGTACCCAATTATTTCTTTCTTCCAATTAAGGGGCAATTTAGCGTGGCCAGTTCACCTAGCCTGCACATCTTTGGGTTGTGGGGGTGAGACCCACGCAGGCACAGGGAGAATGTGCAAACTCCACACGGAAAGTGACCCGGGGCTGGGATCGAACCCGGGTCCTCAGCGCCGTAAGAACGCAGTGCTAACCACTGTGCCACCGTGCCGCCAGCTCACTCAGTAACTTATCAACCACTGTCAATTCTCCAGCGCCACAACCAAACTATGGAGCCTAACAGCGAGCGTCAGCGAACTTCATCAATGAGAGTTGGGAATGGGAAAGGAACAGAATCACAGAATGTTTGCAGAAGAGAAGGAGACCATTTGACTGTTCAGCACATGTCAGCGCTCCACAAGAACTTCGCCAGTCCCTCTCACATGTCCTTCCCTCATCCACCACTGAATAAACATAGCTGGACCCAATCCCACAGAATCCAGCAGTTACATGGAAAGACTAAATAAGGATGGGTTGTTTCTTATACAAGAGCATTTTAATCGATGTGTTCATAACCACGGTGGGTTTTTCTATTTTCAGTAGCAGAAGGGTGGTAACGAGTGAACACAGATTAAGTATAATGGCAGGAGAGCGAGAGAAAAATGAAGAGAATTTATTTTAAGCAGCGAGATATGATGCTCTGGAATATGTTGCCTGAAAGGATGGTGGTAATAAACTTTCAAAAGGAAATTGGATAAATACAAGGGGGAAAATTGTAGGGAAAGAATAGGGGAACAAAATGAATCGGATAACTCTTTCAAAGAGTTAACACAGGCCCAATAGGTCACCCGGCCTCCTACTGCGATGTATCAATCAATGATTCTATGTAACAAGGGTTATGCAGACAGAAAGTTGGAGCTAACACCACAATCAAATCAGCCATGATCTTATTGAATAGCAGAGCAGGCTAAAGGGTCGAATGGTACTCCTGCCCCATGTCCTATGTTCGTATGTGTACTTCTAACAGGGTCAGTGGTCAGGAAATGGTGACGTTGTCTGCTTTATCCTCTTTTCAACCAAAGGAGACCCTGGCCAACTCTACCTTCTTGTAGCACAGACCGTGGATTAAACCTGTGATGTTCATGGCCCCATTGCTCAGTGTTAAACCACTTCATGCTATTAGTGCAGCAGCTAAATTGTATTCAAGTTCCAACCTCATAAGTTACCTACAGCATAAGCTCCATGTTAAAACCATCACAGTAAGGGCAGCACAGTGGCGCAGTGGTTAGCGCTGAGGACCCGGGTTCGATACCGGCCCCAGGTCACTGATCGTGTGGAGTTTGCACATTCTCCCCGTGCCTGCATGGGTTTCTCCCCCACAACCCAAAGATGTGCATGCTAGGTGTATTGCCACGCTAAATTGCAATTGGAAGAAAATAGTTGGGTACTCTCAATTTATTTTGAAAAAAGAACCATCACGGGCAATGCATCATAAAATTAAGACCTACCCTTTGTTTTCAAGGATTAATGTAAAGTGACACCTAACAGAATTCTGAGGGACTTTGATAAATACACACCACTCTAGCAGCTCGCTCTTGAGATTCACACTTCCTGCAGAACCACGGACCAGTTGGGACCTGAACAATTCCATAACAAGCTGTAAATAGAAACAGAGGGAAAACAACTATAAATACACAAACAAACTTTTAACAAGTCACAACAGCACTCCCTGCATTTTAAGCATCTTCCCTCTCCGGAAGGTGCTATTGTAGAGTTGCCCGTAGCACCTGCACCTCTACCCTTGCTCCAGTACCTTTGGGGATGACCCCTTTAACCTTCTCTCTGTGCGCACACACTATATATATATATAACAGTATGATAACAGAAGCTTTTGACCCGATGCCAAGTACACCTGCACATTTTAACAATCCACACACCTGACTTTGTTCCCGATTGCAAGATCCATTGGTGATCATTTTCCAAAATTTATTGGACTCTGGAATGGTTCCTACAGATCGGAGGGTAGCTAACATTCAAAAAGGGAGATAGAAAGAAAACAGGGAACTATAGACCAGTGAGCCTAACATCAGTAGTAGGGGCGTTGCTGCAGTCTATTATCAAGGACTTTATAGCACAGCCTTTGGAAAGCAGTGGTGCAATCAGACAAAGTCAGCATGGATTTACAAAATGCTTGATAAATCTACTGGAATTCTTTGAAGATGTACCTAGTAGAATTGACCAGTGGGTATGGTTCATTTAGACTTTCAGAAGGCTTTTGACAAGGTCTCACGTAGCAGATTACTATGTAAAGTTAAAGCGCATGGAATTGCTAAATCTATTATATCCAAATTTGCAGATAATACAAAGTAGGGTGGGAGAGTGAGCTGTGAGGAGGATGCAGAAATTTGGATTGGATTTTGATTTGTTTATTGTCACGTGTACCGAGGTACAGTGAAAAGTATTTTTCTGCGTGCAGCTCAAACTGATTATTTAGTACATGAAAAGAAAATGCATAATAAGGTAACTCAAGGTACACAAAATAAATGCATAGACACTGTACAGGATTGTAGTATTAATCAGATCAGTCCATAAGAGGGTTGTTTAGGAGTCTGGTAACAGCGGGGAAGAAGCTGTTTAGAGTCTGTTCGTGTGTGTTTTCAGACTTTTGTATCTCTTGCCCGATAGAAGAACTTGGAAGAGTGAGTAAGCCGGGCGGGAGGGGTCTTTGATTTTGCTGCTCACTTTCCCCAGGCAGCGGGAGGTGAAGGTCAATGGATGGGAGATGGGTTTGTGTGATTGACTGGGCAGTGTTCACAAATCTGGCTGGTTTAGCACACTGGGCTAAATCGCTGGCTTTGAAAGCAGACCAAGGCAGGCCAGCAGCACGGTTCAATTCCCGTACCAGCCTCCCCGAGCAGGCGCCAGAATGTGGCGAAGAGGGGCTTTTCACAGTAACTTCATTTGAAGCCTACTTGTGACAATAAGCGGTTTTCGTTTCATTTTTCAAATCTCTGAGGTTTCTTGCGGTTTTGGGCCAAGCAGTTGCCATACCAGACTGTGATGCAGCCAAATAGGATGCTTTCTATGGTGCACCTGTAAAAGTTGGTAAGAGTCAATGTGGACATGCCAAATTTCCTTAGGTTTCCTGAGGAGGTACAGGCGCCGTTGTGCTTTCTTAGTCATTGCGTCGTCACTGGTGGACCAGGACATATTTTTGGTGATGTGTACCCCTAGGAATTTAAAGCTATCAACAATCTCCACCTCGGCCCCGTTGATGCTGTCAGGGGTGTGTACAGTACTTTGCTTCCTGAAGTCAATGACCAGCTCGTTAGTTTTGCTGGCATTGAGGGATAGATTGTTGTCGCTGCACCACTCCACTAGGTTCTCAATCTCCCTCCTGTATTCTGACTCGCGTTATTCGAGATCCAACCCACTACGGTCATGTTGTCAGCAAACTTGTAGATGAGTTGGAGCCAAATTTTGTCACAGTCATGTATGGGGCAGTCGAGCGGTTTTCCTGCTCGAACTGAGCATAGAATGCATTGAGTTCATCAGGGAGGGGTGCGCGTCTGCCAGAGATACAGCTCAATGCTTCAGCTGGACTATAATAGGCTGAGTGAGTGGGCACATGGGGGTGGCACTGTTGTGGTGGTTAGCACTGCTGCTTCACGGCGCCGAGGACCCGGGTTCGATTCCAGCCCCGGGTCACAGTCCATGTGGAGTTTGCACATTCTTCCCGTGTCTGTGTGGGTTTCGCCCCCACAACCCAAAGATGTGCAGGGTAGGTGGATTGACCACGCTAAATTGCCCCTTAATTGGATAAATATAATTGGGTACTCTAAATTTTCAACACAAAAAAAGTGGGCTAATGCATGTCAGATGAAGTATAATGTGAATAAACGTTTTCTTCATAAATTTAAAGTACTCAATATTTTTTTTTCTAATTAAGGACCAATTTAGCCTGGCCAATCCACCTCTTGGATTGTGGGGGACTCATGTAGACACGGGGAGAATGATCAAATCCACACGGACAGTGACCCAGGGCCAGGGTCAAACCTGGGTCCTTGGCGCCATGTGGCAGCAGTGCTAACCACTGTGCCGCACTGGATAAATGTAAGGTTATCCACTTCAGCAGTAAAAATAGAAAGGCAGATTATTATTTGAATGAGTGTAAATTGAGAAAGGTGGACACTTAGCGAAAGCTTTGTGTCCTCGTGCAGCAGTCAATGATAGTAAGCGCGCAGGTACAGCAGG
Source organism: Scyliorhinus torazame (assembly GCF_047496885.1). Taxonomy (NCBI): domain Eukaryota; kingdom Metazoa; phylum Chordata; class Chondrichthyes; order Carcharhiniformes; family Scyliorhinidae; genus Scyliorhinus; species Scyliorhinus torazame. The sequence goes on from NC_092727.1 coordinate 124,521,045, forward strand.
CAGTAAAGAAGGCAACTGGTATGTCGGCCTTCAGAGCGAAAGGATTTGAATATAGGAATATGGTTGTTTTTCTGCGATTGTATAGGGCATTGGTGAGGCCACACCTGGAATATTGTGTGCAGGTTGGTGTCCTTATCTGAGGAAGGATGTTCTTGCTATGGAGGGAGTGCAGCGAAGGTTTACCAGGCTGATTCCTGGGATGGCGGGACTGTCATAGGAGGAGAGCCTACGTCGGTTAGGAGTATATTCATTGGAGTTTAGAAGTACGAGGGGGGATCTCATAGGAACATAGAAAATATAACAGGATCAGTCTGGGTAGATTCAGAAAGAATGTTCCCGATTGTGGGGGAGTCCACAACTCGGGATCATAGTTTGAGGTTAAGGGATTAACCTTTTAGGACTGAGGTGAAGAGAAATTTCTTCACCCAGAGAGTGGTGAATCTGCAGAATTCACTACCACAGAAAGTAGCTGAGGCCAAAACATGTAATTTCAACAAGAAATTAGGGCTAAAGGGATCAAGAGCCGGGGGAAGGGGGGGTGATCAGGGTATTGAACTTTTTTTTTAAATTTTGAATACCCAATTATTTTTTTTTTTTACAATTAAGGGGCAATTTAGCACGGCCAATCCACCTAATCTGCACATCTTTGGGTAGTGGGATGAAACACGCGGAGAATGTGCAAACTCCACACGGACAGTGACCCAGGGCCGGGATTCAAACCCGAGTCCTCAGCGCCGTAGACCCAGTGCGAACCACTGTGCCACATGCCGCCCTAGGTTATTGAACTTGATGATCAGCCATGATCATAATGAATGATGGAGCAGGCTCGAAGGGCCGAATGGCCTCCTCCTGATTGTATGTTTCTCTGTATTAGTATTATTTATTTGCTTTTTTTAAAAAATCATTGTCTAGCACTGGTTAATTGTGCAGTACAGAGTTAGAGTGTTCCAGGTCTCATTACCCCAGCCTGCATCAAGATAGCATCATAAGAGTTTGGAGAAACTCTTGTTAGTGTGTTCTGTCTGCACCAGTTGTAATCAGTTCCCAAGCAGTCATCTTGCCATACATGCATAGACAGCGAGTTGGCAAGTTATTCAACTGGAGGATACGCACAGGCAAACATGTTCTGTCCGATCACGCACATATAACGGGATTCATAATTTTTAAATTCTCTTTCTGAAGTTTGGGTCCCTCCATGGCCCCTCCCCTATCTCTGCCCCCTACGAATATGCTCCCTTCCACTGCTTCTCGTCTCTTGTGCGCCCCCCCCCTTCCACTGATGGACTTGACCTCAGCCATCCTGACCCCAAACTCAGCAATTCCCACTTAAGTTGCTCTACTGTTCTCTCCTCCTTTAAGACACACCTTAAAACCTGAACTCTTGTCCAGGCTTTTGGTCACCTGCCCTCATGTCATTGTGTCTGACTCAGTGCCAACTGCTTTGCCTGATTACCTTCCTGCAGCACAGGAGATGTTTAACCGTATTAAAATATATGAATGTTGTTTTAATGGCTGGTACCCTCCCTCCCCTGTAGCCCAGAGTCAATTGATGAGGCACTGTGCCATCTTGGCTCACCCAGACTAGGGGGTTAAGCCGAGGTATTTTCTACTGCAAGTACTTTAATACCATATTAAGCGGTGCATTTAACCAGTAGGGCACACCAGGCTGAAGTTAAAGCTTCTGGATGATTGTATAAACAGAAGCACAAGTAGTTGCTAACAACGTTACCAGTAGCTAACAACCAACGTCGCACGTGTTAACCCGCCTGTCAATCACACAAGTGGAGGTGCACAAGGCAACTCCCTCAGCATACACACTTCCCCAAGCAGAGGAGGCCACTCCGCCCCTCTGCTAACGGATTAGTAATCACACACACACACAAGTCAATGTGGCGCACTTGAAAGTGCATCAAACGGCGGAGGGGCAAAAGTTAGATTGCGGGGTTTTTTTTTCCAATTAAAGACAAAAATCACACGAACGCAGGCTGGCAATTGTAGCTGACGATATAAAACATGTGGAAAAGAGGCGTTAGAAATAAAGGAAACGTCTGGCATTTTGTTGAAAACACATCCAGAGCGGGTCTACGTGACTGACAACTGGCCTCCTCCGGCCACAAGAGGAAGAAAAAAAAACAGACGGGTTAACGCTGCAACTTCGGGATTTTTGAAAAACAGGTTCACAATGCTGGGCTGCTGGTGTTTTTTTTATATTTAATTAAAAGAAAGGTTAGATTCCGCCCCCCCCAAAAAAAACAAAAAGGTGTGAGGTGCAAATGTACCACATCCTCTGGCGAGGCTTGTGTTTTTTTTTTAAAACATGCCTTCCTCTCCTCCCTTCCTCCCCTCCTTTACCTTGATGAACAGCTACATTGCAGCCGTGCCCGTCACAGTAGACCAAAGGGTTCTCAGCCCAGCCCCTCTCGTCAGAACACACGCAGCAGCCTCCAACCATCTCCTTCATACTTCCCAGCCCGGCCCGAGGTGCTGCTGCCAAGCGCTCACAACAAAGTAGCGGGCGGCATCCCGCGGCGGACACATTGTTTCCCCATGTCGGGGGCTCCCCCCGTGCCGGCTCAGCGGAACCCAGCCATCACCAGGGCGCAAGCGCTGCTCGTTCCCACCGCGATGGCCGCACACAATAAACTCTGCGGTTCGCCGACGCGGCGCCGAGCGAAGTGGCTGGGAAGGGTGCTTTCGCTAAACAAGAGAGACAGAGAAGAAAAAAAAAAAAAAAAATCACCACGCACCCCGCCTGTTCGGCTCGGCGTCTTTCCTGTCCTCTTCATTTCATTTGGCGCAACAACTATTGCATTGGCGCGGCGCCTTTGGCATCCCCGCCCTGGGCGCTGGAGCGCCAAGTTCCTTCCACCCGGAGCCTCCTCGGGGAGGCAGGGATGGAGAGGGGGGTGGGTTTTGAGGAGGAGGGGGAGGTAAGAGGGGCCAAGCTTTAGGGTAGGGAAGGGCATCCCAGAATAAGGCATGACCACCTAGATTTCTGATAAGAGCAAAAGATCATCATAATAATAATCTTCATTGTCACAAGTAGCCTTCCAATGCAATGAAGTTACTGTGTGTAGACTACAGGGTACAATCTTTACTTTTACCATATTTGGATTGTTATTTTTAATAAATTCCAATCATTTTTTCCAATTAAAGGGGAATTTAGCGTGGCCAATCCACATAACCTGCACATCTTTGGGTTGTGGGGACAAAACCCACACAAACATGGGGAGAATGTGCAAACTCCACACGGAAAGTGACCCAGAGCCGGGATTGAACCTGGGACCTCGGCGGCGTGAGGTAGCAGTGCTAACCCACTGCGCCATTTGCTGCCCTGAGTTCTTTTTTTCGACATTTGCCCACACTGTCAGTTCAGTCCTCCTACTATATCCTTTTGTGGCTTGTTGGCAATTTTTGTCCCAACTACGTTCCCTTTAAGCACTTCAGATGGTTGGGTGGCACAGTGCTTAGCACTGCTGCCTCCCAACGGCAGGGAACCGGGTTCAATTCCGGGTGACTGCGGAGTTTGCACGTTCTCAACCATGCCTCGTGGGTTTCCTCCGGGTGCTTCGCTTTCTTCCCACAGACCAAAGATGTGCAGGTTAGGTGGATTGGCCATGCTAAATTGTCCCTTAATATCCAATGGTTAGGTGGGGTTACGGGGATAGGGTAGGGGAGTGGGTACTCTTTTGGTTGGTCAGTGTAGACTTGATGGGCTGAATGGTCTCCTTCTGCACTATGATTCTATGATTCTTCCCACATCAAAGGTGGTTCAATGTTTGACCACCTAATCAAGACTGAGACACACAGAGAAGTACTGAGAGAATTCTGCACAATCAGAGTTGCTGTCTTTCTCATTAAACATTAAATTAAGGCCCTGACTGCCCTCTCAAATGGAAGAAAAAGGTCCCACAGCCATTTTAGGCAGTATTGCAGAGAAGTTTCCTGGCCAACATTCATCCTTCAAGCAATGTTTTTAAGTCTATCTTGTTTTTCCCTTTGGGGAATAGTTGGAGGTGTTGGAAGGATTGCCAGGCTGATTGTCAGGCTGTTGAACTGAGTCATGAATACACCCTTCACATGGCCAAAGAGTCCGAGGGTGTGACTTGAACCCAGAGTTTCTGGTAGGGGCGCTATCATTGTGGCTGACACAAGACCACCTACATATCTTCAACCAAATGACCAAGGACATTTATACCAAGGTTTTGAATTTACTGTGCACAGATTGGCTATTGTGTTGCCGTATAACAAATGACTGCATTTTAAAAGTACTTCATTGGCTGGAAAGGGATCCTGAGATCGCGAAAGATGTTACATAAATGAAAGTATTGTTTCCGCTGAGTGATTTGTCTGTGCAGTAACCTGAAAGCTCCTGTGCAGCCCCATGCACATCTGCTCATTTTAAGTTACTGCGCAAAAGGAATTAAAAGGCCACATGCATTTAAACAAATTGCCAATGCATTACAAAAAAGAGAGAGGGTACATTGAATGCAAGTCCTTGTTTCCATCTTGCTTTCTTATTTTTCTTCTGGTGTTCCCTTCCTCTTGTTTCCTAAAGGTGCTGACTCAACCTCAATTATTGTTCTACTTGTGTCCCCCAGCACAGTGGTCAATGCCGGCAGACAATTTGACCATAGGGAGTTTACATACCCAACCATCCATGACCCTGTTTGTACCTTACATCCATGTGCACATCCTTCCAGCAAGGTTTGCTGGATCGTGATCTAGAGTCAGAATCTTAGCAGTTTTCCGCCTCAATACTCCAATGGTGCTGCTGCCAATGACAGTACCTCTGCCAGTGTCTCAGGTGATATAACACCAGGTCCTTTGTGGTCCTCCTAGCCTTGTGCCGTACCAACATAACTAATGCATGTACTCCAAACTTATTTGTTACAAGTAATTGTGCTGTGCCATGACATGGGAGGAAGTTTGTAACACTCATGTAGGATTTTCTGAGAAACTAAGTCTAAATTTCCTGTAAAATGGAGGAATTGCAGCATTAGGGGAGATAACTTGAGTTACTTTGAATAATATTGATGCCTTTTAGTGTAGTTATTGTCATGACATGCAGACATGCAGATAATGATATACAGACAGGCACAGAGAGGCGGCTAATGAACACAGTGAACAGGACATGACCAATGAGCAGGGAGGACACTCAGGGGTGGTATCTCACTATAAAAGGCACGAGGCACTCACACTCCGCCTCTTTCCACTGATGAACATCTACAGAATGAGTCAGAGTGTATGTACAGTATCACACCTCCAGCACGTGGCTAAGAGCTAGTCTGGTTCAGTCAGACAGAGTAACCACACTTAGGTTAGCAGAGTCGAACTCATAGAGAACTGTGCTAACTGTGCTACTGGTTCAATAAATCAGATTGAACTAACTTCATGGTCTGGAGTATCTTTTGGTTAAAGCTGCATCCAGTTGCAGCCTGTGTTATCCCAGAGTACATAACACAACTTCTGTTAAAGGGCAGTGAGGAGTTAGATTAACAATGCAACACATACCCAGCACTGTACAACGGGAATCTCCAGTCCTTAAACCCACGATTTGCCTGTTTTTTAAAATTAGTTATTCTTAGAATGTGAGCGTCGCTGGGAGGGCCACCTTGATGTGGATCTGGAGTCACATGTAGGCCAGACCACGTAAGGACAACAGATTTCCTTCCCTCAAGGACATTCGTGAAACACATGGGTTTTTACGACCATCAACATCATTAGACTTAGGGCAGCACGGTGGCGCAGTGGGTTAGCACTGCTGCCTCACGGCGCCGAGGTCCCAGGTTCAATCCCGGCACTGGGTCACTGTCCGTGTGGAGTTTGCGCATTCTCCCCGTGTTTGCGTGGGTTTCGCCCCCACAACCAAAAGATGTGCAGGCTAGGTGGATTGGCCACGCTAAATTGTCCCTTAATTGGAAAAATTAATTGGATACACTAAAAAAAATTTAAAACATCATTAAACTTGTTCCAGATTTGTTTTTTATTGAATTCAAATTTCACCATATCCCGTGGCGGGATTCGAACCCAGGTCCCTGGAGCATTACCCTGGGTCTCTAATAACAATACTACTTTATATAATATAAGGGATGAGGGACTCAGTCATGTGGTGGAGCCAGAGAAGCTAAGATTGTTCTTTTTCGAACCAAGAATGTTAAGTAAGTAATTAAAAATCATGAAAGATTTTGGTAAATAAAGATCTTTCCACTGGCAGGAGGGTTGGTAATCGGAGGGCACAGATCAAAGGTCATTGCCAAACGAACGAGGGGTGGCAGGGGGAGATGAAGAGAATACTGAAAGGTTCTATGAATTCAAAATTGGTTAAAATTCTTCCTTTAATAAAAATATTAATTTTGCCATTAGTCATCTCATGGCCTTTTGTGAAATTGTTGGTACCAGATGGTTAATGTGTTTTGCGCATCTCCACATTTGAAAAAATATTTGTTGTGTGGACCATTTTGATACAAGGTGCTATTGAAATGCAAGTATCTTAAGTTTATTAAACTTTTATCTCCATTTTAAAATTCTAATTCTCATCGTCCTGTTCAAGTCACTCCATACCTTGTCCCTTCCCCTCACCCCAAACAATCACTAAATTACTCCAATCCCCACCCCTTTATGAATTCTGTGTTCCTCCAATTATTGCCCTTGTATATATCAATATTTCAATGTACATAATGCCAATTCTTCCACCCCACCATTGGTAACCATGTCTTCATCTACCTGGGTGTTAAATTCAGGAATTCCTCTGTTATATCTCTCTGCCTTGTTACCTCTCCCTCTCTCGTTTCAAATTCTACTTGAAATCTCTCTCTTTGACCGCATTTATGATCACCTTTTCTAATATTTCCTTCTTTGGCTTAGTGTTATTTTTTGTTTGAATACGCTTCAATAAAGTGTCTTGAGACCTTTCATTATGTTGAAGGTGCTATATAAATATAAGCTGTTGTTGGGATGCACAGCTGTAAAATGTCTCGAGATGCTTTATTTATTAAAGGCGCGACATATATGCTGTTCTTGGGAGGTGAAGAACAGATCTAGGGACGGCACGGTGGCACAGTAGTTAGCCCTGCTGCCTCATGGCGCCGAGGGCCCGGGTTCGATCCCGGCTCTGGGTCACTGTCCGTGTGGAGTTTGCACATTCTCCCCGTGTCTGTGTGGGTTTCGCCCCCACAACCCAAAGATGTGCAGGTTAGGTGGATTGGCCACACTAAATTGCCCCTTAATTGGAAAAAGATTAATTGGGTAATTTAAATTATAAAACAACAGATCTACTTCACTTGGCCATAGGTATTTCTGTAACCACCCTATCCACTCCAACCACATGGTTTTTTTTTCTTGCCTGTTTGAAGGGACAGATATCCACAGTTCTCTGGATTCCCATCCATGTGACCATTCTTCATTTGTGAATCTCATGCACTGAGACCAGGAATATACTCGTCAACAGTGGAGTAACTGATCTTGATTTCACCCAATATCACAGATGCAGGCAAGCATATTTAACTGCCAGCAGAGGACGTTAGGTGGATTGGCCATGATAAATTGCCCTTAGTGACCCAAAAGGTTAGGAGGGGTTATTGGGTTACGGGGATAGGGTGGAAGTGAGGGCTTAAGTGGGTCGGTGCAGACTCGATGGGCCGAATGGCCTCCTTCTGCACTGTATGTTCTATGATGTGGGGCGGGTCCCTCACTAATTCCTCCCCTCCCTAGCCCAAGCACACTGAAAATGACCAATTGCAACACTCAAGTAAGATTTATTACAGACCAGCGGACCAACCTGAAAACCTGCAGCACTATATAAAATTAATCTCTTGAACATTATATATATATTTATATATTAACCATTTCAAATATGTTCAGCAATTTCGCCTTCAATGCATTTGATCAAAAATCTTCCCTTTGCCCCAAACCAGTTCCTGCCATTAGTGAATCAAAAGAAATTTAAATGCAAGAATCTTGTAATCTTTTGGAGGCCCCAACCATTGGAAGTGCCACTAGTAGCAGGCTGTTGGCATCACCACATGACATCTCACAGTCTTACTAGCGGATAAAAGGATGCAAATCATGGCCTGCTTTGTGATTTAAATGCCTGTTTGTTTTTGTTCAGCAGAGTTTAGTGTGATTATTAACGCAAACAGAACTTCTTCTTGTTTTGTCACAAAACAGAAACCTTCTTTTGCCAGCTTCTTCCTCCTTCCCACCCTTCTCTTCTCCTGAAGCTGCCAGGTCTCACTTGGATATGGATCTGGGTTCTTGGTTTCTCCAGGGATGATTCCAAGTCTTAAAACAGTCAGAGGGCAAGCAACAACTTGCAATCATAAAGTAACTCTAACTTTCAAACAAGCACCAAGGTACAGCTTGGATGGTGGTGAGATTCTTTCTACATGCCTGGAGTCTCACCTCCTCGTGAGACTTTGCAAAGCAGGCCTGGAAAAGATACCTTGGTTTTAGTTGAGGTTCACCCCGAGCAGCTCCCTGACACAGGACTCCCTGCTCAACGAGCTGTTCCCAGGGAAGCACACACCGAGGCAAACGTCAACTGTGGCTGGAGGATCGTCAACTCGGTGAAAGATACTGTTTGATCTGCACGAAACGTGCTGGTCTTTCAGTGCAAAGGATTGTTCTTGAGTGACTGTTGCAGGTTGGCACACTCCAAGGTCCAGGACTATGTGCTGAGGGGCGCTCTAAAGCTTGGGCAGCCGCCGCAGAGGCAATGGGGGAAGGTCGCTGTCTAAGACCTTTCAGCCAGAGTACACAAAGGAGCTGGAAAATCTGTAGAACTCCCTTGGGCTATAGGTGTAACATTGAATGTGAATACAAAAGTGTTGAAATTATATTGAGGCACCTCATTGGGGAACAGCCGTGTGAAAGAAAGTTGAATTCTATTGCACTTTTTGTGATTTTTCAATTTGAAATGTTTTCCCTCCAGATTGTATGCCTGACATGGAATGTATATAATAACTATCAAAATAATTACCATTGTATGGAGGCACCTAAGAGTGGAACACATTGTCTGGAGACAAATGGAGTTTTATGGCAATTTCTGTAATTTATGGGTTGAAATGTTTTGTGATGTATTTTTATAAATGGTATAGGGTGACATGGCGGGGCAGTGGTTAGCACTACTGCCTTATGGCACTGAGGACCCGGGTTCGATCCTGGCCCCGGATCACTGTCCTTGTGGAGTTTGCACATTCTCCCAGTGTCTGCGTGGGTTTCACCCCCACAACCCAAAGATGTGCAGCGTAGGGGGATTGGCCACGCTAAATTGCCCCTTAATTGGATTTTTTTTAAATGCCCCATCGTTCTTCACAAAAGCACACTGTAACAAATGGATTGCAACAGTTCAAGAAGGCAGCTCACCATCACCTTCTCAAGGGCAATTAGGGGTGGGCAACACAATTGCTGGCCTAGCCAGCGACTCGCAGGTTCCATTAAATAAGTTTTTTAAAATTATATTAGAACAGGTGATCAGAAGTTTGGTCAAAGAGATACGTTTTAAGGAATGTCTTAAGGGAGGAGAGTAAGATATAAAGCCAGAAAGGATTCGGGAGAGAATTTCAGAACTTATGACCTGTGTCTCAATTATGCAACCACCTATGGTTAGGCAATGGAAGTTGGGGGTGTACAGAAGGCCAGAATTGGAGAAATTCATAATCTCGGGTGCGGTTTAACAATGTAGCAAAGCGCCAGTTTGTGGTCCTACAATGGTGTTCCACACCAGCATCAACACTGTTTTCAGGTGTGCAGTTGTAAGGAAGGAGCCAACAGTGGCTCATGGACAGGAGAGCTTATGAAAGGAAAGCCATTCCTTTGGAGATTCTTGCTGGTCAGCTCAGAGCAACATTGATGAAATCCTAGGGCAAAGCAAGTTTGTCACTTTAAGAGCATTTGAGTGTTGATGTGGCAGGAGATGTTTCAGGGAGGCTGCAGAAACACTTTGGCAATGTCTTCAAAACATCCCTGCACACTCATGGGGGTGCCTGGCTTGCAAACGACCAAAATGAAGCAAAGATCATTTGGGAAGGTAAAGGACACATCTAGAGACTTTGTCAGGAACTTGCAGAGGTGAGGTTAAGTCAGGGGAGAAAAAGGTCAGCACGGTTGCGCAGTGAGTAGCACTGCTGCTTCACGGCGCCGAGGTTCCAGGTTCGATCCCGGCTCTGGGTCACTGTCCGTGTGGAGTTTGCACATTCTCCCCGTGTTTGTTTCGCCCCCACAACCCAAAGATGTGCAGGGTAGGTGGATTGGCCACGCTAAATTGCCCCTTAATTGGAAAAAATGAATTGGATACTCTAAATTTATTTTTAAAAAGTCAGGGGAGAAAGAGCACAAACCTGCATACAAGTGATCTACTCTACCCTCCAATCACCACCTGCCCCACACGTCGCAGAATCTGCAGGTCAGGCATTGGAATTATCAGCCATCTCAGAACCTATCAAACCAGAGTGGAAGCAAATCATCCTCAATCTCAAGGAACTGCCCAAGAAGGAGAAGGAGTGGACTGTGAACATTATTGTTATGTGTGAACATTGAGGGCAGCACAGTGGGTTAGCCCTGCAGCCTCACGCCGCCGAGGTCCCAGGTTCGATCCGGGCTCTGGGTCACTGTCCGTGTGGAGTTTGCACATTCTCCCCGTGCCTGCGTGGGTTTCACCCCAACAACCTAAAGATATGCAGGCTAGGTGGATTGGCCACGCTAAATTGCCCCTTAATTGGAAAAAATGAATTAAGTACTCTAATTTTTTTTAATGTGTGAAAATTGAAAAGAAGATCAGGCTCACCCAAGACAATTTCCATGGCTGAATAGCACTGAACACTGTGAAGAAAATGTTATTTTTTAATACTGATGGGGGTTACTGTGGTATTCTGTAAAGCAGGACTGTGGGGCTGGTGTGTGTGTGTGTTAGTGTGACTTATTTAATTAAGATGGGGAATGGGTGTCTGCAGAGTTGAGGCCATCAAAGGGGCTAGGTGTGAAAGGCAGGCATTTGAAGTGAATAGAACTGGGATGGGGGTTCTGCAGGTAAATAAGACGTGGGTGGAAATTTGCATTGGAAAGTAAAGAAGTTTACTGTGTTCAGTTGTTAAATTTCAAAGGGAAGTAAAAATGAAATTACAGCAGGGAAAAGGTCATAAACAAATAACACAAAGTTATTAAATTTTATTTAACTGGAAGGTGGTGGCCATAAGCAGAACATGCAAGATTTTTTGGGGAAAGGTAAAATGCAAACAAGGGTAAGGTACAATGGGAAAAGATGAAAGAGGAAAACTAGATATAAAGAGAGAGTTAGGTGTGGCCATGTAAGACTTCCTGAAGAGAGTGTCCTGTGTTGGGACAGAACTGTGAAGAAGTGAAGTAAACAGCTTCACTCACCATTAAAATGTGTCTGGTTGGGTGGCACGGTGGTGCAGGAGTTAGCACTGCTGCATTACGGGCACTGAGGACCCGGATTCGATCCCAGCCGGGTCACTGTCCGTGTGGAGTTTGTACATTCTCCCCGTGTCTGCATGGGTCTCACCCCCACAACCCAAAGATGTGCAGGGTAGGTGGATTGGCCACGCTAAATTGCCCCTTAATTGGAAAAAAAATAATGAAGGACTCTAAAAAAAAGTTATAATGTCTGGTTGCTCCAGAAAGCAGAGGTCTGGTTTAAAGTTCTGGGTTGAATTTCCACAACCAAGTGGGCAAGAGAGTCCTATGAGATACTTCTCCGTCAGCAACAGGGGTAATTGTTATTGGAATTCTATTGATTAAATATCTATAAGGACTGTTGCCTAAAGGAATGTTCCATTTGTGAATTTAACCAAGAGTCTTTTGAGGAAATGTTATGTAAAACTAATTTTAACTGTGTCAATGCAATTGTGCGTGTTTACATTTTCTTTACTGTGGTTAATGAATGTTTGAATTTAATATTTAAAAACTCCACAAGTGTTACTGGAATTTGGTGTGATCGCCGAGCCGCACTGTGTCTGGAAAGCAGCGTGCCGCGGTGCAACGTGGCTGGTAAGCCTGGAGACACATCTCGTGTCATCGAACGCGATCACGCGAGACTTCATGATCTGAAGCCCATTGTGGGTGGGACGCTTTGGTTACCTCAGGGAACTGCACATAAGAATAAGACTAGCTGTCTGCCAAAAGTGATCCCACCACGAGGGCAGCAGGGTGGCACAGTGGTTAGCACTGCCGCCTCACGGTGCCGAGGTCCCATGTTCAATCCCGGCTCTGGATCACTCTCCATGCGGAGTTTGCACATTCTCCCCGTGTTTGCGTGGGTTTCGCCTCCACAACCCAAAGATGTGCAGGCTAGGTGGATTGGCCCCGCTAAATTGCCCCTTAATTTGGAAAAAATGAATTGGGTACTCTAAATTAAAAAAAAATGATCCCACCACAATGGACAGGCTTCCGATCGCGACGTCGCACGAGAGTGCGTTCGCTCTCATGAGGCGAGGCAAGCTGGGTAGAGGGGGGTCTCCCAGCATTTACTGGCCACGTTGTGCTGTGGCGCACTGTTTTTTGGGCGCAGGGTGGCAGGTAGATCGCACCCATGAGGTATTTTTCCTTGAACTAGCATTGATCCTCTTTGGAATTCTGCAAGAGGTTGAGAACAAAGAGGTCAGCATGAGAGCAAGATGGAGAATTAAAGCGAGAAGGGACCGGAAGCTCGGGGCCATGCTGGGAGACAAACGGAATAGAGGTATTCCCCAGACCAGCCTGTGTTAGTCACTTTTGTCTGAACTACAGACTCAAGAACCACTAAATGTTGATTGAACCTCACCAAAAAATTTAACTCTGACTGATCCCATCACGTACTATCAACAATGCACAAGACAGGAGTGTGTGGAATACTCTGGATGAGCGCAGCTCCTACAACACTCAAGAGGCTCGACATCATCCAGGACAAAGCAGACCGCTTCATCGGCATCTAATTCATTCCCTTCAAAGTTCACTCCCTCCACCAGCAACACACAGTGGCAGCCGTGTGTACCAGCTGCAAGACAGACTGCAGCAACTCACCTCGGTTCCTTCAACAGCGCCTTCTAAACCCGTGACCTCTACCACTGAGAAGGACAGCAGGATAATGGGAGCACCACCACCTGGAATTTCCCCTCCACACCACACACTAACCTGATTGAGAAATATATTGTCATTCCTTCACTGCCACTGGGTCAAAATCCTAGAACTCCCTCCAGAACAGCACTCTGGGTAATAATAATAACCTTTATTGTCACAAGTGGGCTTACATTAACACTGCAATGAAGTTACTGTGAAAAGCCCCTGCTCGCCACATTCCCGCGCCTGTTCGGGTACACTGAGGGAGAATTCAGAACGTCCAATTCACCTAACAGCATGTCTTTCGGGACTGTGGGAGGAAACCAGAGCACCCGGAGGAAACCCACGCAGACACGGGGAAAATGGGTATTCCTACAACACATGGACTGCACCGGTTTAAGAAGGTAGCATGCCACCAACTACTCAAGGGCTAGTAGGAAGGGGTAATAAATGCTGGCACAGACAGCGACACCCACATCCAATAAACACGTTTTGAAAAAAGTTGACACTGCCGGTGCAGCATGTGAGAGGACTGTACTCTGAGATGGTCCACCTTTGGGATGAGATATGAGGGCGGCACGGTAGCACAGTGGTTAGCACAGTTGCTTCCCAGCTCCAGGATCCCAGGTTCAATTCCCCGCTGGGTGACTGTCTGTGCGGAGTCTGCACGTTCTCCCCGTGTCTGCGTGGGCTTTCTCCGGTTTCCCCCCACAGTCCAAAGATGTGCAGGTTAGGTGGATTGGCCGTGATAATCCAGGGTTCAGCTCCTGGGTGAAACAACTGTACAGCACTCCCATGGCAAGCCTATGGGCAAACGCCACCAGCTCTAAATACTTCCTGCTGCACAGAGGCACGAGGCAAGGACGCCTGCTGTCTCGACTGCTGTTTGCTCTGGCAATCGAACCACTGCCGATCGCCCTCCGAATGGCATTAGGGTGGGAAGGTATCCAAAGGGGAGGCAGACAGCATAGAGTCTGGCTCTATGTGGATTACCTTCTCCCCTACATCTCAAATCTCCAGACCAGCAGGGAAGGGATAATGAAACTCCTAAACAAATTTGGAGCCTTCGAAGTTTACAAACTTAACTTGAGCAAAAGTGAGATCTTCCCTGTGAACCTGCAGGGGGGAGGGACAGAGCTGGAGGGACTGCTGTTAAACAAATTCCACTACCTGAGGATCCAAGTAGCCCACAACTGGACATGGATCCACAAATGGAAATTGACGGGTCTGGTGCAGAAAGTCAAAAACGACCTGCAGAGGTGGGTGGGACCCAACCCCTACTCTCCCTCGCAGGGAGAATACAGATGATCAAATTGAGCTGACATCCCAGGTTACTCTTCCTGTTCAGATCCCTCCCCTGATCTACATCCCCAAGGCCCTTCCCCACCCCCCGGTCAAGCACCGGAGATACCCAGTGGTGGTAGCCATGCTCCAGACGTGGTACCAAATGAGGCAACACTTCAGTCTAACTGAAATGGCCCCCATTTCAAGGAGGGAGAAGTGTGGGGACCTGTACGGGTGACTGCTAGAGGAGGTACACTCCCCCTGGACAAGACAAGGGAAAAATGGGAGAAGGAAATGGCCATGGAGATTGGGGGAAACTCTAGATCGAACAGGGCAAACTCCACCTCCACATGCACAAGGCTGAGCCTAATGCAGCGAAAGATGGTGCAGAGAGCAGGCCTAACCAGAACCCGAATTAGCAGGTTCTTTGCGGAGGTGGAGGACAAATGCAAACGGTGCCAGGGAGGCCCAGCCAACCACACCCACATGTTCTGGGTTTGCCCCAGACTTGTCAAGTTCTGCACGCCCTTCTTTGAGGCAATGTCCAAGGTTGTGGGAGTGAGGGTGGGGGCATGCCCAAAAGTGGCGAGGTCTCAGAGCAGCCGGAACTCTTTATGGTGAGGGGGGGGGGGGGGGGGCAACGACGTAGCCTTTGTCTCGCTAATCGCCCGCCGGAGAATCCTGCTCGGCTGGCGATCAGCAGCACCACCCAAAACTGCAGAGTGGTTGTCTAACCTGGCGGAATTTCTCAGGCTGGAGAAGATAAAGTTTGCTCTCTGCTGAACAGGTGCCGGAGTGTGGCGACTAGGGGCTTTTCACAGTAACTTTATTGCAGTGTTAATGTTAGCCTAAAGATTATTATTGCTGTCTGTCGGATGAGGGTTTCCGCAGGACGTGGAAGTTGTTCACCAACTTGTTCCTAGTTCTGTTTGTAGCCATCAACCGATAGAGCCCGGGGGTGCGTGAGGGGGGGGGGGGGGGGCAGCCGATGCTGCCTCAAGATCGGTGGCCTCGATATACAAGAGGAACTTCTGTTTGAAGACCTTCCAGTTGGCGCCGAGGTTGCCGGAGATCCGGAGTTGCGGAGGGGGCTGGATCTTATCCATGCCGCTGGATGGCTGCTTGCTGGTCATTGCAGATTCACTCGAGGTAGGTTCGTGAGAATTAATAGTTCCCTGGTACCATGATGTGTTAAGTGAGTTGGTTCAACATTGACTGCAACTGGATGCAGTGAAACTAAAAACAGGCTTCCAACACAGGAGATGGTCCAACACTGTTTATTGATCTTGTTGATTGCTGTACATAATCTGCTGTGAGTTGACACTTTATTAATCTAACTGATAACCTCTGAATGGCTTGACCAGACTAGCTCTCTTCCACATGGAGATGGTGCTCACTGGCTTGTGCACTCTTACTATCTCAGTAGCGGTGTCCTGTGAGCGAGAGAGAGTCTTAATGCCCTGTGGGCTTTATAGTGGTGGTGTCCTGTCTGGTGATTGGTTGTTCTGTGTCGTGTGTGTTCATTGGTTATCCTGTGTGTCAATCACTGCCTGTCTGCACCTCATTATATACATGAGTGGATATTATGACATCCCTCAGTGTACCCGAACAGGCGCCGGAGTGTGGCGACTAGGGGATTTTCACAGTAACTTCGTTGCAGTTTTAATGTAAGCCTACTTGCAACAATGAAGATTATTATTATTATGTCTTTGCTGACCTTTTGAAAGAGGTATTCAATTGTTCCCATGCCCCACCCACTCTTTTCCCCATATCGTTGGAAATGTTTTACTTTTTAAAATATTTCATTCCAAACCATACAGAAACTTCCTAATTCATAAAAAACAAATCAAAGTACAAACAGTTTGTCATTTTTCAGGTCTTTTACAAACTTAACTAACTCCACACCGAACCCCCCCGCCCTCCCCCTTAACCCCTTCCCCCCTCTACTCTGGCGACAAACAGATCCTTGAAAACAGAGACAAACAGTCTCCATCTCGCATAGAACCCCTTCTCTGACCCCCTAAGGACAAACTTAATTTGCAGAAACTCTGCCACACCCCCCAACCACGCCGATCCCTCGGTGGCACCGCCGACCTGCAACCCAACAGGATTCGGCGCCGGGCAATCGAAGAGGTGAAGACCACAACATATCAGCCCCCCTTCCCCTCCAGCAGCACCGACAGCTCCGATATTCCAAACATTGCCACCAACGGGCAGGGCTCCACCATCACCCCAAAAATCTTCGACAATGTCTCAAATACCGACGCCCAAAACTCAACCAACATGATTCGCCAGTCCCCTTGCGCACGTCTCATATCTACTTTCCACCAGGGGCAGCACGGTGGGGGGCAGCACGGTGGCACAGTGGTTAGCATTGCTGCCTACGGCGCTGAGGACCTGGGTTCGAATCCCGGCCCTGGGTCACTGTCCGTGTGGAGTTTGCACATTCTCCCCGTGTCTGCGTGGGTTTCACCCCCACAACCCAAAGATGTGCAAGTTAGGTGGATTGGCGACGCTAAATTGCCCCTTAATTGGAAAAAATAATTGGGTATTTTAAATTTATTTTATAAATAAATAAATAAATAAACATCTACTCTCCACCTCCGGGAAGAACCTACTCAGCTGTGCACAAATCACATGAGCCCTGTGAACCACTTTAAATTGATTCAGGCTCATCCTGGCAGAGGAGGAGGTCGAGTTCACCCGATACAATATTTCGCTTCAGACCCCTCCCCCAGTGCCACTCCCAGCTCCTCCTCCCACTTCCCTTCTATGTCTTCTAATCAAGCCGTCCCCATCACCAGTAACCACCCATTTATATCTGCGATCTTCCTCTCCCCCATTCATCGATTTATAACAGTCTATCCAACAGTGTATGGATCGGCAGCTGAATAATGATGAAAACTCTTTTCGTACAAAGTCCCGCACCCGCAGGTATCGGAATTCACTCCCCCCCCCCCCCTCAGGAGCTGATACTTCTCCTTCAAATCCTCCAGCCCTGCGCACCTCTCCTTCACCAACAAATTCTGAATTTTTTCAACCCCCTTCCTACTCCAGCTCCTATAAGTTGCATCTATCCCCACGCCTATGATTTGCACATATTGCTGCCTGTACCGCCATGTCCCCCTAACCCAAAATGCCATCCAAGCTGGTTCCAGATCTTAAGGGATGCCACCACCACCGGGCTCACTGTATACCTGTCCGGGGAAAAGGGTTGTAACTAGGGCCTTTAAACACTTCCCCTCGCAGGACCCTGTCATCATCTGCACCAGTCTGACCCTCCCCCCCTGGTGTTTTACCTGCCCACACCAAGGACAGAATTAACCTATTCACCCTTACGAAAAACGCTTTGGGGAGGGAGATTGGGAGGGACTGAAATGCGAACATAAACCTCGGGAGAATGTTTGTTTTTGTGGTCTGCACTCGTCCTGCCAAGGAGAGTGGGAGAGCATCCCACTTCTTCAGGTGTTCTCTCACCCCATCCACTAAACTGACCAAGTTCCATTTGTGGCCCAGTCATAAGCCACCTGACTACCCAGAATCACACCTTGGCCAGCTTAAACGGCGAGGCTCCCAGGCCTGCACACCTCCCCGGAACATTCACCGGAAATACCTCACTCTTCGACACGCTGAGTTTAGAATCATCGAATCATATAATTTACAGTGCAGAGGGAGGCCATTCAACCCATTGAGCCTGCACTGGCCCTTGGAAAGAGCACCCTACTTAAGCCCACGCCTCCCCGTAACCGCACCTAATACTTTGGGCATTAAGGGGCAAGAAGCATAGCCAATCCACCTAACCTACACATCTTTGGACTGTGGGACGAAACCGGAGCACCCAGAGGAAACCCACACAGACACAGGGAGAAAGTGCAAACTCCACACAGGCAGTGACCCAAGGCCGGAATCGAACCTGGGACCCTGGTCCTGTATACCTATGATGTTGGCTTCAAGAAGGGCACTAGTTTTTGTTCAACCATACTACCATTAATCTAGAAGATGCAGTGGAGGCATTGCTGATGGAATTTTGTTATGTCTCGCTGATACACAGTCCAGGTCTCACTGCGGTAGAGGCAAATGGTAACGACAGCTGCTCTGCACACTGGAGCTTTTGTTGACTTCTGTAAGTCTTTTTTTTATAAATTAAGAGTACCCAATTTATGGCTTCCGGTGACGGCGGGCGGGAGGCGGCCGCACAATGGAGGGCTCCCGTTCGGGAACGGCATTTTCGGGGCTTTAAGCCCGGTCCCAGGGTCCACGGAGGCAGCAAAAGCAGGGAGAAGGCACAGAGGCGGCACAGTGAAGGCACAGTGAAGAAAAATGTCGAGGGTGAGCAAAACAAACGGCTGTAAAAGAAACAGCTGAAGGTCCATCGGGGAGTGGAAAGGTCACCGCGGGGTCACCAAGGAAAATAGAGGCTGGAGCACCAGGGGAGGCCGCATTGCTTACGGCTGAAGAGATAACGAAGGTGATGGCTGCGGAATTCGAAAGGCAATTTACAAAATACATGGAGACAATGAGGAAGGAGATGAGGAGAGGTTTTGAGTGTGCTGGTGGAGGAGGCGGTTTCCCTGGTGAGGACGGAGGTGGCGAGCGCAGTGGCGGAGGTGCGAGAGCAAGGGGAGGCGCTGAAGGAAGTGGAGGAGACAGTGTTGCAGCACGGTGATAAACTTACCTCGATGGGGAAGGAGATGCGGAAGGTGATGGCCATTAACAAGGATCTGCGAGGAAAAATGGAAGACCTGGAAAACAGATCCAGGCGACAGAATTTGAGGATTGTGAGGCTGCCCGAAGGAGTTGAAGGACCGAGGCCAACTGAGTATTTTGCCGCGATGCTGGCGAAACTGTTGGGGGATTGGGAGGATCCCTCCCGATATGGGCTGGATCGGGCTCACCGGTTGTGGAGGCCTGTACCAAAGGCGAGTGAGCCGCCAAGGGCAGTGACTCTGTGTTTCCAGAGCCACAGTGCGAAGGAGAAGGTCCTGCGCTGGGCCAAGCAGAAGCGGGTGGTGCAGTGGGCTGGAGCTGGTATCCGTGTATACCAGGACTTTACGGTGGAGCTGGCGAGGAGGCGGGCTGCCTTCAACCGGGTGAAGAGGGCACTGTACATTAGCAAGGTGTGGTGCGGCATTGTATATCCAGTGAAGCTGAGGGTGACTTACAAGCTCAGGGACTTTTATTTTGGAACGGCGGAAGCAGCGGAGGAGTTTGCGAAGGCAGAAGGACTGTGGCAGAACTGAGAAATTGAGAAATGGCCATGTGCCGATGTAACCTCATGACTGTATTTTCTTCATTTTTGTCTACGTGCGGGTGTATGGACTAAAGGAGCCAATGTTGTATATATTTGGACAAGGGAAGTGATGGGACTTTCACTTGAAATGAGGGCTCTTTTGGGGTGTAGGTGGATATGCGGGGTTTGTGTGCTAAAAGGGGATCTCTGGGCTTTCCTAGGGCCGGGCAAGGGGGAAAGGGACCTGGCCGGGGACCTCCACGCTGGCCGGTTTTAGCCGGCCAGTGAACGGGAGTGAGGTGGGGGGAGAGGTTGCGGCCATCGGAGCCTGGCAGAACAGGGTCCGAGTGGTCTAGCCGGGGTGGAAAGTTGGGGGGAAGGAACCGAGGTTGGGAGGAGGAGTTTTACAAGAGGCAGTGGACGGGAGGAGTTGGAGAGGGGGGTTTACAACTCTTGGGTATCAGGTACGGTACTCTTTCAGGGGTTGGATGGCATTGAGTGTGGGGGGTGGGGGGCGGGGGGGGGGGGTGGGAGTGGACTCAATAGGTCAATGGCGACCATGGGTGGTCCCGGACTCCTTTTTCTTTTTCTCCTTTGTTTCTTGTTGCCACCGTGGGAGGGTTTGTTTTATTTGATGCATATATTGACAGGTGGGCCGTTGTTTGCGGTGGTGGGAGGATGGGATCGTTGGTATTGTTAAGGGGATTGATTTTGTATTTGTTACCGTTTACTGTTTGTGGGTGGGGTGTAATTTTGAAGGAAAATGTGAAAATGGAGAATAAAAACATTTAAAAAAAAAAGAGTACCCAATTAATTTTTTCCAATTAAGGGGGAATTTAGCGTGGTCAATCCACCTACCCTGCACATCTTTGGGTTGTGGGGGCGAAACCCACGCAAACACGGGGTGAATGTGCAAACTCCACGCGGACAGTGACCCAGAGCCGGGTTCGAACCTGGGACCTCGGCGCCGTGAGGCAGCAGTGCTAACCATTGCGCCACCGTGCTGCCCTCTGACTTCCATAAGCCTTTGTTGTCAAACACTTGCTGCCACATTTAGTGGAAGGCTGAGTCAGTGCAGCTTGTCCGTTGTTGGATCTCCTCAATCATGATGGCCTTTTCAGAGAGGTATTCCCGACGTATGGAAGTGTTCAATAAATTCCAGAGTCTTTCCTTCAACATATATGAGAGGTGGAATATTTGACTGACCAGGTCAGGTTTTTGTTCTGTCTTTATTTGGTCATGGTATGTGTGCCTCACTGGCTAGGCCAGCATTTATTTTCTAGCCCTAATTTGTTCTGTCATTTGTGGTCAGGACATTTCTGGGCAGTTTTCCACATTGTCGGGGCGATGCCTGTGTTGTAGCTGTCCTGGGACAGCTTGGCCAGGGGATGTGGCAAGTTCAGGAGCACAAGTCTTCAGTACTATTGCTGGAATATTGCCAGGGTCCATTGCCTTTGCTGTAGCCAGTGCCATCCCCTGTTTTTTGAAATCACATGCAGTGAACCGTATTGGCTGAAGACTGACATCTGTGAATCTGGGGACCTCCAGAGGAGGCCTAGATCGATCACCCACTCGGCATTACTGGCTGAAGATGGCTGCAAATACTTCACTTTTGTCCTTCACACTGATGTGCTTAGCTTCCCCATCATTGAGGGCAGGAATATTTGTGGAGCCTCCTCCTTCCAGTTAGTTGTCTAATTGTCCATCACCATTCACGGTTAAATGTGGCAGGACTACAGAGCTTAAATCTGAACCGTTGGTTGTGGGGTCACTTACCTTTGTCTATCACATGCAGTTTCCGCTGTTTGGCACACAAGTATTCCTGTGTTGCAGCTTCACCAGGCTGACACCTCAGTGTTCGGTATGCCTGTCACTCCAGACATGCCCCTCCGCACTCCTTCATTGAACCAGTGTTGATCCCTCCGTTTGATGGTGATGTTAGAAAGGGGGATATAAGAACATAAGAACTAGGAGCAGGAGTAGGCCATCTGGCCCCTCGAGCCTGCTCCGCCATTCAATGAGATCATGGCTGATCTTTTGTGGACTCAGCTCCACTCTCCGGCCCGAACACCATAAACCTTAATCCCTTTATTCTTCAAAAAACTATCTATCTTTATCTTAAAAACATTTAATGAAGGAGCCTCTACTGCTTCGCTGGGCAAGGAATTCCATAGATTCACAACCCTTTGGGTGAAGAAGTTCCTCCTAAACTCAGTCCTAAATCTACTTCCCCTTATTTTGAGGCTATGCCCCCTAGTTCTGCTTTCACCCGCCAGTGGAAACAACCTGCCCGCATCTATCCTACAATGCCTGGGTCATGGGGTTATAGATTGTGGCGGTACACAATTCTGCTGCTGCTGATGGCCTCAGTGTCTCTTGGATGCCCAGTTTCAGTTGCGAGATCTGTTCGAGATCTGACATATGAGTTTTAGTTTTGGCAACATTCGAGGATAGGCCAAATCTCTTGTAAGCAGAATTGAAGAGATCGAGAGTGACTTGAAAATCTGGTGCAGGATGGGCAGTGTTACCCCAGTCATTCACATACTGTAGATCATGTAGGTCTATGGTAATCAGTTTAGTTTTGGCTTTCGAGGAAACCTTAAACAGGTGACTGAGGTTAATGTGTTTCCCATCTAGTCAGAATTTAATATCCACGTCAGAGGGTAGTTGATCTTCAGTTAGAGGAATAGACACAGTCAGGCAGATTAACATTTTGGTAAATCTCCTCTGCAACCTCTCCAAGCCTTTGTCATCTTTCAAACGGACTGATGCTCAGAATTGGATTCAGTGCTCCAACTTGGACCTAACTTTTTTTTAAACTCATTAATCCACAAGGGAAGCTTATCAAATGCAATGTTTCATACTTCACAGTCCCTTTCTTATGAATGTGACCTGCCACGGAGATTGCACTGCAACTTAAATAGACGTCACATTGGAGCCTTGGGCCATAGCAGCTGTGTAGAATAAACAGCTCCGAGGTGATATTTTTAGGCTGCGTCCTTTCTCAGACTGCTCCATGTAGATGGGAAATATTCATAATCCGTGAGAAAGCCTGCACTAATGACCAAATGGTTAATTTTTAAAATGCTGCCTGGTGACAGTTGATATGCATGAATAGAGCCCATTATTTGGTCTACACCTTATTTAAATAGCAAGTAAATAATTAAAAATGAAAATCTTGGCTTGAGGGGTAAAATGTTGAATGGTCCATAAGTTTGTTCATTTCTACCAACTCTACTACACACTCAACAAGAACTTGCGTTTATGTTGTGCCTTTAATGCAACAAGAGCATCCAATGTGGCTCAGTTAGTAGTTAGTAGCACTTTTTTTTATTTAGAGTACCCAATTCATTTTTTCCCAATTGAGGGGCAATTTAGCGTGGCCAATCCACCTGCCGCCTTTGTTGAGCCATTTCAGAACACAGTTAAGAGTCGACTACATTAATGTGGTTCTGAAGTGACATCCAGGCCAGGCCAGGTAAGGATGACAGATTTCCTTCCCTAAAGATCATTACTAAAGCAGATGGGTTTTTAGCAACAATCAATGCTAACTTCCTGGGCACCATTAGTTTATATTCCAGATTTATTCATCAAATTTGAACCAGCTGCCATGGTAGGATTTGAACCCCTGATCCCAGAGCATTAGCCTGGGCCGCTGGATTACTAATTCACTGACATTGGCGTTACACCACTCTCTCCCCATGTTGCCTACATTATAATTGTAATTACACTTCAAAAGGCACTTCACCTATTGCACAGCATGGAGAGATGGTCAGCACCCATGAAAAGTGCTTTTTGCATGTTAATCTTTTTCTTGCTTTCTTGAAAAGAACTCGCAGGAGCATAATCAGATATTGACCCTGAGCCTTGCAAAGACACAGGCTGGGATTTTCCAGCTCTTCCCACTGGCAGGAACCTCCAGTCCCTCCGAAGACGATACCCTGCAGCGGGCTCCCTGGTGGCACAGCTGGAGAACAACACAAATGGACAGTTTTCTTTTATTCGTTCATGGGATGTGGGCGATGCTGGCTGGGCCAGCATTTATTGCTCATCCCTGGGGACACTTAAGAGTCAACCACATTGCTGTGGGTCTGGAGTCACATGTAGGCCAGACCAGGTACGGACAGCAGATCTCCTTCCCTAAAGGACATTAGTGAACCAGATGGGTTTTTACAACAATCGACAATGGTTTCATGGTCATCATGAGACGTTCAATTCCAGATTTTGTTTTTATTGAATTCAAATTCTACCATCTGCCCTGATGGGATTCAAACCCAGGGTATTATCCAGGGTCTCTGGATTACTAGTCCAGTGACAATACCACTACGCCAGTGCCTTCCCTGACTTCAGTCAGACTGTAAGATCCTGCCTGTGGCCAACAATGAGACACCTCTGCCGCCAGAAATCCGGACGCAGCAGAAGGGGGTGTGTGTGGGTGGGCGGAACATCCCGGCTATAGTTGGACAAATTGGTAAAAACTTGCTTAATGAGTTAGGTTTCAATGAGTATCTTTTTTTAAATTTAGAGTACCCAATTCATTTTCTTTTCCAATTAAGGGGCAATTTAGCGTGACCAATCCACCTACCCTGCACATCTTTGGGTTGTGGGGGCGAAACCCACGCAAACACGGGGAGAATGTGCAAACTCCACACGGACAGTGACCCAGAGCCGGGATCGAACCTAGGTCCTCGGCGCCGTGAGGCAGCAATGCTAACCACTGCGCCACCGTGCTGCCCTCAATGAGTGTCTTAAAGGAGGAGACAGAGAGGGAGGAACACAGAAAGGTTTAGTGATGGAATTCCAGAGCTTTGGCCCTAGCTAGCTCAAGGCACACCCATCCACTAGATCGTTAATTTTTCTTCATCTAAGTCGCACACGATCATATTATACAGACTGTAGCACAAAGCCTGCCGGCTGACTAATGCCTTTGGCTGTCACCAAAAAAAAGGCATGTCCCTCCAAAGGGTCATAAAAAAGCACCAGATGTGCACCAACTTGACCATATGCATCATCCAACACTTGGCCAGGCGGGAGTGGCCCCTGTGAGGGCATGATCCCTCACCCCATGACACACGTTCACAGAGAAATAGGAAAAGAGTCCAGGTCAATTCTAAACATTCCGTACAGCGCAATCTTGAAATGCTCGCATTTGGGTGAGGTGTTGAAACTGGGGAATCTGAATAAGTGCAGGATGAAGAAATAAATGGGGGGCGGGGGGTAATGTGGATAGACTTAGGAAAAGTAGGGTGCGTAGAGACTTGAATCGGCCATTAATTCCTGCATAGACTCAATGGGGCCGAATAGACTGTTTCGGTGCTATAAATTCTGTGTAATCCTGCACTGAGCAATAGTCAAGACCTTCAGGAGTAGGGGAGGAGGAGGGCAGAAAATAGAGAAAAAGATCATTGCTTTATGTTGTTTTACATGTTAGTCACAGCACAGAAGCAGGCTCCACACACTATGATCCACATGAGACTCCAGCTACTCTAATTCATTTCACCCTTTTAGCACACCATTCTATTTCTTTCTTCCCCATGTGTTTATTTAGTATCCTCTTATCTGCATCAATGACCGGCACCTCAACTACTCCTTGTTCAAGCGAGAAGAACAGCCCTTTATTTAAAAGACAGGGAAGACCAAGTGTAAATGTGCTGCATTGATTTAGACACGGAATGGGGCAATACATGAATGTATTTTGTATCATTTCCCAGTTATTGGGTCTCTTTTTGTTACTTACATTCTCCACATTATGAGCTCAGGAGGTGAGTTGCTATCAGACAACTACCAGTGTGAGCTCAGTAGCCCTGCAATAGCAGCTGTGAGAGTCCCTCGCTGATAAGACCTCTATTATCATTGGGAAAGTGCACTATCTTCAGCACTTCCACACAGCTGTGAGTTCTCAGAAGGTTGAAGGGCTAGAGTACGTTTTGGAGATAGGGCGAGTAAAGCCATGGAAAGATGTGAACACAGAGATGAGAATGTTAAATTTGAGGCATTGCCAGACCAGTTGTCAATGTTAATCAATGAGCACAAGGGTGGTAGGCAAAAAGGTACAGAGATAACAGCTGTTCCAGCTTAAAGGGGCAGACACCCTTCAAAGGCGTTGTTACCTCCCAAGCAGATGTTACATCCAAGCAACATAGAGCTGGTAATACCCAGTCCCTCATTTGATTGCAAATCTAGTTGTGGTCATTAAATTAATATTTTATATGTTCCACAGCAGCTAACCCCACCAGACACCAGGCTGTAAAGGCATTCTTAACAACACATGAAAATACAAGCAATGACTGTCAGAAAAAGACCAACTGCTCCATTTAGACTGTTCCACACAACATTTTAAAAATTCTTTCATTTTAATTCTTTCATGACCGCATTTATTGCCCATCCCTAATTGCCCCTTGAGAAGGTGGTGGTGCAGAGACCCCGGAGGAGGAATTGTACAGGGAGAGGAGACGACTCCAGACGGAATTTGACCTTCTGACCACCAGAAAGGCGGAGGTACTGTGGAGGAAGGCACAGGGGAGGAGGTATGAATATGGGGAAAAGGCGAGTCGCCTGTTGGCTCATCAATTGCGAAAGAGGGCAGCAGCGAGGGAGATAGGAGGAATTAGAGACGAAAGGGGAGACACGGTGCGAAGGGCAGGAAAGATAAATGAGGTGTTCAAGACCTTCTATGAGGAACTGTATAGGTCTCAACCCCCAGAGGGAGAGGAGGGGATGCGGCAGTTCCTGGACCAATTGAGGTTCCCGAAAGTGGAGGAGCGGGGGGTGGTAGGCCTGGGGGCACCGATTGGGGTGGACGAGGTTATTAAGGGACTGGGAAGCATGCAAGCAGGGAAGGCCCCAGGACCAGACGGGTTCCCGGTGGAGTATTACAGAAAATATGTGGACTTGTTGGCCCCGTTGATGGTGAGGACGTTAAATGAGGCCAGGAAAGGGGGGACTCTACCCCCGACGATGTCGGAGGCGACGATATCGTTAATTTTGAAGAGGGATAAAGATCCGTTGCAGTGCGGGTCCTATAGACCCATTTCATTGTTGAACGTGGACGCCAAATTGTTGGCAAAGGTACTGGCATCGAGGATAGAGAACTGTGTCCCGGGGGTGGTGCACAAAGATCAGACAGGGTTCGTAAAAGGGAGACAACTGAATGTTAACGTGCGACGACTATTAGGGGTGATAATGATGCCCCCAGTGGAGGGGGAGGCAGAGATAGTGGCGGCAATGGACGCAGAGAAGGCATTTGATAGGGTGGAGTGGGAGTATTTATGGGAAGTGTTAAAGAGGTTTGGGTTTGGGAACGGGTTTATTAGCTGGGTTAGACTTCTTTATGGGGCTCCAACGGCAAGCGTAGTTACAGGTCGACATAGATCGGAGTATTTCCGACTATATAGGGGAACAAGACAGGGATGCCCGCTGTCTCCATTGTTGTTCGCGTTGGCAATTGAACCTCTGGCCATGGCGTTGAGAGACTCCCGGAAATGGAGAGGGGTGATTAGAGGGGGAGAAGAACACCGAGTCTCGTTATATGCGGATGACCTATTGTTATACGTGTCGGACCCAGCGGGGGGAATGATAGAGGTTATGCGAATTTTGAGGGGGTTCGGGGATTTCTCGGGGTATAGGCTAAACATGGGGAAGAGTGAATTATTTGTGATACATCCAGGGGACCAGAGTAGAGAGATAGAAGGCTTGCCTCTAAGGAAAGTGGAAAGAAACTTCCGATACCTGGGGATTCAGATCGCTAGGAGTTGGGGAACCTTGCACAGACTTAATCTGACACGGTTGGTAGAACAAATGGAGGAGGACTTCAAGAGGTGGGACATGCAGCCTCTATCGCTGGCGGGCAGGGTGCAAGCAATTAAGATGATGGTCCTCCCGAGGTTCTTATTTGTATTTCAATGTCTCCCTATACTAATCACTAAGACCTTTTTTAATAAAATAGACAGGAGCATCACGAGCTTCGTGTGGGCAGGGAAAGTTCCGAGAGTAAGGAGGGGGTTCCTTCAGCGTAGTAGGGACAGAGGAGGATTGGCACTACCGAACTTGGGCGATTACTATTGGGCCGCCAATGTGGCAATGATACGTAAATGGATGATGGAGGGTGAGGGAGCGGCGTGGGAAAGACTGGAGAGAAAGTCCTGTAAAGGGACGAGTTTAGAGGCGCTGGTGACGGCGCCGCTACCGATCTCACCTAAAAAGTTTACCACGAACCCGGTGGTGGCGGCAACATTGAATATCTGGGGACAGTGGAGGCGACAGAGAGGGGTGCGGGGAGCCCTGGTGGGGTCCCCAATCAGGAACAACCATAGGTTCGCCCCAGGAAGAATGGATGGAGGATTTCAGAGCTGGTTCCAGTTGGGAATTAGGAGGGTGGGAGATTTATTTATAGATGGGACTTTTGCGAGCTTGGGAGCATTGGAGGAAAAGTATAAGTTGCCCCGGGGAAATTTCTTGAGATATATGCAGGTGAGGGCATTTACTAGACAACAGGTGAGGGAATTTCCGTTGCTCCCGACACAGGGGATACAGGACAGGGTGCTTTCAGGGGTGTGGGTTGGAGAGGGCAAGGTGTCAGAGATTTACCGAGAGATGAGGGAAGAGGGGGAGGAGTCGGTGGGCGAACTAAAAGGAAAGTGGGAAGAAGAACTAGGGGAGGAGATAGAGGAGGGTATGTGGGCTGATGCCCTAAGCAGGGTAAATTCCTCTTCCTCATGCGCCAGGCTTAGCCTGATTCAATTTAAGGTGCTACATAGAGCACACATAACGGGAGCAAGATTGAGCAGGTTCTTTGGAGTGGAGGACAAATGTGGGAGGTGTGGTGGGAGCCCGGCAAACCACGCACATATGTTTTGGGCATGCCCGGCACTGGAAGGGTATTGGAAGGGAGTGACGGGAGTGATTTCGCGGGTGGTGAAGGCCCGGGTCAAACCAGGCTGGGGGTTAGCTCTATTTGGAGTTGCGGAAGAGCCGGGAGTGCAGGAGGCGAAAGAGGCCGACGTTGTGGCCTTTGCGTCCCTAGTAGCCCGGCGCAGGATCCTACTCATGTGGAAGGAGGCGAAACCCCCCGGACTGGAGGCCTGGGTAAATGATATGGCGGGGTTCATTAAACTGGAGCAGATAAAGTTTGCCCTGAGAGGATCGGCTCAAGGGTTCACCAGGCGGTGGCAGCCATTTCTCGACTACCTAGGGGAACGTTAGAGGGAAGACAGATGACCAGCAGCAGCAACCCAGGGGGAGGGGGGGGGGGGGGGGGAGGGGGGGGGTTAGTTTAGGTCAAAGATAAAGGGGTTTTGTTACTTGTGTATTGTTTAAAATTTCTGTATTGTTATTGCGTTTGCTTTGTAAGAGGGGAAAAATTGTTGTTTGGGAAAAAATTTTCAATAAAACATTTATAAAAAAAAAAAAAGAGAAGGTGGTGGTGAGCTGCCTTTTTGAACCGCTGCTGTCCATGTGGTGTAGGTACACTCACTGTGCTGTTAGGGAGAGAGTTCCAGGCTTTAGATCCAGGGATAACGAAGGTACGGCGATATAGTTCCAAGTCAGGATGGTGATGGTTTGAGGCAGAACTTGCAGGTGGTGGTGTTCCCGTGTATCTGCTGCCTCAATGACTACCGACCAGTGGCCCTGACTTCAATCGTAATGAAGTGCTTCGAGAGGTTGATCATGAAGCGCATCACCTCCATACTCTCAGAATGCCTTGATCCACTGCAATTCGCATACCGCTGCAACCGGTCCACATCAGACACCATTTCCCTGGCCCTACACTCATCCCTAGAGCATCTCGAAAACAAGGACTCCTACATTAGACTCCTATTTATTGACTACAGCTCCGCCTTCAACACCATAATCCCAGCCAAGCTCATATCAAAGCTCCAAAACCTAGGACTTGGCTCCCCACTCTGCAACTGGATCCTCAATTTTCTGACCAACAGACCACAATCAGTAAGAATGAACAACAACACCTCCTCCACAATAGTCCTCAACACCGGCGCCCCGCAAGGCTACGTACTCTACTCCCTGTACACACACGACTGTGTGGCAAAACTTGGTTCCAACTCCATCTACAAGTTTGCTGACGATACGACCATAGTGGGCCGGATCTCAAATAACAATGAGTCCGAATACAGGAGGGAGATGGAGAACCTAGTGGAGTGGTGTAGCGACAACAATCTCTCCCTCAATGCCAGCAAAACTAAAGAGCTGGTAATTGACTTCAGGAAGCAAAGTACTGTACACACTCTTGTCAGCATCAACGGGGCCGAGGTGGAGATGGTTAGCCGTTTCAAATTCCTAGGGGTGCACATCTCCAAAAATCTGTCCTGGTCCACGCAAGTCGACACTACCACCAAGAAAGCACAACAGCGCCTATACTTCCTCAGGAAACTAAGGAAATCCGGCATGTCTACATTGACTCTTACCAACTTTTACAGATGCACCATAGAAAGCATCCTATCGGGCTGCATCACAGCCTGGTATGGCAACTGCTCGGCCCAGGACCGCAAGAAACTTCAGAGAGTCGTGAACACCGCCCAGTCCATCACACAAACCTGCCTCCCATCCATTGACTCCATCTACACCTCCCGCTGCCTGGGGAAAGATCCCTCCCACCCGGCTTAATCATTCTTCCAACTTCTTCCATCGGGCAGGAGATACAGAGGTCTGAGAACACGCACGAACAGACTCAAAAACAGCTTCTTCCCCACTGTCACCAGACTCCTAAATGACCCTCTTATGGACTGACTTCATTAACATTACACCCTGTATGCTTCATCCGATGCCAGTGCTTATGTAGTTACATTGTATATGTTGTGTTGCCCTATTATGTATTTTCTTTTATTCCCTTTTCTTCTCATGTACTTAATGATCTGTTGAGCTGCTCGCAGATAAATACTTCTCACTGTACCTCGGTACACGTGACAATCAACAAATCCAATCCAATCTAATCCGCTGTCTTCCTAGGTGGAAGAGGTCACGGGTTTGGAAGCTGCTGATGGAGGATACCTTGTACATCACAGTATTTATTTAGTTTTATATGTTTAGAGTGCCCAATTATTTCTTTCCAATTAAGGGGCAATTTAGCGTGGCCAATCCACCTACCTGCACATCTTTGGGTTGTGGGGGTGAGACCCATGCAGACAAGGAGAGAATGTGCAAATTCCACATGGACAGTGACCCGGGGCTGGGATCGAACCCGGGTCCTCAGTGCCGTGAGGCAGCAGTGCTAACCACTGCAACACGTGCCGCCCCTGCATCACAGTATTTAGATAATCCCCTCCTCACAAGATCTTCTGG
Source organism: Scyliorhinus torazame (assembly GCF_047496885.1). Taxonomy (NCBI): domain Eukaryota; kingdom Metazoa; phylum Chordata; class Chondrichthyes; order Carcharhiniformes; family Scyliorhinidae; genus Scyliorhinus; species Scyliorhinus torazame. Next base: position 124,551,910 of record NC_092727.1, read on the forward strand.
GAGGCACCCAGGTCAACCAAGATGCTGTTGACACGGCTGCCAATGATAGGTTGAAGGAAATGGGGGCTGCACAAGTGATCAGAGTTGCAGGAATCCAAGGTTCTTGGAGGGTTGCAGATGGTACAGGTTCTTTTCTTTTTGCCATAGCTCCAGCCAAAGACCTGAATTCCACAATGTGATATGTTATTTCTAAACAATGCAGTCTGGCTGGAAATCATATAAATTAAAACACATTGAAAGTATCGTCTTGCATTTTTGACTTTGTCTATATATATGTTTTTGGAACCTACCTCTCCATTCACCTGAGCAGCGCTCCGAACGCTAGTGATGCAAAACAAACCTGTTGGACTTTAACTTGGTGTTGTAATACTTCTTACTGTGCTTACCACAGTCCAACGCCGGCACCTCCACATCATGTAAATTAAAACTTTGGCTAATTTTGCATCTGCAGATATAACCTCTACCCAGTCACTGTCATACAACCAACAATGGCGCTCAGTTTCACTCACCTTTACATCTCCAAACACCTTTCACACATTCTCCTCATAGGGACAGTAACTTCATTGCAGTGTTTTTTTTTGTAAATTTTGTACCCAATAATTTTTTCCAATTAAGGGGCAATTTAGCATGGCCAATCCACCTAGCCTGCACATCCTTGGGTTGTGGGGGCGAAACCCACGCAAACACGGGGAGAATGTGCAAACTCCACACGGACAGTGACCCAGAGCCGGGATTTGAACCCGGGTCCTCAGTGCCATATGCAGCAGTTCTAACCACTGCGCCACCGTGCTGCCCTTTCGCTGCAGTGTTGATGTAAGCCTACTTGTGACAATAAAGATTATTATTATTATGGCCTTAAATTTAATGCGGGGTAGAATTTATGGTGTGTGGGGCAAGCGAGTCAGAGCGAGCTATAAACTCACATTTCCATATTCAGGGTTGGACATCTGCCCGCGTCCAAAAGAAAATCAAAAGAAGACGATTATGGCTTCTGGAATTGTGAAATAAATCTGATGAAATGTCGCAGATCTGAACTGTTAACTATTTCTCTCTTCACGGGTGTTGAGTACGTCCCACAATTTCTGTTTTTAGTCCAGAAGAAAATCAGTCGGGAGCAGGAATTGAGGTGGCTGGAATGGTTCTTGTCGGTCAGGTAAGTCACAAGGAGGTCCTGAAAAGGGAATGCTCAAGGCCAATGGAGTGCCGAGGTTTCCTCATAGGAGCACTCCTGTTTCCCCTGAACCGCAAGCTTCTTCTGCTGGGCCTCTTCTGGCCCTGCCTGCTGTTTTTTGGCAGGTTTGACCTGTCAGGGCAGCACGGTGGCACAGTGGGTAGCATTGCAGTCTCACGGGGCCGAGGTCCCAAGTTCGATCCCAGCTCTGGGTCACTGTCCGTGTGGCGTTTGCACATTCTCCCAGTGTTTGCGTGGGTTTCACCCCCACAACCCAAAGATGTGCAGGGTAGGCGGATTGGCCACGCTAAAAAAAAATTTTTTAAAAATGTTTTTATTCTCCATTTTCATATTTTCCTTCAAAATTTACACCCCTCCCACAGACAGTAAACGGTAACAAATACAAAATCAATCCCCTTAACAATACCAACGATCCCATCCCCCCACCACCCCAAACAACGGCCCACCTGTCAATATATGCATCCAATGAAACAAACCCTCCCACGGTGGCAACAAAAAAAAACGAGAAAAAGGAAAAGGAGTCCAGGACCGCCCATGGTCACCATTGACCTATAGAGCCCACTCCCCCCCCCTACACTCAATGCCATCCAACCTCTGAAAGAGTACCGTACATGAAACCCAAGAGTTGTCTCCCCCCCCCCCCCCCCCCCCCCCCCAGTCTCCAACTCCTCCCGTCCACTGCTTCTTGTAAAACACCTCCTCCCAACCTCGGTTCCTTCCCCCCAACTTTCCACCCCGGCTAGACCACTCGGACCCTGTTCTGCCAGGCTCCGATGGCCGCAGCCCCTCCCCCCACCTCACTCCCGTTCACTGGCCGGCTTAAACCGGCCTGCGTGGAGGCCCCCACCCCGGTCCCTTTCCCCCTTGCCCGGCCCTAGGAAAGCCCAGAAATCCCCTTTTAGCACACAAACCCCGCATATCCACCTACACCCCAAAGAGCCCTCATTTCGAGTGAAAGTCCCATCACTTCCCTTGTCCAAATATATACAACATTGGCTCCTTTAGCCTCTACACCCGCACGCAGTGAAACAAAAAAGAAGAAAATACAGTCATGAGGTTACATCGGCACATGGCCATTCCTCAATTTCTCAGTTCTGCCACAGTCCTTCTGCCTTCGCAAACTCCTCCGCTGCTTCCGCCGTTCCAAAATAAAAGTCCCTGAGCTTGTAAGTCACCCTCAGCTTCGCTGGATATACAATGCCGCACTGCACCTTGCTAATGTACAGTACCCTCTTCACCCGGTTGAAGGCAGCCCGCCTCCTCGCCAGCTCCACCGTAAAGTGCTGGTATACACGTATACCAGCTCCAGCCCACTGCACCACCCGCTTCTGCTTGGCCCAGCTCAGGACCTTCTCCTTCACACTGTACCTACGGAAGCACAGAGTCACTGCCCTTGGCGGCTCACTCGCCTTTGGTACAGGCCTCCACGACCGATGAGCCCGATCCAGTTCATATCGGGAGGGATCCTCCCCCTACCCCAATAGTTTTGCCAGCATCGCGGCAAAATACTCAGTCGGCCTCAGTCCTTCAACTCCTTCGGGCAGCCCCACAATCCTCAAATTCTGTCGCCTGGATCTGTTTTCCAGGTCTTCCATTTTTCCTCGCAGATCCTTGTTAATGTCCATCACCTTCCGCATCTCTTTCCCCATCGAGGCAAGTTGATCACCGTGCTGCAACACTGTCTCCTCCACTTCCTTCAGCGCCTCCCCTTGCTCTCGCACCTCCGCCACTGCGCTCGCCACCGCCGTCATCACCGGGGAAACCGCCTCCTCCACCAGCACACTCAAAACCTCCCTCATCTCCTTCCTCATTGTCTCCGTGTATCTTGTAAACTACCTTTCGAATTCCGCAGCCATCACCTTAGTTATTTCTTCAGCCGTAAGCAGTGCGGCCTCCCCTGGTGCTCCAGCCTCCATTTTCCTTGGTGACCCCGCGGTGACCTTTCCACTCCCCGACGGACCTTCAGCTGTTTTCCTTACGGACGTTCTTTTGCTCGCCCTCGACATTTCTCTTCACTGTGCCTTCACTCTGCCGCCTCTGTGCCTTCTCCCTGCTATTGCCGTCTCCGTGGACCCTGGGACCGGGCTTGTTCCTGAACGGGAGCCCTCCATTGCGCGGCCTCCTCCCACCCGCCGTCACCGGAAGTCCTGGCCATGCTAAATTGCCCCTTAATTGGAAAAAAATAATTGGGCACTCTAAATAGATATTTAAAAAAAGGTTTGACCCGTCAGCGAAGCCATGACTTCTCCCTTGCTTAGGTCTCAAATTATGATGCCTCATCATGGTAGCACAGTGGTTAGCACCATTGCTTCACAGCTCCAGGGTCCCAGGTTTGATTCCCGGCTTGGGTCACTGTCTGTGCGGAGTCTGCACATTCTCCTTGTGTCTGTGTGTGTTTCCTCCGGGTGCTCCGGTTTCCTCCTACATATGCGGATTCGGTGGATTGGTCATGCTAAATTGTCCCCTAGTGTCCAAAGGTTGGGTGGGGTTGCTGGGTTGCGGGGATAGGGTGGTGGTGTGGGCTTAGATGGGGCGCTCTTTTAGGGGCCGGTGTGGACTCGATGGGCCGGATGGCCTCCTTCTGCACTGTGAATTCCATGATTCTATCATTCTATCTGTTGGAACAGGGTGGGAACTGAGTGTGTGAGTCGCTTGCTCCATCGTAACTGCAATCTGGCAGGATTCCAGTGTTAAAACTAAAGGCAGATCATTCAATTTCAATTTAATGTATGCCTCTGCAGTTGTCTGTGAAAAGATGGAACGCGGCAACTCAACAAGGTGCATCTAATGTAACTTGCGTGTTGATTGTCTTCTCCAGCACATCGATTTGAGACTCCAAGGCAATCATGACAATGGTGAGTTTATATAAATGCTCAATTTGCTCCCTGGGAAAACATACGGATTTACATATTAGGAGCTGGAATAGGCCACAAGTGACCGCTCAAGGCTGCTCTAACATTCAATCAGATCATGGCCAATCTGATTGTTACTCCACTCCACATTCCTGCCTGCCCCTGATAACCTCTCACCCGCTTGTTAAAACTTTCTGCATGGGACAAAACATTTAATCTTTTTCAAACAATGCCTGAATTTTCTTTTGAATTCTCATTGTATTATCCTGTGCTGGACAAACATGTAAATTATCTCTTACCTATGCAACACTGAGCTAATTGATTGCAAAATGATGACTCAAATGGTTGGTTACAATAGTTACACCTAAAAATCTGTGCATTGTCTCATCAGTTTCCAAGCCGCTAAATGTGTTGAGTTCAAAAGGGGGCATCTGTTATGAGAAAGGTTTCCGATATCCCTGAATGCATAGAAACACTTTGGCTGTGTATAGTCCTCGACACGCTTATTTGACAGTTTTTTAAAAATGTTTCTTTCCCAGGAAAGATCCACATTCTTCCCACTCCCACGGCCTAAATTCCCAGCTCAATTGTGCCAGCCGATTCCATGAGAATTTTCACATTAGTTTCAAACGAGGACAGGTTTGTTTCTCCATTGCGTGCTTTCTTCCTTCACCTCCACCTCACCTGAGGGTTTTGACTTTTTATTTAAGGTCGTCAACTCAATCTTGACATAAACCAGGAGATTTTCTCCCATGCCCTCCTGTCTCAAATTGCCTTGCCCGTCATACTCACACCATTGTCTATCTGACACATCTGTCTACGTGGTGTCTTCCATCTCTCACCAATTTGAAAGGTGGTTGATGAAGGTGACACGGTGGCAGAGTGTTTAGCACTGCTGCCTCACAGCACCAGGGACCCGGGACTGCCTGTGTGGAGTTTGCACGTTCTCCCCGTGTCTGCCTGAGTGCTCTGATTTCCTCCCACAGTCCAAAGATGTGCAGGTTAGGTGGAATGGCCATGCTGAATTGTCCCTTAGGTTAGGTGGGATTACAATGTTAGGTTAGGTGAGATTACAGGGATAGGACGAGGGAGTGGGCCTGGGTAGGATGCTCTTTCAGAGGATCAGTGCAGACTCGGTGGGCTGAATGGCCTCCTTCTACGCTGTGGGGGGTGTATGATTCTATGATAAGATCATTGTTCTATCTAAGGGTGCTGTAACATGAACAGGCATTCTGCATGGTAGCAATGCAGCAGCAATGGAATACAGAAGCTGCCAACATGAAATCTTCTCTCGACCACTCAGCTGGTTAGAAATGCCAGAGAAATCAAAGGCTTTCCAGTAGAAAGCTCAAAGTGGCATTGGCTGGGTTTAAATTGACCGCACATTCTCTTGCAGCACGAGATTTCAGATTTCATTATCGCCTGACTCAGCACTCACTCCTCATTTAGCCTTGATCTGATCATTACCTTGCAAGGATTTTGCTGAACTTTTTTTTATAACTTTAACTTTAACAATTATTGTTGTTCCAATTAAGGGGCAATTTAGCGTGACCAATCCACCTACCCTGCACATCTTTGGGTTGTGGGGGTGAAACCCACGCAGTCACGGGGAGAATGTGCAAACTCCACACGGACACTGACCCGGGGCTGGGATCAAACCCGGGACCTCGGCGCTGGGGAGCAGCTGTGCTAACTACTACGCCACCGTGCTGCCCTAGGATTTTGCTGAACATTCATACGTTGCAGCACTTAAAATATGAGACACATCTTACATTCATAGAGTGACTTTCACAACTTCAGGATGTCCAAAAGCACCTTACAACCAATGTATTACTTTTAGAAATATAGTCGCTGTTTTAATGTCGGAAACACCGCAACAAAATTGTGCAAAGCAAGCTCCCACTAACACCCACAACCAAGTAATCACCTGAAAGCGACTGCCTGAACCTACATGCAGATTCAAATCTGCAAAGAAATCTGGGCAGCACGGTGGTGCAGTGGTTAGCACTGCTGCCTCTCGGCACTGAGGACCCAGGTCACTGTCCGTGTAGAGTTTGCCCATTCTCCCCGTGTCTGTGTGGGTCTCACCCCCACAACTCAAAGGTGTGCAGGGTAGGTAGATTGGCCACGCTAAATTGGCGCTTAATTGGGAAAAAAAGAATTGGGTACTTTCAATTTATAAAAAAGAAAAGAAAAAAAAATCTGCATTTATTCAGCACCTTCAATACAGTAAAGGTGCAGGACAGGGTTGGAGAGGTGGGGTAAAGCAAGTTGTTACAGTGCAGCAATAACGAGTTAGAGTTTAAAGATAGATAGATTGTAGGAAGAAGGGGGCATTGCAAGTGAAAGGAGCCGCAGTTAGTGAGGCCCGATGAGAAGATGGGATGTGACTTGGTTTCAATGCAGATCAGAGAAAGACAATGGCGGACAGCCCTTTTAAGAAAGAAAGGTTGGGCAGCACGGTGGCGCAGTGGTTAGCACTGCGGTCTCATGGCGCCGAGGACCCAGGTTCGATCCCGGCTCTGGGTCACTGTCCGTGTGGAGTTTGCACATTCTCCCCGTGTTTGCGTGGGTTTCGCCCCCACAACCCAAAGATGTGCAGGCTAGGTGGGTTGAACACACTAAATTGCCCCTTAATTGGAAAAAATGAATTGGGTACTCTAAATTTATATTAAAAAACGAAATAAAGAAAGGTGAACAGGAGATGCAAGCAAACTGTATCACGAAATATAGAGTTGCAAGAAAAGATTGTGACAGGATGCATGAGGTGCAATCGATGCAGAGCATCTATCTATCAAAGCCCGCATTTATTGCCCACCCCCACTTGAACTGCTGTAGGTCTGGAGTCACATGTAGGCCAGACTGGCTAAGGATGGCAGATTTCCTTCTCTAAAGAACATTACAGTTTTTAATAAATTTAGTGTACCTAATTCTATTTGTTTTAAATTAAGGGGCAATTTAGCGTGGCCAATCCACCTACCCTGCGCATCTTTTAGGTTGTGGGGGTGAAACCCACGCAAACACGGGGAGAATGTGCAAACTCCACACGGACAGTGACCCAGAGCCAGGAGCGAACCTGGGACCTCGGCGCCCATGAGGCAGCACTGCTAAACACTGCGCAACCGTGCTGCCCCCTAAAGGACATTACTGAGATTTTGAAAAATAAATTTAGAACACCCAATTATATTTTTCCCAATTAAGGGGCAATTTTAGCGTGGCCAATCCACCTAACCTGCACATCTTTGGGTTGTGGGGGTGAGACACACGCAGACACGGGGAGAATGTGCAAACTCCACACGGAGAGTGACCCAGGGTCGGGATTTGAACCTGGGTCCTCAGCACCGTAGTCCCAGTGCTAACCACTGTGCCATGTGCCGCCCCTGAGATGGTTTTTTAATAAAAGCCAACAATAGTTCATGGTCATCACTGCTGCCTCACGGCGCCGAGGTCCCAGAAAAAATAAATAAATTGGGTATTCTAAATTTATAAATAAATTTTTTTTTAAAATAGTTCATGGTCATCATGGGACTTCAATTCTATAAATCTTTTATTGAGTTCAAATTGCTACCAGCCTCTGTGGTGGGATTTGAACTCAAGTCCCCAGAGCATGACCTTAGGCTTCTGGGTTATTAGTGCAGTGACAATACCACTATGCCACCACTCCCCTATTAGTCAATGAATACCTATAGCCATTTCACTTTTGATAACCTTATTTCATTTTTTTTTTGTATAAATTTAGAGTACCCAATTAATTTTCCCAATTATGGCGCAATTTAGCGTATCCAATCCACCTAGCAGCACGGTAGCATTGTGGATACCACAATTGCTTCACAGCTCCAGGATCCCAGGTTCGATTCCGGCTTGGGTCACTGTCTGTGCGGAGTCTGCATGTTCTGCCAGTGTGTGCGTGGGTGTCCTCCGGGTGCTGCGGTTTCCTCCCACAGTCCAAAGATGTGCAGGTTAGGTGGATTGGCTGTGAAATAAATTGCCCTTCCTGTCCAAAATTGCCCTTAGTATTGGGTGGGGTTACTGGGTTATGGGGATGGGGTGGAGGTGTTGACCTTGGGTGGGGTGCTCTTTCCAAGAGCCGGTGCAGACTCGATGGGCCGAATGGCTTCCTTCTGCACTGTAAATTCTATGATAATCTATGATCTTTTGGTTGTGCGAGCGAAACCCACATAAACACGGGGAGAATGTGCAAACTCCACATGGACAGTAACCCAGAGCCGGGATCGAACCTGGGACCTCGGCGCCATAAGGCTGCAGGGCTAACCCACTGCGCCACCGTGCTTCCCTGATAACCTTACTTCATAATAACATTTTAGGATGTTGTTTATTTTATTCGTCAAGCTGTTTAGCTTTCATTGTTGGCTAGTTACTCATTTTTCACAAGAAAGTAAATTCTGTGGCTTTGAAATTTCAGTTTGAGATGTGGACGTGGCCACCCAGCTCCTCAAACCTGTTCCAATGAGCAATTTTAAATAAATAAAAGAAATAATCTTTATTGTCACAAGTGGACTGACATTAACATTGAACGTACTTAACAACCCGGCCTCTGCAGCTCTCTGTGATAAGGAATTCCACAGATTCTCTACCCTCTCAGAGTATAAAAAAAGTATAAATCTTTTTCGTGTCCCAAGTAGGCTTACATTAACACTGCAATGAAGTTACTGTGAAAAGCCCCTAGTTGCCACATTCCGGCGCCTGTTCGGGTACGTAGAGGGAGAATTCAGAATTCTAAGCTGGTACGGGAATTGAACCCGCGCTGCTGGCTATTTTGTTGTGTTATGCTGCTTCGGATAACACGGGCTGCTACTTGATGCAGTCTTACCTAAAGGATGCTCCAGACTCTGAAATAAGTTCAACGTGTTTATTGAACTATTAACACAGTTCTCAAATGAGTTCGACTCTCTGCTAATCTAACTGTAGTAACTCTGTCTAACTGTACCAGCTTGCTCTAAGCCACGTGCTGGGGTGTGATGCTGCTGATCAACCCTGTGTAACTCTCTCGATGTCTGTCTGTGGAAAGAGGCAGGGTGTGAGTGCCTCATCCCTTTTATAATGTTTATGTCATGCCCCCTTGTGGTGATGCCACCTCTGAGTGTCCTGACTGCCCATTGGCTGTGTCCTATTCTGAGTGTCATTGATTGCATGTTTGCATATTCATGACATCGCCCCCTTTTTCTTGGATGTATATACATGTGAATGTGTCGGTCTAATGTGACTGACTGAGGAATACAGAACAGAACAAACAAAACAAATGCTCATAAGTCCAGTCTCTGAGGCTTGCGTCTGATCCTCATCGACCACCGCGGTGAGTGGTGGTGGAGGGGTTGGCGGTGTCTTGACAGGCGAGTGGGAGGCACGACTGGTGGCCTCGTGGTTCGAGGTGTCTGGAGGTGGCAATTCGACATGTGGAAATGGAGGGGAAAGTGGTTGTGCGCAAGCAACTTTTCGCAGGGCCCTTCGATTCCTTCGCACTATGGAGCCATCAGCCATACGAATGACATAGGATCTGGGCACGGCCTGTCGAACAACGACAGCTGGAGCAGACCACCCACCATCCGGTATCTTGATCCTGACCATGTCGGCCGAGTATTGCACATCCAGATCGGTGGCATGTGCGTCAAAGCCCTGCTTCTGGCTGTTGCGAAGCTGCTGCATCTTCTGCAGCACCGGGAGGTGATCAAGGTTGGGCAGGTGTATGGCTGGAAGCGTCGTCCGCAGGTCCCTGTTCATCAGCAGTTGAGCTGGCGACATGCCAGTGGACAAGGGAGTTGCCCGGTACGCAAATCGTGCAAGGTGTATGTCGGAAGTGGAGTCCGAGGCCTTGCGGATGAACTGCTTAATGATGTGTACCCTTTTTTAACTTGGCCATTGGACTGCGGATAGTGCGGACTGGAGGTGACATGCCTGAAATTGTAGCTCTTGGCAAACGTGGCCCATTCTCGACTGTGGAAGCACGGGCCATTGTCGCTCATGACGGTGTTCGGGATGCCAGGCCGTGAGAATGTCTCTTTACCCGCTTTGATGACGGTCCGTGGGGTGAGGTCTGGCAGCTTCAGCACCTCAGGATAGCTCGAAAAGTAATCGATGATTAAGATATAGTTGCGACCATTCGCGTGGAATAGGTCAATGCCAACCGTGGACCACGGAGAGGTCTCTAGGTCATGTGGTTGGAGTGTCTCCTTGCTCTGCGCTGGTTGGAACCTCTGACAAGTTTCGCAGTTCAGGACCATGTCCGTGATGTCCTGGTTGATGCCGGGCCAGTAGACAGCTTGCCGGGCCCTGCGTCTGCACTTTTCTACGCCCAGGCGTCCCTCATGAAGCTGCCGCAGCACCATGCTCTGGAGATGTAGCGGGATGACTATCCTGTCCAGCTTGAGCAGGATGCTGTTGATCAGCGTCAGGTCGTCCTTGACGTTGTAGAATTGAGGGCATTGCCCTTTCTGCCAGCCATTGCTGAGGTTGTGGATGACTCGCTGCAACAGGGGATCGTTGGCCGTCTTTTCTCGGATGAGAACGATCTTCTCTTCTGTTGCCGGGAGAGCGCTTGCACACAGTTGTACCTGCAATTCAATGTGCTGGATGATCTCCAGTGGTTCACTGGGTGAGTTGACGGAGCGGGACAATGCATCGGCGATGATGAGCTCCTTGCCAGGGGTGCACACCAAATTGAAATCATACCTCCGGAGTTTGAGCAGAATTCTCTGCAAACCAGGCGTCATGTCGTTCAGGTCCTTTTGGATGATGTGGACCAGAGGCCTATGATCCGTCTCAACAGTAAATGTTGGCAAGCCGTAGACATAATCATGAAATTTGAGGATGCCGGTGAGAAGACCTAAACACTCCTTCTCAATCTGCGCATATCTGGTCTCAGTGGGTGTCAATGCCCGTGACGTTTATGCTACTGGTACCCAGGATGACGTGTTGTCTCTTTGAAACAACACCGCCCCAATGCCATCCTGACTCGCATCTGTGGATATCTTGGTCTCTCGGTCTGGGTCAAAGAATGCAAGGACGGGTGCAGTGGTGAGCTTGGCTTTCAGCTCCAGCCACTCTGTTCGGTGCTCCGCCTTCCACTCAAAGGCGGTTGATTTGTTCACCAGGTTGCGTAGGGCCGTGGTGTGTGTGGCCAAATTCGGGATGAACTTGCCAAGGAAATTGACCATTCCCAGGAAGCACAGTACTGCCTTCTTGTCCTCGGGGACTTTCATTGCCTCGGTGGCTTTAATTTTGTCTGTGTCCGGGCGGACACCGTGTCATGAAATCTGATCGCCCAGGAACTTCAGCGTGGATGTCCCAAAACAGCACTTGGACCTGTTTAGCTTGAGGCCATGCTCATGTATGCGTCGGAATACTTTCTTGAGTCGCGACACATGTTCCCATGGGGTTGTGGACCAGATTATGATATTGTCAATGTAGACACAAACCCCTTCTATTCCCTCCATCATCTGTTCCACGATGCGATGGAAAATCTCTGATGCGGAGATGATGCCAAATGGCATTCGGTTGTAGCAGAATCTGCCAAAAGGCATGTTGAAGGTGCAGAGCCTTCTGCTGGATTCTTCAAGTTGGATTTGCCAAAATCCTTGGGATGCGTCCAATTTTGTGAAGAAGTTCGCGTGTGCCATCTCACTCGTGATTTCTTCCCTCTGCGGGATGGGGTAATGTTCCCGCATAATGTTTTTGTTTAGATCCTTGGGGTCAATGCAGATGCGTAGGTCCCCCAAAGGCTTCTTTACGCACACCATCGAGCTGACCCAGTCGGTTGGTTCAGTGACCTTGGAGATGATGCCTTTTTGTTGTAGACTCGTGGGCTCTGCTTTCAGGCGCTCTCTCAGTGGAACAGGGACAAGTCGTGGTGCGTGGACCACTGGCTTGGCATCAGGCCACAGTAGAATCTTGTACTCGTACGGCAGCGTGCCCATCCCGCTAAATACATCTGGGTATTGGGTTAGGATGTCGTCGATGCTGGCCTGAAGATCCGAATGGGACGGTGTCGTGGTGTAGACCCTTTGAATGAGGTTCAGTTGCTTGCAGGCGTGCGCACCTAGCAGGGACGCCCTGTCTGGTTTAACAATCTCGAAGCGGAAGCTTGCTTGCGTGTGTCGGCTGGACACCTGCAGATGGCAGGACCCCAGTGCCTTAATTCCGTTTCCATTGTAGTCCAGGAGTTTGCAGGCAGCTGGAAGGATTGTGGGGGCTTCTTGATTCTCTTGAAGTCCACCTGCGAAATCAGGTTGGCGGAGGCATCTGTGTCCAGTTTGAACTGGATGGGGCAGTGGTTGACCTTCATCACTGCTCGCCATTCGTCCTCGAAATCCACGGCCAGGATTGATTGGACTCGCGATATGTCCGGTGTGGCGTATTCACACTTCGTAATTGATGCCCACTCGGTAAGTGTTGTCCAGGTATTCATCACCTGGATCCGTCGCACTGCCTGAATCAGAGTCTTGCATTCGGTGTTGCACACTTCTGATGCGTTGCTGTCGGAATTGGGAGCGCTGGCTCCTGACTGGTGGTGCAGATCTGCACAGGGCTGCATAGTGGTTTGGTTTCCCACAGTTTAAACAGCGTTTGCCTCTTGCAGGGCAGTTTTTAATTTAAATGGGCGGTGCCGCAGTTCGCGCACGTCATGATGTCGGCGTCATGACACTCAGTGCGTCGTTGCGCGTGCGCGGTGCAGATCTCGGACGTCTGCACCTGCGCCATGCGGTTTTCGGCCGTTTTGTGTTCCCGATCGCATAGCGCATGCGTCGGGCCCCGGGAAGAGCGCACAAAATGGCCGCTTTCGGCAATGTGGAGGCGCTGTATCCGGGAGATGGCCTGAACACTCTCCACCTCGAGGGCTGCTTGTTTTTCACTCTTGCCGTTTTGTACTGTGAATAGCGATTTTTAGAGTGCTCATGCACAGTACACATTTCAATCGCGACTGGCAGGGTCATGCACTTGATTTTCAACAATTGCTCTCGCAGAGGATCAGTGTGGATTCCAAAAACGATTTGGTCTCTGATCACGGAGTCAGTGATATCACCGAAGTTGCAGGATTGCGTTAGCAGTCTAAGGTTAGTTAGATAGGAGGTGAAGGATTCGTCTTTACCTTGCATCCTCTGCTTGAAGATGTAGCGCTCAAAGATTTTGTTGGTGTCCACCTGGCAGTGGCTGTCGAATTTGTCCAGGATGGTTTGGTACTTTGTTTTGTCCTGCCCTTCAGAAAAGTGAAAGGAGTTGAAGATCTCTATTGCATGGTCACTCGCAGTGGTGAGTAGAAGAGCTATCTTCCGCGCATCGGTCGCGCAATTGAAGTCAGATGCTTCCACGCATAGTTGAAATTTCTGCTTGAATGATCTCCAGTTGGCACTAAGATTGCCGGTGGTCCTAAGCTGATGAGGAGCCTGAATCTTGTCCATTGTGCCTGTATTCAGTAGCTGGTTGTCACTGATCTTGCTGAGTTGAACTAAATAGATTGAACAGTCACGCCTGGTATCATGTTGTGTTATGCTGCTTCGGATAACACAGGCTGCTATTTGATGCAGTCTTAACTAAAGGATGCTCCAGATTCTGAAATGAATTCAACGTGTTTATTGGACGATTAACACAGTTCTCAAATGAGTTAGACTCTCTGCTAATCTAACTGCAGTAACTCAGTCTAACTGTACCAGCTTGCTCGAAGCCACGTGCTGGGGTGTGATGCTGCTGATCAACCCTGTCTCACTCTCTAGATGTCTGTCTGTGGAAAGAGACAGGGTGTGAGTGCCTCATCCCTTTTATAGTTTTTATGACATGCCCCCTTGTGGTGATGCCACCTCTAAGTGTCCTGGCTGCCCATTGGTTGTGTTCTATTCTGAGTGTTCTTTGGTTGCATCTTTGCATATCATGACACTGGCCTTATTCTGCGTCACAAACAAGCTGTCTAGCCCACTGAGCTAAACCAGCCCCTTATGACTCTATGACCTGTCTGCGTGGGCCTCACCCCCACAACATAAAAAGATGTGCCGCGTAGGTGGATTGGCCACACTGAATTGCCGCTGAATTGGGAAAAATAAATAATTGGGTACTCTAAATTTATTTTTTTAAATGATCCCAAGACCACCAAAAAACTTGTGTGTTGACTCTCCCATTCAGGTTACTGGCAGAAACTGGAATTACGAGACCCTGTGGGAGGCAGACAGATTTGTAGCTATCAGCCTGTAAGGGAAAACAAAATGAAAAGTAAGGAAAGTAGCCACCCACCATGTGGGTGCACAAAAGCTTTAGTAAAACCTGCAACACAGTAACTTGCATTTGTCTTGCATCATAGGGGTGGCACGGTGGCACAGTGGTTAGCACTACTGCTGTTTCCTCCCACAATCCAAAGATGTGCAGGTTAGGTGGATTGGCCCTGATTGGCTGTCCACAATACACATGAATGGTTTGGATGAAGGAATTGCACGCAATATCTCCAAATTTGCAGACCACACTAAGCTGGGTGGCGGTGTGTGCTGTGTTGGAGATGCAAAGAGGCTGCAGGGTGACCTGGACAGGCTGGCTGAGTGGGCAAATACTTGGCAAAAGCAATATAATGCGGGTAAATGTGAGGTTAGCCACTTTGGTGGCAAAAACAGGAAGGCAGATTATTATCTGAATGGTGGCAGTTTAGGAAAAGGGGAAGTGCAACGAGACCTGGTTGTCAAGGCGGAACAGCCGCTGAAAGTTGGCATGCAGGTACAGCAGGCGGTGAAGAAAGCTAATGGCACGCTGGCCTTCATAGCGAGACGATTTGAGTATAGGAGGAGGGATGTCTTGCTGCAGTTATACAGGGCCTTGGTGAGGCCACACCTTGTAATGTGCGCAGTTTTGGTCTCCTAGTTTGAGGAAGGCCATTCTTGCTATTGAGGGTGTCCAGCGAAGGTTCCTGGGATGGCAGGACTGACATACGAAGAAAGACTGGATCGACTGGGCTTGTACTCACTGGAGTTTAGAAGAATGAGAGGGGATCTCGTAGAAACATATAAAATCCTGATGGGACTGGACTGGATGGGAAGAATGTTCCTGATGTTGGACACGTCCAGAACTAGCGATCACAACCTAAGAATAAGGAGTGAACCATTCAGGACTGAATTCTCCCTCAATGTACCCGAACAGGCGCCGGTGTGTGGCAACTAAGGTAGTGATTTTCAAAGTGGGGGTCGCAACCCCCAGATGGTGTAGAATAGGTCACCAAAAGGTCACCAAAATGATCCCCATATATTGCCTGACCATGTTTACCATTTTCTCTCTCGATAAATTCTCATTGCATTACAGTGTATGACCGTGTGAGGTTGATGTAGAGGACGGTGCCGTGGACGTCCTTGTCTCTCTGGGCCAGAGTGTAGTTGGACACTTTGCAGTCAGAGACCTGTCAAATTCTCTTTGGATCGCATTTCCTGCTGTTGTGTTCAACGTTGAGATCTGTATTATTTCTATTTTTTAATAGATTTTAGAGTACCCAATTCATTTTTTCCAATTAAGGGGCAATTCAGCCTGGCCAATGCACCTAATCTGCACATCTTTGGGTTGTGGGGCGAAACCCACGCAGGCACGGGGAGAATGTGCAACATCCACATGGACAGTGACCCAGAGCCGGGATCGAACCTGGGACCTCGGCGCCGTGAGGCAGCAGTGCTAACCACTGCACCACTGTGCTGCCCACAGCATTGGTTGTTTCAGCATGTTTTCAGTCTGTTACATAATTACCTGGGAATCGGTACTGACAGGCGTCCGGTGACAGTCTGTCTGACCGTGTTTTTAATTCAGCCGTTAGGGCTCCCTGTTTCGGAAGTGGAAGTTTTAAGTTTTTTATTAAAATAAACTTAGAGTACCCAATTATTATTTCTTTCCCCAATTAAGGGGCAATTTAGCGTGGCCAATCCACCTAATCTGCACATCTTTGGGTTGTGGGGGTGAAACCCACGCAAACACGGGGAGAATGTGCAAACTCCACACGGACAGTGACCCAGGGCCGGGATTCGAACCCGCGTCCTCAGCGCCGCAGTTCCAGTGCTAACCACTGCGCCGCACGCCGCCCCGGAAATTTTAAGTTTAATTTCCTATCCGAGATCGTGTTAGGTTTTGAACGCGTGAAAATGACTTTGTTAAAACTGTGCAATATTGAGCCTGTTAATCTTTCCAGCGCTTGCACTTAATTCTCCAAATGCTAATAATGGGTATGAATATATAAAATAATCAAATACTCCTCTGTTGCACCCTTTAGCAAGGTGTCATGGTGGAGCTGACGTTTAAGGTGAAACAGCAGCTCAATTTCCAAATTTACATTCAATAATATAGAAGTGGCAACAATGAATGTGACTTTTAAAAAGTAATTATGGAGAATTGTTTGTGAATGTGGCATGGGCTGCGATAGTCATCCATTCCGTAAACGTGGGTCGCTCGAAAACAGTTTAAAAAACACTGAACAAAAGTATTTTCACAGTAACTTCATTCACACTGTTGCTTCACAGCGTCAGGGACCCAGGTTCGATTCCCGGCTTGGGACACTGTCTGTGCAGAGTCTGCACGTTCTCCCCATGTCTGCGTGGGTTTCCTCCGGGTGCTCCGGTTTCCTCCAACAAGACATGCTTGTTAGGTGAATTGGACATTCTGAATTCTCCCTCTGTGTACCCAAACAGGCGTCGGAATGTGGCGACAAGGGGCTTTTCACAGTAACTTCATTGCACTTTAATGTAAGCCTACTTGTGACAATAAAGATTATTATTACTATGGGGCACATTGGCTCCCCCCTAATCAACCTCCTCAGTGGTCTCAACAACAGTTACGTTTCTTTTTCATGAGTTTTTTTATTGTACCTCTTCAAAGCAGAATGTATTTAATTATTTAAGGTGTGAGCAATAAGGAGCCAAATAAACAAGGTTTTCTGAGTCAAAGATGGAGCAAATTTATTAACCACTGAACCCAAGGAAAATGATAAAAATGCGACATCAAGTATTCGGCCCTCATGCAGTATGCACGCCGCACCCCCCCACAGACGCACATACACATGCACACGCACACACACACACCCACAGAGGCACCCACACACACACCACACACACACACCCCACACACGCATACACACACATGCACACACACACCACATACACATGTACACACACACACCAGCACACACCACATACGCACTCACACACGCACACACACACCAGCACACACACGCACAGACACCACACACACACCACACTCACACCACACACACACGCACCCACAGACGCAAACCCGAGCACCCACATACAGGCAAAAGCACACAAAACGCACACATGCATGTACACACATACACACGCACGCACACACTGAAATATCAGAAGTAAGGGTAGTTACAGCCCAAATAAAAAAAGGTAAAAATGTATATGGTTGAGATTCTTTGATTGTCCTTGAGGCATAGATTTTAAATGCTGCAGCCAATTAAGGTTAGCTGGTTGATTGGATGCAGTCAGATATAGAAGATAAGGAAAGTAGTGGCGTCATGGTATTGTCACTGGACTAGCAATCCAGAGACCCAGCGTAATGCCCTGGGGACCCAGGTTCAAATCCCACCAGGGCAGGTGGTGAAATTTAAATTCAATAATAATCTGGAATTAAAGGTCTAATGATGACCATGAAACCATTGTCGATTGGTGCAAAAATCCATCTTGTTTGATAATGCCCCTTGGGGAAGGAAATCTGTCATCCTTACCTGGTCTGGCCTACATGTGACTCCAGACCTGTTGACTCTTAAATGCCCTCTGAGATTGCCTAACAAACCACTCAGGGGCAATTAAGAATGGGCAATAAATGCTGGCCCAGCCAGAGATGCCAAAGTACCATCAACAATTTTTAAAGAACTGTCACAATTTTTACAAGATCTCAGTTTGCTGGTAGGTTTCTGGTAGAGTGGGCTTCTCGAACTGGGGTGACACTCTTATTTCAAGACAGAGATGGAAGACCCCTATGCTGAAGACCTTCCTGACACTGCTTGTGTTACTTGTAATCTGCTTGAAGTGGCCTGTGCATCTTCAAGGGGTTTTGGGTGTGTCTGCCTGTGACAGCCATTGTTTCAATATCCAGTGCTTTGCCTTTTTAGTGTCTGTTCCTTGGACTGTTAGGCGTTTCCTGCAGGATTATAGGAAATGTCTCTCTTCACATTCCCCTGAGGATGATTTGTTGGTTCCTCAACCTAACTTTGAAATGTGGCCTTGCATTTTAAGCAGTTTGCTATGTCTCAGTTCAAATTGCAAATTCAGTCGGCTGAAGGTTGCAAAATCACGTTTTCAAAAATACAGCCTTTTGACAAAACACATTAAAAAAAAAATTAGATTATCCAATTCACTTTTTCCAATTAAGGGGCAATTTAGCGTGGCCAATTAACCTATGCACAGCTTTTGGGGGTGAAACCCACGCAGACACGGGGAGAATGAGCAAACTCCACACAGACAGTAACCCAGAGCCGAGATCGAACCTGGGACCTCGGCGCCGTGAGGCAGCAGCAGCACCGACCACTGCACCACCGTGCTGCCCTTGGCAAAACACGCTTTACTTACACTCATATAAGCTAGGTAAATGTACATTACGTGTACATATGTACACATAAACATCTGCCACCAATCAGTAAACAAGGAAGTTAAGCACTCACAATGACAAAACAAAAACACTTCTATACTCTTTCTGTCTTACCATTCAATAACAAATACACAGACTGGCCATAGTTCACAGCATGCAAATATGGGCGTATGTCATATGTTTAGTGTTGATGCCTGCTTCTCATTTTTTTATTTGCTAATCAGGAATCTAATTAGCCACATTTGTGTTCCCAATTAGCCACATGTGACTCACATATTGGACAACACTGATCTATACGAGCTCCGCTCCATTACCTTCCTTGGAAGGACTGAAAAGCCTAAATTCCTCCAGGTTTTCTTCATATTTCAGATATCCAGAATTAAGGATCATGGATATCTATTCCTGAGTAGCTGACTTGAGTCCCCATGACCAGCAATTGATGCAACGTTCAACGTTTGATCTGATAATAGTGTGTAATTCAAGCAATAACTTCATCTAACTCGTAACCTGCTGTTTTATAAAAACAACAGCAGCAGCTTAAATTTCTATAGCACCGTTAATGTCCCAATGTGCTTCATTAAAACATTATCAGATAACATTTGACAGGAACTTCATAAAGACATACTATATTATGACCAATAGTTTAGCCAATGGAGTAAGTTTTAAGGAATGACTTGCAGGAGAAGGAGAACAACAATAAACAACAACACATCAAAAACAAAATACTGCAGATGCCAGAAGGCAAAATAGAAAACGCTGGAGGTCAGGTAGCTTCTGTGGAGGGAGAAACAGAGTTTATGGGCGGAACTGTATAATAATAATAATCTTCATTAGTGTCACAAGTAAGCTTACATTAACTCTGCAATGAAGTTATTGTGAAAAGCCCCTAGTCGCCACACTCCGGTGCCTGTTCGGGTACTCAGAGGGAGAATTCAGAATGTCCAATTTACCTAACAAGAACGTCTTTCGGGAAACCGGAGCACCCGGAGGAAACCCACGCAGACATGGGGAGAACGTGCAGACTCCGTATCAACAGTGACCCAAGCCAGGAATTGAACTTGAGACCCTGGCGCTGTTGCGGAGGGGCGTCACTGAAAAATGAGGTGAGCCGTTCAAACGTGCATTGAATCTGGTGGGAACAGAAAATCCCATCGCGAGCCGTGTCGTAAAATTCCAATGTTTCAGGTCAGTGACCTTTCACCAGAGTATTTCGGGAATTGTCTGTTTTTATCGAAAAGCAACAACAACTTGCATTTATATCACGCCTTTAATGTTGTATAACATTCCGAGGTGCATCACAGGAGCAATTATCAAACAACATTTTACACAGGCCATATATTGGGACAGGTGATCCAATTCACAATTTAGCGAGGAATGGTACAACTTTGCATTTGTTTATTGATTATTGGAATGCAGTGGTCAGATATGGTGACTACTCACTCTGAGGTCCCTGGATTTCTTTCACCCATTTCACCCTCAAAACAAGGTTCGTTTACCTATTTATCCGAATGTTGGATTGTTAATGGGAGGCTGGTTGGTCGATAGTCATATTCTTCAGCGGAACCTACAAATCTCAAATCATACTCAACAGCCAAGACGG
Organism: Scyliorhinus torazame; assembly: GCF_047496885.1. Taxonomy (NCBI): domain Eukaryota; kingdom Metazoa; phylum Chordata; class Chondrichthyes; order Carcharhiniformes; family Scyliorhinidae; genus Scyliorhinus; species Scyliorhinus torazame. The sequence goes on from NC_092727.1 coordinate 124,572,125, forward strand.
AAGCCAAAGGGGCCAAAACAATGTGTCTCAGTGACTCTGACTGGAGTCGGGAAATAGCCAGTCAGTGTTGCCGTTCCCGATTGCTTGTTTCTATCCCCTGCTGGACTCGACTTGCTCCCGTTGATTGGTCTATCTGTCTTCTGTCCACCCAGAGAACATTAAGGTTGGTCAGTCAGATGACGCACGCTGGGGGAGGTGCTCTGCTGGTGCCTGTGGAACCCAACACCACACAACATTTAATTCGAAGAAGGGCAAAAGAATTTACAGTGCAGGAGGAGGCCATTCGGCCCATCGAGTGCAGCAGTCCTCGGAAAGAGCACCCTACTTAAGCCCATGCCTCCATCCCATCCCCGTAACCCAGTAACCCCACCTAACCTTTTGGACATTAAAGGGCAATTTATCATGGCCAATCCACCTAACCTGCACATCTTTGGACTGTGGGAGGAAACCGGAGCACCCGGAGGAAACCCACATAAAGACGGGGAGAAAGTGCAAACCCCACACCGACAGCCACCCGAGACCGGAACTGAACCCGGGTTTCTGGAGCTGTGAGGCAGCAGTGTCAACCACTGTGCCATCGTGCCGCCCTTGAAAATGTTTTAACAAGGAACCCTCCCCGGAGTGGAGCCTTTGAAAACGCTCGTGCTGATTACCTAATGGTGATAACCTTCTAGTTTGTTTGTCAAACAATTTAGTAGATGCAGGCATGTTTTGCATTTACTAACTTTATGTCCAGTTATTATTTGTTAATTTTCATTGCAATGGTTTTGCTAAACCAAACATGTATTTGTTAAACAACTGGTCAATATTATAAATAGATGGGCAGCACGGTGGCACATTGCAGCTTCATGGCGCTGAGGTCCCAGGTTCGATCCCGGCTCTGGGTCACTGTCCGTGTGGTGTTTGCACATTCTCCCCGTGTTTGCGTGGGTTTCGCCCCCACAACCCAAAGATGTGCAGGGTAGGTGGATTGGCCACGCTAAATTGCCCCTTAATTGGAAAAATGAATTGGGCACTCTAAATTTAAAAAAATATATATTATAAATAGATCTCGATATATATAATGCATAAATGTATTAGAAGTCTGAAGCAATAAGTGAACATTTCAGATTATCACATAAAGATTAAGGGGAGGTTATTTTTTTAAACACAGCGGGTGGTTAAAAGATGGAATTCGCTGCTACAAATCCATAAATTAGTTCTTTGGAAAATGCTAGAAAAGTTATGAGGAATGAGCCACAGAGTGGGTTTGGACTAGATGACTCAATAGAAGTAAAATATTTTTGCAGACGCCGTGAGCTGCATGACCTATTTCTGTGCTCTGATGTTTGGAGACTTCTGTGATTGTGATCTGAATTTGCTTTATCTTGTGGGCTCTAATTCTTAGTGCATCAACTGTTTACTGCCATGATGTGAATGGAATAATATGCAAATTATTCTCCAGTCTGATCTCCCATTATTGAGTACTGGCGTTATCCCCATTTATCACAACAAAGGCATTCAGCCCTTTGAAAGGTGTGTCTCTTACTTAGGTACTGGATGACTTGCATTTCCTTTCCAATAGGCTGATGGATGCGTGTTGTGGGGGCAGATTTTCTAAAGTGGTTACGAATATGCAGAAATGTTTTGCTGAAGTTAGCTTGGGGTGACACAGAACTATGCAGAACAAAAGGAGACCGTTTGGCCCAATGTGTCTCCGTCTGCTCTTTGTTAGAACTATGCAAATGCACTCTTCTCAAAAACCTGTATCATCCTCTGCTACTTAAGGGATGCGATACTCTGCCCCAACCTACCCAGAACAACAGGGCACAATCTTAAAATTAGAGGTTGGTCACCTCGGAATGAAATCAATCTTGTTTTGAGTTTTGTCAGCAAATGCTCAGTGGACGTAAAGTGGGAAACCCATAAAATGTGAACGATCGGCATGGATGCTCCAAGGTGATGTGGCCACCTGTGAACAGGACAGGTGAGTAGTGGCAAGTTTGCGTATAATGAACTCCTTGCTCAGATGATCCACTGATCAGAGTCTCACAGTGAAGATCTGTAGAAGGATTTTATTTGCCATTATGAAGCTGGTGCCACAACAGCACTGGGTAAGGTTTGGGAGGGGGATTGCTTCCTCGGTGAGTGGCACTAGGCAGCCGAATAAGTGCGATGATGAACGATTTGGAATCATAAATATATTAACGACAATGTCTAACCTACTGATTTGTTTGATTGCAAATTACTTAAATAATTGGATTGTGTGAATGAACCTCACAGGTCAACGTGTCTTTTGATACCACACAACATATGCCAGTAAATGGAGCTCTGTGGGGTGCAATTTATGCAGATGCATAAATATCAGTGCAATATGGAATGAACAAGCTAATTTGCATCAGTGGTGCTGATAACTGTACAGCACCACTGGGTGCCAAGCTATGAATGATGTGTTTGCAGTACTTGCAAAGTTTCTGATGCTTGTCGATATGTTTGGGTAAGCTTTATACAATCATATGATAGTGAAATATTTTTGCATCCATTTAGTGGCTAATATTTGTCATTGCTCTGCTCCTGAAAATAAGCCACGGGAAAAGGCTCAAACAGCTCTTTGACAACTGACGATTCTTTACATATCAACCTGGAAAGCAGTGTCAACAGGTGAATTTGCTCAGTCTGCTCCTTGTTCTCATCTGACATGCAGACATGCGTGCTTTCTGAACAGGGTCAATTCTGCCTGTTTCCTAACTTGCCTCAAGTCCCAATTACTGATAACCCTTGGATTCATGCTGAAAATGAAAATTGCTTATTGTCACAAGTAGCCTTCAAATGAAGTTACTGTGAAAAGCCCCTAGTCGCCACATTCCAGCGCCTGTTCGGGGAGGCTGTTACGGGAATCGAACCATGCTGCTGGCCTGCCTTGGTCTGCTTTCAAAGCCAGTGATTTAGCCCTGTGCTAAACAGCACCTTTGTGGATGCTATTGTGGAAGTGCATTGTTCCCACACCAACAATTCTTGGATTTTACAATTCTCATCCTTGTTTTCAAATCCCTACAGTGCCACTACATTCCCTATCTCTGCAATCTCCTCCAGCTTCATAACCCTACGAGATCTTTAAAATCAAAGCGAAGACCATAAGGCATCAGAGCAGAAGTAGGCTATTTGGCCCACCTGCTCTGCCAGTCCGTGAGATGCTGAAAGAAACACAGAAAGCGCTGGAAGTGCTCAGTCGGTCTCTGTGGAGAGAGAAACCGTTCTGATGGAGCGTCATATTGGACTTGGAACATTGACTGTGTTTCTCTCTTCACAGATGCTGCCAGGTCAGCTGAGTTTTTCCAGCACTTTCTGTTTTTATAGTACCTCTAAGATCACTTACTCTCCAATTCTGGTATCTTGTCCATCCAAGTTTTACCATTGGGAGCCATGCCTTTAGTTGCCTTGGCCCTAAGTTCTGTAAATCCCTCCATTATGTCTCCACCTCTGTACTACTCCCTCACTCATCTGATAAGAACCACCTTAAACGCAAATGTTTGCCTACATGTGTCCCAACATATCCTTATGTGCTTGATGCCAATTTTGTTTGATAATGTACCTTTGCAGAATCTTGGAATGGTTTTGCTAAGTTACAAGTGCTATTTAGAGGTAGTTGTTGTTGTTAGTGGACAATGACCAAGATCAACAGCTCTAGTTTATTTTTTCATCCTCTGAGCTCTGTGACTTGAAGGCTAGCTCAGTTTCCTGGCTGAAACCAGCCAGCTCAATATAGAACGTGAATCCAACTTGGACAAGAAAAACTAGGTAATCTGTTTCGAGTGTTTTTTTGTGGGATAAATATTGGCCAGGATCTGGTGAGAAGCTCCCTGCTCTTCCTTACAAAATGAACTGCATTTATATAGCACCCTCCATGACCAAATTTCAGAATTTTTGCGGCCAATGAAATGCTTCTGAAGTTTGGTCACTGTAGGTACCAGAATATTTGTTCACCAAGTTATCCCCATGCCCGGGATAATATTTATCCTTTCATTGACATCTAAAAACTGATCCTGTGGTCATTAACACATTACTGCTCGTGGGATCTTGCTGTGTAAAAATTGGCTGATGCATCTCCTCCATTACAGCAGTGACTACATTTCCCTTTTAAAAAAATGTTCTTATTGGTTCTCACATATTATGTTTCATACTTCAGCTCATAAGTTAAATTACGTTTCAAACTCGCACAAAGCAAAACAGAAAACAAAACAGAAAAAAACAAAAACAAGGAACAGATCTACCCTCCTTCTGCAGTGGTGGTTCCCCCCTTCTTTCGCCGGTCTGCCTGTTATACTCCCCAGTGTTTATTTATAGGTGTGCCCTTACCGTTTACTTTGGTTTTTAGCTTGCCCTCGGGCCTGTCCACTGCATTTGTCCCTCGTCTCTCTTGTCTACTTTGCATGCTTTTGCACCCCCACCCCGCCCCTCCCTTCTATCCTTTGTCCTGTGGCTTGTTGCAGCTCCCCCCCCCGCCCCCCGCCCCCCTGCTCTCCCCTCCACCCCCCTGTAGGTTTGGGTGGTGCTGTTGATCACCAGACGAGCAGGATTCTCTGACGGGGGATCAGGGGGGTAAAGGCTAGGGCGTTAGCCCCCCCCCCCTCCCCATAAATAGTTTTGGCTGCTCTGAGACCCCGCCACTTTTGGGCATGCCTCCACCCTCACCCCCACAACCTTGGACATTGTCTCAAAGAAGGTCGGCCAGAACCTGACAAGTCTGCGGCAAACCCAGAATATGTGGGTGTGGTTGCCTGGGCCTCCCTGGCACCGTTTGCATTTGTCCTCCACCTCCGCAAAGAACCTGCTAATTCGGGTTCTGGTTAGGTGCGCTCTCTGCATCACCTTTAGCTGCAATAGGCTCAGCCTTGCACATGTGGAGGTGGAGTTCGCCCTGTGCAGTGCTTCGATCCAGAGTCCTCCCCTACTTCTATGCCTAGTTCTTCCTCCCATCTTTCCCTTGTCTTGTCCAGGGGAGAGCATACTTCCTCCAACAGTCACCCTTAAAGGTCCCCACAGTTCCCCCTCCCTAGCAAGGCCGTGTCCAACAGTTGCTCAACTGGGGAATGTCCTGGTATCTGGAGATACGTCGTTGTTTACTTACGGAGAAAGTTTTTGATCTGAATGTGTCTCAGTTCGTGTCTTTTGGGTAGTTGGAACCTCTCCGTGAATTCCTCCAGGGTCGTTATTCTGTCATCTATGTACATGTCCCTAACTGTCAGTGTCCTCTTTTGAAGGTGGCGTCCATTATTGTGGGTGTAAACGTGTGATTGTTGCAGATGGGGGCCATAGTGGACATTTTGGTTCGACCAAAGTGCTGCCTCATTTGGTACCACATTCGGGTCGTGGCTACCACTGGGCTTCTTGCGTACTTGGTCAGGGTGATGGGAGTATGGTTGTGTCTAGGGCCCGGAGGGATATCCCGATGCAGAAAATCTCCTCCATCTTCACCCATTCCAATCCCGGTTCCATCACCCATCCCGTCACTCTTTCTGCTGTGGCCGGCCGGTGGTAGAACACTAGGTTTGAGAGGGCCAGGCCTCTCATGTTTCTTCTCCTTTGTAGGACCTTTTTTTGGATCCTTGGGTTCTTCACCCCCCCCACCTCCCATGCATACAAACGCCATGAGTAGATTGTCTACCGTATTAAAGAAGGCTTTGGGGATGTAGATCGGGAGGGTCTGAACAGGAAGAGGAACCTGGGCAGTATATCGTCCCACAGTCCAAAGATGTGCAGATTAGGTGAATTGGCCATGCTAAATTGCCCTTAGTGTCCAAAATTGCCCTTAGTGTTGGTTGGGGTTACTGGGTTATGGGGATAGGGTGGAGGTGTGGGCTTGGGTAGGGTGCTCTTTCCAAGAGCCGGTGTAGAGTCGATGGGCCGAATGGTCTCCTTCTGCATCGTAAATTCTATGATTCAATTTGATCCTCTGCACTCTCCCTGCCAGCAAGAGTGGAAGTGTTTCCCACCTCTGAAGTCTGTTTTGACTTCCTTCAGACTCATAATAACAACAATCTTTATTAGTGTCACAAGTAGGCTTACATTAACACTGCAATGAAGTTACTGTAATCCCCTAGCCGCCACATTCTGGCTCCTGTTCGGGTACATGGAGGGAGAATTCAGAATGTCCAATTCACCTAACCTGCACACCTTTGGACTGTGGGAGGAAACCGGAGCACCCGGAGGAAACCCACGCAGACACGGGGAGAACGTGCAGACTCCGCACAGACAGTGACCCAAGCTGGGAATCGAACCTGGGTCGCTGGCGCTATGAAGCAATAGTGCTAACCACTCAGGCTCCGTTTGTGGATCTGTTTCCAGCCCTAAGCTATATGGATCCGCAGGTAGCGGAATCTGGTTTGGGCTTGTTTGAATGGTAGTCCCTCCAGCTCTGTCCCTTCCCCCCTGCAGGTTCACCGGGAAGATTTTACTTTTGCTCAGGTTGAGGTTGTAACCCGAGAAGGCTCCAAACTCCTTGAGGAGTTTCATTACCCTTTCCATGCTGGCCCTGGGGGGGGGGGTCCGAGATATAGAGGAGCAGGTCATCTGCATAGAGTGAGACTCTATGCTCTCTGTCTCCCCTCTAAGTATTTAGTTCTAAGTATTTAGAACTGGTGCTGTTTGTCTGGAGGCTCGCCATGGGAGTGACTACATTTCCAAAATAAAGTATTTAATTGACTTTTAAATTAGCCAGTTATCCCTCCCCCTGACTTTTGCTGGAACATGTGTGAGTGTGGAGGTTAATTGCGATTGGCAACAAGGGCTTGTCTGCGATGACTGCCAGGGTCAAACAGCCCCACTCATAAACAGCAGGGCCAAACAATGAGCCTTGGTCAAGGCACTGGAGAGGAAGTGTGGGCATCTTTAAGCCATTGTGATCTAGTGCGGAGGGGGCAGGAGTTGTGGGAAGGTTAAATGGAGCACCCTTCAATCTGTACTGTCAGTGACACTGGGGGGGGGGGGGGGGAATGCTACCGACAAATGTACGGAAAGATATTGCCGCATCGTTGCTTCTCCTTGAATCATTTTCTAAACATATAAATTTAGAGTACCCCATTTATTTTTTCCAATTAAGGGGCAATTTAGCCTGGTCAATCCACCTAGCCTGCACATCTTTAGGTTGTGGGGGCGAAACCCACGCAGACACGGGGAGAATGTGCAAACTTCAGACGGACAGTGACCCGGGGCCGGGATCAAACCCGGGACCTCGGCGCCGTGAGGCAGCAGTGCTAGCCACCGTGCCACCCTCTCCTTGTATCATCCCCACAACCCGCCTGGAAAATACTTGACTATTACTCCAACAAGAAACTGATTTAAAACCTGGGCCACAATGAGTGATGTGAGAGCCCCCCCCCCCCCCGAAAAAGACGGCAGTCGCTCTCTCTGACGGAAATGCTAGGGTAGATCTTGCAAACTAAAAATGTTTTCTCGCCCCACTCTTTTGAAGAGGATTGTGGGTAAAGAAGTGAGCCGGAAGCTGTCCATCCGGGCATTGACATGTTGCCATTTTCTTGTTACTTTGCCTTTCAATGGAAGTGGTGAATTTAAACCCACGTTGAACTGCAGCTGCAAGCTCCACGTGTGCGCCGCTGCTGGGGGGAATCTACACCCAATCCTTTAAAATGAAGCACTTAATCAGAATTAAACCTCTGTTTAATTTAAAACCCGCCGGTCATTATTCTATTTTGACCCTGCTGTCTATTTCACCCCCCCCCCCCCCCTCTCTCTCGCTGAACAAACCCCAAAGTTTTAACCCCATCTCAGAATTAGGAAAAAACAACGGGGGAGGAGATTGTCCGGGGGGGGGGGGGGGGGTTAAATCCCCCCCACCTCTTCCACTGTATTATTTAAATGATCCAATTTGTCCCCGAATGAGATATTTTGTTTTGTTCATTTGTTGCCAAGAAGTTGCAACCTATGTCTATTTTCTGTCTCCCCGTCCCGTCCAACCCGGAGGGAGTGAATGCCTTTGCTTTTCAAAACAAAAACCCGACTTGGTTCCTAAAGCAGCGATTTGCAACCACGGCTGTCAGATTGTATTAGCCAGTTCAACATCGGAAGATGAAGCGTGGAGACGGGATATTGTCCCAGAATAAAAACATTGAAACCAGATACCATTCATTTATCCGTGCCTCTTATATTTCAGAATGAACGTCCTGTTGCAGCCTGTACTTTTCTACTGTTAAGCTTATCTTTATTTTAAATAAAGTGCCTTGTCTGCCGCCGCAGGAAAATGCTGCGTCTGTTAACGATTGCTGTGTGGGTTGGCGAGGCTTTCTTGTTGAGCCAACCTGGCTCTGCCCCCAGGGCTATGATTGGTGCTGGCAGGGTTACTGACACTCCGCAACTGTTTACAGTGGAACGATCGCTCACCAACACGATTTAAAATAGCCTTTGTTTCCAATCAGGTCGTCCAGCTTGGTTTGTTGTTGTTGTCCACGAACAACATTGCTCTGGACAGCAGTTCATTCAATTTGTCTTCCACGACGGCGCTGCTGGCCCACCAACAAGCACTTGCATTTGTATCGCGCCCAAACAGACCCAAGACACTTCACGTTGGCGGTGCCAATAAAAAAGAATTCTCTACGGAAGAGACGGAAGAATCTGACGGAGGCCTTTAAGATTTTATGAACGGGATGAATAGATTTGGTGTTTCCACCTGATAGGAAGCAAAACCAAGGGCCACAGAGATAAGGCAGCTCATAAGTGCATTGGGGAATTCGGAGATATGCCTTTACTCAGAGAGTGGGTAGAATGTAGTAGTTGCTATTAGTTGGAATATCATTGGATGCACTTTCAAAAACAAATTTAGAGCACCCAGTTCTTTTTTTCCCCCAATTAAGGGCCAATTTAGCGAGGCCAATTCACCCACCCTGCACATCTTTTTGGGTCATGGGGGTGAGACCCACGCAGACACGGGGAGAATGTACAAATTCCACACTGACAGTGACTGGGATCGAACCCATGTCCTCGATGGCGTGATGTAGCAGTGCTAACCACTGTGCCGCCCTGGATGCATTTTAAGGAAGTTGGATAAACACGATGGAGCAAGGAATACAACAACAATTTACATTTATATGGTGCCGGGCGGCACGGTGGCACAGTGGTTAGCACTGCTGCTTCACAGTGCCGAGGTCCCAGGTTCAATCCCGGCCCCGGGTCACTGTCCATGTGGAGATTGCACATTCTCCCCGTGTCTGTGTGGGTCTCACCCCCACAACCCAAAAAGATGTGCAGGGCAGGTGGAGTGGCCACACTAAATTGGCCCTTAATTGGAAAAAATTATTGGGTACTCTAAATTAGAAAAAAACACTTATATGGTGCCTTTAACATGGAAAAATGTTTTACGGGTACATTATATAACATGAATACAAGTTACGCTGATGGGGCTGAGTTGAAGGTGGGGGGAGGCTCCTGTGGAATAAAAGGCCCTGGCGGAGAGTTATTGGTCTGAGTGGAGTGTTCCTGTGTTGTAACTTCAATGTAAACACCAAGCAAAGTAAGGAGGTATTAGGGAAGGTGACTGAGAGTTTGGTCAAAGAGGTAGATTTTGAAAAATAAATTTGGAGTACCCAATTCATTTTTTTTTCCAATTAAGGGGCAATTTAGCGTGGCTAATCCACCTAGCCTGCACATCTTTTTGTGGGTGAAACCCACGCAAACGCGGGGAGAATGTGCAAGCTGCACACGGACATTGACCCAGAGCCAGGATGGAACCTGAGACCTCGGCACTGTGAGGCAGCAGTGCTAACCACTGCACCACCGTGCTGCCCCCAAAGAGGTAGATTTTAAGGAGTGTCTGAAAGATGAGGGAGGCCATTCTTGTGCAGCCAATGCAACGATCAAAGTAACCGTGGCAGATTTGCTGAGATAAAAGCAAAATGCAGCAGATTGAAATTTATTGTCATGTGTACCGAGGTACAGTGAAAAGTGTTATTCTGCGCAGAGATGCTGGAAATCTGTAAATAAAAATGGAAAATGCTGGATAAACTCAGCAGGTCTGGCGGCATCTGTGGAGGGAGATAGTGTTGATTTTGACCCTTCTACCCTTCTGCTGTGTATAAGAGTCCCAAAACATTTCTCTGCTTTTCTCAGGGTGGCATGGTGGCGCAGTGGTTAGCACTGCTGCCTCACAGCGCGGAGGATCCGGGTTCCATCCCGGCCCAGGTCACTGTCCATGTGGAGTTTGCACATTCTCCCCGTGTCTGCGTGGGTCTCACCCCCACAACCCAAAGATCTGCAGGGTAAGTGGATTGGACATGCTAAATTACCCCTTAATTATATAAAAAGAATTGGGTATATAAAAAAATTTTAAACTCTGTTTCTCGCCACAGATGCTGCTGGACCTGCTGAGTTTATCCAACATTTTCTGCTTTATTTCAGATTTGCTGAGGTGACTGGCTTGAGCCTCAGGTTGCCAACCTTCCTGGAGTGTTAAGGATTGAAAAACATTATCTGTGGACAGTGGGCAACCGTCGAGCATTAAGAAATATGTGTCTGTATCTTCTTTTAATTTTACTTTGTTGTTTCTTAAAATACATTTAGAGTACCCATTTCATTTTTTCCAATTAAGGGGCAATTTAGCGTGGCCAATCCACCTAGCCTGCACATCTTTGGGTTGTGGGGGCGAAACCCACGCAAACACGGGGAGAATGTGCAAACTCCACACGGACAGTGACCCAGGGCCGGGATCGAACCTGGGCCCTCGGTGCCGTGAGGCAGCAGTGCTAACCACTATGCCACCGTGCTGCCCCCTATTTAGTTTTAGTTTTCCTTTTAACGAGTTTCTTCTCAACTACTTCTTGTAGTAGTGGGTTCTACGTGCTGCCTTTTAATTTTACTTTGTTGATTGGTGGTTAAAATATTGGGGATGAGTGCCGTTAGAAAATTGTTTGATCAAAATCAAGAATCATCTAATTGGGAAATGTATGGCTTGTCCACTTTTTGATTGACCATGGAAAGGTCATGGACTGTGAGTCAGGTGGCCCATGTTGTGGACATGGGAAGGGGCAAGTAGAGGTGGGAGATTGTGTGATAAAATCTCCGGGAACATGTCCAACTAGAGTTGGCAATCCTAGTGGCCCAAAACTCACATGTTGGGAGCTGGCGGCATCGACATGGCACTTAATCCATTTAAAACCAATTGTAGGTTAAAGCCATGGTAGAATATTACAATAAAAATCAGAGCATCTCATGGTTTAATTTTACAAAGTTGTTCATTTTCACCATTGCCTGTTTATGTTTCAAATTCTTCTCACCTGAGCATTGTCTTTCTATCAAATTCACACTCTAGTTTTGATGTTATACTCTTATATTTACAATTGTAAACATGTCTGTAGTACTGATATGATATTACAGACACTCAAGTTCATGGTCACTCTTACTCATGTTGCCTTCAGCTCATGGCCGCTTGAGCAATGTTGCCCCCTCTCATGGCACCTTTTGTAAGGGCCACGAAGAATCCAGCACGAGTTTTAAGGATACAAAGTAATAACATTTATTTACTATAACATATATACATAACAGTAGCAGTAACTTCCCTTGCTACATACTCCTTCCTCTTGGTTCCTGAACTGGCCAGCTTATTTATACTAGGAGTTTACTAGTGGTTTCTCCGCCCCCCTCATTGGGGAAGCTCATACTCCCACAGGATTGTGGGATAGTCATTAGTCCCCAGCCAATGGCAAGTAGGCAGGTTATAACAGCACCGTTGTAAATGCACCCCTTGATGTGTTATTAAGAACCATACAGGTCAGGAAGTTGCCAGGTTCAGACCAGGAGAGTTAAGCTGATCTCAGCTGAGGCTGGGCAGTGGTATTACAATTGGTTTTGGCACCACTGAGTGTGGGAAGAGAAAAATCAGCGCCGATCCCCTTTCCTTCAATTGGAAAATTGCCAATGTCATAGATAGAGCTACATCGACTGTTCACGCCATGGAAACAGACCATTCAGCCCAACCAGCAGTTACACCCAACTTCATACAAGAACGTAAATAGCAGAGGGCAGTTTCAATCCAGCAACCTCTAGGTTATGGAACAAGACTGTTCCTTGTGGGCCAATCTGCAACCAAGTCTCAAACTACTTTTTAAGAAGGGTTGATGAGAGAAACTAGAAGCTTATCCGAGCATTCAGTTGGACTATGGTTGATTGTACCTCAACTCCATTTACCCTTCTTTGGTCCATATCCTTTGGTATCCTTCCAAACAAAACAAATATTGATTTCAGTCTTGAAAGATCCAATTGGGAGAGGGCTACAAATTTCCACTTCTCTTTGTGTGATTGATTGATTGATTAATTTATTGTCACATGTATTGAAGTACGGTGAAAAGTATTTTTCTGCGGCCGAGGGAATGTACACAGTAGACAAAAAGAATAATCGACAGAGTACATTGACAATGGTACATCAACAAATAGTGATTGGTTACAGTGCAGAACAAGAGGCCAAACAAAGTAAATACAGGAGCAAGAGTAGCATAGGGCGTCTTGAATAGTGTTCTTACAGGGAACAGATCAGTCCGAGGGGGAGTCGTTGAGGAGTCTAGTAGCTGTGGGGAAGAAGCTGTTCCTATGTCTGGATGTGCGGGTCTTCAGACTTCTGTATCTTCTGCCTGATGGAAGGGTCTGGAAGAGGACAAAGCCTGGGTGGGAGGGGTCTCTGACAATGCTGTCTGCCTTCCTGAGGCAGCGGGAGGTGTATACAGAATCAATGTGGGGGTGGAAATCTTGTGTGATGCATTGGGCTGAGTTCACCACACTCTGCAGTTTCTTGCGATCTTGGGCCGTGCAGTTGCCATACCAGGCAGTGATGCAGCCAGTTAGGATCTCTCTGTGGCACATCTGTAGAAATTTGTGAGAGTCGATGCAGACATGCCAAATTTCTTAAAAGTGCTTCTGATTTCACTATGATATAGTTTAACTGTAATGTTAAAATTGTGCCCCTTGTCCTGGTGTCCCCCACCAGAGCAAATAGCTTTTCTGCATCTACTCTGTTGAATCATTTCATAATTTTAAATACCCAAATTCGATCACCCATCCACCTTTGAAATTCAGGATACACAGGTCAGGTTTATGCCAGCTGACTTCAGAATTTAACCTATTAAGCCCTAAGATAATTCTGATGCTGTACTTCCTCCAAGGTTGATATATTCTTCCTGACATGCGGTTTCCAAACTGAATGCAATCCTGCAGATGGGGTCTGGCTAATGTTTTCCACAAACAAAGCATGACGTTTGCACTTTTGAATCCACCCTCCTTAAGGCAAAGTTCAACAGTCTAGTAGTCTTTTTGATTAAGTTCTGAGCCTGTTCATTAGCATTTAATGATTTGTATATACGGACACCCAAATCTCTGCTGCTCAACAGTATATAATCTCTCATCATTGAGAAAATATTCCAGAAAAAAGCTGCTATCTCCTGGCAAAGTCAAATCTACTGCACCTCCTAGTTTCCCAGTGAAGCTGGAAGTGTGTATTTGTTTCCAACTGGTTTACTAACCCACTAAGAGTCAATCATATAGTGTAGATTAGAGTTATTGAAGAACAGCAATAAACCTGTTGGGATGTTGATAGCAATTTTGGAGCTCTTGTGCAATAATTTTCTACTCCTGGTGACAGCCCACAAATTACCATAATTATTGAATTTAATATTAGTGCCAAATGTGATTGGATTTGAGATCACTTATGGGGAACTGATCGAGGTACATAAAATACTAACAGGGATTGATAAAGTAAACGTTGACCAAATGTTCCCCCTTGTGGGGCAATCTAGAATGAGAGGTCACGGATATAGGTTGAGAGGCGGTAGATTTAGAACTGAGATGAGGTGGAACTGCTTCTCGCAGAGGGTGGTGAATTCGCTGCCCTATAGTCCGGTGGAATTAGGGTCATTAAATGGTTTCAAGAGGGATAGATATATTTCGGATTTTAAAACGGGTTAAAGGGATATGGGACTAGGTAGGCAGGTAGATTGGAGAACAGGAAGAGATCAGCCATGATCTGATAGAATGGCGGAGGAGCAGGCTCGAAGGGCTGAATGGCCTACTTCTGCTCCTAATTCCTATTTTCCAACTTTACCCCCAACCACCCCTCCCCATTGCCCAGTTGGTGATTTTGTGTGTTACAAAGGGCAATATTGAGTAGGATGTGAAATAGACATTCCACTTGATTTTTAAAAAAAATTTAGAGTACCTAATTAATTTTTCCAATTAAGGGGCAATTTAGCGTGGCCAATCCACCCAGCCTGCATATCTTTGAGTTGTGGGGGCGAAACCCACGCAAACACGGGGAGAATGTGCAAACTCCACACGGCCAGTGACCCAGAATTCCAGAATTGAACCTGAGAACTTGGCGCCATGAGGCAGCAGTGCTAACCACTGCACCACCGTGCTGCCCATTCCATCTGATTCTGCATGTTTGGTTAAAGTTACCCATAATCTCTGAGCTGCTATACTATCATTAGAAATGTTATGCCACTTTACCCTTGGTGGCCTTTCCCCTCCCTATCTCTGTAACCTTCTCCAGCCCTATAAATGTCCTACACTTTTGGCTTTTTGTGTTTCACTCACTTGCCTCATCATTAGCGACTGTGCTTTCTGCTGCCGAAACGCGAACTGAGAAAATCTCTCCATACCCTCACCCGACTCTTCACCTTGCCTTCCTTCTTAAAGATGCGGTTTAAAACCTACTTCTTGAGCCAAATGCATCCTTCATGTGTCAATTTCGGTCTGATAATGCAGTGTGAAGTGCCTTAGGGTTTTGAAGCCATTGTTATTATAGGTCACATTGTCCTCCATTTAAATGTAATTCAAAAGCATCTAAAAATCAAAGCCAGCAAGAATGACTATATTTTTAAACCCAAATAACTTATTTTTACTGTAGTTGCCTGTTTTACATGGGTACATATAGACAAGATTAACCAGTGAACTCTGTTCACTTAGGCTAGATGAATTATAAATGGATTGTAGCAACGGAATGTATATTATACCTGCCAGTCATTCAGCACTGAAGATGGGGCCTCCAACAATCTACACTCTGATTCCATTGCGCTAGAGACAATACCTTTGGGATTTATTTGCTTATTATTGTTATCAAATGTCAGAAGATCAAAATCAAGACCTACTTAGTGCTGACTGAATTCCTCTCTACTGTGCTATAAATTGTGAATTGATGAGTGCAGCACAGCCCTCACTAATGCAGCACTGTACTCACTAAGTGCAATGGGTATTAACCTTTTTCAAATTTCTGTATCATTAAGGCCTCTGTGGAGTGTTGTATTCGCCTCTGTTGGCTGACCCCATTCCAGAAAATGCATCAGACATTGTCCCTCTTGCGAGATCTGCAATCAGTATGTGATGGCAATCATTTTTCACAGGAATGTAAGGTGGAACCCCAATTGGCACTTTTAAAAATTATTTTAATTTTAAAATAATTCTTCATGCTGAATTACTCAATGCGAGAATGAAAAAACTTTTACGATCTTAGGAAGTCTCAAAGTGCATCACAGCCGATGAACTACTTTTGAACAGTAGTCACTGTCGCAATGTAGGAAACACAGCAGCCAATTTGTGCACAGCAAGCTCCCACAATAGATAATGATCAGATCATTGGTTTTATGGAGGTCTTGTGGTGCTAGTGAGTAGCGTCCCTGCCTCTGAGCCAGACGCTCCACATTCTACTCCCACTACAGGACTTGGTGTTCAGTCAGGTTTGATGCCCCTCGAGCTGTAGTAGAGGCTGGGGACCTATTCCATGAAAGAAAAATGACAGGGGGGCGGGGGGCGGAAATGAGTGTGTGGCTCCATGAACTGGAACTCCACCTCTGACCTCAAATAGAAAGAGAACTGAGAGAGAGAGAGAGAGATGTTCTTCTTCAAATAATGAGATAGGATCTTTATATCTACATGAGAGGGCAGCTAAAGCTTTGCTCAATGTCTCACCTGAAACATAGCATCTCCAAGAATGCAGCACTCCCTCA
This sequence comes from Scyliorhinus torazame, assembly GCF_047496885.1. Lineage (NCBI taxonomy): Eukaryota > Metazoa > Chordata > Chondrichthyes > Carcharhiniformes > Scyliorhinidae > Scyliorhinus > Scyliorhinus torazame. The sequence continues at coordinate 124,588,099 of NC_092727.1, forward strand.
GTACTGCACTAAATGTCAGCCTATATTATATGCTCAGGTCAGATGAAAAATGTTTTAAAAAGGAGAAAATACAATATGGAACTAAGCGAGCAGGGAACATAAAAACTGATTGTAAAAGTTTCTATAGGTATGTAAAGAGAAAAAGATCGATAAAAACGAATGTCGGCCCCTTCCAGTCAGAAATGGCCGAATTCATAACGGGGAACAAATAAATGGCAGAGGAACTAAATTCAGACTTTGCTTCTGTCTTCGCAAAGGAAGACATGAATAATGTACTGGAAGTACTGAGAAACACAAGTTTTAGTGAAGAGCTAATAGGTAATAGGGAGGTTGCTAGAGTCCATTATCAAGGATTCAATAGCACAGGATTTGGAAAGCAGTGGTATAATCAGACAAAGTCATGGATTTACAGACAGCGTGGTGGCGCAGTGGTTAGCATTGCTGCCTCACAGCACAGCGGTCCCAGGTTTGATCCTGGCTCTGGGTCACTGTCCATGTGGAGTTTGCACATTCTCCCCGTTTGTGTGGGTTTCACCCCCAGAACCCAAAGATGTGCAGGGTAGGTGGTTTGGCCTCGGTAAATTGCCCCCTAATTGTAAAAACTTAATTGGGTAATCTAAATTTTAAAAAAAGTCATGGATTTCCAAAAGGGAAATCTTGCTTTACAAATCTACTGAAATTCTTTGAAAGATGTAACTAGTAGAGTTGACCAGGGAGAACTGGTGGATGTGGTTTATTTAGACTTTCAGAAAGCTTTTGACAAGGTCTCATATAGCAGGTTACTATGTAAAGTGAAAGCTCATGGGATTGCGGGTAGTGTCTTGAGATGGATAGAAAACTGGTTACCTGAAAGAGAGCAAAACTTTGGAATAAATGGGACCTTTTTCAATTGGCAGGCAGTGACTAGTGAGTTACGGCAGGGATCTGTGCTAGGACTCCAACTGTTCGCATTATATATTAATGATTTGGACAAGGGAACTAAATATATTATCTCCAAATGTGCAGATGAAGCAAAGTTGGGTGGGAGGATTGAGTTGTGAGGAGGATGCAGAGATGCATCGGGGGATTTGGACATGCTGAGTGAGGGGGCATATGCATGGCAGATGCAGTATAATGTGGATAAATGTGAGGTTATCCACTTCAGTAGCAAAAATAGGAAGGCAAATTATTAATTGGGTGTAAATTGAGAGAGGTGGATACTCAGCGAGACCTTGGTGTCCTTATGCATCAGTCACTGAAAGTAAGCGCGCAGGTACAGCAGGCAGTGAAGAAGATAAATGATATGTTGGCCTTCAAGAGGATTTGCGAATAAGAATAGGGATGATTTACTCCAATTGTTTATTTTCTAAATAAATTGTCTAATTAAGGGGCAATTTAACATGGCCAATCCACCTACCCTGCACATCTTAGGGCTGTGGGGATGAGACCCATGCAGACACAGTGGGAATGTGCAGACTCCACATGGAAAATGATCCTGGGCTGGGATCAAACCCCGGTCCTTGGCGCCATGAGATAGCAGTGCTAACAGTGTCGCCCGTAGTTTCCAGCTCTTAATCAATCCCTTGGACCGCCTTGCTAAATTTTAAACTTTTCCCAATCCTCAGGTTTATTGCTTTTTCTTGCTGGTTTGTATGCCTCTTCTTTGAATTTAATACTATCTCTAATTTCCTTTGTAAGCCATGATTTGGCCACAGTTCCCTTTCTACTCTTGCGTCAAATAGGAATAAGCAACTTTTGGAGATCGCCTATTTGTTCCTTCAATGCCTGCCATTGCCTGTCCGCTGTCCTTCCTTTCAGTAATGTTTCCCAGTCCATCATAGCCAACTCATGCCTCATAGCATCATGGTTTCCTTTTTGAGGACTCTGGTCTCAGAATCAAGCAACTCACTATCCGCCTTGATAAAGAATTCTCCCCCGCCACCCAAAGATGTGCAGGCTAGGTGGATTGGCCACACTAAATTGGAAAACATGAATTGGGTATAGAATCATAGAATTTACAGTGCCGAAGGAGGCCATTTGGCCCATTAGGGCTGCACCGGCCCTTGGAAAGAGCCCACACTTCCACCCTATCCCCGTAACCCAGCTTAACCTTTTTGGACATTAAGGGCAATTTACCATGGCTAATCCACCTAACCTGCACATCTTTGGACTGTGGGAGGAAACCGGAGCACCCAGAGGAAGCCCACGCAGACACGGGGAGAAAGTGCAGACTCCACACAGACAGTGACCCAAGCTGGGAATCAAACCTCGGACCCTGGAGCTGTGAAGCAGCTCTGCTAACCACTATGCTACTGTGCTGCCGATACTCTAAATTTAAAAAAAACAACTAATGCTATTCCTAACATTGCCACTGTAGTTTGGTGGTCTGTTTTTCACCCCATAAATATTTTTTGCCCCTTGGTGTTTCTTAACTCGACCCAGACAGATTCCACATCGTCTGTGCTAATATCTTTCCTCAATATTGTGTCAACACCTTCTTTAATCAACCATGCTGTTTAGCACAGGGCTAAATCGCTGGCTTTGAAAGCAGACCAAGGCAGGCCAGCAGCACGGTTCAATTCCCGTAACAGCCTCCCCGAACAAGCGTCGGAATGTGGCGACTAGGGGCTTTTCACAGTAACTTCATTTGAAGCCTACTTGTGATAATAAGCGATTTTCATTTCACCACCTTTTCCTTTCTCTCTGTCCTTCCTAAAAACCGAATAGCCCTCAATGTTTAGTTCCCATCCTTGATCACCTTGGAGCCATGACTCCGTAATCTGAACTATAGCAGACCCTTTTAAATCTGTCTGCGCAACTAATTCCTCATTCAATCATTTTATTTCGAATGCTCTAAGCGTTCAGGTACAAAACCTTAAGGCTAGTCCTTTTGACATTCCCTGTCCTGTCCAGACTATTTTTTACAGTGTCATTATCTGATGCAGGCCCTTGAGTTCTCTGTTTATTACTTTTCTTATCCTCCTTGCTGGTTTAGCACACTGGGCTAAATCGCTGGCTTTTAAAGTAGACCAAGGCAGGCCAGCAGCATGGTTCAATTGCTGTAACAGTCTCCCCAAACAGGTGCTGGAATGTGGTGACTAGGGGCTTTTCACAGTAATTTAATTTGAAGCCTACTTGTGACAATAAGTGATTTTCATTTTTCTCTTGTTCTTGAATCTCCCTGCTCTTAATAGCTTCCATCCATCTGCTATATTAGTTGAAACCCTTCCCAACCACTCCAGCAAGTACCTTCCCAAGGATATCAGCCCAGGTGTAATCCATTCAGTTTGTACACATCCAGCCTCCCCAAACCGGCCCCAATGCCCCAAAGGAAGTCATCTCCCTCACACCATCTCTTCAGCCATTTATTCATCCGATGTATTCTGCTATTTCTACTGTGACTAGCATGTGGCACTGGTAGTAATTGTGAGATCACTACCTTCGAGGTACGACTTCTCAACTTTCTTCCTAACTCCGTATATTCTGCTTTTAGGACCTCTTTTACCTATGTCGTTGGTACAATGTGCACCGGAACCACTGGCTTTTCACCCTTCCCCTCCAGAATGCCCTGTAACCGCTCCAAGATAGCCTTGAGCCAAACACAAGGGAGGCAACATACCATCCTGGAGTTTGTTTGCAGCCACAGAAACACCCATCTATTCTCTTACAGTTGAACCCCTATAACTATTGCATTCCCACACTTTTTACTCCTCCCATCTGCCAACCGTGGTGCAACAAATTTGACTGTTGCTGCTTTCCCCTGAGAGATCATTCCCCTCAACTATATCCAAATCAGTGTATCTTTTTTGCAGGGGAATAGCAACAGGAGATTCCTGCTCTGCCTGCCTAGCTCTCTTGTTCTGCCTGGTAGTCGCCCATTCCCTTCCTGCCTATGGAGTCAGCCTGTGGTGTGACCACCTCTCTATATGTGTTATCCACGATACTCTCCACCTTGTGCATACTCCCCGGTGACCAAGGGTGGGAACTAAACATTGAGGAAATGTGGGCCGCACGGTGGCGCAGTGGTTAGCCCTGCTGCCTCACGGCACTGAGGTCCCAGGTTCGATCCCGGCTCTGGGTCACTGTCCGTGTGGAGTTTGCACATTCTCCCCGTGTTTGCGTGGGTCTCACCCCCACAACCTAAAGATGTGCAGCCCAGGTGGATTGGCCACACTAAATTGTCCTTAATTGGAATAAAATGAATTGGGTACTCTAAATTTATAAAAGAAAAAGAAGTGCTAACCACTGTGCCACCTTGCCCTAAGGAGTGTCATGATAATGTCACTGGACTGGTAATCCAAAGACCCCGGCTAATGCTCTGGGGATATGGGTTCAAATCTCACCACTGTAACTGGTGTAAATCTGTAATATAAAGCTAGTTACAGTAATGGTGACCATGATAATTACCATCGATTGTTGCAAAAGCTCGCCTGGCTCACTAATGTCCTTTAGGGAAGGAAATCTGCCATCCTTACCAAGTCTGGCTTACACGTGACTTCAGACCACAGCAATGCAGTTGACTCTTAACTTCTCTCTGAAATGGCCGAGCAAGACACTCAGCTCAAAGCCCACACCCCATAAAAGAATTTTTAAAATTGCAGGTTGTTCTTGTTCTAGAATTGAAAAATGAGCAACAGAGTGAACTTTACAAATAGAAAGTTGTGCCACATTTTGGTAAGATTAAATGATTAAGGTCCAAACATTCCTCGGGCTGCACAGCAACTTATGATACAAAACACAAAGCCCTTTGACCAGTATCAATGGGAGTTCCGCTATTGACCACTCTGTCTTTTCCAGCGTCATTGTTAAACACTCGGAACATCTGTTGTTGACCAAAATCAGCTGTTAGACAAAACACCATGAACACCATTTCCGGTTCTTTTCTCTGTTTATTTTTTTTCCAAAACTGTAAAAAGGCTTGATTTTGCTTTGACCACCCATAGAGATTAGAAAAGAGTGAATTGGAATGTGTAAACTATTCTCAGTTTTAAAAAAAGCTTCTCATTACAACCACAAATAACCCAGTGATGGCTAGATTAATGAGCTTGAGTGTAAGCAAATCAGAAGAAGCAACCTTGAAGAAACTTTTACTGTGGGAGACAAGATGATTCTGTAACTCTTATTGATATAACTCCCAGGAATACAACAGACCCTATTCCTGTAGTGTTCGATATTTGACCTTTCGTGGTCCCAAGGGAAACGAAAGTGTGAACCTCCGAGATTATGGAAATTACAGCACAGAAGGAGGCCATCAACCCATTGGACTGTGCTAATGCTATCACCTCAACTGGAGCTACCTGCTTTAATCTCATGTCCCTGTCTTTTACCCATAACCTTTTATAGCCTTCAACTTTAAATATTTATCCAATTTCCTTTTAAATTGTGTTAAAATACCCACTTCAATAAATTGTGGTTTGGACAGCACGGTGATGCAGTGGTTAGCACTGCTGCCTCATGGCACTGAGGACCCGCCTTTGATCCCAGCCCGGGTCACTGTCCACATGGAGTTTACACGTTCTCCCCGTGTCTGCGTGTGTCTCATCCCCACAACCCAAAGATACGCAGAGTAGGTGGATTGGCCATGCTAAATTGCCCCACAATTGGACATAATTAATTGGGTACTCTAAATTTATTTTTTTTAATAACTTATGGTTAAACAGTCCATATTCTGAGGAACTCCTACATACAAAGATAGGAATTGAAATAGATGATTCAGGCCCTTGGGTACGACTCCACCATTCAGTTAAATCACGGCTGATTCATACCTCAATATCATTTACCATCCTTAGCTTCATATCGATTCAAAACCTTATATAACAAAAAATATATTGAGACTGCAGCCACCTTGAAATAGATCTCTATTTAGGGCAGCACGGTGATGCAGTGGTTAACACTGCTGTCTCACGGCGCCAAGGTCCCAGGTTCAAATCCTGGCTCTGGGTCACTGTCCGTGTGGAGTTTGCACATTCTCCCCGTATTTGCGTGGGTTTCGCCCCCGCAACCCAAAAAGATGTGCAAAGTAGGTGGATTGGCCATGCTAAATTGCCCCTTAATTGGAAAAAATGAATTGGGTACTCTAGATTTACAAAAAAGAAAAAGAAATAGATCTCTATTTGAAAAATATTTCTTCTAATTACTCCTTCATTTTTCTCGGCAGTGTTCGGTCGGTACCCCCTAACTGATTCAGAAGCTTATGAAAACAATGTTCGATGAGTAAAATAATCGGGGAGATGGGGCTTGCGCAGATAAATGGAGTTTTGTTTTTTAATTTAGAGAACCCAATTCATTAAGAGGCAATTTAGCATGGCCAACCCACCTACCCTGCACATGTTTGGGTTGTGGGGTTGAAACCCAAGCAGACACGGGGAGAATGTGCAAACTCAACACAGACAATTACCCGGGGCTGGGATCGAACCCGGGTCTTCAGCGCCATAAGCAGCAGTGCTAACCCTAGATAAATGGAGTTGAGGTGCAGGTTATCCTTGCTTTTGCTGAATGGTGGGGCAGGCGTGAGGGCTAAATGGCCTCCTTTTGTTCCTATATTAGTTTTGATGGTGTGCTTGTTGTAAAAGGGCGGAGGTGGGGGTGGGGGTGCAGGAGGGGCACATGCACACATATAGTTTTTGGCAAACACCGCTTACTAATTCAAACAAAGTCAGGCTAACTGCGTTGTATTTTAAAACGTTACTTCTCTGGCACCAGCTATCGGAGCCAGCACAGCACAACTCCAGAGGCTGCTCAGAATGCTGGGTATGTTTTACAAGGAAGAGGGCAGGCAATGCCTTTAATTTCGCTAGGTTCTTAATCAGAATGAAAATCATTGCTATCAATTTCACTCTGATAGTCCAACTGTTTAATTACATTGCGAATCTGTTTTAATTACTATATTCTCTCAAGTGGAATTAAAAATAAACTCTGTACTTTCAGTGTAAATTTCAGATATGACTGGTGTAAGGATGTCAGTTAAACCCCTGATGAGCTGCTGCAGATGGAGCAGGAAAATAACATTGAACTTCCTGAGCCTTTTGCATAAAAAGACTGGGAATGACCTATTGGGGAGTCCAGAAAATGTAGTAAACTATGAAAGTTCGAGCTAGGCCATCTAGGAATGAAATCATAAAGTTTCTTTTCACTCGGTCAGATCAGAGGGTGGACATCCTCTTTCCTGGTTTGGATTCCAAAGGATCAGGTTGATGAGGCCTCAGAAGGATAGATATAAATGTGTTCCTTGATTGATTGTCTCTCCTTACTACGGAGTTTATTATTTTTGTTTCCTCTAAAATTAACCTAATTATTTTATTGGGACTTGAATTCATATCCTTGTTTTCAAATCACTCCATGGCCTTGCCCCATCCCTGTCTTGATAATCAACATTAGTCCGCTAATCCTATGAGACCTCTTTCTGGCCTCCAATTCTGGCCTCTTATATATCCTTGATTTTCATCATTCCACCACTGGCAGCTGTCTAGACCTTCCCTCTTTAAATCTCCCTGCCTCTCTCAAGAATTTTCCTGCTGTCAGCCACAGGGAAGGTCATCATCGCAAGAGTCCTCCTTAATTGCCTTCTCCCTGTGGCGGAAGAGCTCCTCCTAGAGTCGCAATGCAGATTCTTCCCACTAAGGGGCACAACAGACATGACCTTCACTGCTCGGCAACTACTAGAGAAATTCAGCAAATTGCACCAACCCTTGTACCTGGCCTTCTTTGACCTCACAAAGGCCTTCGACACTGCTGACCATGCGGAATTTGGAGCATCCTCCTCCGTTTTGACTGCTCCGAAAGGCTGCTCCATGATGACATGCAAGCTGTAATCCTGCGCTATGGCTCCACCACAGACCCAAGGGTTAAGCAAGGCTGTGTCATCGATCTTCTCGATCTTCCTCGCTGCAATGCTTCATCTCACCCTCAGCAAGCTCTTAACTAGAGTGGAGCTAAACTACAGAGCAAACGGGAGGGATTCTGTTCAACCTCCACTGCCTGCAGGTCCATCCAGTGTCAGCGCACTCTCAGTGACTGTGCTCCAAGCCATTGTCAACGTCTTCACTGAGGTGTACAAGAGCATATGCTTTATACATCTGTAAGACAAAATCCTCTACCAACTTGCCCTTGCCCACAAATGACCCCCCCCCCCCTTCCCCGTTGTCAATATCCATGATGAGACCTTGGACAATGTGGATCACTCTCCTTTCTTTGGAAGCCTACTGTGAACTAGGGCAGACATTGACAACAAGTTTGTACATTGCCTTCAGTGTGTCAACACAGCCTCTGTTCACCTGAGGAAGAGAGTGTTTGCAGACCAGGACCTCAAACTGGCACCAAGCTCATCGTCTACAGAGCAATAGCGATGTGAGCCCTCCTATATAAATCAGAGACATGGACTATGTACAGCAGGCTCCTCCAAACGCTGGAGAGTACCACCAGCGCTACCTCGGCAAGATCCTGCAAATCCATTGGCTGGATAGGTGCACCAATGTCAGTGTTGGTGATCAGGCCAACATCCCCAGCATTGGAGCACAGACCACGCTTGGTCAGCTCCACTGGGCGGGTCATATCGTCCACATGCCTGTCACGTGTGTTCTGAGACAAGTGCTCTACTCGGAGTTTCAAAACAGCAATTGAGCCCCAAGAAGGCAGAGCAAACAGATGAAAAAGAGCAAAACAAATGAGAAGTATTTTTCTGCGAGCAGCTCAAACAGATTATTTAGTACATGAAAAGAAAATACGTAATAGGACAACACAAGGTACACAATGTAAATACAGAGTTTTAACAGCGAGAGCAAGCTGAAGCCAAGCATCGACAACGAGAGGAGCGCATGGCTACCTGGGAACCCCACCCACCCGAAACCCACTCACCCGCTCCTCCAACCACCCTCTGCCCCACCCTGTCCGGGAGACCCACCCACCCGAATCCACTCGCTCACTCCTCCAATCACCCCCTGCCCCACCCTGTCCGGGAGACCCACCCACCCGAATCCACTCGCTCACTCCTCCAATCACCCCCTGCTCCACCCTGTCCGGGAACCCCACCTACCTGCTCCTCCAGCCACCCCCTGCCCCACTCTGTGACAGAGACTGTAGATCACACATTGCATTCCTCAGTCACCTGAGAACTCATCTTTAATGTGGAAGAAAATCACCCTCGACTCTGAGGGACTGCCTGAGAAGAAGATTGACAATTGTGTTTTCAGCTGCCTGGGCCGTATCTCTTCAAACCTCTCCGCCTCTTTCTGCTCTCTAAAACTCTCTAAATCCAAACAAGCTTGTAGTCACCTGTGCCAATATTTCCTTATGTGGCTGTGTCAGAATTTGTTCGGTTATACACCAGTAAATGCCTTGTGAGTATTCCTACTTTACATAAATGCAAATTGTTGCTATTGTGTGCCTGCGATGTGCAGACATGAATTCACCATGGAAACAAATCCAAACGAACTCTGATGGGATTATGGATTTGCCAGTGGTATTAGCTCTCCAACCCTGACAAGGGCCTGGGGCCAATATATTGTAACGTTGCTTGCTTGTTGACCAGTGGACGCAGTATTAAAATGATAATACCCCAGGGCCTAGGTTTCGGATTCAGCAAAGGGGAGGAGGTAGCCAGTGGTTATTTTGGGGTGAGGGACAGGACAGAGGGGGAATAACGGAACTGTGAATGATGGAAATCTAGAATGGAAACAGAAATTGCTTGGAATTGCACAGGTTGTCTGTGAGGCCCTGAAAATAAGCATGCAGCTTTGGAGAAACTAAACATTTCTGGCAACACTGCCACTTACAGCATGGCAACAACTCAAGGGCAATGGATCCTCACCGATCTATTCATGCAGTTTTATCACCAAACTTTATTTAAGCACAAACTCCTACTTTTCTGGAGTAGAGTTCCCACACTCCTGTGATTTACTGTTTGACGAATACTTGTCAACGGGATTAACTGTGAAAACAAATGGCAGGGGGACCGACCCTCTTATCTACTGAAAGTGGGTCTTAATGAGAAAAATGCATGTTCCAGGACGGGAACGAGAGGCACCGTTTGTAATGCAAATCAGTGAATGGAGGCCAGAAATGTTCCATCCTGCTCAAAGATAAATAGACCTGACAAAGGAATATCTGACCTGGAGCAGGATAGCAGGATATCCTGAAAGTACAATGGCATTTTCAGAGATGCACAGGCGTGTGCAACGCAGATCCCAAACACAGTATAGCGCTTAATAGAGGCGTAATTGGTGGCAATACTTTTGGATGATAATCCTAAAATCACTGCATTCCCCAGTGGACTGTGTGAAAATCGACGGGGGGCTGTTCGCTGGATATTCGGGGCGATCCCATATCTCGGCGTTTTTGATTCACGTTTTCGTTTTAAGAGAAAACACAGAAAGAAATCTGCTGTTTTCAATTTCGTGATAGCATCGAAGCAGTTAATTTAAAGGGACAGGCCCTCGACACATTCACATACCCCCCAGCTCGAACTGACTCCAGTTGTATGTGGTGCAATGAAGCAGCCCAGTTATAAAGTGTTCGATATCGTTAAATCTCTTTGAACCTTTCTGCATAATCTGTTGAGATTGGAGCCTGTAATAATGCTAAGACTCGATGGACATCTTCGGTGACCGGAGCAGCGTTTAAAAGCCAACCATTCAACGGGAGAGGTGTTTTTATTGGGATAGGTCCACGGACAGCCTTCAATTTCCGCATTTTAATCAGAAATAAAGTAAACATTGCCACGTGATGAATGAATTGGGATTTACCCAGTGGAACATTAACCCTGGATTGCAGACCATTATAAAGCACTTAAATTAAAACTCCCCCACGCTCCCCCAAAGGCACTGAACAACTGACGCATTCGGGGTTCTCAAAATCTAGAATTATTCCCACGGCTGATCACAATGATTTTAAAATTCATTCACCCCGAAAGGGCAAAGGTTAGAATGATTGATCCGTATTCTGGAATGTTCTGATTAATTAGGCATATTCAGGAATGTTTGTTGTTTCAATAGCCTTTATTTTAGAAAGGTTACAACATTTAGATAAGACAGATAGATAACTAGGTTACTCAATAGCTTTAGTTTAAAAATGCTCGTTGTCAAAATGTACTAATGACTGAAAACCTTATGTAATATTCAGTCCTCATTAGCAGCTATAATGTCCAATTCACACACAGGCCCTTTCCCCAACACGCTCTCTGCCGGGGTTAATGCTGCCACCGAGTCTGTGAATCTCCAAAACTAAATTTACCACTTTCCAATAGAGCAGCATTTTGCTTCCTGAGATTTCCTCCTCGGATTTTCCAAGAGCAAAATAAAGGCCGCATTGTCTGCTACACAGGCACGCGATTAACTGAAGAATGATAGGTTACTGCTCGCCAAAGATAACCAAAGGAATTAGCTACAAGTATGACACTTAAACAAGCAGATCCATCCACCTCTGAAATGCAAAGCAGGGGGGATGGGTTGGGGGGTGGAGCGGTGGGGGGATGAGCTGGGGGGTGGAGCGGTGGGGGGGTGGGCTGGGAGGGTGGAGCGGTGGGGTGGGGTGTGTGGAGCGGTGGGGGGATGGGCTGGGGGTGTGGAGCGGTGGGGGGGGGGGTAATGGGGTGGGGGGTTGGGGATGGGATGGGGATGGGGTGGGGGGTGAGGGGAATGGGTTGGGGGTGGAGTGGTGAGGGGCTGGGGGGTGGGGGGATGGGCTGGGGGGCTGGAGCGGTGGGGGGATGGGTTGGGGGGTGGAGCGGTGGGGGGGATGGGCTGGGGGGTGGAGCGGTGGGGGGATGGGCTGGGGGGTAGAGCGGTGGAGGATGGGCAGGGTGGCTGGAGCGGTGGGGGATGGGCTGGGGGGTGGAGCGGTGGGGGGATGGGGTGGGGGTGGGCTGGGGGGTGGGGGGATGGGGTGGAGGGATGGGGATGGGGTGGGGGGGGCTGGAGAGGTGGGCGATGGGGGGCGGGGGGGGGCGGGAAGTTGGGGGATTGGGTGGGGGTGTGGAGCGGGTGGTTCGCGAAGTTGCGGGGAGAGGAGGTTTTTTTTTTGGGGGGGGGGTCAGGTCCGTTCCCAAAAAAAACTTTGCTTCTGTGTTGTGGATGTAATAATAAAACAACATTTCGTTTCTGAGCTGCATTTTGCATTGCCTCGGAGAGCGGATTGTATGACTCAATCTGACTTTAATTTTGTTTATTTATTTTCACAGGAACAGTTGCAGGATCTTCGGGACAAGTATTGAGCTAGACCTGGACATCTTCTCGATTTCAAAGAAGAGCCATTAACAACTCTGGGAAGCAAGAGTCCTTGTATTTGCTCATTAATATCACTGCTTTGATTTGGTTTGACCTGAATTCACGGCTGCCTTGTGAATGTGGTACTGTGATTTATAATCTAAAGTACGGGTAAATTGGTTCCTCTAACACTGTGTTTATGTTAAAACAGTACTCCTGAATCTCAATGGCAAAGATGTAAATAATAGTATATTACACTGAGATTTCTGGATATAACAGATTAGGAAATATAGAAGCAGAAGTATTTGAGACAGACTGCACGTTACTTAACGCGGTATGTTGTTACTCTTCAGCTGCAATTGCGTTTTGGCTGCAAGAAACGTGCTCAACTCAAGCACCGGGGAAATCTGCGGTGTTTGTTTTGATCCAATGTTTAGAACTAATTGCAAATCATCACTTGAAACAGCGAAACCTATAAAAAAATGTGTTTAGTAAGCCAGCCTGTCCATTCACCTTCTCTGTGAAGCGCCGTTGGTTAACAATCATTGTTTACAAATCATAAGACAATAACCAACTGATCAATGGATTAAAGGATCAATGTCGATTTAAACCCTGTCCGAAAAACAAGCTGTTGCTGAACCGTTTGGATAGGTCTAGTCTCTGCATCTACAGCCCTGTCACAGAATACCAGTGACCAGACAAAGCTCAGAATGCCTGTTAGGGTGAAATGTTTATTGAAGCGAAAGTTACCTTTGGAAGACGTTTCGTCAGCGGTAAAGCATTTCTAATACTTAATCGATACATGTGAGGGGAGGAGGAGGGGGACCATTTAGCACTTTGAATCAGAGACGCCGTTATAGCAAAAATCTAAATATAGAAGAGGGACTAGCAGGAAGGTTTTGAGGTGACTGCAGTGATGCACAGACACATTCAGAATCTGCAAGACGCAATGGGTTTCAGATTAATGAAAAATAAGCAGCAAAAATGTTACCTTTGAGGAATAAGTTCACAGAAATGGGAATAAGTTAAAGTAACCTTCGGTCCCATTAGTACGAAACTCCTACTCGTGGGATAACATTTATCAAGCATGTGGAATCATACTGATACAGACTGGTGCTCTTCAATTATTTTTTTTAACTTCCATTACCATTCTGGTTATTGCAAATCACCTTACCCACTGGGACACTTCCCCACTGAAGAATGGGGTTAGAAGTCGGGTTATACACAGTCGTTTTGTGTTGGATTCGGTTACTCGGGACTGCGATAAACGCTTAAAATCCGGAGTTTAGTTAGCCAAAAAGAACTATTATTTGTGATCCAGCCGAATATGTATGTGACCAAAGTCTGGGGCGTTTACATTCAGCTTCCACATCTGCAGAGTTAGATAAAGGGACACTAGTAACAGAAGAGCCACAAGTTGCAGGTGAAAAATTTTAATTTAATTTGCGTCCAGAGTTATTGATTGAAGAATTTTCCAAAAGTGTTTCACTCCCCCCCCCCCCCTCCCACCCGACACACACCTATAGATTTTGCTCACAATCCGAGTTACAAGGATCCGCCAATCTTGAGGAGCAAGGAAACATACACAGGCTGAGAGACACTTTGCTTTGCAGTAACTGCAAGTGTTTTTCCAGTGTCTCTGCGGGAGGGATTGTGGCCGCGACATAACTATGCACTTCTGCGGTGTCGATGTTTTTATATTCAGCTGCACGTTGTGGTACAGGGATTTGCAACCAGCCTATGTGATTATTATCCCAGGCAAGAAACTTCACAGTAAAACAATCCAAACATTTACCCCTGATGCTTGCAGCTGTGCGAATATTTACTAATACTTTGTAAAATGAAGTGGCTGAAATTGACAGAGACGCCCGGAGCCTATTGTTACATCTCGACTTTTGAAATGATTTCGTCCAAAACAAAATAGGATCGCGGGAACAGAATTCACTTTCCATTTTGGGGGTTCATTCTTTTCAAACGCTGCCGTTTTGTGTGATCAGAATTTGTACAGATTCCTAACCGGGAATAATGTTCAGCAAGCGGGTATGGGGTAATAAATCAGTGAGGCAACGGCAGCAAGGAGGGGGTTTGAATCCTTCCAGTCACGCCATTGTCCAGCGGCCACAACTTTCTGGCTCTCGCTCTCTTCCCTGCCTGGTGAAGATGCATGTATTTAATTTATTTTTTGGGAAACAAGAAAGGAGGAATTTCTAAAAGACAGCACCTGGCACCCTGGAAGTACGCTGCTTTTTGTGTGTGTGCTGGCGAGTGTTGTTTTATGCCATGCAGTTGGTGTTTGTAATGGTTGGCTGAGAGGTGTTCACAAAAGAGCAGACGGCGGGGAGCCAACATGGCGACTGCCGGGAGACAGACAAAGGCGGAGGGGCAAGCGAGCGGGGAGCTGGGAGAATCCAACTGAAGCAAAGATACCCTTTGTTCAGCTCCACACCGGTTCCTCTGCATCGCCCACATCTCCCCTCAGACAAAATCACCCAGTTCGCCCCCATTGCGAATGAAGGACAATTTGGATAAAAGCTACTTTGAGCCTCATTGGGGGAATTGCTGATCTGCCCCGTTCGAACCACAGCAGGCACCGAATCTTAACTTTCCAAATAAAGATTAGGATTGGTGTTCGCTCGCACATTGATTTATTCCATTCCTTCTGCATGTATAAAGAAATTGCTGGAAGCGCCAGAGATCCACTTCACCAAGCGTCGGGAGTACATTGCACACGCGTGGAGGGTCACTGTGGACAGGGAGCCGCTAGCATTATTCGGCACGGTCTGAATTTAAAAGCCTTGGTGGATTCCCCCCCCCCCCCCCCCCATGAAATTATATTTTACATTGAAAAAAAAGAAAGAGTCACGGCGCCGAGGTCCCAGGTTCGATCCCGGCTCTGGGTCACTGTCCGTGTGGAGTTTGCACATTCTCCCCGTGTTTGCGTGGGTTTCGCCCCCATAACCCAAAGATGTGCAGGGTAGGTGGATTGGCCACGCTAAATTGCCCCTTCATTGGAAAAAAATGAATTGGGTACTCTAAATTTATTTTAAAAAAGAAAGGGGGGGGGGTCAGAATCTGGCCATTTCTGATCGATTCCCAGCCTCTGTGACACCAGAGACCCAACACAAACAGTCCATGTGAAATAATCGAAGAAAAGCAAAGGCTCTCAATCTGCAAACGACTGTGGAAGTATTCCAGCCGGCAGGAGTGTGATGGTCATTTCTGTGCAGTTCTCCAATGCTCCTGTGTGTGAAATGCATCGAGACATGATTTAATCATGTGCAACTCGCTCTATGAGTATAAGTCTGCCGGTCGCTTTGTGAGAATAATTTCCAAATTGTGTCAAATTTCACACCAACAATACTGGGGGTGGAGGGGGAGGGGGCCACGCGCGCGGGGTTGGGGGGTGGAAGGAAAACTTTGAACGATAACATTTCGTTGTCCAGAGTTTCTCTAAATTGGTCTGAATTCGGCTTCTAATTTCACAATTAACATGGGCAACATTTGCACCTCACCCGCCTTGTATCAGAAAGGGGATATATTTTATAACTGCACCTCCAACTGTGTACATCCAATACACAATCTGCTGTTTATTGCGTTTTGCCCTGTATGACTGCAGTGGGTTCTCTCTCACTCTCCTGGCCATGTACACTGTCACAAGTACAAGGCGGACTTGGCACCAGCGCCCCGGGACACCAGGCTGTTCTGGGACAGGCTGACCGGGGCACTGGTTATAAATGAGGCTGTCAGGGTGACGGGTCTGAAGAAAAAGAGGAAAGGAACCGGTTTTAGTCCAGCTTTTATTTTTTCAGCCTGTTATTGGTATCACTCCATCCACACAGTATATTCACACACACACACACACACAGAGGAACACATGCAAACACAACGATCATACGCCCATCCCTAATGCACTCAAGTGATCGCCATGTACAGCACCCGGTGACATGGTACACACCCAACACACACACTTGGCCAATGTGTACACGCACACATACAGCGGCCTCAGTCTATGCTTTGCTATTGTTCGCTAATCGTAACAAAGTGTAATCAGTTCACAATATCCATTTCAGCTTCGGATGAATGGATGTTTGACCAATCTGGGAGCATTGAGCAGGGAGCACTGTTAATGCCGTGACAACTGTTTAAAGGTCAGGAAATTAGTTTCTTATTTATAGAAAAATAAAAGCTCAGCCCTTGGCCTCAAAAGATGAAAACTCTTTAATAAATGCCGAGGTATGAATGGGCAGTGGAGGTTGCAAACATACGGGCGAATTCTAACAAGTTGTTGGCGAGAAGCTAATGTAGTGGGAGGTGTGTGTGACATCCGTGCGTTACTTCACTGACGTTGGACTCCAGTGCAACTTGAAATGATTTGATTTGTCGAATAGAATCATAGAATCCGTACAGCGCAGACGGAGGCCATTGGGAAAGAGCTCCCTATCTAGGCCCACTCCCCCGCCCTATCCCCATAACCCCACCTAACCTTTGGACACTAAGGGGTAATTTAGCATGGCCAACCCACCTACCCTGCACATCTTTGGATACATTTCTGCCCCAAATGAAAGATTCTTTAAGAATATCAGCGAAGAAGCGTGCCTCTGCTCCATGGTTTTGCAGTCTAGGCTTGCAAAGAGCGCTCATTACTGCCCAGATCGCCAGTGAGCAATGTAAAACCCCGATGTGTGAAAGGCAACGCCTGTTTCTGAAAGTAATTGCAACAATCACATGTTGTGTGATAATATTAAAAAGTCCTGATTTGAATGGAATTAAAGTGTTTAAATGACCATTATTTTGGCACTTGTAATGGGAAAGTCACGTTTTATAAACCAACATGCATTCAATTATCAGTAACATCAGTATCTGATGTTGGCCCATCTTTATTCCACTGAGCAATTGTAAATTTGTGATCGAAGTGACTGGATGATAAATAACCACCCCTTTGGTCACAGCGCACCATCACAAAGACACCGGACCTGCCATATACCGACCAGGATATATTCAGGAGGGTCTTACCAAGCCCTCACGGGTGGCAAATATCAGACCGGGTTGTCCATTGCTCCGCGTCGCCAAATCAAATAAGAAGGCTGCCTGGGTGTATCGTTGCATCGCCTCACACAAAACACACCCTCTACCATAACATTTGCAGTCCTGTACCGAGTGATTTTAACAATACTTCAGCTCATCTTAACTTACCCCCCCCCTCCCCCGCAGTTAGTTACATTTAACTCTAATAGTCGCAAAGTTACCATGTTGACGTCGTCCTTGGGTGAAATTATGAGACATTAAAAGTTCGATTGCATTTGATTGGGACGTTGGCTGTGTCAGGGATGTACTTGCGGCGGCTGGGGGTGGATCACACGACCATGGGAGGAGAGTGGAGGGATTTCAAGAACCCTTTCAAAGATCAGACACAGGCCTCCAGGCCGGGCGGCTGCCTTCCCTGCTGGAGGTTTTATCCTGTTAGACGCTGCTCGGCAGCTCCCTGTGTGGGACGGAGGGCTGAAAATCGACAATGTATCTGTCAGGGGAGACACTGCCCCTTGAATAAATACAGAAAATGCAGGAAAAAGCATCCCGCAGCATCTGTGGAGAGAGGTGCCGTTTGGAATTCAATGAGACCCTCCATCGGATCTGGAGTCACTGGACCTCGAAGCGTTAGTCCCGTTTCTCTCCCTACAGATGCTGCCAGACCTGCTGAGATTTCCCAGCGCTTGCTGCTGTTATTCCAGACCTCCAACACCCGCAGAATTGTGTTTTTATTAAAAATAATAATCGCTTATTGTCACAAGTAGGCTTCAATGAAGTTACTGTGAATTTACAGTTCCTTCAATATTATCCCACCTGGAATTAGAAATTACAACACGGCTCAAACAGCGACAAAGGAACCAATTTCTCTGAAATTATCGATCAAACAACTCGTCAGGTTTTAAAACAAGGGAAAATACGTATTTGTGTGTCACCGGTATCAGTAACAACCTTTCACATGTTTGAATTTAATTGTTGGAATTTAGCATCGATGATTTCCTAACATTAGAAATGAAACACTTTTGCATCATTCTGTCAAATGGGTTTTTGATTTATCTCCCCGGAATTAGTCAGTGGAACAAATAGAAATCAGTAGAAACGCTTATTGAGTAGTCATTGGGTCTACACGTTTTACTTCCCGGGCAAGTGCCCCCCCAGAAGTATTTATGTTCGCGGGTTTTGTGCCTTATTCGCCTTGTGTACCGCATATTCTCGTTTCCGACGCTCTATACTTGCTAATATTCCACCCTTAATTGGTACAGAGCTTTCTGAGATCGTACGTCTGCCTCTCTCTCTCGCTTTTGTAACGAATAGCTCATGGGCTAAAAGGTATTTAAAGGAAGCAGTTGCAAGTGAAAGAGGCTCTCTGGGGCACAGCTGGACGCTCCGAGTCCGGAGCTCGATTTGCGAATACAGCTGTGAATGCAGTTCATCCAGTTCACGGAGGGGAGAGAGAGGGGCGCAGAGCGAGAGAGCAGGAGGAAGAGGAGAGTGTACAGCTGAAGATAGGGAGGATGAGGTAGCAGAGGAAACGGTGATGGAACTAAGAGAGTATTTGGCGGTCAGGGAGGGGGTGGGGGTGTGGAGGGCTAGATTCAGAATCAATATCCCCAGGGATAATAGCTCCAAAATAAACAACTAACTCTAAGATACAATCAGCTTATAAAAATGGAAATGAACTATTAACTCTGACAATCTACGCCAGTGCCAGTTAAATCACAGCCAGTCCCATAGTGGGGGGGGGGGGGGGGGGGGTTCCCAGGGTGATTGAGTCCTGATAAAGGGTTGGCAAGCTGCTATGGTGTTAAAACCAGAGGATTTCTCCCTCTCCCTCCGCCCTTACGCCCGCTCATTCTAGTATCCTGTCAGGTTAGTCCATCCTGAATTTTTTTTTTTAAATCCAGAGCGTTGCATTTCCCATTTGACATCACCATTACCCCGTTCAGATTCTGATCGTGTGTTATCACTTTCAACGTTATCCAGCTGCCAGTAATTCAGTAACCTGGAGTCACATGGGAGGGGGAGGGGGGCGAATCAGGTCTCAGCAATTGACAATTTCTGGTAACTTGTTTTTTTCTGCTATAATTAATAGTCTTGCACGCCCATTGGAATCTTTAATAGCCATTGAGAGGTTTGAAGGATCGCTTAGATAAATGCAATAATGTTGAATTTATTGAGGCAAATTTTGGAAGGCTTTACGAGTGGCATCTGTCAGGAATATCTCAGGACAACGTCTGAACTGAGGTGATGATTCTGTTTGACAGCTACCTGATGGAGCAGCCCAGGTGCGAGACTGCCGGGTTCTGTACAATTGAACCATTAAGGATTTGTAAGGTCTGAACGGTATTGATTTCACCTCGCCCCGCCTGAGGTCCACACTAGTTACCAGCAGACTTGTGGTAACGTTCAATAAAAGTTCACAAAGAAAAAAAACATTGGTGAGAAAGAATCAGGAAAGTTCACTTTGCGGGACGAGTGACAACGGCACAAAAGGTCTGAAATGGGGGGGAGAGAAAAAAATAAACAGAAATATGATCGAGAGTGAAACTGAAGGAATAATAATTCATACAGCTCTTTAGAACTCACCTCAGGCCCTTTTTACATGTGGCGTTTTGATTAGATACACCTTAATAGATATACAAAATGTGCAACATTAGAAAAGAATGCCCAGTAAGCATATTTTTGTGTTTCATTCAGATGCATTTTTTTTGTCAAATAGTTCTGGAAAATATAAACCAGACCTTCCGCAAATGCAGTGCAGACACTCCTTCATGTGATTAGTATTAGAAAGAGATACTGGAAATGGGTATTTGCTGCTATTCTGCACCCGTCCTGCCGACACAGCGCCTCATCAGAGTCACCAGGGAGACTCGTGGGAGTTGTCATCCATTCAACAATATTTATACACACGTGCAAACATGTAATTTGCTGCACCTTAAATTATTTTAAGCGAATTAAGTGCAATTTGTCACTTTTCGGAAAAGAGAAAATGTCGCAATTTAAGTGGAAACATATTAGGTTTGAATGCTGAAGGAAAGAGTTAAACCCAGGAACAAAAGTACAGAAATAGAGGCTGAGATCCAGATTCAGAGATTGTAAGAGACATATACAGGCGGAGGGCAAGGTGAATAGGCAACAGACGGAGATAGCGAGACCCGAGAGATAAGGGACATGCTAAGGCAGAACGAGACAGACATATCGAGACAAATATACAGGGAACAACAATGATTTGCATTTATATAGCGCCTCTAACGCAGTACACCATCCACTGCGCATCACAGGAACACTGCATCAGATATGCAGATATTCGGACACGGGCCGAGGGAAGGTATTAATGGAGGAAAGAGAGAGAGAGAGGTAGAAAGGAGGCAAGGGGGAGAATTCAAGTGTTTACGGTCTAGCTAGCCGAAGGCAGTGGTGAAAGTCGGGTGGAAAACTCGGAGGGCTGTGCAGCTGGAAGAGGTAGTACACAATAGGAGACGGAGATAGGGAAGGAGACAAAGAGAGAGAGAAAGGAGGCCTGGAAAGTCAAAGAGAAAGATGGACACATGGATCAGAGATAAGAGGCAGAGGCAGCAGTAGGTATAAATTAAAACAATCACAAAACTCTCGAGATGAACGGGCGGAGTGGAGAAGGACACAGGAACTCCGGTCATGTAGGGGTTTTGTTTTACAATTTCTGGACCAAGTCCATTCTGCAATATGACAGCTGATGCCACATTTCTTCAATGTTTTACTTCAGTCCTATGAATTTTGAGATTTAGACCAGAAGCCTCTTCACCTCCACATTGTGATTGTTTGACGTCTGTCCGACCAATGTGTGGTACCTGGTTAGGGATGGGGTAAAGTTACTCGACATTCCTTCCAGTTAACAAAAACCTCTTTCTTTCTAACCACACAGGACCCCGGCCAGACCTCGCCAGTTTGCCTAGTGAAGAATCGAAGGTGTGGGCAGTTGGACTTAATTTTTTTGTGTCCCCTAACCAGCCCAACTATTGTTTAAACAATGTTGAATTCCTAAACCACATCTGGCTTTCCTCGTCCCCCCCAAAGAACACAGAGGCACTGGCAAAAAGCCATCTGTAAAACACTCAAAGAAACTCTTAAACGAAGAGATTCATATCTGGTTCTTCCTGGGAAATAATGATTCCTTTCGATTGCCATTCACTCCACGTGGCTCAGTTAATCTATTCCGTTTATCTTCTTTTAACTAAACTCCTTACTGACGGGCACCTTTCCCTCTGCAAATCTAATACTTCTAATCTTAAATAAAACACAAGAACAAAACATTGCTGTCATAGAGGGGTTTATTTCATCCATGAGTTATGGCTCTTTACTAAAAACATTGAACTGTTACTAAACAATGTTTCAAAGGGATTCTACAAAAAACAGATCACAAGAAAGCGGCACTTACCTTGTAAAACATCGGCTTAATGTTTAACTGGACCTGTTAATAGTCTAACTACATGACCATTTGCCCATATCAGAATATCCCTTCATGTATGTAAAGGACGGGTAGGTAGGTGATGCTAGATAAACAGTAGATAGATGATTCATAGGCAGATAGATAATACAGCTAGTCGACAAATAGATAGATAGAAGATAGATAGCTTTAGGGAAGGAATTCTGCTGGAATTCTGCCGTCTTTACCTGGTCTGGCCTTCATGTAACTCCACATCCACAGCAACACGACTCTTAATTCAAAAGGACAGTTAGGGATGAGAATATATACTTGCCCAGCCTATACTAGTCCACGTCCCATGAACGAATAAAAAATATATTGTTGGATAGATAGATAGATCTATAAGCAGGCGGACATATTCTGACTCAGTTAAAATTAGGCCAGGTAGAATACAGAGATATGGGGAAGTATAACAACAAGAAAAATGAGGAAAGAAATGCAAAGAAACATACTGAGATAAATATATAGGGAGCCATATTTATAGAGAGATAGATAGTCTTCCATTGAAATAGATGAATATAGAAATCGATAGATGTGTCTAGCTCAATTTTTCTATTATCAAATCATATTAAGTCCTGAATTTGTTACCTGGAACAATCATTTGTGATTTGTGACTGACAAGTAGGAATTAAACTGTCGCCATGTGGATGAAGCTGGCCATGTTTTGGCATAGCATTCCTCAGGCTTGAACCGACAGTGACTTCAAACATCGGTTAATTTTCTTTTAAAATCAGAGTCAGCCTTCAGACCCCAGTCTAACTAATACTGCCTGCCACAGCCGACACATGCCTTGGGGAGAGGGGGTGAGGGAGACAGATAACATGGGGCCCGAACTAAAAAGTGGCGGTTTCAGTTGCTTTTAACTGTGCTTTTTTAAGGAAAAACAATCCTTGCTAACAGAACAAGCTGGAACAGAGCGCTGAGGCTTAAGGGACCTTTTACTGAAACTTCGACACCAGTAGTAGAAATTCCACCCGCTCGCCTATTTAAAGCTGAAAATAATCCTCAATGTGCTTTGTTTCAGAGTCCGAAAGTTGGCCTTTAACGATTATGCAGAAGGAGAGCTTTCTATAATCACTTCGATGGCGCCTCGTTTCACAGACAGGGTGTGTTTTGATGTATATGAACCCATGCTCCGTCTCAGCAACAATTGATAACACTTGAATCCCGGCAAATACAAAAGTTAATTGGTCAATGGGATTTATGGTGGACTTGCCACATTGGGGAATCCGTATACTTTTATCAACTGTACCTGTGTCAACGGCCCTTTTGGTAGGCAGCTTCTACCGTCTGAATAATACAACATCCTTTTTAAAAGCACGGAATGAGGGAGTTGTATTTTCTACTGAAGGGGGCAAAGTCCAATAAACTGGAAGACCCGAGTTCTGATTTGTTTTAAGGCAGGGGAGAAACTGTCGGCTTCTGCACAATATCACATCCTGAAACGTGAGCCCAGTGAATTCTCCTTCCGTGATATAACGCGATTAACAAAAGATGGTCAATATCACGATTTCTAATGTCCACATATATCATGGAGAGATGCTTGCCAAAATGACCTGGTCTGAAAAGTACTTTGTGCTGTAACGTCGTTGGCAAATTGTTTTGAATTCTATATAAACTCACATATATCTCTGCGTGTGTGTATTGTACACGGGGCTGGGATTTCTTCCACTTTAGCGAGATTCACGCTGGCTCTGTTCGCACCGTGCTCCCTATAGTGTATTTTATAAATCTCTCCAATCCAGCTTTGAGATATTGAACAACACTCCAAAGTGCGGGGATGGGATGCTTTCACATCTCACAGATAAGCCACACATTCTAACACACAAGAAAGAGACGGCATCCACATTTATCTTTGTCACCGGGATGGATACCCCCAAGGGAAACTGTCGAGCAAACTTGCCATTTTTTGTTTCAATGCGTGAGATTACCCTCCGCTCTGAATCAAGAATGGTCTTATTCTTAGCTATCGTCTATGGCGTTGGGAGGTGTTTAATCTTATTGTTATCAATTGCATTCATAATTGACCCCATGTAATATAGAAAGGTGGGATATAAGCGCCATAACAAGAAGCAGGACACCAGGGCAAAAATAAAATCTGACTGGTTTCAATTAGATTGTTTGAACATTCTTATTACTAAGGCTCGCTAGAATTGTCCGGCATCTGCCGCGTCAACATTTGTGTCTATATGGCTCATTAGGAAGCTGTCTACCATTACAATGTGGCCTACTGTGACTGCTGGAGCTGGGAAGAAATAGCAGTTAAGGTGATCAAATAAATACAACATCTAATTCCCTACATTTGTAGTGACTATATTTCAAAGGTCCTCCAATGCCTGTAAAAGTGCTTTGGGAGGTCACGAATGGCGCCACATAAATGCAAATCTTTCTTTCAAAATAAAATCGTAACATCCAACGCATATCCCGTCCTACAAACTGTTCCTTGCCAGCTATCCCACCTTCCCTCCCACCACAGTGAAAATAAACCTCACTCCACTCTTTCACATTCTGACTCATTCTTTCTCGAGGCCTTGAGCTGGTTTCCTCCATCTTCGCTTCGTCTTGCCTGCTTTCTGCAGTTCGCAGGCATTTTAAAACCCAGGTTCCCCTGAGTTCCTCGTCTCCTTTTCTCTTCGCAACATTGGCGGTTTGAAAGCCTTGACCCGATCTTGTAATAAAAACAAGTCAATATCTTACTTAAGCTACAGACCCGCTAGGCCCCAACTAACGGAGGCGGCTGCAAGCAAGCCCGAGAAAGGCATTTGAAATCACGAGCCGTTTGTGTCTGAAGTTTAACAAAAACACTATCTCCGGTGGATATTGAGACAATCTTGAAATTATTCAAGTGCTGTGCGCTCCATATTTCTTCAAATCACAGAAAAAACGCCCATTTCAATTCTTAAGAATAAATCGGGAGACTCAGCAAGGATTCATCGTGGAATCTTTGAGACATTAAGCCCAAATGTTACCATGTAAACTGCTTACATGATATAGGAAGTGAGCAGCTAAACACTGATCTGGTCGGAGAAACCGATTGGCGTTACCAGACCCGAGTGTGGATGTTATTACTGAACAAGGCCTGTGTGTAAACCCAGAGTCCTCTGTAATAACCTGACAATAGAATAGTTGCCCCTTTAAGAACGGATTGCAGGGATTAATCAGCATCCTCTTGCACATTTAGAATAGTCCAACTGAGATTGCTTATCAAACCTTTCCCAAGACCAATTCGGACAGAAGGGTGCACAGAATAAATATGTCAAAGGGGGAGGGGGGGGGGGGGGCTAAAGGTAGAGGAAGATATGATGTTGGCCGATTGCAGACAGCGATATGACAGAATTGTGTTGGGACATTAGAGGCCTCTGGGATATGTCAGAAGTAACCCAGCATACGGAGGGCGTTTTCGGATAACATTATTTCTATCTATCTATCTATCCATCTATCTATCTATCTATCTATTTGTCGACTAGCTACATTTTCTATCTATCTATCTACCTGCCTACCTATCTATCCGTCTATCTAATTGTCGACTAGCTACATTTTCTATCTATCTCTCTGTCTATCTATTTGTCGACTAGCTACATTTTTTATCTACCTACCTACCTATCTATCTGTCCATCTATCCGTCTATCTATCTATTTGTCGACTAGCTACATTATCTATCTATCAACCTACCTACCTAACTACCTACCTATCTGTCTATCTATCCGTCTATCTATCTATTTGTCGACTAGCTACATTATCTATCTATGAACCTACCTACCTAACTACCTACCTATCTATCTGTCTATCTATCTATCCGTCTATCTGTCTATTTGTCGACTAGCTACATTTTCTGTCTATCTATCTACCTATCTGTCTGTCTATCTATTTGTTGACTAGCTACATTTTCTATCTATCTATCTATCAATCTATCTATTTGTCGACTAGCTACATTATCTATCTACTTATCTATCTATCTATCTACCTACCTATCTATCTATTTATCTATATATCTATCTATCTATATACCTATCAGAGCAACGGCTGAATTCTTGATGATTTTTAAAAACAGTGTCTTCATGCTTTGTGACCAATTGGAGCCTCATTGCACGTTGTATTTTCTGCTCCCAATTCCAGGGCTAGGATCTTTCCGTGTGTTCCGGATACCATCGGGATAGTACCTTAAATTGTTGTGTGCAAATATAATTAAAATCAAAAATGGCCTGGAATATCAGGCTTATCGCGCGCTGTGTACGAGAGGCCAGGGCTACACTTTGAAGGATCACTGCCAATTTCGCTGCTTACTTTTTAATAGCGGATGGTCCAACTCTTTCTAGTCTTTTGGTTGTAGGACTGAGAAACTGCTGGGGAAACATCGCCTTCCTTACCCCGACTGTATAGGAAGAAACTGCTCCATGCAATTACACGTGTTTTCTTCTTCCCAGCTAGAATTATCCTGGTAGAAAACGACTGAATCTTCCCTAAAGGAGTGTTGATTAGAATCAGTTCCTTGGTGGGCAGCTGGCTGTGCTGTGGTTTTGGAACCTGTGTCGGTCTCTTCCATTTCCTATTACAACTTCCCCTAAAACTCATTTTACCCTCACCCTTTTTCTTTTGATTTTGGACAACGTGCAGCGACGTGTCCGAGTGGATTTCTTATTTCGTGCTGGGCTGGGGGTGGGGTGAGTTTTAAACGCAGGGGATCACGATGTACATTATGCATGTGAGATTGGTGCGTTTTCCAATAGCTCCTTTCCTTTTTAATCTTAAGCCGGTTTCAATGGATCCTGCCGGAACACTGCCGGCGCTGCTTTAGCAAAAACACCCACCCCCCTCCATAGGCCAGCGAGGACACGAACTCTCTCTCTCTCTCTCTGGCTAGCTTTAGTCCCTGGGCAGGCCTTTTTTTTAAACTCGTCCAAATCGGACCAATCTATTATACATCTTCCCTGACACTAAAAGAAATCGTACAGAGCATTTAAACCTTTTTGTTCAAAGCCCGCGTGGCGCTTGTGACATGCAAGGACAAGCCTAGGCTGGAGCTGTTATCTCTCAACCCCTCTACTCTGGACCCCTGTCCGTGTAAATAAACGACCACCATCTTGGCAGAAATGGAATTGTCTTTCTCTCGCGTGGGGGTGGGGGAGAGCAAAACAGATTAAACATTTTAGTGGTGAAGTTTAGACCCCCCCCCCCCTCCCTCCCCTCCCTCTTTCACATCTGCTTGTGTTAAATGTGTTTCCTATTGAGTCAATTCAACACCGGCGCTTGAGCGGATCCACCATAATCGTCAACCGAAACAACAGTATAAATAATCCTTTTGAAAGTGCAACAGCATCGCCACGTTTTCCCGCTGACTTTGTCGGAGAAAATAACCACAACTTGAGCCCTTAGCACAGAGCAGGCAGCAAACAAGATCGTCCCCGTGTAGTAGCCCCCCCACCCCACCTCCTCACCGGCTGCAGACTGTCAGGCACAACAAAGAAAAGGGCAGAAAGAAACTTGCGTGCCAAACTTTTTTCTTTGCTGCTCTTGAAAGAAACCTCTATCAAATACTAAATAAATAAAATTTGCCACAACTGAGGAATAAATTTTAATTTTAGAAAAGGAGTTACAGTCGCATTTCAACTGGAGAATCAAAGTCTTTTTTTTCGGGTGAAAGGAACTATTCAGTGGAACGTTACGTGAGGTTTGGTCAGTAATGCATGCCTTGGTGCATTAACCTCTCTTCCTCCAGAGTTCAACTGATTTGCATCTAAAGGGAAGGTTCCTCTTGCAAATTATACATCCGATTATTAAACAGGAGGCAGAAGCGACACACAGCGCCGAGGACAATTACTCATTGGCCCAAATACAGAGTCAAGTAAAGATCCCCCTCCCCCCCCACACCCCCTCCCCACCGAACCCAACACCTCGCTTCTCCCCTCCATCTCTTCACTGAGAGTCCAGTTCAAATGTGTTGTCAATTAAATCTGACAATAGTTTAGCAATGCGGCTGAACTTGAGCAGAAATAAAACCTTCAAACGGACCAACTGCAGGTCGATTAATTTTTTGAGAATTAATTAGAAGAGATGGCAGTTGTTTTTCCTTCCCCTGTCATTCCTGACCACTTTTAATTAAAGCTTCTTTGAACACGGTGAAGGAGCTGAGGTGAGTAAAATATTGCTGCGGTGGACCATCGGATTAAAAAAAAAATCCGGGATTCTAGACAAAAGAGAGGGAAAAAAAACAATAATCTCATTCATCCTTTCCCGACATCACATTACATTATGAGGGTCTATTTGGAATTCGCTTTATCCTTCTAATATATTTGAAAATGCGCTCGATTGTTCTGCTGGTCCTTCACTGGGTAACATACCCATGTTTAGAGGAAAATAAATAGTGCAAACAACATATAGGTTTGTACAGCTCTGGGACTAAACTCAATCCCCCCCATTTCCCATCTCTGGTAAACACACCAAAGGAACATATATATTCTGAAATGTTTTGCAGCTGGTTAATGGTGCCCATTTTTGGTAAAATTGCGGCCCTGATTTGTACCGAGGTTCATTTGGGATTCAATGATGAAGATATACTTTTAATCATCCTTATAAACTGCATTTTCTCCTCTGGGTGATTTCAGTCTGGAGGCGCTTTCAGAGAGCAGAGATAATCCAGGTCCAAACCCACCTGGAGCTGGTTAAAGGTTAAAGCCCCTGAATTTGTGGCTTGGGGGCAGAGGGACTGCTGTGCCCCCGATTTGCCAGCCCCACACCGGGTGGCACTTGTGTGCTGAGAGAGACTGCCGGCAGCAAACTGAATAGGCAGGACACAGGTCCCCGTCCTTCCCCACGACCAGCGAAGGTGGCGAAGGGAAATTGCGCATGAGGCTGAACGCCTTCTTTACCGGCGTTACTAATGCGCAGCTGACACGTTTGCACTTGGCAGAGTTTTTCAGCAAATTCGCCCTTTTGCCTGTCGCCGTTAACCAGGGCTGGCTCCGGGCAGGGGCCTTCCCTGGGCATCTCTTCGAGATCCGCTCTTTAATCTGTTGAGCGCGTCTGGGGGAAGGAAGCGGTTTCTTTTTTGCATCGTTAGCCCACCTCAGGATGGTAGAAGCGCCGCTCTGTAAAGTGCTGTGGTTTTGTATTCCTTTGGAGGTAGAATGTTTGAGCCGGTGGAGGAGGTCAGGAAGCTCTCTCACTGGGTGCACCCCTCCTCTGCCCTCCTGGAAATAACTCCCCGAGCCCAGTCTGCCTTTCCCCCCATTGGGCCAGGAATCCTCTTTGCCCGGTCCAGCGGCAGCTTCCAGGCTCCGGAAGGCGGGTGTGTAGCCGGGGTTGAAGATACTTTGGACAGTCTGCTGTGATCTCACATGTTGCCGAGTGCGGCTGGTAAGTAGGGAGCTTTGGCAGAAAGCAGAGCCTCTGAGCGGCTGGCAAATCTCTGCCTGCAGAGGCACATTGGGATGTACTGAAGGTGCTTTGTCCGTCCCGGCCAATTTCAAACAGTTGTTGCCCAGGCAAAGGGCGCTCGATGCGTTTGAAGGTGATGACTCCCTTTGTTGTGAGGGTGGCGGGTTGAGAGGAGCTCCAGAGGCGGCCTGCTTTGCAGAGTTGTAGGGGGCCAGGCCAGGTCCCCCCGCTGTCTCCGGCTGGCTTGCCCAGGCTGCAGAGCCCACACTGGCCTGGCAGTGGGCTGCCCCGCCGCAATGGGCGCAATCCGGAGCTGGCGAGTCTCCCGGTTCCGGGCGCAATTGGGGCTTCCCTGCGGCGCAAGGTGGCTGGCGGTCGGCGGCGGGGGGCTGGGGCCTGTCCTGCGGCCCCCCGGGGATGGTCGGGCTCTTACAGCACAGGCTGGGCAGGGTGGCTCGCCTGAAGCGGGTACTGTGCAGGGACACCCCGCTGAATGTCGAGCTGGAGTCCGAGGCCGACGAACTGCCATCGTCGCTGCTGCAGCAGGAAAGTGCCGACTCTCCCTCCTCCTCCTCGTCCGTGGAACCCAAATCGGAGAGATTCCCGGGAGCCAGGCTGCAATCCGAGTCACTGGAATATCCCAGAGAGGACTGGGCAAAGCCACTTTCACTCAAAGTCTTTATATCTCCGGATAGCACCATCCTTTTAACTGATTTGAACGCCGGGGGTGTTACTGATGAATTATAGTTATTGATAAATCCACTCCCCACATTTTTATTGTGGTTACAACAGGAATATTCCGTCCTGAATTCATCAGCTGCATTAAATCTCACAGCAATGGCGGGTTGCTCAGCTCTGGGGAAGCAGCACACCACATCCTGGTAAAACACTTCTTGCTGCCGGTAGACGGGGCACAAAGTGGATTTTCCCACATTTCCATAGTCTGGGAAGCCTTTCCCGGCCGGATCCGGGGCCAGGCGGTGGCCGGGCCGCTCGGGGGCTCCAGGGTTTTCAGTTGATTGGCTCGGAGTTTGGGATCTGGCCTCAGAGCGCACGGCAGGATCCCGTGTCCGCAGCAATACCGTCCTCTCGGTGCAGAAGGCGGAATAGTAACCGTGCGCGGCCGGGCCAGAGAGCTGCCCTCCCTCCCTCACCTTCACCTTCCTCCTGGCCGCCTCCGGGGTCTTGTAGAGCGTGTACAAAGCCTCCAGGTCCTCTTTGGAAATGAGGGAGCATTTGACTGCCCGGGTGGGCACCGAGTTCATGGCTTTGAGCGTCCGCAGCTCCCGCAGGTCACAGCGGCGCCTTTTAATTTGCAGGTGCTCCATCCTCTTGCGAATCGTGGTCCTGGGGACGTCCTTGAACAGGTCGGCCAGCACCTGAGACAAGGCGAACATCAGCTTGCCATTGATCCGCAGGTAACCCAGCCTCACCCCGTGCATTTCCAGGTGGCCAAACTGAAACCCTTCCAGTGCAACATTTGAGATGTAATCCACGCGTCTTGGAATAATCCCAACCATTGTGTTCGTCATCCAAAAGAGAAAAGGGCTTGTCCCGCCATGAATTACTTCTTGTAAAAATCAGAGGGCACAATGAGAGATGCGGAGATGGATATGTTTGGTTCTATTCTGCATTTCATTGCGGTATTTTGCTGAACGTTTATCTGTGGGGGCTGGGGGGCTGGGAGGGTGGTGTACGCCGGTTAAAGGAGCTATTTCAGATGGTCTTGCCGACTCCAATCCTGCTCCCTTCCTTCCCAGAGAAAAGTTCACAGTACAGCACACTTGTCCCCTGACACTCCACCAAATAATTTTCCTCAACTCAAAGCTGATTGGATACTTTCTCCATGTGATGCAATAAAAGCTGATATTCTCTCCCCCCCCCTCCCCCTCACTCCAACCCCACCCCCGAAACATTCATAACCGCCCGTGCAGCGAATTCACATCACATTAAATATAGCCACATGCACTTCCGCTGCCTAACAGGAATTTCTTTATCATTAAAAGGTGCAAGGAATCTTTAAATGACCAGTTCCGCGGTGCAAAATATATGTTCCCTGACTTTTTAATCTGAAAACCGCACGCTTCATATTCTCCTAGAATCGTACATCCAACAAAGCGCGATTGGGAATTCGAATAGCCCTTGATACATTAATTACACAATGTAAAGGTTTATTAAGGTGGTTAGGTTTTCTTGTGACTGCCTGACGATTTGTGAATTCTTATGGACCTCGTTTGGAGATCCCAAACTTAAATTTGAAAAAGCAATTTCGGGAATAGGTAATTTGGCATTTCAATGGGGGAATTTGCTGAAAAATCCATTTATCCAGAGGGTTCTGAGAGAGTTTGACTAATCCAGTGGTTGGGGGAGTAACTCTCCCCTTCGCGTCCCCAATCTCAGAAATGTTGCAACTTAATGCTCAGATAAAAGGCTGGAGGACATTTTCTTTTCTGCTGTAACCGATTGTTTGGCGTTGCTCTTTTTTTTGAATCAAACTTCCTTCCATTGGCCTATTGTGCATTTGGCGAAAATATATATATTTTTTAAATGAACTCCGATCTGCAGTGTTTTAATATTGCAATGAATAATTATCCAGCTCCCCTCGCAACCACGTGTTGTGTCTGGGTTTGATCCATTGTTTAAATGGGACCACCTGGACGGATACATTCAAGGAAATCCACCCGAATTCCACATTTTCCATTACAAGCGACACCTCATTCTAAATCCGAGTGCAATAAAACAATTTCACCAACAGTAACATGTGGGTCCCAATCCATGTTTTCCAGGACAGTTACAGAAACCAGTAACCTACTTGTCGGGCGCAACACTACTTAATTGTCGCCTCGGTTTATTAAACCATAGATTAATTTAAATTACATTAATTGCAGGTTAAAGTGCGGATTAGCGACAAAGCAGTTTCCTTAATACCAGTTCTCTGATATTAATCCTCCCGCCTAGCAAGGTGGTTGAGATCTTTCCACGTCATTGCATTCGCTACTTAGCTGGTATTTATTCATTCCTCGCTGCCGCCTGCTCTGCAAAATTATATATAAATTATACAGTTAAATGCATTACACATCAACCCCACAGTTAGCAAGGATCTCTCTAGACTCGCTAAAATTATTGATCGAGACGCTCCAATCATTATCATTGTGTCACAAACACACGGTCATTCAAATGTCCGTGCTAAAGCTTGGGCAGGCAAAAGCTGGTATTATGTTAGGGAACAAGCTCACAAAATATAAAACATACGTGTGATCAGGATTGATATATTTCCTTGCATTGTGCGTGCAGAGCAGAGGAGGGTTTCCCACGGGACAAAGTCGGACTGGTAAAATCCCCTCTTTATTCGCTTCTCTGTCAAACATGGCCCAATGCCCGATATCTTCAATTTATTTCATTTAAAAGCGATGCAACAGTCGATGTTATTGATCATGCGCTTACGACGTTAACATTAAAGCAGCCTTTAAAACTGGAGGGAGCAGAGGGGCTGCGTGTTATTACTGGTAACATGAAACTGAAATAAGTGTGTATTACATTACGTTTGGGACACCCCCCCTCCCCCACCCGCAATCCTCCCCACCCACTCCCCTGATCAAACCAACAGTTGCCTCTTGAAACATTTAAAGTTCCCTTTGCCCCACTCATGGTGCCATATGGATATCCTTGGCAACATTTCAAACTTTACTTTAAAGATTCAATGACGATTCTATTGACCCCCCCCCCCCCATCCCCCATCCCCCCACCCCCACCCGCCGCCGCCGCGTTTACAGTTAAATTTGCAGCCAGCAAAACGCTTGGAGAGATTTATTGGCCCAGGGAATAATCTGGAGCAGTACTTCCAGGGCGCAGAAAAACTATTGCCAATCTTAAACAAATAAGCTATTTTTGCAACACATCCCAGGGCAGAGTTTGATGTCCACCTCCCCCCCCCCCCCTCTCTCTCTCTCACACACACAGCATGTTTGTGTTATAGACCAGGAAGTCGATTTCGCCCCCCCCCCCCCCCTGCGTTATCTTTCCCTACATTGTACCCTAAATGAGCTGAGCTCTCCTCCGGTGAAACGCATTTCTGCATAAAATCCGATCGAAACGCTGAATATTTTCAGTCATTAGAGTCGGTTTTAAACGAGGTGATCATTGCACGCGCCTCTCTGCACTTCAATAGGGGCTGAGAGTGGTCAAAGCCCAGCCATTTGCCCCTGAATCCGGCTGTGTTTCATTTTTGATCGTATTACCCTCAGTCTCCACCGGCAAAGATTCGCTTTAACTTTTAAAATGCCGATTTTAGAAGTGATTGGTCCCCCGCATTATCGGGGACTAAATGTGTGGGCAGGAGCGAAAGGGTTAATCCAATCTGGTTCAGTAACTAGAGCAAATATGCCGTGTCACAGGCGGAGGTCAGGCAGACACTGAGCAGGGTTGAGATGAAGTTTCGACCTCCGGATTCCTACCCTGTTCCACACAGGCTCGGGCACTGGGACGTGCTAAACACCAGTCTCTGATAACACAACCGGTCAACTGTGTATTAGTGAGTTAGCTCGAAGCCCGCACAACTGCTGCTAGCAGTTTATGTGTTTATGTATGTTTGTATGTTTTTGCACATGTGTATGCGTTTGTATGGACATGTGCGCGCTCGTGTGTATGTACATGTGTGTTTGCAC
Organism: Scyliorhinus torazame; assembly: GCF_047496885.1. NCBI lineage: Eukaryota > Metazoa > Chordata > Chondrichthyes > Carcharhiniformes > Scyliorhinidae > Scyliorhinus > Scyliorhinus torazame. The sequence goes on from NC_092727.1 coordinate 124,621,800, forward strand.
ACATGTGTGTTTGTATGTGCATGTGTGCGTATGAGTATGTATGTGTTTGTGTTTGTACATACATGTGCATGTGTATAGGTGTGTGTTTGTATGTACATGTGTGTGTTTGTGTGTACATGTTTGTGTGTACTTGTGGATGCTTCTATGTACATGTGTGGGTTTGTATGTAAATGTTGTGTTTGTATGTACATGTGTATGTGTTTGTACATGTGTGTGTTTGCATGTACATGTGTGTTTGTGTGTACATGTGGGTGTTTATGGGATGTACATGGGATGGTTTAGCACAGGGCTAAATAGCTGGCTTTGAAAGCAGACCAAGGCAGGCCAGCAGCACGGTTCAATTCCCGAACCAGCCTCCCCGAACAGGCGCCGGAATGTGGCGACTAGGGGCTTTTCACAGTAACTTCATTTGAAGCCTACTTGTGACAATAAGCGAATTTCATTCCATTTCATTTCCATTTGTGTGTGTTTGCGTGTACATGTTTGTCTGCGTTTGTGTGCACATGTGTGTTTGTATGTACATGTGTGTGTTTGTATGTAAATGTGTAAGGTGAAGACCTGTCGGTCTCGGGGTTCTGCACCCAATGACAAGAAACGCGTCGTTTTCTATACACTATCTAAAAACCCCATCAGCCATTTTGTCAGAGAAATCCTCTAAAATCCATTCAGGAAATGCAACGTCTCAATATACTACATGTCCTTCAAATTATTAAAGGAAAGTCAAATCAGTTTGTACCGCAATGATCCCTCAATAACAGGATGCAGATGTAAGAACACCTGTACCAGATGATAGAGTAAAGGCAATGTGAGTGTGTTTAAGCCCAGGCTGCAGGGTACACCCATTCCCAGGTCGGTAAATTGAGCCCTGTAGCAGCCACACTGTAATTAGAATGGAGTTGCCTCGGTACGCATTGAAACTGGGAATTAACAATCGGCCGAGTTTAGATGTTTACACAGGCCTATTGTATTGGTATGAATTTACTCATATTGCCACCTCGGGCTGGTGAGCCGAATCTGAAATCAGGCCTATTTCCATGTTAATACACTAACAGTTCTTCAATGGATATTCTAACGTATTGAGATTAGAATGTTAACGTTTAGTGCTTCAGACAGTACCAGCGACCATCTCAATATTATAAACAAGTATGCACATAAACACCCACAAATACACATTGCATTCGAACACAAGAGGCATTGGAGACAACGTCCCGCTCTTAAATAGTGTCAACCCGTGCAATCTGCCTCTTGTTCGGTGTCATATTTTCCCCTCCCTCATAAAGAACTGGGCGCCACATATTTCTTCGTTTCCTTGTCAGTAAAGGGGCCACATCCTGCATAGTATATTTACACGCTTGAAGCGGTCAAGGAAAGCGCCAGAGTGGGGCTGACAAGCTTTCCTCTGGTTCCCACCTCGTCACAACCACCCCTAAATAAATGCTGGATCTCGCTGTGACTGTGTCACGGAAATTCGGACGGCGAGGCTTCTGCTCTCGGAATTCTGAGAGCATCCACGAGTCTTGTTTATCCATCGCACAGAACGCAGAGGATGGGGGGGGGGGGGGGGGGGGCGGAATTGTGCAACCTTACATTAGCAGGACGGCGTGTGGCGCAGTGGATAGCACTGGGACTGCGGCGCTGAGAACACGGGTTCGAATCCTGGCCCTGGGTGTGTGGAGTTTGCACATTTTTCTTTCACCCCCACAACCCAAAGATGTGCAGGCTAGGTGGATTGGCCACGCTAAATTGCCCCTTAATTGGAAAAAAAAATTGGGTACTCTAAATTTATTTTAGAAAAATTAGCGTTTATTGAATTGCTGCTTTTAAAAAAAAATTGTAAATCAGCTGAAATGTTTCCCCTTCATTATTTAAATATCTTTCTCATACACATATTTACACCCACACATATACTTTCTCACGAACCTATTAAATGTTACCTACAACTTACTCACACATACTCAGATTTACAAACGCATATACTCTCACACACACACATACATGCCGACGTGGATACATGTATATCACAAACACACAAGGCCCGTACACACAAATTCATACTTACAAACATATCTCTCCCACACACATGCTCACACGTGTATGCGCACAGACTGAGGGACACACACTTCCTCACAGATACAGAATAGCACACGCTCCATAACTCCTCTCCCTCTTTGCCTTCCCACGCCGCACTCAAGGGTTTTGTGAACATTTTTAGCGGCAGATCATTTAACCTCGATTCAAATACAGATTTAAAAAAAAAATCTATCCCTGCTTTCCTGGCCTTGTGAGGCACCCTCACAGGGAATGGCTTTACACATCGTCAGCAAGACCAACTCCAACAGTCCCCCTCTCACCCCCCACCCTACTCCAGCCCGCACCCCGCCGAGTAAAAGGGAACAGGAACACAAGAATGAAGCCTTTGTCAGCTTTTTAAATTTATTTCAACGAAGACAAGAAGTGTTGCTTTACTTTCGATTATTCTGGAACAGCAACCACACACAGACCTGACATTTTCTGTTCTGTATCTCTGGCCACATCGAGGCCAAACCAACATTGAAAATCTTTTTCATGTTTCCTTTCAATACTGTGATAGACATTTCGTCATTATTTTGCGCCCCTCCCCCCCATAATGACACAATTGTCAGTTCAAAGAACAAAGAAAAATTACAGCACAGGAACAGGCCCTTCGGCCCTCCAAGCCTGCTCCGATCCAGATCCTCTATCTAAAACTGTCATCTATTTTCTAAGGATCTGTATCCCTCTGCTACCTGCCCATTCATGTATCTGTCTAGATACCTCTTAAATGATGCTATTGTGCCCACCTCTACCACCTCCATCGGCAATGCGTTCCAGGCACCCACCACCCTCTGCCTAAAGAACTTTCCACGCATATCTCCCTTAAACTTTTCCACTCTCACCTTGAACTCGTGACCCCTAGTAATTGAGTCCCCCACTCTGGGAAAAAGCTTCTTGCTATCCACCCTGTCTATACCTCTCATGATTTTGTAGATCTCAATGAGGTCCCCCCCTCAACCTTTGTCTTTCTAATGAAAAATAATTTTAATCTACTCAACCTCTCTTCATAGCTAGCGCCCTCCATACCAGGCAACATCCTGGTGAACCTCCTCTGCACCTTCTCCAAAGCATCCACATCCTTTTGGTAATGTGGCGACCAGAACTGTACGCAGTATTCCAAATGTGGCCCAACCAAAGTCTTATACAACTGTAACATGACCTGCCAACTCTTGTACTCAATACCCCTTCCGATGAAGGAAAGCATGCCGTATGCCTTCTTGACCACTCTATCGACCTGCGCAGCCACCCTCAGGGTACAATGGACCTGAACACCCAGATCTCTCTGTACACCAATTTTCCCCAGGGCTTTTTCATTTACCGTATAGTTTACTCTTGAATTGGATCTTCCAAAATGCATCACCTTGCATTTGCCCGGATTGAACTCCATCTGCCATTTCTCCAGCCAACTCTCCAATCTATCTATAATCTGCTGTATTCTCTGACAGTCCCCTTCACTGTCTGCTACTCCACCAATCTTAGTGTCATCTGCAAACTTGCTTCTTAGACCACCTATATCTTCCTCCAGATCATTTATGTATATCACAAACAACAGTGGTCCCAGCACAGATCCCTGTGGAACACCACTGGTCACAGTTCTCCATTTTGAGAAACTCCCTTCCACTACTACTCCCTGTCTCCTGTTGCCCAGCCAGTTCTTTATCCATCTAGCTAGTACACCCTGGACCCCATGAGACTTCACTTTCTCCATCAGCCTACCATGGGGAAACCTTATCAAATGCCTTACTAATGTCCATGTATATGACATCTACAGCCCTTCGCTCATCAATCAACTTTGTCACTTCCTCAAAGAATTCTATTAAGTTGGGTAAGAAGTCTTACAACACCAGGTTGAAGTTGGTGAGACATTAAGTTGGTAAGACATGACCTTCCCTGCACAAAACCATGTTGCCTATCACTGATAAGCCCATTTTCTTCCAAATGGGAATAGATCCTATCCCTCAGTATCTTCAATGTTGGGAAAATTAAAATCTCCTACACCACCTACATCTACATCTCCTGCATCTTTCCATAATCTGTTTACATATTTGTACCTCGATCTCACGCTTGCTGTTGGGAGGTCTGTAGTACAGCCCCAACATTGTTACCGCACCCTTCCTATTTCTGAGAGTTCAATAGAGCACCGATTCGGTGATATAATAGAATAATTACTCTAGAATTGAATTGCACGTCATAGCGAGAACTAGCACCCGTCCAAACAATCAGCTGTCATTATTTTCATATTATCTGATCCTATTTTGACTCAATCGTCGCGATGTTTGATTCCACCTGAAGTCCACACATTTCTGATTTCCCCACTCTCATTAGAATTGTTCCTATGTTTGTTATGTTTGTCCTGGGGTACACTCTGTTTCTTGTGCTGCCCGCAGCTATTTTCAAAACTACCCCTCCGGTACCATGGGTAGGTCATGTCCGCAAACGCCCTCACATCTTTACAGATCCACCTCATACCTTTACCCATTTGCTATAAACTTCAAGCTAAAGTTCCACAGCAAAAGGCGATAAATCTTGCGGCGAAATGTGCACCAACTCGTTTTATTTATCGCCGTTCTCTTTTGAAAGAAAGCAACAGGATTGTTTTGACTTTCAGACCTTGCTGTGTCAAGGGAGCGAGTTTCCGTGACATTAGGGTTACATCCACCCCCCACCCCCTCCCACGGAAGAACAATAGCAGGAGTTTCCAGGCAGGATTGAAATGAAGGTGCTCGTATATGTGGAAGTCCTGCTGCTTTGGTAAAGTCAATTTAATCCCACTCCACGCCACAGCGCCCAGTGGCATGTGTCCTTGGCTGCATTTGTGTGTTAGGGTGTTTATTGAACTAACCGATCAAATCAATTAGTCGTTCTTATATTCAATTTCTTATATTATTCAAATAATCTGCAAACGTCGAATTCGAAACCCAGTCAGCAGCCCGGGAGAGTGAGTGAAACCTGCTCTGAATGGGCCACATTCTACCGAAATCGACATTACCGTTCTCTAATTGCAACATATTTTTTAGAGGAAGATTATCTACGATCTCAGCGGTCTCTGCTTTCGTTTTCCTCATATGTGAATTGCCAATGATGATGTGATTGCTCCCCCCCCCCCTCCGCTGAATCTGCGCCTCCAGTTTTATTAATGGCTCTTTTTTAAAACGCCAATAATTTCAGAGAGGGAGCGAAATGATATGTAAGTAGACGTAACGTAGAAACCAAAGGATTCGTAGCATTCCAAGATTTAGCCTTCAATTCTGGAATTCCCTCGTTTAACCCCCCCCCCCCCCTCTATTCTCCTTTAAGAAACTTTCTGTAACTTTGAGCACGTTTTTGGTCATATGTCCGGACACCTTTTTATGGCGTTTAAAAATATTAAGAGTACCCAATTATTTTTTTCCCAATTAAGGGGCAATTTAGCGTGGCCAATCCACCTAACCTGCACATCTTTGGGTTGTGGGGGTGAAACCCACGCAGACACGGGGAGAATGTGCAAACTCCACACGGACAGTGACCCAGAGCCGGGATCGAACCCGGGTCCTCTTCATGAAGTTAATGATGGTCTACACCAGGAGACATTTTAATGAGAAAAACCGGGTTGTAGCAATGACAAATAACATAACAAATGTGGGAATGCGTTCACATTGCTTCTATAGCGGATTGATAACGGTGACTGGACTATCAGCAAACTCTTGTCAGTCACTGCACTGTGACTCCTCGCACTGGTTGGTTTCAATGTGAAAAAGGACATCGAGTAACCGCAGAAATCATCACTTGTCTCAAATAGATGTCTGTACCGTTTTGGAAGGCGATCAAATCGAGTTTGGACGATTGAATATGTTTGTTCACAGCAAATAGTTCTCCCTATTAATGGTTACAGCAATGATCTTTATTTTCTGCTCACACCCTTCTAAAAGCGTTTTTTTCTTTGCATTTCCAAATCGTTCAAAAAGGAACACGTGACAAAAACCTTAATCACTTTAATCCACTCGACCACGTGTGTTATGGGGAGCACATCTGGGAGCATTAGTCCCTTTCTTATGAATGGTTTTACTGCTAAATTTACAAAATTGTTAACCAGCTGCGAGTTAATACAATTTGATCGGCTGGACTGTGTATCTGATCACGTTATCTGAAATAGAGCGGAGACTAATAGTCGATTCGTGGTGTCTACCTTGTACACACAGTGGTTACAGACAGAACAGATAGTTTATATGTTTGTATTCCATCAGCCAAGGACCAAAGGGAATAATAATCATCACTTTAAAATAAGCCAAGTATCAACCTTCATAGAGGAACATGTGGCACGTTTGATGGGAAAACTAACCTAGCTTAAAGCCGACAGTACATTTTGAAATGTCACGGTGATTGGGAGGAAACATGCTCCGATTGGCAATTAAATGTGCACTGAATCGTTTGAATTTACGTCGTACATTAATTTATGAAAATCATATACTTGACAAACGCGTCTATTATTGAATGACAAAATTATAAATGCCTCAATAAAATATTTTCTTTTAAAAAAATGACAATGACAATTTCCCACTGTAGAGTCCATAGCATCCCCACAGAGCAGAAGGCGGCCATTCGGCCCACCGAGCCTGCGCCGACCCTCGGAAGGAGCATTCTACCCAGATCAACTCCCCCGCCCTATCCCCGCGCGTTGATCATGGTTAACCCCTCGAACCTGCACAGCTTTGGGCTTTTGAATTAACGTTACTTTAAAGCAAGTATTTCTAGATAGAGCAGGTAAGTAATTATCTGGATGAATACATAGCTACTCATTGTTTAAGGAGCAGACATTTCTGGGCGGAAACGCTTTATTTGCTCATTTTCCCAGTTGAGGCTGTCAACTGCTTCACATGTGTGACAACCCACTTATTATTCAATATTACCTGGTCATTCACTCTTTGGTACTAATTTACCATTTTGCTATTATTTATCTCCCTTAATTCAACCTATTGGATAATTCATTCTTTTTTAAACTCGGACAACGCATTTGCAAGGATCCGTGGCGGTTTTATCGGCTCTGTGGCGCTCGGAGATTTCAGCCTGGACTGATTGCAGAAGATCAATTCCAATAACACAAACCCTCCCGTGCAAAGGCCGCTCTCGGGGAAAACCCGCACTTCTCCACCATTCCACAGCATTTGACAATCTCGGGGCTCCAGCTGTAACTTCCCGCGTCAGGATGACCGTCAGCCTCAAATTGATGCCCGGTGGAGCCCCCACCGCACCCCCAACACCCCCTCCCCCAAGCCCCGCGCCACCCCAGTAATGTACGCAGCGAGGCGCTGAAACGGGGATCCAATCGGATTAGGGGCTGGTTGAGCACAGTGGGCTAAATAGCTGGCATGCAATGCGAAACAAGCAGCGCGGGTTCAATTCCCGTACCAGCCTCCCTGAACAGGCGCCGGAATGTGGCGACTAGGGGCTTTTCACAACAACTTAATTGATGCCTACTTGTGACAATAAGCCATTGTTATCATTAGTGGGGCAGAGAGCAGAGCGGTGGGGGTCGCTGCTCAGTAGTCCCAGCCGATGGGCCGAATGGCTTCTTGCTGTCCCTCAATTTCCATCATTTCTATCCCGGAATGGATTTAAACCTGGACTGATGGAAAGATCCAACTCCCCAAATTAAATCTCCAGGAAATGCGCGCGTGTAAGTTTCAGGGTTAGTTTCCAAGTCTTGATGAAAGCAGGAAGATTAGAATAGGCCTCACACCCCCCAACACCCCCCACACACCCCCAACACCCCCCACACACCCCCACCCCCACACAAAGTGAAACGAGTCCAGGTTTATTCAAAGTATTGATTAGCTTTCTTAAGAATCCTGCCACTCTGCGCAATGAATGCTCCCCGCACATTCCTCCACCACTTAGGTAAATGATGTGGATTTAGTGGTTGTGCGGTTGCTTATTGACCCACGATCACAATACAATGACCTAGCTGACCTCTGGCTGACCCCTGACCCTCAACGAACTCAATCCACCATTAAAGGGGAAGGGACGGACACACAAAAGCCTGGCTTTTGTTCATCACTAACAGAATGGGGGAGAGAAGGTGGAGGATGGGTGGGGGTGTTACCAATACAAACATGCTGACTAGCTACAGGCAAACATAAAAAGAGAACCTGTTTTTTTTTTTGGGGGGGATGAAATGACATTAAACCAGGAAGCAATCACTGGCGTAACTGGGTATTGCTGCCCGCACAGATAAAGCTGGATCATTGAGACTCCGGGTGTTGCACATAACTGAAGCTAAACTTAGATGAAGTTTTAAGCACCGTGCCCACATTGAACAAAAACTCCCCTTCCAAAAGGAGGACCAGTTTGCAGCTTCCAGGCAGCTCAGTAAATCGAGAAAGGACAACACGAGAGTCAAGAACCAAAACAAGGTGCAACATTTTTCCGCAGTAACTTTACACTCATTCCATTCTGTCGGCCCGATCAGAAATCGAGCTCAATTGGAGGATGCTAAAAAAATATATCACTTGGATTCCTTTATCTCGCCCGGGGGTCACATTGGCAGAAGCCAAATTTCCTTAAAAAAAAGGGGTTCCCTACGTTTTTGTTTAAATTTGGAAAATAATGGGACTGGAGGAATGATTGACAGCTGCAATTTCCTGGAATAGGACGAACAATAAAAACGACACACAAAGCACGTGGGAATCAATAGAAAGGCACCGAGCCAAAAGTTAACAGCAGGGATAACCCTCCCCTCCCCCCCCCCCCACCCCCCCCCCCACACACACACACACACTACCCCCCCCACACACACACCAACACACCCACACACACACTCCGTCCCCATACACACCCACAACCCCCCCACACACACACTCCCCCCCCACACCCACACACACACTCCCCCACATACACACCACACACACCCACACACACTCCCCCCCACACCCCTCCACACCCCCCCCCCCCACACACACACACACTACCCCCCCCACACACACCAACACACCCACACACACACTCCGTCCCCACACACACCCACAACCCCCCCCCCCACACACACACACTCCCCCCCCACCCCACACCCAACACACATTCCCCCAAATACACACCACACACACACACACCCCACACACACTCCCCCCCACACCCCACCACACACACACCTCCCCCCCCAACCCCACACCCCACACACACACCTCCCCCCCCACACCCACACACACACTCCGTCCCCACACACACCCACAACGCCCCCCCACACACACACTCCCCCCCCACACCCACACACACACTCCCCCAAATACACACCACACACACACTCCCCACCACACCCCTCCACCCCCCCACACACACTCCCCCCCCCCAACCCCACACCCACACACACACACACTCCCCCCCACACCCACACTCCCCCCACCCCCCCCGCACACACACCCCCCCAACCCCACACCCACACACACTCCCCCCCACACCCACACACACACTCCCCCCACACATACTCCCCCCACACCCACACGCACACACACCCCCACACTCCCCACCCCCCCACACCTCCCTCGCACACACACTCCCCCCATACACACACACTCCCCCCCACACCCACACACACACACCCACACACACACCCCCCCCACACACACACCCACACACACACTCCCCCACATACACACCACACACACCCACACACACTCCCCCCCACACCCCTCCACACCCCCCCCCACACACACACACACCACCCCCCCCACACACACCAACACACCCACACACACACTCCGTCCCCACACACACCCACAACCCCCCCCCACACACACACACTCCCCCCCCACACCCATACACACATTCCCCCAAATACACACCACACACACACACACCCACACACACTCCCCCCCACACCCCACCACACACACACTCCCCCCCCAACCCCACACCCACACACACACTCCCCCCCACACCCACACACACACTCCGTCCCCACACACACCCACAACGCCCCCCCACACACACACTCCCCCCCCACACCCACACACACACTCCCCCAAATACACACCACACACACACACACACACACACTCCCCACCACACCCCTCCACCCCCCCCACACACACTCCCCCCCCCAACCCCACACCCACACACACACACACTCCCCCCCACACCCACACACACACTCCCCCCACCCCCCCCGCACACACACCCCCCCAACCCCACACCCACACACACTCCCCCCCACACCCACACACACACTCCCCCCACACATACTCCCCCCACACCCACACGCACACACACCCCCACACTCCCCCACCCCCCACACCTCCCTCGCACACACACTCCCCCCATACACACACACTCCCCCCCACACCCACACACACACACCCACACACACCCCCCCCACACACACACCCACACACTCACTCCCCCCCCACCCGACCTGCACACACACTCCTCCCCACCCCCCCCACCCCCACACACTCCCCCCCACACCCACACACACACTCCCCCCACACACACACACACTCCCCCCCCACCCCACCCCCCGCACACACATTCCTCCCCCACACACACTCCCCCCGCATCCCCACTCCCCCCACACCCCCCACACGCTTACTCCCCCCGCACACACACTCCTCCCCCACACACACTCCTTCCCCTGCAAACACACATTCCCTCCCACAGACACACACACTCCACCCCCCACACACACTCCCCCCCACACACACTCCCCCCACACACACTCCCCCCACACACACATTATCCCACACACACACTCTCTCCCCACACAGTCCCCCGCTGCACACAAACACCCCCCCCCACACACCCCCTACACACACTCCCCTGCTCATGCATACACCCTCCCCCACAGACACTCCCTCACACACACACATACACTCCCCCCCCACAGTCACACACACTCCACCCCCTACACACACTCCCCCCCACACACTCCCCCCCACATACACTCCCCCCACACACACATTATCCCCCACACACACACACTCCCCCCCCCCACACACTCTCTCGCCACACACAAACTCCCCCCACACACACACTCCCCCCTCACACTCCCCCGCTCACACATACACTCCCCCCCCACAGACACTCCCACACACACACACATTCCCCCCACACACTCACCCCCCCCACACACATATACACTCCCCCCACACACACTCCCCCCCCCCCACACACACACTCCTCCCCACACACACTCCCCCCATACACACACTACCCCCCCCCCCACACACACACGGCCCCGGACACACACTCCCCCCACACACACACACTCCATCGGGGACGCACTCCCCCCACACACAAACATTCCCGCCCCACACGCACATTCCCCCCCACACACACACTCCCCCGCACACACTCCCCCTCACACACACACTCCCCCCCCCCCAACATGGCCCCCCAGCACGGCAGATTGAAGAGCTGAGAACCGCCCCCACCCCCCAGCCCAGCCCAGCCCATCTTGGAGCCCACGTTTCCACAATCGATCGAGCAAAGATGCCAATTGTTTGTGCTTGCAGGAGAGAGCAGGCAGCACAGAGCATAGAGCAGGCAGCACAGAGCACAGAGCAGGCAGCACAGGAGGCAGCACAGAGCAGAGAGCAGGCAGCACAGAGCAGGCAGCACAGAGAGCTGGGAGGGGGGAGGAGAGAGCTGGGGGGGGGGAGAGCTGGGGGGAGAGAGACCTGGAGGGGAGAGAGAGCTGGGGGGAAAGAGCTGGGGGGAAGAGAGTGCTGGGGGGCTGGGGGGAGAGAGCTGGTGGGAGGAGAGAGCTGGGGGGGGGAGGAGAGAGCTGGGGGGGGAAGAGAGAGCTGGGGGGGGGAGGAGAGAGCTGGGGGGGGGAGGAGAGAGCTGGGGGGGGGAGAGAGCTGGGGGGGAGGAGAGAGCTGGGGGGAGGAGAGAGCTGGGGGGGGGGGAAGAAAGAGCTGGGGGGGCAGAGAGCTGGGGGGGGGGGGGGAGAGAGACCTGGAGGGGAGAGAGCTGGGAGAGGAGAGAGCTGGGGGGTGGGGGGGGGGAGAGCTGGGGGGGGGGGGGTCAGACAGAGCTGGGGGGGGAGCTGCGGTGGGGGAGAGACAGAGAGCTGGGGGGGAGAGAGAACTGGGTGGGAGAGAGAGCTGGGGTGAGAGGGCTGTTGGGGGGGGAGAGGGCTGGGTGGGGGGGAGAAGGCTGGGGGTGAGAGAGCTTGGGGGGAGAGGGAGAGCTGGGGGGAGAGACAGCTGGGGGGAGAGAGGGCTGGGAGGAGAGAGAGAGCTGGAGGGGAGAGAGAGAGCTGGGGGGAGAGGGAGCTGGGGGGGATGGGGCTGGGGGAGAGAGAGCTGGGGCGTAGAGAGGTGGGGGGGTGAGAGAGCTGGGGGGAGAGAGATGGGGGAAAGGGCTGGGGGGGGAGAGAGCTGGGGGGAGAGAGAGAGCTGTGGGGCGAGAGAGCTGGGGGAGAGAGAGCTGGGGGGGGGGGGGAGCTGGGGGGGGGGGGAGAGCTGGGGGGAGGGGGAATCGACAGTAACTGGATCACAGGAATGAAATGCAAATGAAAGACGTGAGCCGATGAAGAGTGAAAGGGACGGAGCTGTTGTCAACTCGATTTGGAGAGCCTCAGTTTTTATTGAATGTGTGACTGATTTGATCAGAGTCCCAGGGGCTAAATAGAATGTGAGATAAGCGTGTTTTTAACTGAGGGGGGGGGGGAAAGCATGTTCAGGGAAATGCATTTAATTTAAAAAAAAAGCTTCGGAACTCAGTCATAGAATCTCTACAGAGCGGGAGGAGGACATTCGGCCCATCGAGTGTGCACCGGCCCTTGGAAAGAGCATTCTATCTAGCCCCACTCCCCCACCCTATCCCACTTACCCCATCTAACCTGCACCTCTTTTAACCCTAAGGGCAATTTATCACGGCCAGTCCATCTAACCTGCCCATCTTTAGACTGGGGGTGGAACCCACGCGGACACGGGGAAGGAAAGTGCAAACGCCACACTGACAGTGACCCAGGGGCCGGGTCCCTGGCGCGGCGAGGCAGCAGTGCTAACCACTGTGCCATGTGAGGCGACCATGAGGGGTGAGTCAGGTCCATATGTGGAGCCTGTTTACCTCCGTCAGATTGTGTACATAGGTCAACATGGTTCGTGATAAGGAAGGAGCTGGGATTGTGGGGTGTGAGTGGACATGTGGGAATCGGGGGGAGGTTGTGCCAATTATGCACGGGGTCTGTGTGTGAGGATGTATGTGCGTGTTTGCGGCGGAGTGTGTGCCATCCTTCTGAGAATATGTGTGTGCGGATGGGTGGATATGACTGTGTGTACAAGTGCATCGTCCTATGACTTCTGCTGCTAGGAAATTTGAATTGCAGCTTCCCCCGGGTATAGAGGTTGATGTTAGCTCAGTCGATATCTCTTCAAAGAAGCCCGTTCAGATTCGAGAGATGCTCCTGAAACTCGGACTGATAACACTTTACAGAATCTACCTGACATGCTAAGTTTTGCCAGCATTTGCTGTTTAATTTTTTTTCTTGTTTCATTTTTTGTTTCAGAATTCCAACATTGGCAATTTATATTTCTTGTCTGCATTCCTTCTCGTTTCCCGCTTTAAACAGTTGATTTATGTCCGAATCCACGGATAAAATGTTGGAAGTTGCTTCTGCAGGTGAAAGGCAGCTGTCCATTTGTAAATTACTCTCTCATGTCAGTTCCCTCAGCACCCCCCCCCCCCACCCCCCCCATGCACCGTCCCATGACCTTTTCATGTATTCCCGTCGCCGTTTCCCCTTTTCCTAAGTCAGGGGGAGCTTGGATTTAACTTCACGCCGCGTGTTTCTTTCGACATTTGTTTAATTTGGTTTCTCATTCTCTCGTTTGATGGGAACTCGACCCTGAAAATAACGACGTTTCTTCTCCCCCTCCATCGCACTCTCTCCTAACACCTCTATTATCCGACCCTCTTTAAAGAGATTTCTCGAGGTCTTTTGGTATACTTTTCTTGACACAATACAAGGAGGTTCTTTAATGATTTTTTAAAGAAAGTATCCTGAATGTCGTTATTTGGACAGAGCATAAGGATGAATGTAATTGACACGATTACCAGAAGGTTGTAATAAACTCAGGCTGAAATATACACTTGGTGTGTTTTTTTAATGTGACCACACCTGCTCTCTCCGTCACTCGGTCGCTCAGACACACACACACACACCATGTAATGATTGAATGGTACAGTCCCGGAAGAGACCATTCGGCCTGGTCATAGCTATTCCAATTGGGTAATTGAGACATTACAATTATTGGAAAGGGAACATGCGGAGGGGCTATGGGAACACAGGGGAATCGAATAGTTTTGAAGTTTATTGGAAGCAGACGCCGACCCCCCCCCCCCCCCCCCCCCCCACCCCCAGGTATTTGCACATTTCTCAAAGTCCTGTGGCATCAATAACTCCGCAGGAAAATTCAATATCTGAAGAAGCACTTCATAAAACAGAGCTCGCCTCGCCTCTGTTGCACAGAAACTGGTTAACATTCTGGAGGCATTTTCCTTCAAGTCCTTGAAAAGAAACATTGGGGAACAGCTGCGTCCGAACACGTGTCGCTGGAAACAGGCGGATGGCTTTCCCGGACAGATTATTCTACTTTAGATAAACTTTTACATATGCTCCATTAAATGACATGAGTTTTCAACAAAGGCAGCGGGTATGGCGTCTTTGGGAAGTTGGCTGAAGAATGACTGGGAGGAGATCTGTGTGGTCGCCTCATCCCAATGCAGCTGGCGCTCCCCAGTCTCACCCGATACCCAAGTATTACCTGCAACCTTCCCCCCCCCCCCCCCAATAAAGGGTGGACACCCTGCACAACCAGTGTTGCATCCAATAGAGATGCTTTTAGGACGCGGTTGAAAGAGACGTTTTCAACCAAATCCTTTTACAGAACATTTCTTTTTTAAAAAAGGAGTAAAATCAGGTCCTTCCGCCCTCAGCAACCATTCTGGTCTGACCAGTGAGCGCTGATGTTATCTGGGCTCTGGAGGAGTTACAGATCTCCACATTGAAGGCGAGCTGAATCAAGGCACAGTTCAAATGATGTCGTTCATGGTACTTTGGTGTAATGTCTACTTCTCCCGGCGTCAGCGATGCCTCGAAGCTAAGATGCCATCATTACGTAGCCCATAAATCCAGATGTTCACCAGGAAGTTTAATCAATACACGCATTTCTACGCCAACAAATGACATTTATGTAGAACCAACAAGTTAGTGAAACCCTAGGTGCCTTTTATTTGCTCACGGAATGTGAGAGTGCCTGGAAAACCCATCCCTAATTGCCCTTGAGAAGGTGGTGATGAGCCTCCTCTTGAACCGCTGCAGTCCCTGTGGTGTAGGTACACCCACTGTGCTGCTAGGGAAGGAGTTCCAGGATTTTGACCCAGTGGCAGTGAAGGAACGGTCCATATAGTTTCAAGTCAGGATGGTGTGTGGTTGGGCAGCACGGTGGGACAGTAGGTTAGCCCTGCAGTCTCACGGCACCGAGGTAGGTGGATTGAACTCCTAAATTGTCCCTTAATTGGAAAAATATAATTGGGTACTCTAAATTTAAAAAGAAAAAACCCCAATGGTGTGTGGCTTGGAGGGAACTTGCCAGTGGTGATGCTCCCATATCTCAGCTATCCTTGTTTCCCCAGGTGGTAGAGGGCGAGTGTTTGGAAGGTGTTGTCAAAGGAGCCTTTCTGAGTTGCTGCAGTGCATCTTGTAGATGGTACACCATGCTGCCACTGTGTGCCAGAGTGGAGGGAGTAGATATGGTGGTGGATGGGATGATGATCATGTCGGCTGCTTTGCCTTGGATTGAGCCAAGGTTCTTGAGTGTTGTTGGGAGTCACACTTCTGACCTATACCTTGTAGATGGTGGACAGACTGCGGGCAATCAGGAGGAGAGCTCCTCACCACAGAATTTCTAACCTCTGGCCTGTCCTTGTAGCCACAGGTCTTTAGCATGTCATTATCAAGTAATCTGCCAAAAATTAACACGGTGACAAAGCAGATATGTGAGCAGGTGGCCAAAGACATGTCCAATAGGTTAAGCTTCAATGAAGATCTTTCGAACTTAAGAGATAGACACAGGAAAAAGCCAGCTGGCTCCAGCAACCAATAGGATCATGGCTGATCTTCTCCATCAAATCCACTGTCCCTTCAATCCCTTAAAAAGGGAAGGTAGGGCAGCATGGTGGCACAGTGGTTAGCATTGCTGCCTCACGGCGCCGAGGTCCCAGGTTCAATCCTGGCTCTGGGTCACTGTGTGGAGTTTGCACATTCTCCCCGTGTTTGCGTGGGTTTCACCCCCACAACCCAAAGATGTGCCGTGTAGATGGATTGGCCACGCTAAATTGCCCGTAAAATTGGAAAAAATGAATTGGATACTCTAAAAATTAAAAAAAGGGAAGGTAATGGTGGCATGTGCGCAGTGGTTAGCACTGGGACTGCAGCTCTGAGGACCCGGGTTCGAATCCCAGCCCTGGGTCACTGCCGGGGGGAGTTTGCACATTCTACCATGTCTGCGTGGGTTTCACCCCCACAACTCAAAGATGTGCAGGTTAGGTGGATGGGCCACGCTAAAATCGCCCCATAATTTGAAAAACAATAATTGGGTACTCTAAATTTATAAAAAAAACAATGGGAAGGTTAAGGTTACAAATTGGAGAGGTTTTAAATTCTCCCGTGTCTGCATGGGTCTCAAAACAACCCAAAACGATGTGCAGGGTAGGTAAATTGACCACACAAAATTGACCCTTAATCGGAAAAACATATTTGGGTACTCTAAATTTATAAAAACAAAACAAATTGGAGAGCTTTTAGGGAGGAAATTCTCTAATTTAGAGCATAGATTACTGAAGGCAAGCCTACTAACAATTGGGTGAAGGAAGTAAAGGATACACAGGTGGCAGCACGGTAGCATAGTGGTTAGCACAATTGCTTCCCAGCTCTAGGGTCCCAGGTTCGATTCCCGGCTTGGGTCACTGTCTGTGCGGAGTCTGCACATTCTCCCCGTGTGTGCGTGGGTTTTCTCCGGGCGCTCTGGTTTCCTCCCACTGTCCAAAGATGTGCAGGTTAGGTGGATTGGCCATGCTAAATTGCCCTTAGTCTCCAAAATTGCCCTTCGTGTTGGGTGGGGTTACTGGGTTATGGGGATAGGGTGGAGATATGGGCCTGGGTAGGGTGCTCTTTCTAAGAGCCGGTGCAGACTCGATGGGCCGAATAGCCTCCTTCTGCACTGTAAATTCTATAGGTGCCCAGAGTTGGAGGAATGCAACTGGAAGAGGTGAGGCAAGACTATAGGGATATTTTAACATAGGGAAATAAGTTTTAGAATGGAGTTGGTGACTTAAGCACTGATCTACTGAAAGAGGGTGACAAATTTACGCCAGAGGTTACAATTTAATTATTTTAAGAATTCCCAGCTTAGCGATTCTGAAGACACATATGTGTTGTACATATGGACTGCTCACATTTGTTTCAATATGGCTGCAGCTGCAATCAATTGGCATTGCAATGAAGCTGTTATACCAGGAGTTTGCTGCAGATTTGGGATTGTGGGGGTCACAAAGGGGCTGCAGTAATGTAGAAAACACACAGCCAGTGTGGGCATATCAAAGTCCCATGAATAGCAATACGATCATGACTAGTTAACCTGTTTCAATGATGTTGATTAAGGGGCACAACAATTCAATGGGATCTTTTGCTTTCACCTTGGAGGGCAGATGGGGCCTCGTTTGCTCATGTCTTACTTAAAAAAAATATTTTTGCATTTGAGGCTCCATACGTATACCTCTGACCCAAAGGCAAGAGTAAAACCACTGACAGCTATGTAAACGGTATAGAAACTTGACCAGTGCTGTTAAATATAAAGTTAGGTTTCCAAGTGTGGGCAGCATAGTGGCGCAGTAGTTAGCAATGCTGTCTCAGGGCGCCGAGGTCCCTGGTTCGATCCCGGCTCTGGGTCACTGTCCGTGTGGAGTTTGCACATTCTCCCTGTGTTTGCGTGGGTTTCGCCCCCACAACTCAAAGATGTGCAGGGTAGGTGGATTGGCCATGCTAAATTGCCCCTTAATTGGAAAAAATGAATTGGGTACTCTAAATTAAAAAAAAAAGTTTCCCCAAGTGTACTCAGGTCTACCCTGGACTAAAGCCTGACAACAGTTATCGTGTCAGATCCATATGTACAATCCAGCCATATAGATCTGCAGTTGATGTATATAAGGTATGTAATGGTGGCCATTTATAATTATGCAGGAACCTGAGTCTTTGGATAGCACTGGTTGATATGTGCCAGTCAGGCTATGCTGGCCAGACAGTAGCACTGTTGCCTCACAGCGTCGAGGTCCCATGTTCGATCCCGGCTCTGGGTCCCTGTCCGTGTGGAGTTTGCACACACGCCCCGTGTTTGCGTGGGTTTTGCCCCCACAACCCAAAGATGTGCAGGCTAGGTGGATTGGCCACGCTAAATTGCCCCTTAATTGGAAAAAATGAATTGGGTACTTAAAATTTTTTTTTTTTTTGAAATGTTGGCCAGACACACACCGGTGTAACACTGGTGTGCTCTAAAATATAGAGTGCCACTACGCAGACACGTGCTTCCATTTACCCTGACAGAGAAAATTATAGTCTTTCAGGAAAAGCCACGGGACCAAGTTAGGTGCAGCAAGAATAAATAGAACTGGATGATTATTTAATGTGTTTCAGATATCAGGAGCTCCATTGGCAGGACATATATTGAACAATGAGTACACAATTGCACCAGTACTGAATCAATATTTATAATTTTGGTTAGAGTGTGGCCAGTCAGATTCTGTTGTGAATAGTTGACTCCTCTTTGCAGTCTGCTTGTTAATCTGGACTGGAAAACATTCTAGGCTTTAGCTCATTATTATTTTTTGCACAACATCCATAGAATCCTAGCGTTAGCACTGCTGCCTCACAGCGCCGAGGACCCGGGTTCGATCCCAAGCCCCAGTCACTGTCCGTGTGGAGTTTGCAAGTTCCCCCTGTGTCTGCGTGGGTCTCATCCTCACAACCCAAAGATGTGCAGGGTAGGGGGATTGGCCACGTTAAATTGCCTCTTAATTGGAGAAATTTAAATAAATTAAAATAAAAAAAGAAGTGATGTGAGGAATTATATATATATTTTATAAAAAATATTTTATTGAAAATTTTTGGTCAACCAACACAGTACATTGTGCATCCTTTACACAATATTATAACAACACAAATAACAATGACCTATTTTATACACAGAAAATGAATAAATAATAAATAACAAAAATGAAAACTAACCCTAATTGGCAACTGCCTTATCACAAGTAACACTCTCCAAAAATATAATTTAACAGTCCAATATATAATTATCTGTAGCAATGACCTATACATATTATACCGTATATATTAACAACCCTGAGAGTCCTTCTGGTTCCTCCTCCTCCTCCCCCCCCCCCCCCACGCCCGATCCTGGGCTGCTGCTGCTGCCTTCTTTTTTCCATTCCATCTATCTTTCTGCGAGGTATTCGACGAACGGTTGCCACCGCCTGGTGAACCCTTGAGCCGACCCCCTTAGAACGAACTTAATCCGCTCTAGCTTTATAAACCCTGCCATGTCATTTATCCAGGTCTCCACCCCCGGGGGCTTGGCTTCTTTCCACATTAGCAATATCCTGCGCCGGGCTACTAGGGACGCAAAGGCCAAAACATCGGCCTCTCTCGCCTCCTGCACTCCCGGCTCTTGTGCAACCCCAAATATAGCCAACCCCCAGCTTGGTTCGACCCGGACCCCCACTACTTTTGAAAGCACCTTTGTCACCCCCATCCAAAACCCCTGTAGTGCCGGGCATGACCAAAACATATGGGTATGATTCGCTGGGCTTCTCGAGCACCTCGCACACCTATCCTCCACCCCAAAAAATTTACTGAGCCGTGTTCCAGTCATATGCGCCCTGTGTAATACCTTAAACTGAATCAGGCTTAGCCTGGCACATGAGGACGACGAGTTTACCCTGCTTAGGGCATCTGCCCACAGCCCCTCCTCGATCTCCTCCCCCAGCTCTTCTTCCCATTTCCCTTTTAGTTCATCTACCATAGTCTCCCCTTCGTCCCTCATTTCCCTATATATATCTGACACCTTACCATCCCCCACCCATGTCTTTGAGATCACTCAGTCCTGCACCTCTTGTGTCGGGAGCTGCGGGAATTCCCTCACCTGTTGCCTCGCAAAAGCCCTCAGTTGCATATACCTGAATGCATTCCCTTGGGGCAACCCATATTCCTCGGTCAGCGCTCCCAGACTCGCGAACTTCCCATCCACAAACAGATCTTTCAGTTGCGTTATTCCTGCTCTTTGCCACATTCCATATCCCCCATCCATTCCCCCCGGGGCAAACCTATGGTTGTTTCTTATCGGGGACCCCCCCAAGGCTCCAGTCTTTCCCCTATGCCGTCTCCACTGTCCCCAAATCTTCAGTGTAGCCACCACCACCGGGCTTGTGGTGTAGTTCCTCGGTGAGAACGGTAATGGGGCTGTCACCATAGCCTGTAGGCTAGTCCCCCTACAAGACGCCCTCTCTAATCTCTTCCACGCCGCTCCCTCCTCCTCTCCCATCCACTTACTCACCATTGAAATATTAGCGGCCCAATAATACTCACTTAGGCTCAGTAGTGCCAGCCCCCCCCTATCCCTGCTACGCTGTAAGAATCCCTTCCTCACTCTCGGGGTCTTCCCGGCCCACACAAAACCCATGATGCTCTTTTCAATCCTTTTAAAAAAAGCCTTCGTGATCAATACAGGGAGGCACTGAAACACAAAGAAGAATCTCGGGAGGACCACCATCTTAACCGCCTGCACCCTCCCTGCCAGTGACAGGGATACCATATCCCATCTCTTGAAATCCTCCTCCATTTGTTCCACCAACCGCGTTAAATTTAACCTATGCAATGTGCCCCAATTCTTGGCTATCTGGATCCCCAGGTAACGAAAGTCCCTTGTTACCTTCCTCAACGGTAGGTCCTCTATTTCTCTACTCTGCTCCCCTGGATGCACCACAAACAACTCACTTTTCCCCATGTTCAATTTATACCCTGAAAAATCCCCAAACTCCCCAAGTATCCGCATTATTTCTGGCATGCCCTCCGCCGGGTCTGCCACATATAGTAACAAATCGTCCACATACAAAGATACCCAGTGTTCTTCTCCTCCTCTAAGTACTCCCCTCCACTTCTTGGAACCCCTCAACGCTATCGCCAGGGGCTGAATCGCCAGTGCAAACAATAATGGGGACAGAGGGCATCCCTGCCTTGTCCCTCTATGGAGCCGAAAATATGCAGATCCCCGTCCATTCGTGACCACGCTCGCCATCGGGGTCCTATACAACAGCTGCACCCATCTAACATACCCCTCTCCAAAACCAAATCTCCTCAACACCTCCCACAAATAATCCCACTCCACTCTATCAAATGCTTTCTCGGCATCCATCGCCACTACTATCTCCGTTTCCCCCTCTGGTGGGGGCATCATCATCACCCCTAACAGCCTCCGTATATTCGTGTTCAGCTGTCTCCCCTTCACAAACCCAGTTTGGTCCTCGTGGACCACCCCCGGGACACATTCCTCTATTCTCATTGCCATTACCTTGGCCAGGATCTTGGCATCTACATTTAGGAGGGAAATAGGTCTATAGGACCCGCATTGTAGCGGGTCCTTTTCCTTCTTTAAGAGAAGCAATATCGTTGCTTCAGACATAGTCGGGGGCAGTTGTCCCCTTTCCTTTGCCTCATTAAAGGTCCTCGTCAGTACCGGGGCGAGCAAGTCCAAATATTTTCTATAGAATTCGACTGGGAATCCATCCGGTCCCGGGGCCTTTCCCGCCTGCATGCTCCTAATTCCTTTCACCACTTCTTCTACCTCGATCTGTGCTCCCAGTCCCACCCTTTCCTGCTCTTCCACCTTGGGAAATTCCAGCCGATCCAAAAAGCCCATCATTCTCTCCCTCCTATCCGGGAGTTGAGCTTCATATAATTTTTTATAAAATGTCTTGAACACTCCATTCACTCTCTCCGCTCCCCGCTCCATCTCTCCTTCCTCATCCCTCACTCCCCCTATTTCCCTCGCTGCTCCCCTTTTCCTCAATTGGTGTGCCAGCAACCTGCTCGCCTTCTCCCCATATTCGTACTGTACACCCTGTGCCTTCCTCCATTGTGCCTCTGCAGTGCCCGTAGTCAGCAAGTCAAATTCTACATGTAGCCTTTGCCTTTCCCTGTACAGTCCCTCCTCCGGTGCTTCCGCATATTGTCTGTCCACCCTCAAAAGTTCTTGCAGCAACCGCTCCCGTTCCTTACTCTCCTGCTTCCCTTTATGTGCCCTTATTGATATCAGCTCCCCTCTAACCACCGCCTTCAGCGCCTCCCAGACCACTCCCACCTGGACCTCCCCATTATCATTGAGTTCCAAGTACTTTTCAATGCACCCCCTCACCCTTAGACACACCCCCTCATCTGCCATTAGTCCCATGTCCATTCTCCAGGGTGGGCGCCCTCCTGTTTCCTCACCTATCTCCAAGTCCACCCAGTGTGGAGCGTGATCCGAAATGGCTATAGCCGTATACTCCGTTCCCCTCACCTTCGGGATCAACGCCCTTCCCAGCACAAAAAAGTCTATTCGCGAGTAGACTTTATGGACATAGGAGAAAAACGAGAACTCCTTACTCCTAGGTCTGCTAAATCTCCACGGGTCTACACCTCCCATCTGCTCCATAAAATCTTTAAGTACCTTGGCTGCTGCCGGCCTCCTTCCAGTCCTGGATTTCGACCTATCCAGCCCTGGTTCCAACACCGTATTAAAATCTCCCCCCATTATCAGCTTTCCCATCTCTAGGTCCGGAATGTGTCCTAGCATCCGCCTCATAAAATTGGCATCATCCCAGTTCGGGGCATATACGTTTACCAAAACCACCGTCTCCCCCTGTAGTTTGCCACTCACCATCACGTATCTGCCCCCGTTATCCGCCACTATAGTCTTTGCCTCGAACATTACCCGCTTCCCCACTAATATAGCCACCCCCCTGTTTTTCGCATCTAGCCCCGAATGGAACACCTGCCCCACCCATCCTTTGCGTAGCCTAACCTGGTCTATCAGTTTCAGGTGCGTTTCCTGTAACATAACCACATCTGCCTTAAGTTTCTTAAGGTGTGCGAGTACCCGTGCCCTCTTTATCAGCCCGTTCAGCTCTCTCACGTTCCACGTGATCAGCCGGGTTGGGGGGCTTCCTACCAACCCCCCCCCCCCCCCTTTGTCGATTAGCCATCCCCTTTTTCCAGCTCCTGACCCGGTTCCCACGCAGCTGTATCTCCCCCAGGCGGTGCCCCCCCGCCCATCCCCTCCCATACCAGCTCCCCCCTCTCCCCAGCAGCAGCAACCCAGTAATTCCCCCCTCCCACCCCCCCCGCTAGATCCCCCGCTAGCGTAATTACTCCCCCCATGTTGCTCCCAGAAGTCAGCAAATTCTGGCCGACCTCGGCTTCCCCCCGTGACTTCGGCTCGCACTGTGCGACGCCCCCGCCTTCCTGCTTCTCTATTCCCGCCATGATTATCATAGCGCGGGAACCAAGCCCGCGCTTCTCCCTTGGCCCCTCCCCCAATGGCCAACGCCCCATCTCCTCCACCTCCCCATCTCCTCCACCTCCCCTCCTCCCCCCATCACCACCTGTGGAAGAGAGAAAAGTTACCACATCGCAGGATTAGTACATAAAACTCCTCTTTCCCCCCTTTTTAACCCCCCTCTTCGCCCCCCACATTCGTCCCACCACTTTGTTCAAACGTTCTTTTTAATAACCCGCTCATTCCAGTTTTTCTTCCACAATAAAAGTCCACGCTTCATCCGCCGTCTCAAAGTAGTGGTGCCTCCCTCGATATGTGACCCACAGTCTTGCCGGTTGCAGCATTCCAAATTTTATCTTCTTTTTATGAAGCACCGCCTTGGCCCGATTAAAGCTCGCCCTCCTTCTCGCCACCTCCGCACTCCAGTCTTGATAAACGCGGATCACCGCGTTCTCCCATTTACTGCTCCGAGTTTTCTTTGCCCATCTAAGGACCATTTCTTTATCCTTAAAACGGAGGAATCTCACCACTATGGCTCTGGGAATTTCTCCTGCTCTCGGTCCTCGCGCCATCACTCGGTATGCTCCCTCCACCTCCAACGGACCCGCCGGGGCCTCCGCTCCCATTAACGAGTGCAGCATCGTGCTCACATATGCCCCGACGTCCGCTCTCTCCGCACCTTCAGGAAGACCAAGAATCCTCAGGTTGTTCCTCCTTGCGTTGTTCTCCAGTGCCTCCAACCTTTCCACACATCGTTTCTGATGTGCCTCATGCATCTCCGTCTTCACCACCAGGCCCTGTATGTCGTCCTCATTCTCGGCTGCCTTTGCCTTCACGACCCGAAGCTCCCGCTCCTGGGTCTTTTGTTCCTCCTTTAGCCCTTCGATCGCCTGTAGTATCGGGGCCAACAGCTCTTTCTTCATTTCCTTTTTGAGCTCTTCCACACAGCATTTCAAGAACTCTTGTTGTTCAGGGCCCCATGTTAAACTGCCATCTTCCGACGCCATCTTGGTTTTTGCTTGCCTTCCTTGCCGCTGTTCTAAAGGATCCACTGCAATCCGGCCACTTTCTCCTCCTTTTTCCATCCGTATCCAGGGGGGATTCCCTTCTGGTTTACCGCACAGTGTTTTTAGCCGTCAAAATTGCCGTTGGGGCTCCTATCAAGAGCCCAAAAGTCCGTTTCACCGGGAGCTGCCGAAACGTGCGACTCAGCTGGTCATCGCCGCACCCGGAAGTCAGGAATTATATTTTTAAGCAGTGAGTGGTTTTGATCTTAGGAATTCATTTCCTGATAATGTGGTGGAGCCAAGTACAGTCATGGCTTTCATAGTAACTCAGAAAATAGGAACAGGAGGAGGCCATTCGGCCCTTCAAGTCTGCTCCACCAGGGCAGCAAGGTGGCACAGTGGTTAGCATTGTTGCCTCACGGCGCTGAGGTCCCAGGTTCAATCCTGGCCCAGGGTCACTGTCCATGTAGAGTTTGCACATTCTCCCCGTGTGTGCGTGGGTCTCACCCTCACAACCCAAAAGATGTGCAGGGTAGGCGGATTGGCCATGCTAAATTGCACATTAATTGGAAAATTAAAATAATAACAAAAAAGAAACAAATCTGTGTGAATGTGATGACGGCCTGTGCAGGATATAATGTAAAGACACCAGAAATGGAAAGCACTCCAAAAATAAATTGGGTATTTAAAAAAAAAATTTAGTGTACCCAATTCATTTTTTCCAATTAAGGGGCAATTTAGCGTGGCCAATCCACCTACCCTGCACATTTTTGGGTTGTGGGGGCGAAACCCATGCAAACACGGGAAGAATGTGCAAACTCCACACGGACAGTGACCCAGAGCCGGGATCGAACCTGGGACCTCGGTGCCGTGGGGTACTCTAAATTGTTTTTAAAAATAACTGGAAACTGTACGTTGGAGTTAATCATGAAAACCAGAAAGTGGAGATTAGGTGGAAGCCTTGTTTTTGAAATTTGAGATTGAGTATGAAGGCAAAATAATAATTATAATCTTTATTAGTGTCTCAAGTAGGCTTACACTAACACTGCAATGAAGTTACTGTGAAAATCCCCTAGTTGCCACACTCCAGCACTTGTTCGGGTACATTGAGGGAGAATTCAGAATGTCCAATTCACCTAACAAGCATGTCTTTCGGGACTTGTGGGAGGAAACCGGAGCACCCGGAGGAAACCCACACGGACACGGGGAGAACGTGTAAACTCCGCACAGACAGTGATCCAAACTGAGAACAATAGTGATGCTATATCCTGATGACCATGGAATAGAATGAGACGTCTGACAGTATGAGCTGGAAAATGTGTTATCGAAGATTTTCGGAAATCAACATTTATGGTGAATACAAACACAGTAAGGTTACTTTAAATTTTAATCTGTCTCACATCCACCAATGGAACTGTAGGTTGTACAACTGCCTCACATCTGTCTCATATCCACCAATGGAACTGTAGAATCATTGTAGATACGGTGTAGGTACAACCATAGTACTGTTACGGAGGGAGTTCCAGGATGTTGTCCCATCGACTGTGCAGGAACTGGGATATATTTCCAAGTCGGTGGCAGCACGGTGGCACAGTGGTTAGCATTGCTGCCTCACGGCGCTGAGTTCCCAGGTTCGATTCCGGCTCTGGGTCACTGTCCCTGTGGAGTTTGCACATTCTCCCCGTGTCTGCGTGGGTTTCGCCCCCACAACCCAAAGATGTGCAGGGTAGGTGGATAGGCCACGCTAAATTGCCCTTTAATTAATGGAAGGTGCTGCCTAAGGAACCTTGGTGAGATCCTGCAGTGCATCTTGTAGATGGCACACACAGCTGCCATTGTTCGTGGTGTGGAAGGTTTGAATGTTTGTGGAAGGGGTGCCAATCAAGCGGGTTGCTTTGCCCTGGGTGATGTCATGGTTCTTTTATTTTTAACAAACAATTTTATTGAGGGTATTTTAGGCATATAGAAAAAATGACATTTTACAATACAAACAAAAAAAGAAGTCAAGACACAAATTCCACATTAAACATAATGCAAACCACGGCTCTGTTCACGCAAGGACCTGCCTCAATATCCCCCTACTCTACTCTACTCTACCCTAGCCCCCCCGCCCCCCCCTCCTGATGCTTACTCCTCTGTGAAGAAGCCAATAAATGGCTGCCACCTTCGGACGAACCCTAGTAGCGAACCTCTCAAGGCGAACTTGACTTTCTGTAGGCCAAGAAAGCTCGCCATGTCCGATAGCCATACCTCAGGGGGCTTTGAATCCCTCCATGCTAACAGTATTCATCACTGGGCTACCAGAGAAGCAAAGGCCAGAACATCAGCCTCCCTCTCTTCCTGGACTCCCGGGTCCTCCGAAACCCCAAAGATTGCCACCTCCGGGCTCATTACCACCCCAGTTTTCAACACCCGGGACATGACATCTGCGAATCCCTGCCAATACCCCCTGAGTTTAGGGCACGACCAGAACATGTGTACATGGTTAGCCGGCCGTCCGGCGCATCTAGCACACTTGTCCTCCAGTCCCGAAGAATTTACTCATCCGGGCCACCGTCATGTGGGCCCGGTGCATAACCTTAAACTGGATCAGACTGAGCCTGGCGCATGTTGCGGTCGTGTTTACTCTGCTCAGGGCTTCTGCCCAAATACCGTCCTCCAGCTCCCCCCGAGCTCCTCCTCCCACTTAAGCTTCAGGTCCTCGGTCTGCATATCCTCAGCTCTCATTAGCTCCTTGTGGACGTCTGACACTCTACCCTCTCCCACCTCTCCGCTAGAAACTACCCTGTCCTGCCTCCCCTTCGGCGGGAGACGTGGGAAGGACGGCACCAGTCTGCGTACAAAATCCCTCACCTGCAAGTATCTAAAGTTGTTCCCTCTGGTCAGCCCAAACTTCTCCAGCACCCTCATGCTCGGAAAGCTCCTTTCCAGGAACAGATCCCCCATCCTCACAATCCCCGCCCTCCTCCACAGTCGATACCCCCCACCCCCGTCCATGTTCCCCGGGGCAAATGGGTGGTTGCCGCAGATTGGGGTCCACACCGATGCTCTTACCTCCCCTATATGCCTCCTCCACTGGCCCCAGATCCGAAGAGCCGCCACCATTATCGGGCTGGTGGAGTACCGTGCCGGCGGAAGCGGCAGAGGCACCCTGACCAGGGCTGCTAAGCTAGTGCCTCTGCATGAAGCAGCCTCCATCCGTTGATGTCATGGTTCTTGAGTGTTGTTGGAGCTGCACTCATCCAGGAAAGTGGAGAGTATTCCATTACACTCCTGACTTGTGCCTTGTAGATGGTGGAAAGGCTTTTTGGGGGTCAGGAGGTGAGTTACTCGTCGTAGAATTCCTAGCCTTTGACCGGCCCTGGGAGCCACAGTATCAATATCATCTTTATTAGTGTCACAAGTAGGCTTACATTAACACTGCAATGCAGTTACTGTGAAAAGCCCCTAGTCGGCACATTCCGGCACCTGTTCGGGTACACCGGGGGAGAATTTTGAATGTCCAATTTAATATGGGCCGGGATCGAACCTGGGTCCTCAGCGCCGTGAAGCAGCAGTGGTCAATATGGCTGGTCCAGTTCAGTTTCTGGTGAATGGTAACCCCCAGGATGTTGATAGTGGGGGATTCAGCGATGGTAATGCCATTGAATGGAAAGGGGCGTTGGTTAATTTAAAGCTAGTCTCATTAATGGTCACCATGTTGTAAAAACCCTAGGGCAGCACGGTGGTGCAGTGGTTAGCACTGCTGCCTCACGGCGCTGAGGACCCGGGTTCGATCCCGGCTCTGGCTCACTATCCGTGTGGGGTTTGCACATTTCCCCGTGTCTGCGTGAGTTTCACCCCCCACATCCCAAAGATGTGCAGGCTAGGTGGATTGGCCACGCTAAATTGCCCCTTAATTGGAAAACAATAATTGGGTACTCTAAATTTATTTTTAAAAAATTGTTGTTAAAAACCCATCTGGTTCCCCTTTGGGGAAGAAAATCTGGCATCGTGGCCCGCATGTGACACAAAGCCCCAGAAATGTAGTTGACTCGGAAACGGCCTAGCAAGCCATTCAGCTCAAGGGTAATTAGGGATGGGCAACACATGTTGGCCTTGCCAGTGATGTCCACATCCCATGAATTAAAACAAGTGACTTATATTATGCTTTACATGGCCACAGTCCAGCCCAGATAAAACACTGACATGCGATTTGAAGTGCAGTTACTGATGGTTTAAGAAGGCAGCTTACCACACCGTTTTAAAAAATAAATTTAGAGTACCCAATTCATTTTTTCCAATTAGAGGGCAATTTAGCGTGGCCAATCCACCTACCCTGCACATCTTTGGGTTTTCGGAGCGAAACCCACGCATACACGGGGAGAATGTGCAAACTCCACATGGACAGTGACCCAGAGCCGGGATCGAAACTGGGACTTCGGCGCCATGAGGCTGCAGTGCTAACCACTGCGCCACCGTGCTGCCATTACCGCCCCCTTCAGAAGGGAAACAGGAATGGACAACAAATGCTGCATTTGCAAAGTAATATCCACATTCCATGAAATAATATTCAGTAAAACTCTTCTGATGTAGGACACAACGCAAGCAAG
This sequence comes from Scyliorhinus torazame, assembly GCF_047496885.1. Lineage (NCBI taxonomy): Eukaryota > Metazoa > Chordata > Chondrichthyes > Carcharhiniformes > Scyliorhinidae > Scyliorhinus > Scyliorhinus torazame. The sequence continues at coordinate 124,651,038 of NC_092727.1, forward strand.
GTCTGCACAGCAAATTCCCCAAAACAACAACGTATTCATGCCCAGACAATCAACTTCTCTGATGTTGATTGAGGGGATAAATACTGGCAGCACACCAGGCATAACTCCCTTGCTCCTCTGTGAAGTCATGACAAGGAATGTGTTGTGCTCACCTCAGAGGGCCTTCGGTTCACTTGCTCATCCAGAAGATCATGCCTCTGGGCTTGTGTTGTTGTGACGCTTGGCAATCTGGGATGACATAGGACTTTTGTTACCATGGCAACCAGGAATCCCCCTAATGCAAAAAGCTTAATGCAACCAAGGAATTCCCTCTAATAGAATCATAAATACAATACCATATCTCATGACATCATCAGCGTAGCAACAATCATTAAACATTAAACTGACATTGGAACAGCTGTTTGCAGTTTACAGCAGTGACACTAATCTCAGCATCAGTATTGCTTTCAAAGCGGTAATCCCTTGGCATGTCTTTGAAGTCTTTCGTGCTGTAGCATTGCATTTATACCACTTACTCCCACATTCTGGGAGATTTTAGACCTTCGCCTATTGAATAATTAAATGGCAAGATCTCTGCAGACCAAATGTGCACAATTACAAATCATTGGATTTAAAATGAAAACACCCTTTACCAGAAATGTGCTGGAGCATAAAGCGAGCCATTAACCATTTGTGGAGAATGTGCAGGCCCCCCCGTCAATGCCGAGAGACTGAAGATCTACTCACAGCAATTGAAAATATCTGAATTCGAAGGCCACCAATGATCTTTATTTGATTTCTGAGCTTTCTTTCCTTGTACCAAGAAGAACTCAGGAATCCGACCGAAGGGACAATGTTTTAAGTGTGAACCTAGCACAGAGGGAAAGTAGTTTTTTGGGGGGACACTTAACTGTACTCTTGAGATTTTCAGGAAAGGAAAACAAGTTGCATTTTATACTGGATCTTTCACAATGTCTGGATGGCCCAAAGTACCTTATGGTCAGTGAATTGCATTGGAAGGACAGCCACTGCGACGTAAAAGTGCAGCTCCCCAACTATCGCACAGCACGATTCCAATGAGAATATTAACGTGTCTCTGGTTATTTTTTGGGGGGGACTTTTTTTAAAATTTAGAGTACCCAATTATTTTTTTTCCAATTCAGGGCCAATTTAGCGTGGCCAATCCACCTAACCTGCACATCTTTGGGTTGTAGGGGTGAAACCCACACAGACACGGGGAGAATGTGCAAACTCCACATGGACAGTGGCCCAGGGCCGGGATTCGAAACCATGTCCTCAGCGGTGTAGTCCCAGTGCTAACCACGGCACCGTGTGCTGCCCTGTCTCTGGTGATATTGGCAACTTTCCCAATGCCTGGAGTCTTCTGCATTAAACTTGCAGTTGTAAGAAAGGGTCCATTTATAGGATGAGATATTTTAAATAAAATAAACAGGATTAGACAGGGCAGATGCAGAAAGAATGTTCCCGATGGTGTGGGAGTCCAGAACTCGGGGTCATAGTTTAAGGGTAAGGGGTAAACCTTTAGGACTGAGGTGAGGCGAAATTTCTCCACCCAGAGAGTGGTGAATCTGTGGAATTCACTCCCACAGAAAGTAGTTGAGACCAAAACGTTGTCTAATTTCAAGAAGGAATTAGATACAGCTCTTGGGCTAAAGGGATGAAGGGATATGGGGGGGAAGGCGGGTATTGAACTTGATGATCAGCCATGATCAGAATGAATGGCGGAGAAGGCTCGAAGGGCCGAATGGTCTCCTCTTGCTTCTATTTTCTCTGTTTCTATGTATAAAAGTTCTCGTGACTCCAGCCATTGGAATCCAAGGCGAGTATGTTCCTCCAGATAATTACATAGAATTATCCAATAGAGAAACTCAACATACCTCAAAGGTATAAATTGCATCAATATTAGCAAAATCAGCAGGGACCACTGTGTTAAATGGACGCGGTAATACTCACATCGCTTTAATAGCTTTATGGAGAACCTGTGGCGCTGTGCTGTTCTGTGATAACAGAGCCAGTGTAAGATTAGTTTATTGGTGAAAAGAGATGGGGCGAGGGCGCCTGGATTTGAGCCAGGGATCACATCATCTGCAGTCAAATGTTCGACAACTGAATTACACCCCTAGAGACAGTCAGTCGAATTATGTACTTTAGTGTAACGTGACCCGTCAGAACAAGGGTCACGAAAAAGAGCCAGGGTCATTTCAAGCAATTATTAGAAAATGTTAAACATTGCTTTCAAAATATTCTGCTCTTCCGAAAATGGTGCCAAGGATTTAGACAGTCTAAAAAAAAACAGACTATGATAATTATGATGCAGAGGGAGGTGGCGTAACTTTTATTCTTTCGGAGGAGAGGGGGGTCACTGAGGAGGGATTTGAATTAGAATCAGAGAACTTGGGAATTTACAAGTTCTTACGCTGAACGAAGTCCCCTCGCAGCCGACAGTGCTGCATGAATTTTCAACCAAACATTTCAAGAGATGCCGCACCTACTTTACTGGGGGTACCCGGGGGCGAGAGAGGTGATGACTAATGCGCTCCCTGTGGAAAGCTTTTATTTTTGAAGGCTATTTTCCTGGCTGGCGGTCACATTTTCTGGGTGCATGGCCTGGTTCTGAGGGTGCTCATACAGACTGCGCCACTCTCAACATCAACCCTGGATCCGGACTGGGTAAAATGTTAGTGTGTTCCAGCTCCCCGACGCTCAAGACTTGAACATACAACCCAGGCTGACACTCCAGTCCAGCACTGAGAGAGTTTGCAGCAATTTCAGAGCATCAAAAACTGCTTTCACAGGTCAACTTACGAGACCTTGTGATGCTTTTTTTTTAAGAGAAGCCCTGGGCTATATAGAATTTACAGTGCAGAAGGAGGCCATTCAGCCCATCGAGTCTGCACCGGCTCTTGGAAAGAGCACCCTACCCAAGGTCCACACCTCCACCCTATCCCCATAGCCCAGTAACCCCACCCAACACTAAGGGCAATTTTGGACACTATGGGCAATTTAGCATTGCCAATCCACCTAACCTGCACATCTTTGGACTGTGGGAGGAAACCGGAGCACCCGGAGGAAACCCACGCACACACGGGGAGGATGTGCAGACTCCGCACAGACAGTGACCCAAGCCGGAATCGAACCAGGGACCCTGGAGCTGTGAAGCATTTGTGCTATCTACAATGCTACCGTGCTGCCCAAATGGTGGGCATATGTATCCTTAAGCCGCCTGAAGTGTGTGGGATCTTGCTGTGTAACACCTTGATGGCTGCCACCAGCACTAAAAACATGAGTTAAATTTCAATGATTTTCAGACAACACGGTGGCACAGTGGCACTGCTGCCTCACGGCGCCGAGGTCCCAGGTTCGATCCCAGCTCTGGGTCATGTGGAGTTTGCACATTCTCCCCGTGTTTGCGTGGGTTTCGCCCCCACAACCCAAAGATGTGAAGGCTAGGTAGATTGGCCACGCTAAATTGTCCCTTAATTGGAAAAAGTGAATTGGGTACTCTTAAGTTTCTTTTAAAAAAATGTCAATGATATTTTTTCTATTGGTTTATGGGGTCTCCATTGGCTAAGCCAACATTATTGCCCATCCCTAATTGCCCTCAGTAGCTGGTGCTGAGCTGGCCCCCCCCTGAACCCACCACAGTGCGTGTGGTGTAGGTGCACTCACATGTGCGGTTAGGGAGGGACTTCCCGGAATTCGATCCAGGGGCGGTGAAGGGACGGCCGACAATCTCTGTGGTTTGGAGGGCACTATGTCAATGGTGGGGTTCCCTGGCATCAGCTGTCCTTGTGCTTCCAGGTGGCAGCGGCCGTGGTGAAAAACAATGAAAAATGATTATTGTATAGACTCGAATAATCACAGATTTTCTGCGCTGCGACATTGTGAATCATATTTATGGAAATGTATTCAACATGGAGTCACCTCATTCCTTTTGTAAATAAATTTAGAGTACCCAATAATTATTTTCCAATTAAGGGGCAATGTAGCGTGGCCAATCCACTTACCCTGCACATCTTTTGGGTTGTGAGGGTGAAACTCACACAAACATGGGGAGAAGGTGATTAGAGGCATGGATAGAGTGGATAGCCAGAGACCTTTCCCCAGGGTGGAAATGGCTGTCACGAGGGGACATAATTTTAATGTGATTGGAGGAAGGTGTAGGGGAGATGTCAGAGGTAGGTTCTCTACAGAGAGTGGTGGGTGTGGGGAATGCACTGCCAGCAGAGGTGGTGGAGTCAGAATCATTAGGGGCATTTAAGCGACTCTTAGACAGGCACATAGACAGCAATAAATTGAAGGGGTGTAGGCTAGGTTGATCTTAGTTAGGATAAATGGTCGGCACAACGTCGTGGGCTGAAGGACCTGTACAGTGCTGTACTGTTCTATGTTCTATGTTCTACTGTGCAAACTCTACACGGACAGTGACCCAGAGCTGGAATCGAACCTGGGACCTCAGCGCCGGAGTCACCTCATTCCTGGCACCATCTAACGAACAATTGCGGGAGGCTCTCAATGGGGACTATGCTGGGGACTCATGTCCCTTTATGGGCAAAACCTTGCAGCGGCTGAAAGAGCTGGTTAGTCAGCTGAAACTGCAAGAAAATGGGCGGAACCTGTTTTGAGATATTATTGAGGAGGCATTTTTGAGGTGATAAGCGATGTCTGGAAGGACGGTGGGAACAGATTCGATAGCAATGCTCCAAAATAATTTGCTCAGTACTTGAATGGGAAAGCGACTCATCAGTGAGGGAAGAACAATTGTCTGAGGTGAACTGGATAACTTGTTTCACCTCCAGCATCCAACCCGCTGTGGGAAAGGATACGCCGGCTGCACTGCCTGTGGGAAAGATTTTTAAACTAATTTTAAGTTTTCCACTTTTCTTGCTGCCGGGTGTCACACAGAATATTTGCACAGGATGTTCCACTCTAATCACCATCTGAGGCTCAGTGGTTTGCCCTGACAGCACTAAGTTAAAATATTAATCCAGTTCCAGTTTGCCATCCAAAGAGTTCAGCCCCCTAATCCAAGCTGACAACTCAATGCGGTGCTGAAAGATTGCCATATTGTTGCAGGAGGCATCCTTCAGATGAGAAGCAAAACCAAGGACTTGCCTACTTTTACAGATGGATATCATAGAACTTACAGTGCTGAAGGAGGCCATTTGACCCGTCGAGTCTGCATCATCCCTTGGAAAGAGAACCCTACTCAAGCCCACGCCTCCACCTTATCCCAGTAACCCCACTTAACCTTTTTGGACACTAAGGACGATTTAGCATGTACATACACAGATACATAGAAGATAGGAGCAGGAGGAGGCCTTTTGACTCTTCGAGCCTGCTCCGCCATTCATCACGATCATGGCTGATCATCCAACTCAATAGCCTAATCCTGCTTTCTCCCCATAGCCTTTGATCCCATTCTCCCCAAGTGCTATATCCAGCCACCTCTTGACGATATTCAATATTTTAGCATTAACTACTTCCTGTGGTAATGAATTCCACAGGCTCACCACTCTTTGGGTGAAGAAATGCCTCCTTATATCTGTCCGGGCAGCACGGTAGCATGGTGGTTAGCACAATTGTTTCACAGCTCCAGGGTCCCAGGTTCGATTCCCCGCTGGGTCACTGTGCAGAGTCTGCACGTTCTCCCCGTCTGTGTGTGTGTGTTTCCTCCGGGTGCTCCGGTTTCCTCCCACAGTCCAAAAATGTGCAGGTTAGGTGGATTGGCCATGCTAAATTGCCCTTAGTGTCCAAAATTGCCCTTAGTGCTGGGTGGGGTGGACTTGGGTGGGGTGCTCTTTCCAAGAGCCGGTACAGACTCGATGGGCTGAATGGCCTCCTTCTGCACTGTAAATTCTATGAAAATTCAATGAAATGGTTTACCCTGAATCCTCAGACTATCACCCCTGCTTCTGGACACCCCATCATTGGTAACATCTTCCCTGCATCTACCCAGTATAGGATATAAAAGACACGATTTGAAGAAAAGTCATTGACTGCTCTTATCCCTAAATAACCAGACACGGAATAATTTATCGCCATCACAACCTCTTGACTGTTAGACGTTTTAGTTGCTGTGATATGAAGAGTCTAAAGTTCTGTTCCTTTTTCACCAACACACATTTATTTAATTCCAACAGCCTTTGCACAAAACTCTCACTATACATCACCTGACAGAGGCCACCTGAAGCCCCTTTACATATCAGTGTCAATTAATGGATACTTAACATAAATGAGACAACTAATTGCAATGTCTCTTAACCCATTAGTTAACATTGACCACTGCCTCTCTAACCAAAATCCCAACTGATGCATTGGTAAACCTGAGGAGCGATTTTGGTAAACCCCCATTCTGAGCAAATAGCAAAACTGATTTTAATGATCGCAGAACTACAATGCCTGGCAGACCCCATTATAAATTCCTGTTTGGAAAACAAATGCAATAATGAGGGGTGGGGGGCACCTTTATTTGAACTATGGGCTTCCTGATCTGCAGTCAGTTGCTATACCCAAAGCAGTGCAGATGCATTGACCAGAATCAAATAACCTGATCCAGGAAATGCACATGTGTTAGCACTTGTCATACCCACCAAAATAAATAACCATTGCCCCCAACTGGACCAGCACGGCTTTCACATGCCCCATTAATATCATTTGTACCACAATTGTCTAGAGCCAGAACTAGCTATTGAACAAAGTGCTGCAACTGCAGGGAAAACAATCCTACTGTACGATTCCCAACTGGAAACACTTGGGGGCACATGGATTTGAACCAAAAGCCATGTGATCCCCCCACACCCACACACTGGGCTTTGCCTTATGCATTATGCACCTGAGAGATGATGGTCCACGTTTCCCACAGAACTCTCAACCCCACTTAATGGAGGCTCATTTCCACCTGGATTGGAGACTTACCAGCATATACTTGGGCGGCACGGTAGCCCAGTGGTTAGGACTGTTGCTTCACAGCACCAGGGACCCAGGTTCAATTCCCGATTTAGGTCACTATCTGTGCGGTCTCTTTGTGTCTGGGTGAATTTCCTCCGGGTGCACCAGTTTCCTCCCACAAGTCCTGAAAGTCATTCTTGTTAGGTGAATTGGACATTCTGAGTGTGGCGACAAGGGGATTTTCACAGTAACTTCATCGCAGTGTTGTCGACTTGTGACACTAATAAAGATTATTGTTGACCTCATTCCTGCCACAAAAGCATTGACATATGTGGCAAGGTCTCACTGGTAAATATCCAGAATTCATCCAGCTGTGGGGAGATGCTGTTGCCAGTTCACTCACCTCCAAATTTTAAAAAACTATTTTTAAGATTCTTACTTTTTGGTGCATGGTTTTGATTGAAGAATACTTGCATAGGCTGCTCCACTCTAGTCATCGGGTAAGGCTAGAGTGATAGGAATTTCACCTATTGAATCTAAGATTGCATATTTCTCTGAAGAATTGATCCTATTGGCATAGGGCTCAAGAACCAAAGGACACCGAATTACGGTGATTGGCAAAAGAGACAAAGGTAAAACGAGGTAAAACCTTTTATTGCAGCAAACGATTAGGTCCTGGAGTCCACTGCCTGTGTGTCTGATCGAAGCAGGTTCAGTCGTGGCTTTTAAAAGTCAATTGGATAATTACCTGCACGTTTTAAAACTTGCACAGCTTTGAGAAAAGCAGGGCAGTGGTACGAGTTTCACTTAAATACAACCAGCACTGACACAATGGCCTCCTTCAGTGCTGTGACTGTTCCAATAGCAACATCTCAATTGATCCATTCATTACATTAAAGGGGTGATATTGGTGAAAAACCTTTACAATGAGCTCTTATCACTGAAAACAATGATCACACAGGTGCAATGCAGAAAGGATTACATTACAACGTTGCATCTCCAAAAGGATACTAAAGGGGGCCTTCTAGACTTGAACCAGAGACCTCTTGATCTGCAGTCAAATGCTCTACCATTGAGCTATACCCCCAGAGGCAGCTCGTTATGCACTTCAGAATAAAAAAGTTTATAGCAAAAGATAGCATCAGTGCTAAATGGGAATAATAATAATCTTTAATGATAATAACCTTTATTGTCACAAGTAAGCTCACATTAACACTGCAATGAAGTTGCTGTGAAAATCCCCCAGTGACCACATTCTGGCACCTGTTCGGATGCGCAGAGGGAGAATTCAGAATGTCCAATTCACTTAACAGCACGTCATTCCGGACTTGTGGGAGGAAACCGGAGCACCCGGAGGAAACCCGCGCAGACATGGGGAGAACGTGTAGACTCTGCACAGACAGTGACCCAAGCCCGGGATTAGAACCTGAGACCCTGGCCCTGTTAAGCAACAGTGCTAACCACTGTGCTACCGTGCCACCCTTTTGAAGGAGATTTGGGCCATTTCATGAAATAATTGAGGCGATTAAGATACAATTTTTTAATGCACTAAATATGTTGTGAAATGTACTGGCTGAAAGGCTGGTGGAAGCAGATTCAACAGGCACAGACAAAAATGGAATTTAATTCATTCCTACAGGAGTATGAAGTAAGAGTAAGCATTGCTGATCAATTGGCTAGTTCTCCAGGGCAGCATGGTGGCGCAGTGGGTTAGCACTGCGGCCTCCTGGCGGCGAAGTCCCAGGTTTGATCCTGGCTCTGGGTCACTGTCTGTGTGGAGTTTGCACGTTCTCCCTGTTTTTGCGTGGGTTTCGCCCCCACAACCCAAAAATGTGCAGGGTAGGTGGATTGGCCACGCTAAATTACCCCTTAATTGGAAAAAATGAATTGGGTACTCTAAATTAACAAAAGAAAATTGGCTCGTTCTCTTGAAGAGCTGGTATGATGGCACAACAGGTGAATGGCCTCATTCAATGCTGTACAATTTGATGAATCCAGGGCTGGTGTAACATTAGCAAATCTTATATGCAAAAATGAAATCAGTGGTATAGCCGGGATGAATGCATCTCCAACAATCCACAAGATGCTTAAAACCTTCAGGGAAAAAGCAACCTGCCTGATTGACACCCCATCCACAAACATTCCTTCCTTCCACACCGATGCAGCCGTATACAGTATTTTCCAAACTTTTTTTTCCAGCGACCCACTTTTACAAAATGGCCGACTCTTGCAGCCCACGCCACACTCAAAATAGATTCTCAATAGTTACTTTTAAAAATATCACATTCATTGTTGGCAGTTCCGTATTATTCAATGTAAAAATTATAAATAAAACATTTTTTCAATTTTTCATTACTTGGGAATCAAAATAATTTGAAAGAAACAGATGCAATTTTCCCCTGACTGGGATGGATGGAGTTCCCAACCCACACCCATAGAATCCCAATAGTGCAGAAGGAGGCCAATTGGCAAGGTAGCATGATTGCACAATGCTTAGCAATGCTGCTTCACAGCGCCAGGGTCCAAGGTTCGATTCCGGCTTGGGTCACTGTCTGTGTGGAGTCTGCACGTTCTCCCCGTGTGTGTGTGGGTTTCCTCCGGGTGCTGTGGTTTCCTCCCACAGTCCAAAGATGTGCAGGTTAGGTGGATTGCTAAATTGCCCCTTAGTGTCCAAAGGTTGGGTGGGGTTATGGTGATAGGGTGGGGGATTGGGAATAGGTAAGGTGTTCTTTCAGAGGGTCAGTGTAGACCTGATGAGCCAAATGGCCTCCTTCTGCACTGTAGGAATTCTATGACCCTCTGAAAGAGCACCCTACTCCCAACTCCCCTGTTCTATCCCCATAACCCCACCTAACCTCTGGACTCTAAGGGGCAATTTAGCATGGCCAATCCACCTAACCTGCACAACTTTGGACTGGAGGAAACCAATACAGACATGGGGAGATTGTACAAACTCATGCAGACACGAGGAGAATGTGCATACTCCGCATAGACAGAATTAAACCCCGGTCCCTGGTGCTGTGCTAACCATTATGTCACCCATCTCCCCCCCACCCTTTCCCACACGACTCTCACCATTTGGTTGCCATATATTTCCAGCCAATAAGACATTCACTCATCCCTGAGAAGCCCCACTCCAGTTCTGTGATCGCATTACTGACACCGGAGTGTTGACATTTGTGGGAAGATCCCACAGTAAATGCCCTGAATAAAACCTGCTGCATAAAAATGCCAGCTGCAAACATTCAAACGCTATTTTTAGATTTCTATTTTTCTTGGTGTATGGTCTTGTTTGGAGGACGTTTAGACTGAGTCAAAATAACGTGAGTTCACGCTCGCCGATTTGCAGGACTTTGTCAAATCCAGGCTGATAATTAGGTACAGTATTGAGATAATGGTGTATCGTTGGGGGTGGGGGGGGGGGGAGGGGGGACCTTTATCAAATCACATTTTATCCTGAGAGTTTGTTTCGCTTCTGAACAAGTTCAAAAACTTATGGCACTATTTTAAGAAGGGCACAACAGAAGGATTCATTGTTCAAACATTTATCTCATTGCTGCTTTTGGGAAACCTGCAGTACAGACATCATTGCCTCTGTCATAGAATCCTCAATCTCCATCTCCATCATTTCACTGAGTATATTTTGGTGAAGAACCCTTAGGAAGTGTTTCTGAACTGCTCTTAATTATCACAGAACAGGATTGCAAGAAAGACTGTATCTTGAATTAACATTTGTGAAATCATGTGCAACACTGATTGGGCAGCACGGTAGCACAGTGGTTAGCACTGTCGCTTCACTGCTCCAGGGTCCCAGATTCGATTCCTGCCTTGGGTCACTGTCTGTGCGGAGTCTGCATGTTCTCCCTGTGTCTGCGTGGGTTTCCTCCGGGTGCTCCGGTTTCCTCCAGTCCAACAGTCCTACAGTCCAAAGATGTGCAGGTTAGGTGGATTGGTCATGATAAATTGCCCTTAGTGCTCAAAAAGGTTAGGTGGGGTTACAGGGATAAAGGGGATAGGGTAGAGGTGTGGAGCTTAAGTAGGGTTAGGGTTATTTGTTATGTATTCCAGATTGGATTGGCCAATTGTACAAATCAGCATCAAGTCTAGAAAGATAGTACAAGAAGAGATGATGTTTTTTCAAGAACTTATTGAGGAGGTGAGGAGACTTTTAAAGCGGTAAATGATGAGTTGAGATGCTTTGCCTGAATGGATGGTGGAAGCAGACTCAATTGCAGGAATCACAAAACTGATTGAATTAATATTTGAAGGGAGGAAACAGCAAGTGTTGCCGTTCAATTGGATAGTTCACTCAAAGACCTGGCACGATAACGCAACAGAGAGAAATGGCAACTTTCTGTCTGATACCATGCATTCCTGAGGTGGTGGAATATTGGCAAGCCACTTGTGAACAGTGACAAGAAAGATACAGAGTACCTGGAATGGAACTAGGAATCTCTTAGATCTGCAATCAACTGATCTGCCACTAAGCTACACCCCCAACCAGTCCAGGCTTTTTAAGGATTAAGCAATGAAGTGATGCAACAGATGGTGGCACCAGCTTCAGGCAGACCTTTATTGCTACTCAATGGAGGCACATTTCTAGCTGGTTCGACGTTTCACCCATTTTTGGGATGGCCCAATCCATGCAATTGGTCTCACTCTTGGTATTAAGTAGAGCATTGACATATGTGGAAAGGTCTCAATGTTTATGGAGTTTGCACGTTCTCCCCATGTCTGCTTGGGTTTCACCCCGCAACCCAAAGATGTGCAGGGGAGGTGGATTGGCCGCGCTAAATTGCCCCTTAATTGGAAAAAAAAAGTTGGGTTCTCTAAAATTTTTTCAAAACTTTAAAGTCCCAATTAAGAGGCAATTTTACTGGGGCCAATTAACCTACCAGCAGCACGGGCAGCATGGGGGCGCAGTGGTTAGCACTGCTGTCTACGGTGCTGAAGACCCGGGTTCGATTCCGGCCGTGGGTCTCTAAATTAAAAAAAAAACTACCAGCACATCTTTGGGTTGTGGGGGTGAAACCCACGCAAACACGGGGAGAATGTGCAAACTCCACACGGACAGTGACCCGTGACCGGGATCAAACCCGGGTACTTGGTACTATGAGGCAGCAGTGCTAACCACTGCGCCACCGTGCCGCCCAATGTCTCAGTGGTTAATGCTCAGAATTCAGTCTACAGTGGGCAAAAGACCTGGACAGTACGCTGCCATTGGCAGATTTTTGAAAACTAATTTGATGATTTCCACTTCTCTTTATGCATGGCATTGTTGAGTGGCTATTTACACAGGCTGCTCTGCGCTAATCATCAGCTGGGGTTCAGTAGCAGTTCTCACACGTGTTACGTCCTCCTGGGCTAGTGCGCGATCAATTCCAGCTCCACCCGACCCGGAGTCACAACACAATTGAATTTAATAAATCTTTCTTGGAAAAACGGCCAAAGCCCTTGGCCCTTACCTGCCCAATAACTCCAGTCACCAGGTTTGTAAATTTAAACACAATTAGGTTGATTAATAACAATAAGTATACGTAAATTCAGGGGAGGAGGTGGTATAGTGGTATTGTCACTGGATTAGTAATCCAGAGACCCTGGGAGACTCTGGGGACCTGGGTTTGAATCCCACGTAGCAGGTGGTGAAATGTAAACTCAATAAAATATCTGGAAGTAAATTATGACTGCAATCGATTGTTGTAAAAAACCCACCTGGTTCATTAATGCCCTTTAGGGAAGGAAATCTGCCGTCCTTACCTGGTCTGGCCTACTGTGACTCCAGACCCACAACAATGCAGCACAGTGGTATACAGGCAGGAGGGAGGGGCCCTGGGAGTCCTCAACACCGACTCTGGACCCAATGAAGCCTCATGGCTTCAGGTCAAACATGGGCATGGAAACCTCCTGCTGATGATCATGTACCGGCCACCATCAGCTGATGAATCAGTACTCCTCTATGTTTTACACCACTTAGAGAAGCACCGAGCGTGGTGCAGAATATACTCTGGGTGGGGGACCTCAATGCCTATCACCAAGAGTGGCTCGGTAGCACCACTACTGACCGAGCCGGCCGGGTCTGAAAGGGCATATCTGCCAGACTGGGTCAGCGACAGGTGGTGAGGGAACCAACAAGAGGGAAAAATATACTTGACCTCATCCTCACCAATCTGCCTGCTGCAGATGCATCTGTCCCTGACAGTATCGGTAGAAGTGACCACCACATAGTCCTTGTAGAGACAACGTCCCGTCTTCACATTGAGGATACCCTCCATCGTGTTGTGTGGCACTACCACCATGCTAAATGGGATAGACTTCGAACAGATCTAGCGGCTCAAGACTGGGCCTCCATGAGGTGCTGTGGGCCATCAGCAGTATCGGAATTATATTTAACCACAATCTGTAACCTCATGGCCCGGCATATCCCCCACTCTACCATTACCACCAAACCAGGGGATCAACCCTGATTCGGTGAAGAATGTAGGAGAGCGTGCCAGGAGCAACATGAGACATAATGAAAAATGAGGTGACAACCTGGTGAAGCTACAACACAGGACTACTTGTGTGCAAAACAGCAAAAGCCGCAAGTGACAGAGCTAAGCAATTGCACACCCGACGGATCAGATCTAAGCTTGGCAGTCCTGCCAATCCCAGCCAAGAATGGTGGTGGACAACTAAACAATTCACTGCAGGAGGAGGCTCCACAAATATCCCCATCCTCAATGATGGAGGAGCCCAGCACATATGTGCAAAAGACAAGGCTGAAGGATTCATAAAACTTTTCAGCCAGAAATGCCAAGTGGTCTCTTCCAGAGGTCCCCAGCCTCACAGATGTCAATCTTCAGCCAATACGATTCACTGCACATGATATCAAGAAACAGCTGAAGGCACTGGATCCTGAAAGCCCTGACAATATCCGGCAATAATCCTGAAGGCTTGTTGTAGCACACAAAGACTCCGTGAGACGAATAGAGTGAAGTCGATGAGACTTTATTAAGCGTGTCTGTTCCCCCGCAGCTCGATAGTAGAATGGCCTGCGGGGGAGGACTCTGGCTTCTTATACTCCGCCTTCAGGGCGGAGCTAGAGGTCAACGGCCAACCAGGACCCGGGATCTGTCAGCCAATGACATTAGGGCTTCCAGTCCCACATGACCCTAATACATACTACTACACTTGTGCTACACCCCAGCCAAGATGTTCTAGTATAGCTACAACATCGGCATCTACCTGGCAATGTTAGGTGGATTGGCCATGCTAAATTGCCCCTTAGCGTCCAAAAGGTTAGGTCAGATTACTGGGTTACAGGGATAGGGTGGAAGCCTGGGCTCAAGTAAGGTGCGGTTTCCAAGGGCTGGCGCAGACTCGATGGGCCAAATGGCCTCCTTCTGCACTGTAGAGATTTTAATGTGGAAAATTGCCCAGGTGTGTCCTGTACACAAGGAACAGGACAAATCGAACCCAGCCAATTACCGCCCATTCAGTCTGCTCTCCATCACCAGCAAAGTGATGAAAGGAGTCATCAACAATGCTTGAGATGAGGAGGAACTACTTCTCGCAGAGGGTGGTGAATTTATGCAACTCGCTTCCCCATAGCGCGGTGGAATCGGAGTCATTAAATTGTTTCAAGGTGGAGGTAGATATATTTCTGATAAAAAACGGGTTAAGGGGACAACAGGTGGGAGGTGGATTTGAAACCAGGAAGAGATCAACCATGATCTGGTTGAATGACGGAGCGGGCTCGAAGGGCTGAATTGCCGACTTCCGCTCCTAATTCCTATATTCCTATCAGGTGGCACTTGCTCAACAATAACCTGTTACATACGCTCTGTTTTGGTTCTGCCAGGATCATTCAGCTCCTGACCTGATTACAGCCTTGGTTCAAACAAGGACAAAAAAGATGAATGCCAGAGGTGAGGTGAGAGTGACTGCCCTTGACATCAAGGCAGCATTTTATTGAGTATGGCATCAAGGAGCCCTAGCTAAACTGCAGTCAATGGGAATCAGGGGGAAAACTCTCCGCTGCTTGGAGTCATACCTGGCACAGACTAGGGCATCACGGTGGCGCAGTGGGTTAGCCCTGTTGCCTCACGGTGCCGAGGTCCTGGGTTCGATCCCGGCCCTTGGTCACTGTCCGTGTGGAGTTTGCACATTCTCCCCGTGTCTGCGTGGGTTTCGCCCCCACAACCCAAAGATGTGCAGACTAGGTGGACTGGCCACGCTAAATTGCCCCTTAATTGGGAAAAAAAAAATTGGGTACACTTAAAAAAATAAAATAAAATAAAAAATACCTGGCACAGACCTGGTTGTGGTGGTTGGAGGTCAATCATCTCAGTCCCGGGCCATCACTCCAGAGTTCCTCAGGGTACTGTCCTAGGCCCAACTAGCTTCAGCTGCTTCATCATAAGGTCCGAAGTGGGGATGTTCACAGATGACTGCGCAATGTTCAGCACCATTCGCAACTCCTCAGATAATGAAGCAGTTCACGTGCAGATGCAGCAAGACCCGGACAATATCCTGGCTTTGGCTGAGAAGTGGCAAGTTACATTTGTGCAACATAAGTGCCCGGCAATGACCATCTCCTACAAGAGAGGGTCTAACCACCGCCCCTTGACATTCAATGGCATTAACATCACTGAATCCCCCACAATCAACATCCTGGGGGTTACCATTGAACAGAAACTGAACTGGACTAGCCATATTAATACCAAAGCCTGTCCACCATCTACAAGGCACAAGTCAGGAGTGTGATGGAATACTCTCCACTTGCCTGGATGAGTGCAGCACAAACAACACTTAAGAAGCTCGACACCATCCAGGACAAAGCAGCCCGCTTGATTGCTCCCCCTTCCACAAACATTCAAACCCTCCACCATCGACGAACAAAGGCAGCTGTGTGTACCATCGACAAGATGAACTGCAGTAACTCACCAAAGTTCCTTAGGCAGCACCTTCCAAACCCACGACCACTACCATGTAGAAGGACAAGGGCAGCAGAGGCTTCCCTCCAAGTCACTCACCACCACGACTTGGAAATATATTGCCATTCCTTCACTGTCGCTGGGCAAAATCCTGGAACACCCTCCCTAACAGCACAGTGGGTGTACCTACACCGCAGGGACTGCAGCGGTTCAAGAAGGCAGCTCTCCACCACCTTCTGATGGGCAACTAAGGGTGGGCAATAATCTCCCCCTGACCATTGCCTTCAGTGCCTCCCAGGATGTGGAGGGAGAGATCTCGCCGTTCTGGTTACAGCCCATGTCCTTGTTGATGGTCAGTGCCATCCTTTCACAGAAAGCCTTGTCAGTGAGGAGGGCCGTGTCCAGCCTCAGTGCCCCTCAAATGGAAAAAATTAATTGGGTGCACTAAATTTATTAAAAAGAACTTCTGAAAATCCAAATACACCACATTCACAGCACCCCCCCATGTCACATAGAATCATAGATTCTATGGCAGAAGGAGGCCATTTGGCCCATCGAGTCTACAGCGGCCCTTAGAAAGAGCAGCCTACTTAAGCCCACGCCTCCATCCTATCTCGTAACCCAGTAACCCCACCTAACCTTTTGGACACAAAGGGGCAATTTATCATGGCCAATCCGCCTCACCTGCACATCTTTGGACTTGTGGGAGGAAACCGGAGCACCCGGAGGAAACCCACGCAGACACGGGGAGAACATGCAAACGTCACGGCTATTATGTCCTCTAAAAGGATTGTCAAGCTTTGTGGGTTCAAGTTTTCCAACTGGCAAGAGTTTGGCAAATAATCTAGGTCGACAATTCATTGCAGTGCTAAGGTCGCGTTGCAGGAATATAGAACATACAGTGCAGAAAGAGGCCATTCGGCTCATCGAGTCTGCACCGACCCAGTTAAGCCCTCACTTCCACCCTATCCCCGTAACCCAATAACCCCCCCAAACCTTTTTGGACACTAAGGGCAATTTAGCATGGCCAATCCACCTAACCTGCACGTCTTTGGACTGTGGGAGGAAACCGGAGCACCCGGAGGAAACCCACGCACACACGGGGGAGAACATGCAGACTCCGCACAGACAGTGACCCAGCGGGGAATCGAACCTGGGACCCTGGCGCTGTGAAGCCACAATGCTATTCACTTGTGCTACTGTGCTGCCCTACTGTGGAGCAGTTTTTATTTCAGGCGAGACATGAACCTGAGAGCTACATTGCCTTAGGTTGGTGTAAAAGGGGCGGCGCGGTGGCACAGTGGTTAGGACTGCTGTCTCATAACACCAAGGTCCCAGGTTCGATCCCGGCTCTGGCTCACTGTCCGTGTGGAGTTTGCATATTCTCCCCGTTTTTGCGTGGGTTTCGCCCCCACAACCCAAAGATGTGCAGGGTAGGTGGATTGGCCACACTAAATTACCCCTTAATTGGAAAAAATGAATTGGGTACTCTATGTTTATATTTAAAAAAAGGTTGGTGTAAAAGATGGTATGAAACATTTCTCACCTGTTATCCAAAGTTCTACCACTGAGATATATCACCCTTCCCCATCAACCCCCCCCACCCAACACATGCAAAAACCTCATGTACATAAGAATCAAATTGTCTCTTTAGGAGGAGAGATGGTGGAGACTGAATGGAATGATGGGCTCATTTTGGGTAATGATTGAGAAAAAAGAGGAGACTTTCACACAGCAAGCTGTGATCTGGGGCTGGTTTAGCACAGTGGGCTAAATGGCTGGCTTGTAATGCAGAACAAGGCCAGCAGCGCGGGTTCAATTCCCGTACCGGCCTCCTCGAACAGGCGCTGGAATGTGGCGACTAGGGGCTTTTCACAGTAACTTCATTAAAGCCGACTTGTGACAATAAGTGATTATGATTATTATTGTGATCTGGAAAGAATGATATTCAAAAGAGAATTGGATGGAGATCTGAAAATTTACAGAGCCACAGGGAAAGAGCAGTGGAGTGGGGTGAGTTGGATCACTCTCTCCCAGGGAGCTGGCAAAGGCACTTTGGGCCGCCTGGCCTCCTTGCCGCTGCTCTCATAAAAAAACATAAATTAAGCTTTGGGTTTAATGTTCTATTTTGGAAGCAGAGGGCCATGATTACAAAGGAATGCAATGCAGACCGTGGTTACACTAAAGCCACAGTTGAGATGAATCGTTTGATGATCTTAGATTCGACATTAATAACAGGCTTCCATCCCAAAGTGCTCCAAGGGACGATTCACCGGGCCTGCAATTTAAAGTCACACTATCCTCTTTAACCATTCACTACATTTGCTTCCTCCCCATTCCAGTTACTCAACCTTAGATCTGACAAGGTTTGGACCGGTTTGATGATGGGTTGTAACTGGGAAGCGTGTGGTTAGATTCAAGAATAGTGAAAGGTTGGAATAGTTGAGTCAACAGGAAATGGAGTATCTGACTTTTTTGTTGCCGTTGAAGACGTAATTTGATTCTTGTTTATCAGCGGAGATTGCGGGTTAGCACTGCTGCCTCACGGCGCCGAGGTCCCAGGTTCGATCCCGGCCACGGGTCACTGTCCGTGTGGAATTTGCATATTCTCCCCGTGTTTGCGTGGGTTTCGCCCCCACAACCCAAAGATGTGCAGGGTAGGTGGATTGGCCACACTAAATTGCCCCTTAATTGAAAAAAACGAATTGGGTACACTAAATTTATATTTTAAAAAATTAGAGGAGATTGCGGCAGAGAAACCTCTGCCACGAGGTAAACCTGTTCCAGTCTCGACCCACAGCCTAGTATTTCAAAACAGAAATGCAAAGCTGCGGA
Organism: Scyliorhinus torazame; assembly: GCF_047496885.1. Classification (NCBI taxonomy): domain Eukaryota; kingdom Metazoa; phylum Chordata; class Chondrichthyes; order Carcharhiniformes; family Scyliorhinidae; genus Scyliorhinus; species Scyliorhinus torazame. Next base: position 124,669,679 of record NC_092727.1, read on the forward strand.
TGATTCATTGCCCAACGAACAAAAGCCCGAAGATGATAATCTGCAGCCTGCAGAATCAGCTACAACACCACCCTCAAAATACATCCAGACGTTCACTTATCTCTGCAGCCTTTGTGGGATCTTGCTGTGCTTGGGTGTGGGTGGATGTGGGTGGGGGGGGTTGCTCAACTTCCCAGCAACCGCCGTCTGAGACAAAATACGACCAAAATGCAAGTGTCGGTGTTAAGAAGTCGGATTGTAACTGTGATTCGCCTCTACTGTCTGTTCCATGTGATTTAGACAACTCTGAGATTATGGAGCTGTAATGACCCAACACATGGGCGCCCAGCCAGTTCAGCCGCTAAAATTTAAACATTTGCGACCAAATTTTCTTTGTCAATGTGGTGATATGCATCACTGTAAGTACACAAGGGGTTAATGTAAATACACTAAGGCTAAGTAAACACTAGAGGGAGCACTGAAGATGTCATGATATGCAGACATACAGCTAATGAACACTTAGAATAGGACACGGCCAATGGGCAGTCAAGACACCCAGAGGTGACACTACCACAAGGGGGCTACCCATATAAAAGGACAGGGCACACATGCTCTTCCTCTTTCCACAGGCGACACTTAGAGAGAAGGACAGGGGCAGATCAGAAGCATCACACCCACCGCATGGCTCAGAGCAGACTGGTTAGTTAGACTGAGTTACTATAACAAGATTAGCAGGAGCGTCAAACTTAAGTAGGATAATTGTTAGCTGTTCAATAAATGTGTTAAACCTATCTCCAAATCTGAACCTTCCTTTGTCATGGCATACATCAAGGAAGCAGCTTATGTTACATGAAGAACCATAAAACAACATGGTACCAGTAGTGCCTGTTGGATCTATATGGTTCAACTCAAGATCCGTGACTACCAGCAACAGCACCCAGGCAAGATGTTTGAGATTCTGGTTCCTCAGCAGCTCAGGTACCACGGCAATCTCAGTGCCAACTGACGTGCATTCAAACAGAGATTTGAGATTCACCTGGTGGCATCCGACCTAGATGGCGTGGCCGATGCTGAGAAGATAAAGCTTCTACTCACGATTGCGGGTGAAAGTGCAACAGAAATCTTCAACTCCTTCAAGTACTCCAAAGGGCAGGACAAGAGAGACTTCCAGACAGTCCTGGACAAGTTTGAAAACTACTGCGAGGTGAACACAACAGAAATCGGTAAAACTGGCACCTATACTCACCACGAGGCAAAGGTAGGCTTGCAGCAGAGGAAAACGGCAGTTTTGATTGGCAGCCATCTTGAGAAAGGAGCCGCACATGCACAGTTCCCCAGAAGGCGCGAACCAGCAAAACAGTGTTTGGCACATGCGCAAGAAGCCGCACATGCGCAGTTGTGCAAAGAGCGCACAGGAAAGGAAACATGATTTGCGTATGCGCAATCCATTCCTACACTCTACGTCACAATGTCATGATGTCAGAGGCCCCGGACCACGCCCACTTAAAGGGAAAATGTCCCAAAAAAGTGAAAAACAGTTTTAAAGCCACAAAACACAATTCTTTCACCTGGAAGGACAGCACAATGCCTGAACTTTGACCAGTAGCTGAAAGTAACCTCCGCAGAACCCTGCAACAAGCAGTTAGCACCACCCTAAGAGATGATTTAGTCCTTGAAGACTACGACTCAGATGTTGATTTCTTCCGTGGACATAGGGAGCACAATGACAAGCTCCGACACAGAAAGTGATGATATCGTCCTTGAAGACTACGACTCAGACGATGATTTCATCATTGGACGTGGCTACCTCAGTACCAAATCCGAACCGCAACGAGATGATGTGTACATTCAAGAATCCGACATAGACATGGATGAGTTCTTCGGATTTGAGGATCCTCAGCCCAGCACAGACGACATCCCGACCCGAGAACAGGATTCTGCTGCGGCCTGAAGCCAAGAGACAGAGAGCGGTACAAGCCCACAGAGAGCGGCCTGACGCCAAGAGACAGAGAGAGGTACAAGCCCACAGAGAGCGGCCTGACGCCAAGAGACAGAGAGCGGTACAAGCCCACAGAGAGTGGCCTGACGCCAAACCAGTGGTCCACGCACCACGAAGAGTGGTCCACGCACCACGAAGAGTCCCCGACTCCACACGAAAGGTGGTCCAAGCACCACGAAGAGTCCCCGACTCTACACGAAAGGTGGTCCACGCACCACAAAGAGTCCCCGACTCCGCACAGAAAGCGATGACAGACACCACAGCGAGACAAGTGCACGTCTCCACACGTAGAACATAGAAAGACTCCACAGGGAGACCACTGCACGACTCCGTTGAGAGCGCACAGGTCGACTCCACAGCGAGCCCACTGCATGACTCCACACAGGGAACGATGCCAGATTCCACAGAGAGAGTGGTACAAGCCTCCACAGCGAGCTCGTTGACAGACTTCACGATGGAAGCAATGCAAGACTCCAGACCGCAGTCCTTGCATGAACAAGAAAGACCATGAAGGTCTAGCAACCTTATCTGAGCAACCAGCAGCAGACGATGCAAGTCTGCCACGCTCAAGTGCAAAGCAAGACGACCATGGCAGTCTACCACACTCACACGAACAACAAAAAGACTATGACAGTCTACCTAGATTATTTGAGCCACCAGAAGAAGACTCTGATAGTCTACCCAGCTCATCTAACCGATAAGGAGACACTGAAGGTCTACCCACTGTATGTGCGACAAGTGACAAAGGCTTCACAATTCCCATACAAGATGTGCGACATCTCAGTGAGACTGACAGATCTCAGCTACTATGGACAAAGGCACTCGACAATCAAAGTGAGGCTACTAGTGACTCCAGTGACGCCACGTTAATTCAAACCTCATCTACTCGAGAACCTGAAATGACTCCAGACGGGGAGCATCAAGAAACCAAAGGTGATTCAGGTGAACCGGAAAGGGCTCCAGACGGGGAGCATCGACAAGCCAAAGATGATTCCAGTGAACCGGACATGACTCCAGACGGGGTGCGCTGAGGAATCAGAGACGGCACGCTCAGTGAAACAGCAGATGCCACAAAGGACACTGACACAAGTCACTTTGTGAAGGACTCGATTTCTCCACTCGGTGTGGTCATTGAGTGCAACAAACACAACAACAAAACCTACAAATACAACAACAAAGACAACAACAAGAAGCGCACCAAAGGCAACGTCAACAACAAGCATGACAAAAACAACAACAATAGAACAACAACTGGTATGACATGGTACAACTCTGCCCATGAAGGACAATGTTACTGCTCAGCTCAGAACAATGGCAAGAGTGCAAACATACCATGGCATGTCAATGCATCTTACAAATTCACTTTTGCTACACTACAAACAAGCAGACCAGCTTTCAAGGCAGCTGACATACGGCATCAATACCGCAAACACAGACACCAGTCCAGGTCAGACAGGAAAGATGACTTAAAGAATCGTTACCACAAGCATCGTAAACAAAAAGAGTCCAAATCAGACAACAAAGTGATTTGACCATTTGACCACCTCCTGATGATTTCTTGGTTCCTTAAGCACAGGGACACTGATGGCGTTCACAGGGAAATGACAACATCAACATCGACACTTCAAAAACAAAACACGAAAGCCACTCGACCATATTAATTCATGAACTTTGGACTCATACATATTATTTGGTATTGTATAATCATCACTGCTATCATGATTTCTACATATCATCACTTATCTACCTATTTTGTTCAATTTTCTTGAACACTGTACAGAAAATATGTAACACAAAAAAAGGGGGATGTGGTGATTTGCATCACTGTAAATATACAAGGGGTTAATATAAATACACTAAGACTAAGTAAACACTAGAGGGAGCACCGGAGATTGTCATGACATGCAGACATACAGCTAATGAACACTTAGAATAGGACACGACCAATGGGCAGTCAAGACACCCAGAGGTGACACTACCACAAGGGGGCACACATGCTCTCTCTCTTTCCATAGGCGACACTTAGAGAGACGGACAGGGGCAGATCAGAAGCATCGCACCCACCGCATGGCTTAGAGCAGACTGGTTAGTTAGACTGAGTTACTGTAGCAAGATTAGCAGGAGAGTCGAACTCAAGTAGGAGAATTGTTAACTGTTCAATAAATGTGTCAAACCTATCTCCAAGTCTGAACCTTCCTTTGTCAGAGCATACATCAAGGAAGCAGCGTATGCTACATGAAGACGCATAACACAACAGACAACACCGATCAATGATTTGGCAGCATTCAGGGCGAGGTATAATGGCCAACGCCCCTTTCCTGCAGTAACCGGCCAACCTAAATGACAATAATTTCTTGCTCAGAGAAAAGCCGGTGACATTCAATAAAACGTAACGGATCTCCTGAATTGCTGTTGTGACCGCTTCTCCCTGGTGTTCACGAATCGGAGCCACCCCTCAGCTCTATCTGTTGGGTGCACATTTGCTGGTCACCAGCGAGGTTGCTGTACAATTATTACAGAGTCCATTCCATATCTAATCGGATTAATTTTCACTTTGTAATTATAGCACGCCTTTGCAATGTATCTGTCTGCCGCCTCTCCAATAATTACTTTAAAAAATGTACAGAGGTGTGTAGGAGTCACCTCCACATTAATTGATCCTGGATCGCATACACACACACCCCCTCACTCACTCACTTCCCACACTTTCACTCCCCCACATCCACAAATATTATTTCGCACTCACACATCCTCATTCACACACACTCATCCTCACACCCATCCAAATTCTCACACACACACACACCCTCACACCCAAACCCTCGCACACACACCCACCCACACCCTCACACCCACATCCTCACACCCATAACCTCAGATATAGACACACACCCTCACTGTCACTCACACCCTCACATCCACACCCACACACACTCACACACATACTCATCATCATACTCACTCTTACGCACACACACACCAACTCATCCTCACACACACTGAGCCCACACACATCACCACACACACCCGATCACCCACACCCTCGCACACTCAAACCCACATTCACTCACTGTCACTCACACACACACACCCATGCTCTCTCACACTCACACTCATTCACTCTCCCAGACTCAGCCTCACAATCACTCACACACATACACAGACCCTCTCACAAACACACAATTACATGAAATAATTTGCTTCTCAATATTGTGCTGGTCTGCACTTGACACTGAATTAAAGAGTTCCCCCTCTCTGAATAGGAGCCTTCATTCCCATTTGCCATAGACACAGATCACATTCTATAACTGGGCATATCTTATTCTATAGATTGTGCATTTAAAAGTGTTAGAAATATGGGAATATATAGCTCCCTTCCGTCACAATTATGTTGAATTTTATAACAGAATACTTATTTGTTTTAAATTAAGTTCATTGTGTGGGTTTATGTTACCGATGAGGGTCTCCCCAGTTTGAATGGATAGTTGTGAAGCTGATATCTGTTGACATTGGGTCAATTTAACGTCACCTCTATTGGTCCCACATCTGAAATATTAACCATTTTTGTTTCTTTCACAAAGATACTAACCGCTCAATTATATATTTCCAACAAAGAACAAAGAACAAAGAAATGTACAGCACAGGAACAGGCCCTTCGGCCCTCCAAGCCCATGCCGACCATGCTGCCCGACTAAACTACAACCTTCTACACTTCCTGGGTCCGTATCCTTCTATTCCCATCCTATTCATGTATTTGTCAAGATGCCCCTTAAACGTCACTATCGTCCCCGCTTCCACTACCTCCTCCGGCAGCGAGTTCCAGGCACCCACTACCCTCTGCGTAAAAAACTTGCCTCGTACATCTACTCTAAACCTTGCCCCTCTCACCTTAAACCGATGCCCCCTAGTAATTGACCCCTCTACCCTGGGGAAAAGCCTCTGACTATCCACTCTGTCTCTGCCCCTCATAATTTTGTATACCTCTATCAGGTCTCCCCTCAACCTCCTTCGTTCCAGTGAGAACAAACCAAGTTTATTCAACCGCTCCTCATAGCTAATGCTCTCCATACCAGGCAACATTCTGGTAAATCTCTTCTGCACCCTCTCTAAAGCCTCCACATCCTTCTGGTAGTGTGGCGACCAGAATTGAACACTATACTCCAAGTGTGGCCTAACTAAGGTTCTATACAGCTGCAACATGACTTGCCAATTCTTATACTCAATGCCCCGGCCAATGAAGGCAAGCATGCCGTATGCCTTCTTGACTACCTTCTCCACCTGTGTTGCCCCTTTCAATGACCTGTGGACCTGTACTCCTAGATCTCTTTGACTTTCAATACTCTTGAGCGTTCTACCATTCACTGTATATTCCCTACCTGCGTTAGTCCTTCCAAAATGCATTACCTCACATTTGTCCGGATTAAACTCCATCTGCCATCTCTCCGCCCAAGTCTCCAAACAATCTAAATCCTGCTGTATCCTCTGACAGTCCTCATCGCTATCCGCAATTCCACCAACCTTTGTGTCGTCTGCAAACTTACTAATCAGACCAGTTACATTTTCCTCCAAATCATTTATATATACTACAAAGAGCAAAGGTCCCAGCACTGATCCCTGTGGAACACCACTGGTCACAGCCCTCCAATGAGAAAATCATCCTTCCATTGCTACTCTCTGCCTTCTATGGCCTAGCCAGTTCTGTATCCACCTTGCCAGCTCACACCAGATCCCGTGTGACTTCACCTTTTGTACTAGTCTACCATGAGGGACCTTGTCAAAGGCCTTACTGAAGTCCATATAGACAACATCCACTGCCCTGCCTGCATCAATCATCTTAGTGACCTCCTCGAAAAACTCTATCAAGTTAGTGAGACACGACCTCCCCTTCACAAAACCGTGCTGCTTCTCACTAATACGTCCATTTGCTTCCAAATGGGAGTAGATCCTGTCTCGAAGAATTCTCTCCAGTAATTTCCCTACCACTGAAGTAAGGCTCACCGGCCTGTAGCTCCCGGGATTATCCTTGCTACCCTTCTTAAACAGAGGAACAACATTGGCTATTCTCCAGTCCTCCGGGACATCCCCTGAAGACAGCGAGGATCCAAAGATTTCTGTCAAGGCCTCAGCAATTTCCTCTCCAGCCTCCTTCAGTATTCTGGGGTAGATCCCATCAGGCCCTGGGGACTTATCTACCTTAATATTTTTTAAGACACCCAACACCTCGTCTTTTTGGATCTCAATGTGACCCAGGCTATCTACACACCCTTCTCCAGACTCAACATCTACCAATTCCTTCTCTTTGGTGAATACCGATGCAAAGTATTCATTTAGTACCTCGCCCATTTCCTCTGGCTCCACACATAGTTTCCCTTGCCTATCCTTCAGTGGGCCAACCCTTTCCCTGGCTACCCTCTTGCTTTTTATGTACGTGTACAGATTGTTCTTGGTTCTGGATTCAGTCCCAACTCTACTTTTGGGGGACAGTGGTTATGCTTTGGTTATGTTTCTTATCCTCTCTTGCCCTTACCTTGTGAATCTCTTATGTGTGTCTGGGTGGAGGGTGGTACGGGGTTTGGGGAATAGGTAGATTTGTAGACCATTGCTCTGTTATTCCTCAATATATATATTTCTCTTTTATTTTAATTATGATTAAACAGTTTGTTAATGTTTTACTTATTAAAAATATTTTAGTTCTGTGCATGTGTGAGACTGTTGATTTGGAGTTAACAACGGTTCAGTAGATGCAGAAACCTGACATTGGATTGAGGAGCGAGCTGCGGCTGTAGTGGAAACTGCATCTGCCGATCCTTTTGATCTTTCTTAGTACTGTCATATCGATGCTGGAAGTCTGAAATAAAAACTGAAAGTTCTGCTAAAAAACCTCAGCAGGTCTGGCAGCATCTTTTTTTCATTGTTTTAAAAATTTAGAGTACCCAATTCATTTTTCCCAATTTAGGGAGCCAATCCACCTACCTATGGGTTGTGGGGGCGAAACCCACACAAACATGGGGAGAATGTGCAAAGCCCACACAGACAGTGACCCAGAGCCGGGATCGAACCTGGGACCTTGGTGCCGTGAGGCAGTAGGGCTAACCACTGCTCCACCGTGCTGGCCTTGGCTGGTTTCCTCTTGAGGACTAATTCATCTCCCTTTACCACACTCTCTCCTCCTCTATAGTGGGTGGCTCTTGTCACTTTCTAATCAGTTCCAGGCCTGACTGGGTGGGCAGCACCCTGCCTTTTGAGTTGGATGGTTGCGGGTTCAAGAACTAATCTAGGGATCTGAGCAGCAACCTCGAGGCTGGTTCTGTCCTGGAGCTGTATGGAGGGAGTGCCGCACTGTCAGAGGTGCTGCCTATCGGATAACATGTCCAGCTCCTCTGCTCCCCTAAGTGGATGCGAAAGATCCTAGGTCACCGAAGATGATCGGGAGGGAGACTGACCGAGAGGTAAAATGGGAGGGGGAAAAGGTGGAGGGGTAGAGGGAGAGAGGTGGAGAGAGGGTGGGTGGGGGAGAGTGTGAGGGAGGGGTAGAATTGGGGTGGGGATAGGGTGGAGGAGGTGGGGAGGGGAAGGAGAGAGGAGAAAGTTCTTCTTCTGTCCTGACCAATACTAATTCATCAGAAAATGGGTCTTTCCCGACATTACAAAGGTGACAAAATGTCCAGAATCCTTCAATGGGATGTGAAGGGCTTTGTGGTGTGGTGAAAAGCGAGGTTTACATTCAAATTGTCCATAACCTCAGTCACTCTGATTGGACTTGATTGAAAGGGGGTAACTGGACAAGAGGTGTGTTTGACCTAGAGAGTAGATGATGCGGAGATTGATCCTCTCACTCTCCAAGGCCCCGGAGTACATTACACACTGTGCCCCCAGTCACCCTGTAATCATTGCAACAATTTCCCACTCACTTGCTCCATTTACATTATAATATTCATCATTAATACATGAATTGTGTGTGGGCATCAGAAGAACAGACTTTGGGACCAAGCCGGAGGGTGGGGGTGAGGGGGAGGGGGGGGGGGGGGGGGGGTTCAAATCTTGCTAGTTATCTATAATTGGAAGCAGATTCCCACATCTCGTCAACATTCCTGAATGATATGAAGGGCTCTGTCTATCGAACAGGGGTAGAATCAGCTTGAAGTGGTCATGTAGACATACTGGCCAGAACCTGTCAAAACGTGCGGGCATTAAAACGTGCACAGCTGGTTAGCCCTGCTAACCTGCAGGATCGATCCCTGCTCTGGGTCACTCTCTGTATGTGGACTTTGCACATTCTCCCCGTGTCTGCGTGGGTTTCACCCCTGATGTGTTATGTACTCTGGGATAACATGGGCTGCAACCGGATGCAGTTTTAACCAAAAGATACTCCAGGCCTTGAAGTTAGTTCAATCTGATTTATTGAACCAGTAGCACAGTTAGCACAGTTCTCTATGAGTTCGACTCTCTGCTAACCTAAGTGTGGTTACTCTGTCTGACTGAACCAGACTAGCTCTGAGCCACGTGCTGGAGGTGTGATACTGTAAGTACACCCTGACTCACTCTGTGGATGTTCATCAGTGGAAAGAGGCGGAGTGTGAGTGCCTCGTGCCTTTTATAGTGAGATACCACCCCTGAGTGTCCTGCCTGCTCATTGGTCATGTCCTGTTCTCTGTGTTCATTAGCTGCCTGTCTGTGCCTGTCTGTATATCATTATCTGCTTGTCTGCATATCATGACAACCCCCCACAACTCAAAAAGATGTGCAGGTAAGGTAGTTTGGCCATGCTGAATTGCCCCTCAATTGGAAAAAAAGAATTGGGTACTCTAAATTTTTAAAAAACTTGTACTGCTTCATTTCGCTGAAGCCATTAGTTAGAGGTGGCAATCTACGTTAGAAGCGACCAGTTCAGAGCAGCACAGTGGTGCAGTGGTTAGCACTGCTGCCTCACGGCACCGAGGTCCCAGGTTCGATCCCGGCTCTGGGTCACTGTCCGTGTGGAGTTTGCACATTCTCCCCGTGTCTGCGTGGGTTTTGCCCCCACAACCCAAAAGATGTGCAGAGTAGGTGGATTGGCCATGCAAAATTGCCCCTTATTTGGAAAAAATTAATTGGGTACCCTAAATTTATTTAACAAAAGAAGCGACCAGTTCCAGGAAAATTGACAATCTTCAGATGCCCCGAGGGACACTTGTGATTGCAATAGAAAGGGTGCAGTAATTGCAATAGAGAGGGTGCAGTGATTGCAATAGAGAGGGTGCTGGTTTAGCAATAGAGAGGGTGCAGTGATTGCAATAGAGAGGGTGCAGTGAATACAATAGAGAGGTTGCAGTGATTGCAATAGAGAGGGTGCAGTGATTGCAATAGAGAGGGTGCAGTGATTGCAATAGAGAGCGTGCAGTGATTGCAATAGAGAGGGTGCAGTGATTGCAATAGAGAGGGTGCAGTGATTGCAATAGAGAGGGTGCGGTGATTATAATAGAGAGGGTGCAGTGATTGCAATAGAGAGGGTGCAGTGATTACAATAGAGAGGGTGCAGTGATTGCAATAGAGAGGGTGCGGTGATTACAATAGAGAGGGTGCACTGATTGCAATAGAGAGGGTGCGGTGATTACAATAGAGAGGGTGCAGTGATTGGAATAGAGAGGGTGCAGTGATTGCAATAGAGAGGGTGCAGTGATTGCAATAGAGAGGGTGCAGTGATTGCAATAGAGAGGGTGCGGTGATTAAATTAGAGAGTGTGCAGTGATTGCAATAGAGAGCGTGCAGTGATTGCAATAGAGAGCGTGCAGTGATTGCAATAGAGAGGGTGCAGTGATTGCAATAGAGAGCGTGCAGTGATTGCAATAGAGAGGGTGCAGTGATTGCAATAGAGAGGGTGCAGTGATTGCAATAGGGAGCGTGCAGTGATTGCAATAGAGAGGGTGCAGTGATTGCAATAGAGAGGGTGAGGTGATTGCAATAGAGAGGGTGCAGTGATTGCAATAGAGAGGGTGCAGTGATTGCAATAGAGAGGGTGCAGTGATTGCAATAGAGAGGGTGCGGTGATTATAATAGAGTGGGTGCAGTGATTGCAATAGAGAGGGTGCAGTGATTACAATAGAGAGGGTGCAGTGATTGCAATAGAGAGGGTGCGGTGATTACAATAGAGAGGGTGCACTGATTGCAATAGAGAGGGTGCGGTGATTACAATAGAGAGGGTGCATTGATTGCAATAGAGAGGGTGCGGTGATTGCAATAGAGAGGGTGCGGTGATTGCAATAGAGAGGGTGCGGTGATTGCAATAGAGAGGGTGCAGTGATTGCAATAGCGAGGGTGCAGGTTTAGCAATAGAGAGGGTGCAGTGATTGCAATAGCGAGGGTGCAGGTTTAGCAATAGAGAGGGTGCAGTGATTGCAATAGAGAGGGTGCGGTGATTGCAATAGAGAGGGTGCGGTGATTGCAATAGAGAGGGTGCGGTGATTGCAATAGAGAGCGTGCAGTGATTGCAATAGAGAGGGTGCAGTGATTGCAATAGAGAGGGTGCAGTGATTGCAATAGAGAGGGTGCGGTGATTACAATAGAGAGGGTGCAGTGATTGGAATAGAGAGGGTGCAGTGATTGCAATAGAGAGGGTGCAGTGATTGCAATAGAGAGGGTGCAGTGATTGCAATAGAGAGGGTGCGGTGATTAAATTAGAGAGTGTGCAGTGATTGCAATAGAGAGCGTGCAGTGATTGCAATAGAGAGCGTGCAGTGATTGCAATAGAGAGGGTGCAGTGATTGCAATAGAGAGCGTGCAGTGATTGCAATAGAGAGGGTGCAGTGATTGCAATAGAGAGGGTGCAGTGATTGCAATAGGGAGCGTGCAGTGATTGCAATAGAGAGGGTGCAGTGATTGCAATAGAGAGGGTGAGGTGATTGCAATAGAGAGGGTGCAGTGATTGCAATAGAGAGGGTGCAGTGATTGCAATAGAGAGGGTGCAGTGATTGCAATAGAGAGGGTGCGGTGATTATAATAGAGTGGGTGCAGTGATTGCAATAGAGAGGGTGCAGTGATTACAATAGAGAGGGTGCAGTGATTGCAATAGAGAGGGTGCGGTGATTACAATAGAGAGGGTGCACTGATTGCAATAGAGAGGGTGCGGTGATTACAATAGAGAGGGTGCATTGATTGCAATAGAGAGGGTGCGGTGATTGCAATAGAGAGGGTGCGGTGATTGCAATAGAGAGGGTGCGGTGATTGCAATAGAGAGGGTGCAGTGATTGCAATAGCGAGGGTGCAGGTTTAGCAATAGAGAGGGTGCAGTGATTGCAATAGCGAGGGTGCAGGTTTAGCAATAGAGAGGGTGCAGTGATTGCAATAGAGAGGGTGCGGTGATTGCAATAGAGAGGGTGCGGTGATTGCAATAGAGAGGGTGCGGTGATTGCAATAGAGAGCGTGCAGTGATTGCAACAGAGAGGGTGCAGTGATTGCAATAGAGAGGGTGCAGTGATTGCAATAGAGAGGGTGCAGTGATTGCAATAGCGAGGGTGCAGGTTTAGCAATAGAGAGGGTGCAGTGATTGCAATAGCGAGGGTGCAGGTTTAGCAATAGAGAGGGTGCAGTGATTGCAATAGAGAGGGTGCGGTGATTGCAATAGAGAGGGTGCGGTGATTGCAATAGAGAGGGTGCGGTGATTGCAATAGAGAGCGTGCAGTGATTGCAACAGAGAGGGTGCAGTGATTGCAATAGAGAGGGTGCAGTGATTGCAATAGAGAGTGTGCAGTGATTGCAATAGAGAGGGTGCAGTGATTGAATAGAGAGGGTGCAGTGATTGCAATAGAGAGCGTGCAGTGATTGCAATAGAGAGCGTGCAGTGATTGCAATAGAGAGGGTGCAGTGATTGCAATAGAGAGGGTGCAGTGATTGCAATAGAGATGGTGCCGTGATTGCAATAGCGAGGGTGCGTTGATTGCAATAGAGAGGGTGCAGTGATTACAATAGAGAGGGTGCAGTGATTGCAATAGAGAGCGTGCAGTGTTTACAATAGAGAGGGTGCAGTGATTGCAATAGAGAGGGTGCAGTGATTGCAATAGAGAGGGTGCAGTGATTGCAATAGAGAGGGTGCGGTGATTGCAATAGAGAGGGTGCGGTGATTGCAATAGAGAGGGTGCAGTGATTGCAATAGAGTGCGTGCAGTGATTGCAATAGAGAGGGTGCAGTGATTGCAATAGAGAGGGTGCAGTGATTACAATAGAGAGGGTCTGGTGATTGCAATAGCGAGCGTGCAGTGATTGCAATAGAGAGGGTGCAGTGATTGCAATAGAGAGGGTGCAGGTTTAGCAATAGAGAGGGTGCAGTGATTGCAATAGAGAGGGTGCAGTGATTGCAATAGAGAGGGTGTAGGTTTTGTAATAGAGAGGGTGCAGTGATTGCAATAGAGAGGGCACAGTGATTGCAATAGAGAGGGTGCAGTGATTACAATAGAGAGGGTGCAGTGATTGCAATAGAGAGGGTGCAATGATTGCAATAGAGAGGGTGCAATGATTGCAATAGAGAGGGTGCAGTGATTGCAACAGAGAGGGTGCAGTGATTGCAATAGAGAGGGCGCAGTGATTGCAATAGAGAGGGTGCGGTGATTGCAATAGAGAGTGTGCAGTGATTGCAATAGAGAGGGTGCAGTGATTGCAATAGAGAGCGTGCAGTGTTTACAATAGAGAGGGTGCAGTGATTGCAATAGAGAGCGTGCAGTGTTTACAATAGAGAGGGTGCAGTGATTGCAATAGAGAGGGTGCAGTGATTGCAATAGAGAGGGTGCAGTGATTGCAATAGAGAGGGTGCGGTGATTGCAATAGAGAGGGTGCGGTGATTGCAATAGAGAGGGTGCAGTGATTGCAATAGAGTGCGTGCAGTGATTGCAATAGAGAGGGTGCAGTGATTGCAATAGAGAGGGTGCAGTGATTACAATAGAGAGGGTCTGGTGATTGCAATAGCGAGCGTGCAGTGATTGCAATAGAGAGGGTGCAGTGATTGCAATAGAGAGGGTGCAGGTTTAGCAATAGAGAGGGTGCAGTGATTGCAATAGAGAGGGTGCAGTGATTGCAATAGAGAGGGTGTAGGTTTTGTAATAGAGAGGGTGCAGTGATTGCAATAGAGAGGGCACAGTGATTGCAATAGAGAGGGTGCAGTGATTACAATAGAGAGGGTGCAGTGATTGCAATAGAGAGGGTGCAATGATTGCAATAGAGAGGGTGCAATGATTGCAATAGAGAGGGTGCAGTGATTGCAACAGAGAGGGTGCAGTGATTGCAATAGAGAGGGCGCAGTGATTGCAATAGAGAGGGTGCGGTGATTGCAATAGAGAGTGTGCAGTGATTGCAATAGAGAGGGTGCAGTGATTACAATAGAGAGGGTGCAGTGATTGCAATAGAGAGCGTGCAGTGATTGCAACAGAGAGGGCGCAGTGGAGATTCACCAGCATGTTGCCTCAGCTGGAGGGTTTCAGCTATGAAGAGAGGCTGGTTATACTGGGGTTGTTCACCTTACAGCAGGGAAGGCTGGGGGGGGGTGGGACCTGATTGAGGTGTATAAAATCATCAAGGACATGGATAGGGTAGACAGGAAAGAACTTTCCCCCTTAGTAGAGGAGTCAATAACCAGATTTATGGTAAGGAGCAGGAGATTTAGAGGCGGTTTTGTGGAAAAACCTTTTCACCCAGAGGGTGGTGGGAATCTGGAATTCATGCACTTTGGCCGGAAAAATGGGAAGACAAATGGGGAGGTTCACTAGGTTGATTCCAGAGATGAGTGGTTTATCGTATGAAGAGAGATTCAACAGTTTAGGCCTGTATTCTCTGGACTTTAAAAGACTGAGGGGAGATCAAATTGAGATATACAAGATGATAAAAGGTTTGGATACAGTAGGCATGGAGTGGATGCTTCTTCTAGTGGGGCATTCTAGAATGAGAGGGCATAGTCTCAGAATAAGAGGCAGCAGTTTTCATAGATTATCATAGAATTTACAGTGCAGAAGGAGGCCATTCGGCCCATCGAGTCTGCACCGGCTCTTGGAAAGAGCACCCTACCCAAGGTCAACACCGCCACCCTATCCCCATAACCCAGTAACCCTACCCAACACTAAGTGCAATTTTGGACACTAAGGGCAATTTATCATGGCCAATCCACCTAACCCGCACATCTTTGGACTGTGGGAGGAAACCGGAGCACCCGGAGGAAACCCACGCAGACACGGGGAGGATGTGCAGACTCCGCACAGACAGTGACCCAAGCTGGAATCGAACCTGGGACCCTGGAGCTGTGAAGCAATTGTGCTATCCACAATGCTACCGTGCTGCCCTAAAACAGAGTTGAGGAGAAACCACTTCTCCCAAAGGGTTGTGAATCTGTGGAATTCACTACCCAGAGTGCGGTGGATGCTGGGACAGTGGGTAAATTTGAGGAGGCGTTAGACAGATGGGTTGAAGGGCTATGGAGAACGGGCAGGACAGTGGAGTTAAGGCCAGGATGAGATCAGCCATAATCATATTGAATGGTGGAGCAGGCCCGAGAGGCTAAATTGTCGACTCCTGCTCCTAGTTCCTGTGTCCTAAGAACATAAGAACATAAGAACTAGGAGCAGGAGTAGGCCATCTGGCCCCTCGAGACTGCTCCACCATTCAATGAGATCATGGCTGATCTTTTGTGGACTCAGCTCCACTTTCCGGCCCGAACACTATAACCCTTAATCCCTTTATTCTTCAAAAAACCATCTATCTTTATCTTAAAAACATTAAATGAAGGAGCCTCAACTGCTTCACTGGGCAAGGAATTCCATAGATTCACAACCCTTTGGGTGAAGAAGTTCCTCCTAATCGCAGTCCTAAATCTACTTCCCCTTATTTTGAGGCTATGCCCCCTAGTTCTGCTTTCACCCGCCAGTGGAAACAACCTCCCCGCATCTATCCTATCTATTCCCTTCATAATTTTATATGTTTCTATAAGATCCCCCACATCCTTCTAAATTCCAACGAATACAGTCCCAGTCTACTCAACCTCTCTTCGTAATCCAACCCCTTCAGCTCTGGGATTAACCTAGTGAATCTCCTCTGCACACCCTCCAGTGCCAGTACGTCCTTTCTCAGGTAAGGAGACCAAAACTGAACACAATACTCCAGGTGTGGCCTCACTAACACCTTATACAATTGCAGCATAACCTCCCTAGTCTTAAACTCCATCCCTCCAGCAATGAAGGACAAAACTCCATTTGCCTTCGTAATCACCTGCTGCACCTGTAAACCAACTTTTTGCGACTCATGCACTAGCAGCTCTTTGCACAGCAGCCTGTTTTAATATTTTATCATTTAAATAATAATCTCTTTGCTGTTATTCCTACCAAAATGGATAACCTCACATTTGTCAACATTGTATTCCATCTGCCAGACCCTATCCCATTCACTTAACCTATCCAAATCTCTCTGCAGACTTCTGGTATCCTCTGCACTTTTTGCTTTACCACTCATCTTAGTGTCGTCTGCAAACTTTGACACATTGCACTTGATCCCCAACTCCAAATCATCTATGTAAATTGTGAACACGTGTGGGCCCAACACTGATCCCTGAGGGACACCACTAGCCACTGATTGCCAACCAGAGAAACACCCAGTAATCCCCACTCTTTGCTTTCTATTAATTAACCAATCCTCTATCCATGCTACTACTTTACCCTTAATGCCATGCATCTTTATCTTATGTAGCAATCTTTTGTGTGGCACCTTGTCAAAAGCTTTCTGGAAATCCAGATATACCACATCCATTGGCTCCCCGTTATCTACCGCACTGTTAATGTCCTGAACAAATTCCACTAAATTAGTTAGGCACGACCTGCCCTTTATGAATCCATGCTGCGTCTGCCCAATGGGACAATTTCCATCCAGATGCCTCGCTATTTCTTCCTTGATGATAAATTCCAGCATCTTCCCTACTACCGAAGTTAAGCTAACTGGCCTATAATTACCCGCGTTCTGTCTACCTCCTTTTTTAAACACTGGTGTCACGTTTGCTAATTTCCAATCCTCTGGGACCACCCCAGAGTCTAGTGAATTTTGGTGAATTATCACTACTGCATTTGCAATTTCCCTAGCCATCTCTTTTAGCACTCTGGGATGCATTCCATCAGGGCCAGGAGACTTGTCTACCTTTAACCCCATTAGCTTGACCATCACTACCTCCTTAGTGATAACAATCATCTCAAGGTCCTCACCTGTCATAGCCTCATTTCTACCAGTCACTGGCATGTTATTTGTGTCTTCCACTGTGAAGACCGACCCCAAAAACCTGTTCAGTTCCTCAGCCATTTCCTCATCTCCCATTATTAAATCTCCCTTCTCATCCTCTAAAATATTTACCTTAGCCACTCTTTTTTGTTTTATATATTTGGAGAAACCTTTACTATCTGCTTTTATATTCTGAGCAAGTTTACTCTCATAATCTATCTTGCTCTTCTTTATAGCTTTTTTAGTAGGTTCCTATTGCCCCTAAAGATTTCCCAGTCCTCTAATCTCCCACTAATGCTTGCCACTTTGTATGCTTTTTCCTTCAATTTGATACTCTCCCTTATGTCCTTAGATATTCATGGTCGATTTTCCCTCTTTCTACCGTCCTTCCTTTTTGTTGGTATAAACCTTTGCTGAGCACTGTGAAAAATCGCTTGGAAGGTTCTCCACTGTTCCTCAATTGTTTCTCCATAAAGTCTTTGCTCCCAGTCTACCTTAGCTAGCTCTTCGCTCATCCCATTGTAATCTCCTTTGTTTAAGCACAAAACACTAGTGTTTGATTTTACCTTCTCACCCTCCATCTGTATTTTAAATTCCACCATATTGAGATCGCTCCTTCCAAGAGGATCCTTAACTATGAAATCATTAATCAATCCTGTCTCATTACACAGGACCAGATCTAGGACCACTTGTTCCCTCATAGGTTCCATTATATACTGTTCTAGGAAACTATCACAGATACATTCTATAAACTCCTCCTCAAGGCTGCCTTGACCAACTTGGTTAAATAAATCGACATGTAGAATAAAATCCCCCATGACAACTGCTGTACCATTTCTACATGCATCAGTTATTTCTTTGTTGCCTGCCCCATCATAATGTTACTATTTGGTGGCCTATAGACTACTCCTATCAGTGACTTTTTCACCTTACTATTCCTGATTTCCACCCAAATGGATTCAACCTTAGAAAGAACTACTCTTTTTTTTAAATAATAAAGTACCCAATTATTTTTTTTCCCAATTAAGGGGCAATTTAGCGTGGCCAATCCACCTAACCTGTGTTGCTAACTTTTGGTTGGTTCAATTGGCTCTGTTTTATAACCTTTGCTCTCGAGTCGCCAGGTATCTTTACGATACCGCCACGAGGTTCAAGTTCAAGTAATGATCAATAACTCAATACACCGATTAGTAAGATTCAAATCAAAGCACATTTATTTACACACAGTCAAATCTACTCATGCAAAAAAGCTACTTTCTAAGCTACTTCTATAACTAACAGGCCTATACTTAGCTTCGGACTGGCCCACCAGGTCAGGGGAACAAATGGCCTTCCGTTTGGTTTCTGAGTCTGCGGGATTCAAAAGCTGATATGGACTGGTAGCTAGGAGCACCTATCTCGTAGCGAGCGTTGACTTGAGACTTACGGTCTTTTGGCGGCAGCTGAACAGGTCACTGTCAAGGGTTGGTTCGTGTTGCTGAGTGACCCTGTCAAGAAGGACGATTTGAACTTGGGGGCTTTACTTTATAGTCCCCAGGGGCTTCCCGCCTTTTGGGGCAGACCCCGTACCTGGTTTCAAGTGATTGGACTTTGTCCAATTGGAAAGGAATCGCTTGGTTCGATTTCTCCAATACTGGAGCGGTTCCCTGATCGATGGGCAGTCTTGAGGTGTCCATGAACCTCTTTTGTGTTGGTTCCTGCTGGCGCTGAGGAGTCTGGCTTGGCCTTGTTTACCTTAAATGTTTCGATTGTTCCCGGGGATCTCTCATTAGTATGTAGATGGCTGCTACCTTATTGTGCAGATGGTTGCTGGTATCGATGCTGTCTGGGCTTTTGCAGAGTTTAATACACAGTAAACTTGCACCTGCTTGTTTCTGACTGTGTTGGCTGCATTTCCGTTCAGCCTTTGCTGTTCTCCATTTTACGTCGGGAGTTGGCCAACCCAGGTGGCTACACCTGCATACCTTTGGGTTGTGGGGGTGAAACCCACGCAGACACAGGGAGAATGTGCAACCTCCACACGGACAATGATCCAGGGCCCGGGTTTTGAACCCGGGTCCTCAGTGCCGCAGTCCCAGTACTAATCACTGCGCCACCGTGCTGCCCTATGAAAGAACTACTCTGATTGATATCACCATCCAGCTTTTGGTCTGTAGCACTAATATGGTGTTCATGATCAACAACGGGATTTCTTGATTAACATGAAGATCGGAATTATGGGGAGAAGGCAGGAGATCGGGGATGAGGAACATCTCAGCCATGATTGAATGGTGGAGCAGACCCGATGGGCTGAATGGCCTAGTTCTGCTCCTACATCTTCTGAACTTATGAACTCACTGCCTGAAAGGATGGCGGAGGCAACATCACAACATTTAAGAGGCATTTAGATGATCACTTGAAAAGCCATTGCATACAAGGCCATGGGCCAAATGCTGGAAAATGGGATGAGACTAGTTGGGTGCTTGATGTTGGCACATGCATGATGGGCCGAATGGCCTCTTTCTGTGCTATAAAACTCTCTGACTCTATGATGTTATAACCTGAAAGCTTTCAGTTTGGTCTGATGCTGCCTCAGTGCTAAAATGAAAGGTGAGTTGTAGGAAACACACCCAGTCCTATTAAACTAGGAATTCATTTTCTGGGGTGTGAATGCATTTGGAGCCTTGCATCCTTGACTTTAATTACAGCGTTATACCTTTCCTAAATCTCTTCACCTCTTACCTTTTTTAAGATGCTCCTTCAGACATACCTTCTTCAGAGATCTTTTGATCACTTACCCCAATACCTTCTTGGCCTGGTGACATATTTTGTTTGAAAACTGAATTTTTGGGACATTTTATTGTGTGACAGGCGCCCTCTATATACAAAAAACAAATCTTTGGGTTGTGGGGCGAAAGCCATGCAAACACGGGGAGAATGTGCAAACTCTGCACAGACAGTGACCCAGAGCCGGGATCGAACCCGGGACCTCGGCGCCGTGAGGCAACAGGGCTAACCCACTGCGCCACCGTGCAGCCCTGGGATATGGTAGATTAAAACAAACTTTATTACTAACACAGTATTAAAATCTTTAAATTCACATCAAAAAATAGCTTACAATTATCCCTTAAGCTATACAGTTCGATACAGTGAATACAATGCCCTTAATTGCGATCTTTATTCCCACTTAAACAGCAAGAAACAAACCATCTCAGCTCTGAAGCCACTTTACTACCAATACACAGAGGAATACATGTTTTACAGAGATGTTCTTTGAGAAAGAGAGGCCTTTTGAAACTTCTTTAAAGACAAGATCTGACTCCTGTCAGACCCATGCAGAAACTCTGGTTGTATGTTCTCAGAAGATCCTTCTCAGCTTGTTTCTGCTCCCCTTGTTCTCAGACAAGTCTGCACTGCTTTAAAGCCTGTTAATCTCTTTGAACTGAACTGCAGTAAGAGTAAAACTGCTTCACTTCTGGACACAGCTTCATTCAGTTCAGAACTGCACTGCTTTCTCAAAATGCCTGACACCTTAGCTCCATCCAGCAACGACATCACCTTACAGTTCTGAAATCTAATTAACTCCACAGAGTATCCCCTTAATCCAAACAAAATTCCATTAGTCCAAGCTTTTTACGCTGCTTTAATTGCACCACTGGCTCCCATCTTCTCAAACTATGATCTATTTTAAAAACATGACTGCAGCAGTCATCCACACCAACTCAGATTTTTAACCCTTACTGCACCAAATATTTTCATACAATTCGTCTGAAATTCCTACATTCATCACATTCATCGCACATCACTGACTCATACCAACTTTTACAGATGCACCATAGAAAGCATCCTATCGGGCTGCATCACAGCCTGGTATGGCAACTGCTCGGCCCAGGACTGCAAGAAACTTCAGAGTCGTAAACACCGCCCAGTCCATCACACAAACCTGCCTCCCATCCATTGACTCCATCTACACCTCCCACTGCCTGGGGAAAGCGGGCAGCATAATCAAAGACCCCTCCCACCCAGCTTACGCACTCTTCCAACTTCTTCCATCGGGCAGGAGATACAAAAGTCTGAGAACACGCACGAACAGACTCAAAAACAGCTTCTTCCCCACTGTTACCAGAGTCCTAAACGATCCTCTTATGGACTGACCTGATTAATACTACACTCCTGTATGCTTCACCCGATGTCTATGTATTTACATTGTGTACTTTGTGTTGTCCTATTATGTATTTTCTTTTCTTTTCATATACTAAATCACGCATTGTCAAACTCGGGGGCGCGACCCGCGGATGGGTCGCGGAGCCGATGATCGGGCACGCATGTGCAGTGCGGCTGCACCTTTTCTATATGGTCGCAGCCTTTTTTTTTACAAGTTCGGGGGGGGGCCAAAGGGACCACAGGGACAATTGGGGCCAAAGGGACCCAAAACCATTTCCTCCATTTGTGTCAGCAATAAACAAGGTAAGAGAAAATGGTGGGTCACGCGGGTCAGCCGGCGTGGGCCGCGAAGGTCGGCCGGCGTGGGTGATGGAGGTCGTCCTGAGTGGGTCGCGAAGGTCGGCTGCGTTGGGTCCCGAAGGTTGGCCGGTTGGTAAAAATGGGTCCCCGGAAAGAAAGTTTGAAGAACACAGTACTAAATGATCTGTTTGAGAAGCTCACAAAAATATACTTTTCATTGTACCTCGGTACATGTGACAATAAACAAATCCAATCCAAGTTGATGTAAAATCTGGGCATTTCCAGCATTTTCTGTTTTTGTTTTCAAATTTGCTTTTGCAGAGATAATGCTAACTGATATAACAAGCCTCCACAAATTCACAGTTCTGCCTGCATTTGTAATTATGGTATCCATTAAGATGCTTCAGCCGTCAATTTCAGTGTCAGGGTCACTGACTTAAGTCTTGTCACTCTCAATATTTGGAAACAATTTGAGAAGAGTCAGGAATCAGTAACAGATTTTTTTCAAAAAGGATAGAATGGTTCACAGTGAAAAGGCAGGAGGCATGTTGCCCAGTTCATTCCCTGGGGTAAACGCTCCCCTCTTAGTGAATGTCTGTCTTTCTCTGTAATTAATGAGTTGTTGAAGAAATTACATTCTCAGAAGTAGCACTCTGAAAAGTTGCACCCTCCTGCCATTTTGTTAACACTCATTAAAATTACAGTGAGAGAAAAATCCACAAGATTTATTGCAATTTCTGGAAAATTTTGTGAGTTTCTTATTAACTGTTGGTTAAATGGCAATAATTAGTGAGAGAGCTGCAAGTTTAGAAGCAGAGTGACTGGGCTGTTTCAGTGTGTTAGCCACTGGCCTTTCAGCCTAGGGGGTAGCCCAGAGTGAGGGGGGAGCACCTTCTCTGTCTGCTTGCTGTAAGTGTGCTACATGGCATTGACTTGGCGGAGGTCACTGACCTACAGAAAGCTGCTCTGAATTTAACATAATTAGCCGTGTCATTCAACAGACTGGAATGGGAAATAGAAAATTGCGCAGTCAGAGGTGCTTTTCTGAGGTTGGGGTTGAGACAGATCATTTGGGCGAAATTGAGGAGTTTGACCGACTCTGAATTATATACCTGGGCATGCCTTATATTGATATGGTAACTGAGCGTTCCATTATCAATGATCGAACATCAATATTCCTTTGCTCTAATAATACAAGAATATATGAGGTGAGTCAGTGAGAAGGTCATTCAGACTTTAAGATCTATTCCACCTTCGATAAGATTATAATTGATCTATTACCTCACACTGCTGCCGTGCCGTTTCATTCCCTCAATATTCAAGAATTTACCAGTCTCCGAGAATTCACAGCCCTCTTGGATGGGGAATAGCTGTCATTCACAACCCTCTTTCTCCTTCTCCTCGTCTCAGTTCTAAATGCCCAATGCCTCATTTTGATGTTGTGACCCCTAGTTCTAGGTTTGCCAGCTGGGAAAACATTCTCCCAGCAACTATTCCATCAAACACTTGAAGAATAATTTATATTTCAGTGAGATCTCTTCTTCTAAACTGCAGGGAAAATAAGCTGAGTATTGATTCAACAAAATACATTCCAGCAACGTAAAAAGTGAGAGGTGCCGTAATGACTGAGTTATTATAGAGTTGAGGCGGCACAGAGCCACTTTGCTGAACTACACAAACCCGGAAAGGCCCCAATTTTGAATCCCAGTCTGTACTGAAATCCTGGACTTTGGTCAGAATTGAAGACAACTTCTATTAATCAGCTCTTAAACTGGCAAAAGGAATTACTATCTAAAATTAGGGAAGACAGTGGTGTAGTGGAATAAATTATTTTTTATGAGTGCCTACCCAATTCTTTTTTTCCAATTAAGGGGCAATTTAGCGTGGCCAATCCACCTACGCTGCTCATCTTTGGGTTGTGGGGGTGAGACCCACGCAGACACGGGGAGAACGTGCAAACTCCACACAGACAGGGACCCAGGGCCGGGATTTGAACCCGGGTCCTTGGCGCCCTGAGGCAGCAGCGCTAACCACTGCGCCACCGTGCCGCCAGTGGCATACTGCAATTGCCACTGGACTAGTAATCCAAGAGACCCAGGGTAAAGCTTTGTGAGGACCCAGGTTCGAATGCCAGTTGGTGACATTTGAATTCAGTAAAAGACTCTGGAATTACAGGTCCATGAAGCCATTGTCGATTGTCGTGAAAATCCATCTGGTTCACTAATGCCCTTTAGGGAAGGAAATCTGTCGTCCTTGTCTGGCCTACATGTAATTCCAGACGCACAGCAATGTGGTTGACCCTGAACTGCCCTCTGAATGGCCTAGCTTGGCTCTTAATTCAAGGACAATGAGAGATGGGCAAGGTATGCGGGCCCAGCCAGTGACAGCCACATCCTATGAACAAATTAAAAAAAAAACCATCTAAATTACTCCTAATTACTGCCTACAGAGACCTGTCAAAAGACAACCGTGCACCTATGGACATTGGGAAAACAGTGCTAGACCCACTCAACACAATAATGGCTTCTTGAGCGGGCTGTCAGAGGGCCTGAGACCTGGAACCATATCCCAACAAAAATCAATCTTCTGGGACAGTGGGGAAGAGGAGAAGGGAAAGCAGCAAACTGAAAAGAGGTTGCCAAGAAATAAACTGCAAGGAATTTAGAGTTTTTCTTCATCAAGTATTCCCTTTGTTGCTGGGCCGGACAGAATGGGATGTGTATTTCAGAACATAAAATCTTATAAAAAAGTGTGAAAAGATTGGCTCCAGTTCTATCCTTCACTGCCTATCGTTCTAAAAGATAATAGGGACAGAATGGGAAGGAAGGTGTGATGCACTATCAATTACCACGAGACGAGAGTAGAATGTAATCGAGGCTTTATTACACAGAGATGTGTGGCCTCCTACAGCAGCTTACGAAATGGCTGCTGTTCGGAGAACACACACATTTATACTCCGCCTACTGGGCGGAGCCAGCAGGCAGGGATCTACCCCCGTACCTGTAGTACAGTGGCCTTAACGTAATACTTATATATACAATATAATACAACAGTGGTGACTACCACATTCACCCCCTGTTAAAAATGAGTCCAGCGGGGGTGGTGGAAAACTATATACATACAGATTGGTTTTAAAATTACAGAGAAGGGTACAAATTTAGACGATCGGGCGCCTTGATCTGTCGTTGAGAGCGCCACAGTGCTGGTGGCGACTCAGGCGTCGGCTTGGTCTTCGGTGACTCCGGGAGAGTGTCATAATCCTCTTCATCCCTGGGTGGGAGCAAGGGGAGGTAGGATTGTCCTGGAGCGGGGGCTGTGGTGGGGTGCGCTGGGGGAATGGAGGGTGGCGCCGGGGCAGGGGGGGGGGAGGGATGTGTGGGGACCCAGCTGGTGCCAGGTCCCTGAGGGAGACTGTGTCTTGGCGGCCGTCGGGGTACGCTACGTAGGTGTACTGCGGGTTTGCATGGAGTAGCTGTACCCTCTCAACCAACGGGTCTGCCTTGTGGAGCCGCTCGTGCTTGCGGAGAACGGGTCCTGGAGCTGCCAGCCAAGTTGGGAGCGAAACCCCAGAGGTGGGCTTCCTGGGGAAGGCAAAGAGACGTTCATGGGGGGTTTCGATGGTCGCGGTGCACAGGAGCGACCGAATGGAGTGAAGTGCATCGGGAAGGACTTCCTGCCAGCGGGAGGCCGGAGATTTATGGACCATAGGGCCAACTGGACGGCCCTCCAGACCGTCCCATTCTCCCGCTCCACCTGTCCATTTCCCCTGGGGTTGTAGCTGGTCGTCCTGCTCGAGGCAATGCCCCTGTTGAGCAGGTACTGGCGCAGCTCATCGCTCATAAATGAGGATCCCCGGTCGCTGTGGACGTAGGCAGGGAAACCAAACAGAGTGAAGATGGTGTTGAGGGCTTTGATGACGGTGGCAGACGTCATATCCGGGGCATGGGATGGCGAAGGGGAATCGGGAATACTCGTCGACCACATTAAGGGCTGGTTTAGCACACTGGGCTAAATCGCTGGCTTTTAAAGAAGACCAAGGCAGGCCAGCAGCACGGTTCGATTCCCGTACCAGCCTCCCCGAACAGGCGCCGGAATGTGGCGACTAGGGGCTTTTCACAGTACCTTCATTGAAGCCTACTCGTGACAATAAGCGATTTTCATTTAATTTAAGAAAGTACGTGTTGCGGTCGGTGGAGGGGAGGGGCCCTTTGAGGTCCACGCTGAGGCGTTCAAAGGGGCGGGAGGCCTTCACCTGGCGCACACAGTCTGGCCGATAGAAGTGCGGTTTACACTCCACGCAGACCTGGCAGTCTCTGGTGATAGCCCTGACTTCCTCGATGGAGTAGGGCAGATTGTGGGCCTTAATGAAGTGGCAAAAGCGGGTGACTCCCGGATGACAGAGATCGTTGTGCAGAGTCCGGAGTCGGTCCACTTATGCGCTGGCACATGTACCTCGGGACAGGGCATCAGGGGGCTCGTTGAGCTTACCGGGGCGATACAAAATCTTGTAATTGTAGGTGGAGAGCTCGATCCTCCACCTCCAGATTTTATCGTTTTTGATCTTACCCCGCTGTGTGTTATTGAACATGAAGGCAACCGACCGTTGGTCAATGAGGAGAGTGAATTTCCTGCCGGACAGGTAATGCCTCCAATGTCGCACAGCTTCAACGATTGCTTGGGCCTCCTTTTTGACGGAGGAGTGCCGAATTTCGGAGGCATGGAGGGTGTGGGAAAAGAATGCCACGGGCCTGCCTGCCTGGTTGAGGGTGGCGGCCAGAGCGACGTTTGATGCATCGCTCTCGACTTGGAAGAGGAGCGTCTCATCGACCACGTGCATCGCGGCAATGTCGGCCTCGATACGGTTGAAGGCCTGGTGAGCCTCGGCCGTCAGTGGGAAAGCGGTGGATTGAATGAGTGGGCGGGCCTTGTCCGCATAGTTTGGGACCCACTGGCATCGTTTGAGGGCCTTGGGGCAGTGGGGGAGGGGGAGTTCCATGAGGAGGCACATGCGATCGGGGTCGGGCCCTAGAACTCCATTCCGAACCACATAGCCGAGGATGGATAATCGGTTTGTGCTGAACACACACTTCTCCTTGTTGTAAGTTAGGTTGAGGAGTGTGGCGGTGTGGAGAAATTTGGAAAGGTTAGCGTCGTGGTCCTGCTGGTCGTGGCCGCAGATGGTGACGTTGTCCAGGTACGGGAATGTGGCCTGCAGCCCGTAGCAGTCAACCATTCGGTCCATCACCTGTTGGAAGGCCGAGACCCTGTTGGTGACGCCGAAGGGAACCCTAAGGAAATGGTAAAGGCGGCCGTCTGCTTCAAACGCTGTGTATGGGCGGTCCGCCTTGCGAATGGGGAGCTGGTGGTAGGCAGATTTCAGGTCCACTGTCGAGAAGACCCGGTATTGTGCAACCTGATTGACCATATCAGATATGCATGGGAGGGGGTACACGTTGAGCTGCGTGTACCAATTGATGGTCTGACTGTAGTCAACGACCATCCTGTTTTTCTCCCCGGTTTTCACCACTACCACTTGGGCTCTCCAGGGACTGTTGCTGACCTCGATGATACCTTCCCGCAGCAGCCGCTGGACCTCAGACCTGATGAAGGTCCTGTCCTGGGTGCTGTATCGTCTGCTCCTGGTGGCGGCGAGTTTGCAATCCGGGGTGAGGCTTGCAAACAGGGAAGGCGGGTCGACTTTAAGGGTCGCGAGGCCGCAAACAGTAAGGGGTGGTAGGGGCCCGGCAAATTTCAGAGTTAGGCTCTGGAGGTTGCACTGGAAGTCCAGGCCGAGTAGCAAGGCAGCGCAGAGGTCGGGGAGGTCGGGGAGGACGTAGAGCCGGATGCCGCTGAACTCTACACCCTGGACGGTGAGGGTGGCGATGCAGTACCCCCGCATCGCCATGGAGTGGGATCCGGAGGCCAGGGAGATTCTTTGGTTAGCGGGGTGTACCGCAAGGGAGCAGCGCTTTACCGTATCGGGGTGGATGAAACTCTCAATGCTCCCAGAGTCCAGAAGGCAGGATATCTCGAGCCCGTCGACCTTCACCTTTGTCGAAGCGGTTGCGAGGTTGTGCGGTCGAGACTGGTCGATCGTGACCGAGGCGAGACGCGGCTGGTTGCAGGCGATGAGCGGCCCGATGAGGTGCCCGACAGGCAGGGGTCCTGAGGCGGGTAAGATAGCGGTGCCCATTGGTTCTGAGGCAAGCAAGATGGCGGCGCCCACGGGCTGCACGTGATCTGAGGAGGGGAAGATGGTGGCGCTCACTGGCCGCACGTTGGGGGTGCGGGGACAATAGCGGCAATTGAGCGGGCCTGGCACACTGCAGCGAAATGTCCCTTCTTGCCACAGGCCTTGCAGAGCGCGCTCCGCGCCAGGCAGCACTGCCGGGGGTGTTTTGTCTATCCGCAGAAGTAGCACTTGGGTCCTCCGGGGTTGGCTGGCTGCCACGCGGCGCAAGCGTGGGGTTGGCTGAGGGCGGTCGCTGATGGGGTCCAAGATGGGGTGGCCACTGGTGGGGTCCACGATGCACGGGGGGGGGGGGGGGGGGGCGTGCGGTCGGGGGCATAAGCCTGTACGTTGTGTGAGGCAACCGTGAGCTAGAGCGCTAGTTTTTTGGTCGCCGCGAGTTCAAGCGTGGCCCCTTCTAAGAGGCGCTGGCGGATGTAGTCAGTCCCTATCCCTGTAATGAACACGTCTCTCATTAGCAGGTTCGAATGTTCAGTGGCCGAAACGGCCTGGTAGCCACAGTCTCTCACCTGGGCGAGCAGGGCACGCCAGAAATCTTCCACAGACTCACCGGGAAGTTGGTGCCGCGTGGATACGAGGTGCCTGGCATAGATCTTGTTGGTCTGCTGAGTGTAATTCTCCTTCAGTAGCGCCACGTCCTCTGCGTAGGTAGGTGCATCCTGGACGAGGTGAAAAACGTTGGAGCTCAGCCGCGTGTACAGAATCTGGAGCTTCTGTGCTTCTGAGATTGGGTCTGGCGCAGACCCGGTGTATGCTTCAAAGCAAGCTAGCCAATGTGCAAAGTCCTTTTTGGAGTTGTCTGCTTGAGGATGCAGTTGCAGGCGATCCGGCTTGATGCGGAGGTCCATCTCTGAAAAATCTCTGTGTAATAAATTGATGCACTATCAATTACGATGAGACGAGAGTAGTATGTAATCGAGGCTTTATTACACAGAGATGTGTGGCCTCCTACAGCAGCTTACGAAATGGCTGCTGTTCGGAGAGCACACACATTTATACTCCGCCTACTGGGCGGAGCCAGCAGGCAGGGATCTACCCCCATACCTGTAGTACAGGGGTCTTACCGTAATACCCAGATGTACAATATTATACAACAGTGGTGACTACCACAAGGTGACAAAAGGGATCAGATACAACAGAAGAGAAAGGAATAGGATGGGATGACCCAGAAATAGAGAAGGGGCAGAATGAGAGTTGAGAGTCCCTTACATTCCATCTGCTCCCTTCTCCTCATAATTGGCAGTTGAAAAGTTGACCCCATGCCCTGAAATTCTTTCCCTAAATCCTTCTACCTCTCCACTTTCCTCTCCTCCTTTAGCAATCTACTTACAATCCAGCTCTTTGGACATGTTTTTGGTCATTGATTCTAATCGCGTTCTTTTTGGCCTCTGTGCTAATTTTATATTTGACTGCATCGCTTTGAAGTGCCCTGGGACGTATTTCTATGGTAACAACAAGTTGTTGTCAAGTGAACACTGAGAGTATTGAAAGAATGGTAATATCCAAGCAAGACGTGTGGAAATTACATCTCACATTTTCTATAGCACAGGTTTATTGAAACGCCTGGATGAAGTGTAGCAGTTTACCGAATTGCTACAGCACAGGAAGAAACCATTGGGCCTCAATTAAGATAGAGATGAGCAGAAGGTCTTTCTCCCAGAGTTATGAATCTTTAGAACTATCTTTCCTGGAGAGCGATGGAAGAAGAATCATTGAATAAGACAAAGGCAGATAGGTTCTTGACTAACGAGGGATTGAAGATTATCGGGTGTAGGCAGTATGTGGGGTTGAGGCCGCAGTCGACCATGATCTTATTGAATGGCAGAGCAAGCTGGAGGGGCCGAAAGACTTACTCGTAAGCTTGTACGTTGTGTTGTGGCGTTTACACCTACAAGGTTGAAATGAGGTAACGCCCAAAATGTAAGAACCTGGGAGAATTTGGGAAGTTTCACATGTAATGAACTTTGAACTGTAGTCATTGTTTTATCTCGGCAAATGTGGCAGCTACTTCAGGCATAGCAAGATCCCACAAAGAATAAAGCCATGGAATCCCCACAGTGCAGAAAGAGGCAATTCAGCTCTTCAAGTCTGCACCGACTCTCCGAAAGAGCACTCCACCTAAGCCCAACCCTTGCCCTATTTCCGTAACCTAACTTAGATGAGAGTTAGATTTCTTGTCACGTATACCGAGGTACAGTGAAAAGTGTTGCTCTGCGTACAGTCCAGGCAGAACGCCCATACATGAAAAACATAGGGCATACGATAAATACACAATGTTAATACACATCTTCCCACACTGAGGGCTAAATTAGCTTGGCCTATCCACCTAACCCGCACATCTTTAGATTGTGGTAGGAAACCGGAGCACCCGGAAAACCCACGCAGACACGGGGAGAAAGTGCAAACTCCACACAGACAGTCACCCGAGGCTGGAATCGAACCCGGGTCCCTGGTGCTGTGATGCAGCAGTGCTAACCGCCGTGTAGATAAATGACTCATTCGTCTGTCATTGATGGTGTTAGAAGAGCGAGAAATATCGGCTAGGATACAGTCCTCTACTCTTCCATGGGATCTTCACCTGAACTAGCAGACAAAATATCCACAGAGTGGGTGAATGGTTAGGTTGTAGTCAAATTCCATATTTTAAAAGCGTGTATGAGGAATGGGACAGTGAAACCGTTAAGGTGTTCTCCAGGCTTAAGGCAAGTACAAATCAGCACGGGGTTTGAGTTTGATGTGTCTGGATTTAATTCAGAAAATAATCTCCGGGAGAGGGAGGCGAACAAGCCAGGTGTCGGATGGATTGAGATTTGGCTGAATACAGGAATCTGTAAGAAACTGATTGGGGATTGTATACAAGCGCTTGCATTCCCAGGGCAGAGACAGCCTATGTCTGAATAGCTACTAATGATCTCATACTTCACACTCCACAACAATCAGGCCTGACACCTTTAGCAGGGTTTGAAGTTAGGCTGAGCTCTGTACAGCTGATCACCTCAGCCCTGCAGCTGATTTATACTAAAGTACCAATTTAACTCTGAGATGACCCATGAGGGTGGATGAAGACCTCGACCTTTTAGTTGCTTGTCAGTGCTGCTGTTTCTTCATCGACAATGCCATAACCTAAAAGATTCACCAAACCCAGTTCAGCAACCGAAACTGGCTGACGCAATGCTGCTCAAAATATTACAAATGGATTCGTCATCACGGACACACCCCAGCTAAATGATAATACTTCATAACACTCATAATATGAGAATGCTGCAGGTAGAGTGTTTTAATAATGTTTTTTTTAAAGAAGACATACTTACAGATATTCAATTACAGATTGCTTTTAGACACAGCAATCTTCATGTTGTTTCTCAGGTTACTCTCCCCTCCTGGGTGAGACAGAGAGTCCACATTGCCCTGCACACCTGGTGGCTGCTTCCGTCTCCAGGCTGACCCCAAATCCACACCAAGTCTCCCATGTGTAAGACCATCCCTGCTCAGTAAGCACTCACAGATCCCTCTGGAATATTAGCCCAGTTTGAGAGCCCAGTTTTGGTTCGTGTAGACCTGTATCACTTTTTGAAAATAAATTTAGAATACCCAATTCTCCTTTTTTCCAATTAAGGGATAATTTAACGTGGCCAATCCACTAAACCTGCACATCTTTGGGTTGTGGGGCTGAGACCCGCACAGATACGCAAACTCAAGGCAGTGTTGCTCTCTTTGGTTGGCTCTGAATATGGCGGTCAATATGGTCACCTTCCTTAATTCTAATTACGTTTGCTCTAGAGTCGCCAGGTATCTTTCGATACCGCCACAAGGTTCAAACAGAATACTGATCAAAGACTCGATACACCAGTTAGTTAGTTCAAAGTCAATACTTATTTATTTACACGCACAGTTAAATATACTCATGCACAAACACTACAGACTAAACTATCACTACTGCTAAAGCCTATACTTAGCTTCGGGAGCCCACTCAGTCAGAGGAACAATGGCTGTTGTTCGGTTCTGAGGCTGCTGGGGTGGAACTGGTAAAGGGGAACAGCTAAGGTCGTCCGTCTGGTAGCGTGCGTTGACCTTGGACTTACTTGTTTCTGGTGCAGCTGGTGGACAGGTCTCTCCTTGGTGAGAGCCGGGTCCAAGAGAACGATTCTCTCTTGGGGGTTCCTTCTTATACCCAAAGGGGCTTCGCGCTCTTTTGGGCGGGCCTTGAACTTGGCCCCAATCAATTGGGCCGTTGCTTGATCATTCATATTTATTCGTCCAATAAAGGGGTGGGTGCCCTGATGGCTGGGCGTGTCCTAGGTGGCCGTTGGCCTGCTTTGTTTCGGTCTCCTCTGGCGCCTGGGTGTCTGCCTTAGTATCGGTTACTCAAATGTTACTCTTTTGTTCCCGGAGATGGGCCATTAGTATGCTAAGGGGCCTGCAGTTTCGGTCTTGTCTGGGAGCTGCGGCTCCAATAAACAGACAAACCCTGAACCTGCTTGTTTTCAGTATTGTCCATTTTCCCTGCAATCTTTGCAAAGTGTCCATTTTGTAATCGGGAAGTGGTCATCCCAGATGGCTACAGCAGTGACCCGGGGCCGGGATCGAACCCTGGTCCTCAGTGGCGTGAGGCAGCAGTGCTAACCACTGCACCACCATGCCGCACACCCGGAATCAGTTTTGAAATGGGTGTGCGGTGGAGGAACCTGCTGATTATTTCCAGCACTTTCAGTATGTCTTGGAGTGACCAGAAAACACAGGACCCCCCCACCCCCCCTGCCCCGCTCAAAACCCCCGAGTAATTCCTGTACTATAACTTCAGAACAGGAGTTGGCCATTCAGCCTACCTACCGCCGCTCAGATTAAACATTTAGCAGAATGCCTTTAACATTGGAACGTTCTTCATTGTCTCCTCAGGCTTGGTTTAAACAGCATTCCTGTTGTTGTTGCCACTTTAAGGCAGGAGGTGGCAGAGTGGTTCTGAGTTTGTTCTGAGGTGCCGCAGTGCAGCGCAGAATATTCTAATGTTGTATATTCCATTTTCCAGATGTTTCAGTCCCCGGCTCGGCTGATTGTCAGCTCCAGGCCCCTGTTCTAGGCTCAAATAGACTATCATCATTAGTTTAAATTTTATAAGGTCAGGAATAGCTTGAGTGTTTCCAAATGTTCATCTTCCAACCTTCTCCAGGTAACCTGCAAGTTGATTGTTTATTCTTCCTGTTTTGCCCGTCAGTCCCTGGGCTCTGCTGGGCTACCTACAGGGAACAGGGGGAGGCCACTTGGCCCCTCGAGCCTGCTCTGCCATTTAATAAGATTATGGCTGATCTGATCGCAACCTCAAATCTGCATTTCCCTACTCCCGACAACCTATCACCCCGACAACCTATCACCCCGACAACCTATCACCCCGACAACCTATCACCCCGACAACCTATCATCCCAGGCAACCTATCACCCCGACAACCTATCACCCCCCGATAACCTATCACCCCGACAACCTATCACCCCGACAACCTATCACCCCCGACAACCTATCATCCCAGGCAACCTATCACCCCGACAACCTATCACCCCCGACAACCTATCACCCCGACAACCTATCACCCCCGACAACCTATCACCCTGACAACCTATCACCCCGACAACCTATCACCCCTGACAACCTATCAGCCCCGACAACCTATAACCCCCGACAACCTATCACCCCGACAACCTATCACCCCCGACAACCTATCACCCCCGACAACCTATCACTCTCGACATCCTATCACCCCGACAACCTATCACCCCAACATCCTATCAACCCGCCAACCTATCACTCCGACAACCTATCACCCCCGACAACCTATCACCCCGACAACCTATCATCCCGACAACCTGTCACCCCCGACAACCTATCACCCCCGACAACCTATCACCCTGACAACCTATCACCCCGACAACCTATCACCCCTGACAACCTATCAGCCCCGACAACCTATCACCCCCGACAACCTACCACCCCGACAACCTATCACCCCCGACAACCTATCACTCTCGACATCCTATCACCCCGACAACCTATCACCCCGACATCCTATCAACCCGCCAACCTATCACTCCGACAACCTATCACCCCCGACAACCTATCACCCCGACAACCTATCATCCCGACAACCTGTCACCCCCGACAACCTATCACCCCCGACAACCTATCACCCCCGACAACCTATCACCCCTGACAACCTATCACTCCGACAACCTATTACCCTGACAACCTATCACCCCGACAACCTATCACGCTGACAAGCAATCATCCCGACAACCTATCACCCCTGACAACCAATCATCCCGGACAACCTATCACCCCTGACAACTTATCACCCCGACAACCAATCACCCCGGACAACCGATCACCCCGGACAACTTATCATCCCCGACAACCTATCACCCCTGACAACCTATCATCCCAACAACCTATTACCCCTGACAACCAATCATCCCGGACAACCTATCACCCCTGACAACCTATCACCCCGACAACCTATCACCCCGACAACCTATCACCCCTGACAACCTATCACCCCGACAACCTATCACCCCTGACAACCTATCACCCCCGACAAACTGTCACCCCGACAACCTATCACCCCGACAACCTATCACCCCTGACAACCTATCACCCTGACAACCTATCATCCCGACAACCTATCACCCCTAATAACCTATCACCCCGACAACCTATCACCCCTGACAACCTATCACCCCTGACAACCTATCACCCCAACAACCTATTGTCGTGTTATTTACTCTGGGATAACACAGGCTGCAACTGGATGCAGCTTTAACCAAATGATACTCCAGACCTTGAAGTTAGTTCAATCTGATTTATTGAACCAGGAGCACGGTTAGCACAGTTCTCTATGAGTTCGACTCTCTGCTAACCTAAGTGTGGTTACTCTGTCTGACTGAACCAGACTAGCTCTGAGCCACGTGCTGGAGGTGTGATACTGTAAGTACACCCTGACTCACTCTGTAGATGTTCATCAGTGGAAAGAGGTGGAGTGTGAGTGCCTCGTGCCTTTTATAGTGAGATACCACCCCTAAGTGTCCTGCCTGCTCATTGGTCATGTCCTGTTCTCTGTGTTCATTAGCTGCCTGTCTGTGCCTGTCTGAAAATCATTATCTGCATGTCCGCATATCATGACACGTATCACCCCCGAAAACCTATCACCCCCGACAATCTATGACCCCCGACAACCTATCACCCCCGACTACCTATCACCCTGACAACCAATCATCCCGGACAACCTATCACCGTGACAACCTATCACCCCGACAACCTATCACCCTGACAACCTGTCATCCCCGACAACCTATCACCCCCGACAACCTATCACCCCCGACAACCTATCACCCCCGACAACCTATCACTCCGACAACCTATTACCCTGACAACCTATCACCCCGACAACCTATCACGCTGACAAGCTATCATCCCGACAACCTATCACCCCTGACAACCAATCATCCCGGACAACCTATCACCCCTGACAACCTAACACCCCGACAACCAATCACCCCGGACAACCGATCACCCCGGACAACTTATCATCCCCGACAACCTATCATCCCCGACAACCTATCACCCCTGACAACCTATCATCCCGACAACCTATTACCCCTGACAACCAATCATCCCGGACAAACTATCACCCCTGACAACCTATCACCCCGCACAACTGATCACCCCGGACAACTTATCATCCCTGACAACCTATCACCCCCGACAACTGAACACCCCCGCCGGGCAACCTCAGCCCGATCGCACACAAAATGCCAGCTTGGCACCCTAGCTGTGCCAGTACAGCACATTCACAGTACCAGGTTGGCACCAGCAATGCCAGGGCAGCACCCTGCCCAAAGGACATGCAGCTGGTGGCTTCTGATCCCCATGGAGACCTCTCCACAAGTATCAAAGGGAGCTCACCCAAGATCCCCAAGGCAAAGGGATTGAATTCCAAAGCCTCAGGTATCTTGGGAATCTGCACAATAGAGTAAGACTTACTGCTGCGCTCCAATATGCAGATTTGCCAAAAACTGATCCTGCCCATTGTGGATCGGATTCCCCTTGCAACGTGTCACGACATTGTGTTGAACCTTGCGAGGTGTTGCGAGCCGCGTAGGTCCCGGGGTCTCCCGGGTTTCACCGACCGCGCTGCACCGCAGCAAGCTGCTTTTTTCCGATGGAAAATCGCGTCCTTAGAATTTTTATCAGCACTCGGGAGCTGAACTCAGAGACCGGGCCGCCATTTTGTTCCCCACAACCCCCTCCCGTGGGAAATGTCACCCCCCACACACATGGACACTACCCCATACCCCCCAAGTGAGGACAACGCGCTAAGGGGTTCACGGGCCCCCCCCTCTTCAGGCCCCCCAAGCCCACTTAAAACTCCCCCCTCCTAGGACCCACACCTGTCACCCCCCCCCAACCTCTTGGAGGCCAGTATTTACCTGCCCTGCACCCCACCACCCTTCAAACCCCCCACCCTCCTTTCATGGACTTGGCCCCCCCGGCCCCTGACCCTGGCAGTGCCACCTGGGCACCCGGTAACCCTTGCACTGCCACCCTAGCATCTGGGCAATGCTCCTGCTAGCTTGGCAGTGCCACCTGGGCGGCTTGGCAGTGCCAGAGTGGCCGTACCAAGGTGCCAGCTGGGCAGTGCCAAGGTGCCCACGTTCCAGAGGGAAGGCCAGGGAACCACCCTGCACTGACCCTGATCGTCAGGGGTCTCCGATGGCCTGGGAGAGCCCCCCCAGGTGCTGTTCTGCCTGGTCCCTGGAGAGGCCGGTGAATTGAGGGAGGCCGGTAGATGCTGGGTAGGTGGGCCTTAGGTAGGTGTATGACCTACTTTAGCAAGCGCGGTTTGGTCCTGCCCCTTTTGGGCGGAGTTCCAACTCCGATTCCCCGCCGAACTTGGTGGCTGCTGAGAAGCCCGAGGCTACATGAGCAGGTCAGGGGCCAGGATTTTACAGCCAGTAACTCACCTCCTTACTGACTAAAGCATGCGCCAGCTACAAGGCACAAGTCAGGAGTGTGATGGAATACTCTCCACTTGTCTGGATGAGTGCAGCTCCAATGATACTCAAGAAACCTCTCACCATCCAGGACACAGCAACGATGGTCAACAAATAGTGGCCTAGCCAACGAAGCCCGCTGCTGTGAAAGAACATGCAAGAATGAAGTTTCCCCTTGAGCCTGTTCTGCCACTCAGTTAGATTGTTGGTTGATTGGCTCCATAACTCCATTTGCCCACGTTTGTGCCCCTAATGGAAAATGAGACTCTCTCCAGGGTGAGCATATTCTCCTCTCTGCTCGACCACATTTCTCTGGAACAGGCCACTCAGTTCATTCCTAACATTGTGTGTGGGGGGGGGGGGGGGTCAAAATGTCATCCTCCCCACCCTGGGTGCCTCCTTCTGCCTCCCCCTGTACACTCCCTGGCTGATCAGCAAATACTGCACTGCCCAGTGTCCACCAAATCTAACCACAGAAACATGACTGAGACCCAAAGAGAAAAATCAGACATAGATTGTTTTGTGGAAAGATGTAAATACAGTAACAACAATTTGCATTTATGTCACACTTTTAATGTTCTAAAATATCCCAAGGCACATCACAGGGGCCCAATCAACAAAATTGGTCACTGAGCCATTTAAGGAGGACATCAGGACGTATGGCCAAGTGCTAGGCCAATGTGGTAGATTTTAAGGAATGCCTTAAATGAGGAGAGAAGAGCGACACGCTGGTGCAGTAGTTAGCACTACTGCCTCACAGCGCTGAGGACCCGGGTTTGATCATGGCTCTGGGTCGCTGTCTGTGTGGAGTTTGCACATTCTCCCTGTGTCTGCGTGGGTCTCACCCCCACGATCCAAAAATGTGCAGGTTAGGCGGATTGGCCACGCTAAATTGCCCCTTAATTGGAAAAAAAAAGAATTGGGTACTCTGAATTTAAAAAAATAGAAGCGAGAGAGTTGTAGGACTGGGGAGGTCACAAAGGTGGGAAAGGATGGGGTCGTGGTTGTCATAATATACACCAGTATATCATGGTGCAGACACACACACTGAGGGACACACAGCAAGACCAATCAACACACACAACACCGCAGCCAATCACCAGTTAGAGCACACTCACTATAAAGACAGAGGGCATCAGTTTTCCCGCTCATTCGGGATGCAGCCTCTCAGAAGGACAGAGCTTACAGCTTACAACATAGATCTTCACCATGTGCTGAGTGCATAGACTGGTTAGGACAGGCATAGGTCTTTAGTTTAATCTAACATCGTGTTAACCCACAGTGAAAGTATGTTCAACAGTTTCTAGCTTAATAAAATAGTGTTGTACTATTACAAGTGTTGGTAGCCTGTCTATGTTACTGCTAAGGTAAACGCTGTCTCCACAGATCCAGAGTACCCAACACATCAGTGGTGGCATTTGAACTTGGTGGATTGGTAAATACAATAATGAGGCAGGAAGTGGTCATTGCATTCCAGGAAGTAGCTGACACACTTAGTGTGTCACAAATGTTACAGTGAGGAAAGAAGATGATAAATAGATTTATGTTGCCTTAAATGTTCAGGCTACAAGCAGAATAACACCAAAGCTGAACTATCATTAATCCTCTGGCATTATTGCTTGGATAAAATATACAGGCATCTCTTCCTTTATCCAGCAGATGCTTCCTTTTTCATTTTCTCCTTCCCCTCCTCTTTGCCCCCCTCTCTCCTTTCCTTTACCTTTTGTCTTGTGCAATTTACTTTTATCTCTTTATCCCTCCCCTTTCTGTATTCATTCTCTCCTCCCATCTTTCCAGACGTCTCTTTTCCCTTTCTTTCCATCCACTCATTTTCTGTTCTTCTGTAGATTTATTTCCCTATCCATCCAGCTCC
The DNA here is from genome assembly GCF_047496885.1 of Scyliorhinus torazame. Lineage (NCBI taxonomy): Eukaryota > Metazoa > Chordata > Chondrichthyes > Carcharhiniformes > Scyliorhinidae > Scyliorhinus > Scyliorhinus torazame. Next base: position 124,708,471 of record NC_092727.1, read on the forward strand.
CTCAATCCAATTCCCTTCCCTTCCTTTCCTCATCTACACATCCTAACTTTGCTGTCATTTTTCCATCCTCTCATTTGCCCTCTCTATTCATCCATCCTTCCTGTCTTTCTCCCCTTCTTTTATCTCCCGCCCTTCATTGTCACCCTGTCTCCCTTCTATTTATTCGGCTCTCATCATCTTCCTTTCTCCTTCATTTCATTTCTCCACTCCCCTTCCTTGCAGGAACAAGCATTGAAAAGGTTACAGAGTAAACAAAGCAACACTTTCACTCGATATTGAGTCAAATCTAATTCATACCCTAATGCAACCTATCTCCAATTACTGTATTCAATGGTTAAATCATCAAATTGTTTTTTCAGCTAATGAGACAAAGCTCTAATTACAAGAACAGCTTTAATTAAGTTTATTAAATCTCTTCTGTGCGTTTGCGGAGGTGGTGAAGGAATTGAGCTTGACATTTTCTCTATGTGTGTCTGATGTAGTTTAAAAGGATGCTTACAAAGTCTGTGGGGGTAATGTTTTTACCTGTTTGATAGTCTCTTTGTTGGTAAACAACATATCTCAAGATACAATGGATGGATTTCAGCAAAACACAGATAGGGTATGGGCCACGGAAGGAGAGATCTAGTTTTTGGCAAAGATGTGGATTCAGATCCAGATCCTGGAATCGTTTTGAGGATCCTTTAACATTGGGATAATAAGTGGGCAGCACGGTGGCGCAGTGGTTAGCACTGTTGCCTCATGGCGCCGAGGTATCCAGGTTCGATCCCGGCTCTGGGTCACTGTCCGTGTGGAGTTTGCACATTCTCCCCGTGTTTGCGTGTGTTTCGCCCCCACAACCCAAAGATGTGCAGGCTAGGTGGATTGGTCACGCTAAATTGCCCTTAATTGGAAAAAAATAATTGGGTACTCTAAATTTATTTTAAAATACATTGGGATAATAATAATCTTTATTGTCGCAAGTAGGCTTACATTAACACTGCAGTGAAGGTTCTGTGAAAATCCCCGAGTCGCCACATTCCGGCACCTGTTCTATACTACCGTGATCGGGCAAATGGACTTTCGGTTTTAGAATGTTGTGGATTGTCTTAGAATGTTGTGGATTGTCTCAACAGCTGTGGTGGAATACCGGGGTGGAGGCGGCATTGTAGCACAGTGGTTAGCACTGTGACTTCACAGCGTCAGGGACCCGGGCTCGATTCCTGGCTTGGGTCACTGTCTGTGCGGAGTTTGCACGTTCTCCCCGTGTCTGCGTGGGTTTCCTCTGGGATGCTCCGGTTTCCTCCCACAAGTCTCGAAATACGTGCTGTTAGGTAATTTGGACATTGTGAATTCTCCCTCAGTGTACCTAAACAGGGGCCGGAGTGTGGCGACTAGGCTATTTTCACAGTAACTTCATTGCAGTGTTAAAGATTATTATTATTTTAATTTGGCACAGCTGTCAAAGTGTGGGCAGAGTTTTCAGAGCAGGTTGTTGTATATAGATTGGCCAGATCCCCCTCAGCAAGATGGTAACTCTGAAGAGCAAAATGTTTCTTTTCAACCTTGTGGTTACCCATGGTTTACGTCAACTGTCCCAAATTTTCTTAAGTGTGTAGCCATCTGGGATGGCCACTTCCAGAATACAAAATGGACACTCGCAAAGAATATAGGGAACTGTGGAAAATGCTAGAAAACAAGCAGGCACAGAGCCTGAATGTATATTTGGGAAACAGACGGAATTGAAACTATGGGTCGATTAGCATATTGATGGCCCATCTCCGGGAAACAAAGGAATGATACTCAGGTAACCAATACTATTGCAGGCATCCTGGCGCCAGTTCCCCAACCGAAAAGCACAAATAAAGCAAGGCCAACGGCCACCTAAGACACGCCCAGCCATCAGGGCACCCACCCCTTTATTGGTCAAGATCGATAACAGTGATTGAGAAGCGGCCCAATTAATTGGGACCAAGTTTAAGGCCCGCCTAAAAGCGCGCGAAGCCCCTCCAAGTATAAGAAGGAACCCCCACGAGAGATTCGCTCTCTTGGACTTGGCTCTCAAAGCGGAGAGACCCATCCACCAGCATCACCAGAAGCAAGTAAGTTCAAGGTCAACGCTCGCGACCAGACGGACGACCTTAGCTGTTCTCCTGTGTATCTTCGAACCCAACAGCCTCAGATCTGAACAACGGCCATTGTTCCTCTGACTAAGTGGGCACCCGAAGTTAAGTATGGGCGTTAGCGTTAGAGATAGTTTAATTTGTAGTACTGTTGTGCACGAGTAGATCTTACTGTGTGTGTAAATAAATAGTATTGACTTTGAACTAACTAACTGGTGTATTGGCTCTTTGATCAGTATTCGGGTTTGAACCTTGTGGCGGTATCGAGAGATACCTGGCGACTCTAAAGTAAACAGAATTAGGATTAAGGAAGGCGACCATATTGACCGCCATATTTATATCCAGATAAACAGAGCAACAAGTGGCACAATGTGGAAGTAAGTTTGCAAACTCTCCTATGGTAATTCTTGGGTGGGGGGGGGGGGGTTCACTACATAAAAGGTGCTATATAAATGCAAGTTGTTGTCGTTGATGATCTTTTGTGGTGAAGAAATTCCAAGATGCTTCCTGCTTTTGCATGTTGATTCTTTCATTTACATTTAGCAGTTGCCAATCCTCCAGGACTGTCCTTTTTAAAAATAATAATTTTTATTAAAGGTTTGCATAAAATATCAATAACAAAATGAGAAAGAAAAAAGAACCCAACAGGGTTAAGTACAAAACACAATCTTAAAAAAGCAACCCCCCCAAACCCCTCCCCCCGTACCTAAATAATAAATTAACATTAACACCCCGACTTAAGACAACAGGTGTATACACCCCCTCAGACCCTTCCAGTGTAAATAACATAAACAAAAATAAAGTAAACCCCCCCCCCCCACCCCCCCCCACCCCCCGAGCTGCTGCTGCAATAGACCAATGTCTATCGTTCTGCCAGAAAGTCTAAGAACGGTTGCCACCGCCTAAAGAACCCTTGTACCGACCCTCTCAAGGCGAATTTCACCTTCTCCAATTTAATGAACCCTGCCCTATCGCTGATCCAGGATTCCACGCTTGGGGGCCTCGTATCTTTCCACTGAAGGAGAATCCTTCGCCGGGCTACCAGGGACGCAAAGGCCAGAATTCCGGCCTCTTTCGCCTCCTGCACTCTCGGCTCCTCTGCCACCCCAAATATTGCGAGCCCCCAGCCCAGGGGGGCTGGATCGCTGATCCAGGATTCCACGCTTGGGGGCCTCGTATCTTTCCACTGAAGGAGAATCCTTCGCCGGGCTACCAGGGACGCAAAGGCCAGAATTCCGGCCTCTTTCGCCTCCTGCACTCCCGGCTCCTCTGCCACCCCAAATATTGCGAGCCCCCAGCCCGGTTTGACCCTGGATCCTACCACCCTTGACACCGTCCTTGCTACGCCCTTCCAAAATTCCTCCAGCGCTGGGCATGCCCAGAACACATGTGTGTGATTTGCTGGGCTTCCTGAGCACCTAACACACCTGTCCCCACCCCCAAAGAACCTGCTCATCCTTGTCCCGGTCATGTGTGCCCTGTGCAGCACCTTAAACTGTATGAGGCTGAGCCTCGCGCATGAAGAGGAAGAGTTCACCCTCCCTAGGGCATCTGCCCACGTCCCCTCTTCGACCTCCTCTCCCAACTCCTCCTCCCACTTACCGTTCAACTCCACCACCGAGGCCTCCTCCTCCTCCTGCATCACCTGGTAAGTTTCCGAGATCTTCCCCACTGCCCCCCCCCCCCCGAGAGCACCCTGTCCTGTACTGTGTGTGGCAGTAGCCGTGGGAATTCCACCACCTGCCGTCTGGCAAACGCCCTTACCTGTAAGTACCTGAAGGTGTTCCCCGGGGGGGGGAGCCCGTACTTCTCCTCCAGCTCACCCAAGCTCGCGAACTTCCCGTCCACAAACAGGTCCCCCAACTTTCGTATGCCTGCCCTGTGCCACCCCGAAAACCCTCCACCTGTTCTTCCTGGGGTGAACCGGTGGTTCCCCCACAATGGGGTCCACGCCGAGGCCCTAACTTCCCCCCTATGCCGCCTCCACTGCCCCCAAATTTTGAGGGCCGCCACCACCACCGGGCTCGTGGTATACCTCCTTGGAGGTAGCGGCAGCGGTGCCGTTGCCAGCGCCCCCAGACTCGTACCCACACAGGATGCCGTCTCCAGCCTCTTCCATGCAGCCCCCTCCCCCTCCATCACCCACTTGCGCACCATTGTCGCATTGGCGGCCCAGTAGTACCCACAGAGGTTGGGCAGCGCCAACACCCCCTATCTCTACTCCGCTCCAGGAACACCCTTCTCACCCTTGGAGTCCCTCGCGCCCACACAAACCCCATTATACTCCTGTTAACCCGCCTGAAAAAAGCCTTCGGGATAAACACGGGGAGGCACTGGAACAGGAACAAAAACCTTGGGAGCACCGTCATTTTGATTGACTGCACCCTACCCGCCAGGGACAGCGGCAACGCATCCCACCTCTTGAACTCCTCCTCCATTTGCTCCACCAGCCTTGTAAAGTTAAGCCTATGCAGGGCCCCCCAGCTCCTGGCCACCTGGACCCCTAAATATCTGAAACTCCTCTCCCCCCTTTTTAGTGGGAGCTCGCCAATCCCCCTCTCCTGGTCCCCTAGCGAACTACGAACAGCTCGCTCTTCCCCATATTGAGCTTGTACCCCAAAAAGTCCCCGAATTCCCGAAGCATCCTCATTACCTCTGGCATTCCTCCCACCGGGTCCGCCACATACAGCAGCAGGTCGTCCGCATAAAGCGACACCCTATGCTCCTCCCCACCCCGCACCAACCCCCTCCAGTTCCTCGACTCTCTCAGTGCCATAGCCAGGGGTTCAATCGCCAGTGCGAAGAGCAGGGGGGACAGGGGACAACCCTGTCTTGTCCCTCGGTGCAACCGAAAGTACTCGGACCTCCTCCTATTTGTGGCCACACTCGCCATCGGGACCTCGTACAACAGCCTAACCCACCTGACAAACCCCTCCCCAAACCCGAACCTCTTCAGCTCCTCCCACAGATACCCCCACTCTACCCTATCGAAGGCTTTCTCAGCGTCCATCGCCACCACTATCTCCGCCCCCCCCTCCCTCGCCGGCATCATGATAACGTTCAAAAGCTTCCGCACATTCGCGTTCAACTGTCTCCCCTTCACAAACCCCGTCTGGTCTTCATGGATGATCTGCGGCACACAATCCTCAATCCTCGTGGCTAAGACCTTCGCCAGCACCTTGGCATCTACATTTAGCAAGGAAATCGGTCTGTAAGACCCACATTACAGGGGATCCTTGTCCCGCTTCAGGATCAAGGAGATCAGTGACCGGGACATCGTCGGGGGTAAAGCCCCCCCCTCCCTTGCCTCATTAAAGGTCCTAACTAGCAACGGGCCCAACAGGTCCATATATTTTTTATAGAACTCGACCGGGAAACCGTCCGGCCCCGGTGCCTTCACCGCCTGCATGCTTCCTATCCCTTTGATCAGCTCCTCCAGCCCAATCGGGGCCCCCAATCCCGCCACCAGTCCCTCTTCCACCTTTGGAAACCTCAATTGGTCCAGGAAACGGCCCATCCCTCCCTCCTCCCGTGGGGGCTCGGATCGGTACAATTCCTCGTAGAAGTCCCTGAAGACCCCATTGATGCCAACCCCACTCCGCACCACGCTCCCTCCCCTGTCCTTAACTCCCCCGATCTTCCTAGCTGCGTCCCGCTTCCGAAGCTGATGCGCCAGCATCCGGCTTGCCTTTTCCCCATACTCGTAGACCGCCCCCTGGGCCTTCCTCCACTGCACCTCTGCCTTCCTGGTGGTCACCAGGTCGAATTCGGCCTGGAGGCTGCGCCTCTTCCTCAACAATCCTTCCTCAGGTTCTTCCGCATACCTCCTGTCTACCCTCACCATCTCCCCCACCAGCCTCTCCCTCTCCCCCCCGCTCCCTCCGCTCCTTGTGGGCCCTGATGGAGATCAGCTCTCCCCTCACCACCGCCGTCAGTGCCTCCCATACCATCCCCACTCGGACCTCCCCATTGTCGTTGGTCTCCAAGTACCTCTCTATACTTCCTCGGACCCGCTCGCTCCCCTCCTCGTCCGCCAACAGCCCCACCTCCAAGCGCCACAGCGGGCGCTGGTCCCTCTCCTCCCCCATCTCCAAGTCCACCCAATGCGGGGCGTGGTCCGAAATGGCTATTGCCGAATACTCGGTATCCTCTACTCTCGCTATCAGCGCCCTACTCAAAATGAAAAAGTCAATTCGAGAATAAGCCTTATGGACATGTGAGAAGAATGAAAATTCTCTAGCCCCCGGCCTTGCAAATCTCCAAGGATCCACCCCTCCCATTTGGTCCATAAATCCCCTCAACACTCTAGCCGCCGCCGGCTTCCTACCCGTCCTAGACCTGGAGCGATCCAGTGCAGGATCCAACACCGTGTTAAAGTCTCCCCCCATTATCAGGCCTCCCACTTCCAAGTCTGGGATCCGACTCAACATACGCTGCATAAAACCCGCATCGTCCCAGCTCGGAACATACACATTGACCAGTACAACCCTCTCTCCCTGCAACTTACCACTTACCATTATGTACCTACCGCCATTATCTGCCACAATGCTCGACGCCTCGAATAACACCTTTTTTCCCACCAAGATCGCCACCCCTCGATTTTTGGCATCCAGCCCCGAGTGAAACACCTGACCTACCCGCCCTTTCCTCAGTCTTACCTGGTCTGCCACCTTCAGGTGTGTCTCCTGGAGCATAACCACATCCGCCTTGAGCCCCTTCAGGTGGGTGAACACGCAGGCTCGCTTAACCGGCCCATTCAGTCCCCTTACATTCCAGGTTATCAGCCGGATTAGGGGGCTACCCGCCCCCCTCCCCCGCCGACTAGCCATGACCCCTCCTCGGCCAGCCACGCGCCCGCACCCCACACCCGGCCCGTTCCCCACAGCGGCATACCCCCGTCTTGACCCACCCCACTCGCTCCAGCTCCTCCTTGATCTTAGCAGCAGCAGCAACTCGATACCCCCCCCCCCCCCCGGGGCTAGGACCCATCCTAGCTGGTTTACTCCCCCCATTGCACTTCCGCAAGTCAGCTGACTCCTGCTGACCCCGGCCACCCCCGCCTCCCCTTCAACTCCTCCCATTGTGTGGCACACCCTCCTCTCCCGCTCCCCATTCACAGGCTCTCCCCCTCCCCCCTCCGTTCTAAGTGCGGGAAACAATCCTCGCTTCCCCGCCCCGGTCCCGCCCCCCCCCCAGTCTTCGGTGCGGGAAAATAAATCCCGCGCTCTCCACCTACCAGGCCCCGCCACCAACCAAAACAGTGCCCAACCCGCCCCATCCACCCTCCCCAACCTGAAAGAGAAAAACACAGAGAAAAAGAAACCCAAAACAATGCAAAGGCCCCCCCACCCGAACCAAAAATAGGCATAACATATCCACCGCAGTACCCAATCGCCCATCCCGACCCTCAGTCTGTGTCCAGCTTCTCGGCCTGAACAAAGGCCCAGGCCTCCTCCGGAGACTCAAAATAATGGTGCCGGTCCTTGTAGGTAACCCACAATCGCGCCGGCTGCAACATGCCAAACTTCACTCCCTTCCTGTGCAGCACCGCCTTCGCTCGATTGTACCCGGTCCTCCTCTTCGCCACCTCCGCACTCCAGTCCTTGTATATCCGAACCTCCGCGTTCTCCCACCTGCTGCTCCTCTCCTTCTTGGCCCACCTGAGCACACACTCCCGATCGACGAACCGATGGAACCGCACCAGCACCGCCCGCGGAGGCTCGTTAGCCTTGGGCCTCCTCGCCAACACTCTATGGGCCCCTTCCAGCTCCAGGGGCCCCTGGAAGGACCCCGCTCCCATCAGCGAGTTCAACATGGTGACCACATAGGCCCCCACGTCCGGCCCCTCCAGCCCCTCCAGGAGGCCCAGAATCCGCAGATTCTTCCGCCTCGACCGATTCTCCATCTCCTCGAACCGCTCCTGCCATTTCTTGTGGAATGCCTCGTGCGCCTCCACCTTTACTGCCAGGACTAAGATCTCATCCTCAGTGTCAGATATCATTTGTTGAGCCTCTCGGATCGCCACCCCCCTGGGCCGTCTGTGTCTCCAGCAGCTTATCAATAGAAGCTGTCATCGGCTCTAGCAAGTCCTTTTTAATCTCTCTGAAGCAGCGCTGGATACCCTCCTGTTGCTCCTCCGCCCACTGCCTCCCCGCTGACTGGTCTCCGCCCGCCGCCATTTTGTCCTTCTTCCCTCCCTTCTTCTGGTCCACCACCACCTTTTTTGTCACCCCGCTCCTAGTTAAAGCTATATACTGATGGGGAATTATTATTAACTCCTTCCCACACCGGGAAACGTCGAAAAAGTGTCTTTGGGGGCCCTGAAAAGAGCCCAAAAGTCTCGAGAGGGAATCCTTTTAGCAGTGTTCGCTTCACCAATCTGCCCCAAAATGTCCGTGGAAACTCCTGAAAAAGGTCTGAGAGCCGGCTCCAGACGGGAGCTGCCGAATGCGTGACCTACTCCTCCATGGCCGCCACCGGAAGCCTCGTCCCTGCTTCTTCAGTGGCCCTGGTGAGATCTTTTCACAGTTGTTCCCTCTGCTGTTAGAATTCACTTTTGATAAAGGTCAGTTTGCAGCTTTAAGCTTGCCCTTCCCCCGCTTGCATGCTGGAAGGGGCCCTATTTATCCTGTTGCAGCCAAATCTTACACTGCTTCTGCCGGGCCTGGCAGCCAAAAGACACAACACTCCTGGGGGACACCGTCAGGGGAGTGTTGCAGTCCTCTTGCCACACCGGGAAATGTCAAACAAATGCTGTGGGGGCCCTGCAAAAGAGCCCAAAAGTCCGTTCCAAGCGGGGGCTACCGAATATGCGACCTAGCTCTGCATAGCCGCACCCGGAAGTCCCTCCAGGACTGACCTGCACTTTCCAGCGATAGAAGTTTAATCTCCAAGCCACACACCCGGGAGAAAACATGATGGGGAGTGGGAGGGGGAGGGAAATTAAAAAACGATTATGCTCCTTACATTTTTTACATTCGTACTAATAATGGAAATTGTGAGATGCAAGAAATGAGTGCGGCTGACAGTTATAAATCATGCAATCATCCACTGAAGAAGGTTCAATTTCCAGTTGGCGAGGGAGGGCTGTGTGTCCACAGGGTTGGATGAGTTGAAGGACCAATGATGGAAGAATGTGGGCAGGGCTTCTGATGATACTCAAAGGATACAGTCAAACAAATGTGGCAACCCTATTTACATCCCTTTATTCATACCCTCCCAACCATATATCGCTGCCACTTTAGCTCGGGCAGCAGGGTGGCACAGTGGTTAGCACTGCCGCCTCACAGCTCCAGGGACCCAGGTTCAATTCCGACCTGTGTGGAATCTGCACATTCTCCCCGTGTGTGCGTGGGTTTCCTCCAGGTGCTCCCGTTTCCACTCACAGTCCAAAGATATGCAGGTTAGGTGGACTGGCTATGCTGAATTGCCCCTTAGTGTCCAAAGGTAAGATGGGTTTACGGGGTAGGGCGGGGGAGTGGGCCTAGACAGGGTGTACTTTCAGACGGATTGTGCAGACTTGATGGGCGGATTAGGCTCCTTTTGCTCTGTAGAAATTCTATCATTTGCATACTGGCCATTGCAGTCTTATCCAAGCTGAACCACTGTGCTTTGGTCTCCCTCCTCGCTGTTCCGTGACCCCACTCCTCCTTTAGGTCCATCAGAGGCAGCTTTACAAAGATGTTGACCTGCCTGTCTGTGCACGTGAACTGACCTCCAATAGGATCATTAAAGGAAAGAGCAACAAAAGCAGATCACCAAGGCCGGACAGACTAGAGGACAAAAGCTCACCACAATTGTATCCCATTCTCCTGTTCAATATTTTAAAGGATCTAATATGTTGAAGAATCCTATTCGATACGTTTAAAGCATTTAAAAAAAACAAATTTAGAGTACCCAATTCATTTTTTTTCCAATTAAGGGGCAATTTAGCACGGCCAATCCACCTAGCCCGCACATTTTTGGGTTGTGTGGGCAAAACGCACGCAAACACTGGGAGAATGTGCAAACTCCACACGGACAGTGACCCAGAGCCGGGATTGAACCTGGGACCTCGGTGCCGTGAGGCAGCAGTGCTAACCACTGCGCCACTGTGCTGCCCTTCCTGTTCAATATGCTAATGCATCCATTAAACATAGGAACAGGGAAGATGTCCCTCTGTGCTGTATGTTTCTACGATTCTATAGGAAGAGAAAGAGGCCATTCAACCCCTCTAACTTGTCCTGCCATTCAATGAGACTACAGCTGATCTGTAACTTAATTTCTTATAGCCAGCTAAATTAAATTCTTTAATGCCTTTGACTGACAAAATTCTACCAATCGCACTTCCAAAATTAGCAATTGATCACACACTAACAGCTGACTCTGAAAAATGTCAGCTGCTCTTTTATTCATAGAATTCATAGAGTCTCTACAGTGCAGGAGGCCATTCAGCCCATCGAGTCTACACCAGCCCTCCGAAAAAGCACCCTATGTAGGCCCACTCCCCTACCCCACCTAACCTGCACTTCTTCGGACAGGAAGGGGCAATTTTAACATGGCCAATCCACCTAACCCGCACATCTTTGGACTGTGGGAGGAAGCCGGAGCACCCGGAGGAAACCCACGTAGACGCGGGGAGTCCGTGTAAATTCCACACAGACAAACTCTCCACATACCAGCACTTTCCATGACGTGCTTTGAAATTTCACTTTTGAAAGGTCTAACATTTAGCCCATGCGCTCCTCCTGTCAATGTATCAGAAAATCCATGCTGTGACAATTACATTGTTAAGCTAATTGCCTAATTAAAGACAGGTAATGACTATTGGCTCAACCTCCGAAATAATACAAATGGACACAGCCGGAATAGTTGTTGTGGGGTAATTATAAGGTGTTGGATGCAAAATAAACTTGCTGAAGGTAAAAGACACGCTGCTGTATTATTTCTCCATCACATACTGACATTTAATATTGACACCTCCTTCTTCCACCAACCAATCCTAGATTCCCCAACAAGCGGGAATGCTTTCTCTCTATCTGTTTCACTTAATATCTGGAAAATCCCGATAAAATCACCCCTTTATGTTCTAACCTAATCTAATTGAGGCTTAACATTGATAACGGAACTTGATTTCACAGATATAGAGAAACAATGTCCTCTGGGGTGAATCCAAATCAGGAGAACACAATTTAAGAATCCAGAACTTGAGGGTAATTAGGAGTCACATTTTCACATCTGGAGACTTCAGGACTGAGATGGAAAGATTTTTATTATGTTTTTTAAAACCCCCAGCCACCCCCAGATTGAAAGATTCTTGCTGGGTAAGGATAGCAAGAGGTGTGGAGAGGAGGATTCGATCTGAGGTTGATGTAGAGCACTCTTTGGGGAATAGCAGAGAAGATCTCTCCAGTACCTGGTTCATATTTATCCCTCAACTTAAAGCTGATATGTGCAACTTAGCTGCCACCTTTCCTACAATACAACAGTGACTACACTTAATTGGCTGCAAAGCACTTTGGGATGTCAGGTGGTGCTGTATAAATGCAATTTTTAAATTGTCTTTCTGCTAGGCCAAGATCCTGGCACTCCCTCCCTAACAGCACTGTGGGTGTACCTACACCACATGGACTGCAGCGGTTCAAGAAGGAAGCTCACCACCGCCGTCTCAAGGGCAAATAGGGGTCGGCGGCAAAAATGCTTGCCTAGGACATCCCGTGAAGGAATTAAAAAATGTTGCCTGGAACAAAGCCCGCATCCCTTAAATGAATATTAATAAAAAAGACCCCAAGAAAAATTATGTAATACTAAACATGTGAGTGAAAGAGAAGGTATCTTTCCAAAGGGATACAGTTTAGAACAAATTATAGATCATTAATACTATCTCATTTAGTCATTTAGTGGAGTTTTAAAGTAAGATGACTGCGATCTCCCTTCCCACAGACCCAGGGAAACAAGTTAAGTATTTGAATTTCGTAAAACAAGTACATCAGGAAGAGTTTGTTTAGAAGTCTTCTCTGTATCAAGAATGAATTTGAACTTGGAGAAACAGAGCCTCAATTTAATTAACCAGCTCATTTATGGATTGGGCATTTGCAGCCTTTCAAAGTGATTTCTTCAAACCTTCACCCTAACCTGACGCTGCAACGTCTGAACTACAATTCAGGGACAAATTCTTACACCCATATCAGCACACACCCTGATTATTAAAGCAATACCAGTCTTTTGTTCATAAATTTAGAGCACCCAATTATTTTTTTCCAATTAAGGGGCAATTTAGCGTGGCCATTCCACCTACCCTGCACATCTTTGGGTTGTGGGGGTGATACCCACGCAGACACGGGGAGAATGTGCAAACTCCACACGGACAGTTATCCAGAGCCGGGATTGAACCCGGCTTCGCGGCGCCATGAGACAGTAGTGCTAACCACGGCGCCACCGTGCCGACCTAAAGCACTATGAGTCTTGCTGGCTCGAGTCGTTTCAGGCTTTGCCTTCTGGTCACAATCTCACTCCGAAGGTAAGAGATTGCCACTCCCGACAGTCGCTTTTGCACCTCCTGGAGGGTGGCGAAGAAGTGGAACCTGTTAACACATGGTTGAAGCAGGTCGTCAGATATGTTAAGGACTTTATGGTGGAGGTAGAAATGAATAGAACATGGAGGGATTCAAAGCCCCCGGGGGATGAGGTATGGCTATCGGACATGGCGAGCTTTCTTGGCCAGGAGAAAGTCAAGTTCGCCTTGAGAGGTTCGCTACTAGGGTTCGCCCGAAGGTGGCGGCCATTTATTGACTTCTTCGCAGAGGAGTAAGCGTCAGGAGGGGGGGCGGGCGGGGGGCTAGGGTAGAGTAGAGTAGAGTAGGGGGGTTTTGAGGCAGGTCCGTGCGTGAACAGAGCCGTGATTTGCATTATGTTTAATCTGTAATTTGTGTCTTGACTTCTTTTTTTGTTTGTATTGTACAACGTCATTTTTTCTATATGCCTAAAATACCCTCAATAAAATTGCTTGTTAAAAAAAAAAGAAATGAATAGAAGGTTTTGCAAATAGAATCAGATAAACATAGATGGAGGAGGCTCATAAACACTGGTGTGGACTGGTTGGGCCAAATTGTCAACTGTGCTATAAATTCAATGTAAAAATTGATACCATGTTGAGATGATAAAAAGCTTCTTTATTATTCTTTCAATATATATCTAAAGCTCAGAGAATATTCCACTTTACTTTGCTTCAGTATGGGCAGTCTTGTGCTGTAGCCGCTAGTGCTTCTGTCTCTGAGCCACTTCTTCTGGGGCTGGTGGGGGTGGGGAGGGGGAGGGGGGTGAAACTGGAAAAAAATAACATTGCTCCGATGCCTGGTAAAGTCTGAGTGAACATTTGACATTCAACACCATCTTCCCTATCCACAGTCACTCTGCATCACATTACACACCAAATGTTAAAGGTGTGAGCAACACGTTACAATATTAAGCCTTGTACTGGGTGAGTAGCTCACTGTAGCTACTGGGATCTGCATTATTGTTTTTACTGTCATTTCTGTAATTAGTGTTTCTCAGTGAGGTGAGAGATGTTAATGCTGTGTGGAGGGAGAGGGTGAATGCAGCACCTCTTTCTCCAATCACCGGTGCTGGATTATCAATGTGTGATCAGGAACCTAACATTCGGATGTATTCTGGGTCCCAACCTTATGCCCGGGTTTTGTCATTCTTATGATCTGATTTTTTTTTAGATGTAAATGGCTTCATTGGGCAGGAGGAGAGTTCAGTGTCAAATTTGAGGCTCTGGACATGTCCAGGAGGCGGGAGCTGCCTGCCTGGCATCAGCAGCAAAGTCAGATGGCAGCCATATTTGAAACTGTCGCTACCTTACCGATTACAGCAGGCAGCTCCTGGGTAGACCACGGAGGCCTAATGAGGCTGGTAGGGGCCTGACATGAGAAGGTAAAGCCAGCACACATACCGGAGATAGTTGGTCTCACAGATTTATTTCCAAGGCAATTACAGAGAATTTCATTTGGGCCCCATGGTGCACAATACAGTACGGGTTCACTGGAAATAAATACATTTGAAAATGGCATTCGGGAACATGTGAGCTTCAGGGGTCATTTAGTTGGCAGAGAGTGTGTTCCCTGCTCTCTCCCTCCCAGCCCTTTAAAAAATTCAAAACTGTGCCAGAGGCATCGTCATCCATGATGACGCCTGGGCCATGATTTTCAAAGCCCACCCACAGTAGTAAATGACTCTTGTCAATCTTTGGAATTATTGGCCTTGGTGTCAATTGTGAGACATCCCCAGTTCAGCAGAGATTAGATAAAGCAAAGTTCCCTCCAGTTTGTCCGAAACCTCTACAAAGTTTCCAGCATGAGTAAGGGCCCTTCCTGCTGATTACCTTATTTCCCCTTTCTTTACATTTGCCGTTATCATGTGTGATCCATAGATGCTTAATGGACATGTACCTTTGAGTCAAGCAGCAGGGAGAAGAAGGAATTGAAGAAGCTGCAACATAGTATATGGTGCTGCTCGCTTTGAACAGCAAGACCCAGACTTTATGGCACCTGAGAGATGGGGTGGGGCTCAGTTCAATTGATTGGCTGGTGGCCAATTAATTGGCCAAATGGCCGTATTCTGCCCGGTAATAGGTGGTGATTGGACCTGCTCTCTCTCTCTCCAGAAAGGCTGTGAGTTGATGCATTCCTGAACCCACAGAGACCTGAATGAATCTACAGTGAAACCCTCGAATTGAAAGCAAAGTTTGAAGAGAAGAAAGGTGCCAACAACAACCACCTGAAACATCTTTTGACTTTCATCCTTATTTATTTTCACCCCTTTCCGCCCCTCTATGTTTGTCGTCTTGTGTGTGTGTAGAGGGTGGGGAAAGTCAAAGTGGTGGATTGGGAATTAGATGATAGTTAACCAATTGTATTGACTGCATATAGTTCTTATTAGAACCAAAAAGTAATTGTGTTTAAATTTACAAACCTGGTGACTCTAATTATTGGGCAGCCAAAGACCAAAGACTTCAGGAATTTTTGTAAGAATTATTGGTTAATTCTTTTCTTTAAAAAAAAAAAAATTTAGAGTATCCAATTATTTTTTTCCAATTAAGGGGCAATTTAGCATGGCCAATCCACCTAATCTGCACATCTTTAGGATGTGGGGGTGAGACCCACGCAAACACAGGGAGAATGTGCAAACTCCACATGGACAGTGACCCAAAGCCAGGATCGAACCTGGGACCTCAGCACCGTGAGGCAGCAGTGCTAACCCACTGCGCCACCATGCCGCCCTTTATGGTTGTATTCTATTCTATGGGGCATTAATTGACCAGATGGGTTGGCTCACCATTACCGAGACGGCCTTTATATTCCAGATTAATTAATTAATTGAATTTAAACACCGCAATCTGCCGTTGTGGGATCTGAACCCATGGCTTCAAAGCGTTAACCTAGGCTAACAGAGGTGGACTATTAGTCCAGTGACATTACCACTATGCAACCATCACCTCCATTATGCTATCATGGCTTCATAGGTCCACAATTAGCAACCAATGGACAATGAGGACACTACATGAAGAGAGAGATATAAATTCTTATTGGAAGAAGTAACACGCATGCAAACAGCGATAGGATCAACTGTGTTATCTCACAGGAAAGTAGCATGTTGTCAATCACAACCTACAAGCATTTTGGCTGTGATCTGAACACACAGACACCAGCAACCTTCTGGCCTTTCTGAGTCAGATACACACGGTATTTGCCAGCTGCATGTGCCACACCGCTCAGGTCAGATACACACGGTATTTGCCAGCTGCATGTGCCACACCGCTCAGGGGACTTTGTTTAATGGCTAATGAGAAATGTCGCACTGAGTTGTGGCCGGTACGGAAATCTGCTTTGATGCTTGAGTTGAATTGTAGGAATAGTGAAGAGGAATGGCATTGTTTTAATATTAATTTGATTTAATTTTATTCTGAATCATGAAGAGCCTGATAGTATTGCAGGTTTCCCCAGGGACATTTGTACATGAAACATCAAAGGAGAAGTCTTGAATACAAATCGAACAAAGGCACCAACAGTTCAAGAGCAACCAAGGGAAATGTCGTAACTCATCAAGAACTAAAACAAGGCTGCAAGATTCTGGAATTATTCATTCCTTTGATTAAAGCCCGTCCTTTTCTTAAGGCTCTGATTCCGCCCTGCAGCCCAATTCCACCGATACCTGCACACTCCAGTACATTACCTGAGTGGCCCTTCTATATGTTATTGTCAGCTATTCGTATCTTGGAGGCATCGCACTTGAACCCAATCCTGTCGTCTGCACATGTGCAGTTTGAAACCTTTGGACAGTTGTGAGGGACAGAGAGCCCTTTTTTGAAGTTTGTCTTGCCTGGATTGGAGCAGCGGAGATTAAGCACAGTACCCTTACAACTATGCAGGATTGGTTAACTTGACGTACAAGCAAGAAACCAAGGCCGGGATTCTCCGAAACCAGACTGGGTCGGAGATTCGCCGGGGGGGGGGGGGGGGGCAGAATCCCACCACGCCGCTCCGACGCCAGGCAATCGCGCCTGTGTGGTCGCCGTGGCGCCGTTGAAAGCGGCCCCCGCAGTGATTCTCCGCAGGAAGTCAGGAGATGAAATGAATGAAAATCATTTATTGTCACAAGTAGGCTTCAATGAAGTTACTGTGAAAAGCCCCTAGTCACCACATTCCGGCGCCTGTTCGGGGAAGCTGGTACAGGAATTGAACCGTGCTGCTGGCCTGCCTTGGTCTGCTTTAAAAAAAGCCAGCGATTTAGCCCAGTGTGCTAAACCAGCCCCTGGTTACTCTCCGCAGCATTCCCAGCCTCTGACCTGCGTTTGCAGCTCCAGTATATGTATATGGCTAGTCCAGTTATCAAGGCATTTCCTGTTAGAAGCTCCAGCTCAGTCAGATTTATTTTCTCATGGACTTTCGTCTCTTTACCTGAAGACATTGACTGTTCGGTGAGAGTTAAAAAAGCAGAAAGTGCTGGAAAAACTCAGCAGGTCTGGCAGCATCTTTGGAGAGAGAAACACAGTTAATATTTTGAGTCGGTGCGACTCTTCTGAAGCATTTTCTGTTTTTATTTCCGATGCCCAGTACCCGCTGTATTTTGTTATTTTACTGTTTGGTAAGACCTGGTTTGACAGTCACTGCTTGTCCTCTTGTATCTTGCTCAAGTGTCTATTGTTGATGAATGAGTGTTGGCAGACTATTCAGCTTTAAAAAAATTATTAGTTCATGGGACGTGGGCGTCGCCGGCTGTGTCAGCATTTGTTGCCCATCCCTAATTGCCCTTGAGGGGGCAGTAAAGAGTCAACCACATTGTTGTGCGTCTGGAGTCACATCTAGGCCAGACCAGGTAAGGATGGCAGATTTCCTTCCCTAAAGGAAGTTAGTGAACCAGATTGATTTTCTTTAATGGCAATGGTCATCATTAGACTTTTAATTCCATATTTTAAAAAATATAGCCACCATCTGCAGTGGCAGGATTTGAACCTGGGCCCCCAGAGCAATACTCTAGTTCACTAGTCCACTGACAGTATCATTATGCCATCACCTCCCCAATATAGAGTGCCCGCCGAGTCCCACCGGTGTGGTTTACATATGGTCCTACCCGGAGGGACCTCGGCATTGAGCACGAAAGATGGCCATTGGGGTAAAACCAGGCTGAATAAGAGGTCGGATTGTAAGTAATTGAAAGGAAAGCAATCAGATAGCTGAATGTCAAACCCCATCCTTTCTATTCGGTCTTTCGACAGTGCAGCCAGAGATAGTTTGTTACTTAATCACTGTCATTCCTTATTTCAAGACCCACGCTGACAATTGGTAGTCACCTTTCATGCAGGAACTTTGTAGCCGTAAAGATGAGAAACAAGACAAATAAAGACTGTTCCAGAAAGCCTCCCTCATGAACTGTTTTAATTGTAGTCAGTAAACAACTCGTTACACCCTTGGCTGGCTTTCATTTTCATTTCTCAATTTGCGTTGTATCAAACACTGGGAAAATGTAAGAGTTGCAGCAAAAATTCAGCACCCAGCTGAAGGTTAGAATTCATTTGAATGATTAAATGGATTTCTGCCATCTGCAGGATGTTGGCGGTTTTGCTCAAGCCAAAGTCTGTGAAAACACAGCAGCAGGTCATTCAGTCCCTCTTGAAGAGAGCTATCCGATCGGCTCAACCTCTCAGCTCTTTCCTCACAGCCCTGCAAACGTTTCTTACCTTCAAACACTTGCGATGTACGTCCGCACTGACGGCACTGCCCAGAGGCACTCGGTGCCGTGAATAAGGTGTCGATGGAACCGGTGAACACAGTCAGGTCACCGGGAGGCTTATTACAACCTTAATACCCGGCATTCTGGTTAGAAGGCAGCGCTGATGTTTCAAAGTGTGAAACCTTTCCTCGGCTGCCTTCTGTTTACTGCAAAGCTTCCTCTTGTTTGGGAGGGATGATGGACTTGAGCTTGATGAAGGAGTGGTTTCGAGACCTGTGTATTGAGTCAGCTTCCACGTGCGGTTATTCCCTGTGGCTCAACTCAGTAGAGAGAGAAAAAGACACAACGACAACCTGGACAAGATGGCTTATTTAATCAAGCTTGTTACATGTACACGGAGACCAGACCTGGATATCTGCCAAGATCTGTTCTGCTGAACAAAGACCAAAACATAGTACTTATACAACATTCAAAAATCAATAGCCCACCCCAGTTGGACGCGATCCAATCCCTGAAGCTGCTACGTTTAAACTTATCCAATAGAATTGCAAGCAATGTTTAAACTTCATCCAATAGAATCACAAGCAGCGCATGATTGATCCTCATCCTGACAGCTGTGCTTACTAGTAATTTTCTGTGCATTCATTGTCTGTGAGAAGCAGGACAGCAAAACCCACTTCCTGCAATGTTTCACAAAGGCAAGATACCAGAAGTGATGTCCTTTTGATCAAGTGAGCTATCCTAAATCCCATTTGATTACTTATTACTGCTATGTCCTAGAAATACAGGTTTAATGGTTAATAATGATTACTCAGTCTCATAATTCATCTCAATCCTTAATAAAGTAACTGATGTAAAACTACTCTAGTGGCATGCTAACGATTCAGTTTTAAGAGGTATCATCGCTGAACCCCCCCTTCAGAGCTGAAGATCGGAAAGTAGGAGCAGGCCATTCGGCCCCTCGAACCTATCCTGCCATTCAATAATATTGCGGATGATCTGTATCCTAGCTCATTCACCTGCTGCAGCTCCAAATCCCTTAAGCCACTTGACTAAGAAACATTTGCTCCGTAGCACAGAATGGTTAGGGTGTTGCAGGAGGCCATTCAGCCCATCGTGTCTGCACTGGCATTCCAAATTAACATTATGCCATTAGTGCCACTCCTGCCTTCTCTGCGTAGCCCTGCACATTTATTCTATTCATACATATTCGAATAACCATCTAATGTTTGAATGCCTCGATTGAACCTGCCTCCACCACATTTCCAGGCCGTGCATTCCAGACCCCAACCACTCGCTGTGTGAACTTTTTGTGTTCTCACATCACGTTTGCTTCTTTCACAAATCGCTTCAAATCTTTTTTTTTTAATAAATATTTTATTGAAAATTTTTGGTCAACCAACACAGTACATTGTGCATCCTTTACACAACATTATAACAATACAGATAATAATGACCTTTTTTATTTAAACAAAAAAAAAAAAAAAACAACAACAAATAAATAAATATTAAATAACAAAAATAAAAACTAGCCCTAATTGGCAACTGCCTTGTCTCAGGCCACCCCCCCCCCCCACCCCCCCCCCCCCCATCCCTCCCCCCCCCCCCAAGTCCTGGGCTGCTACTGCTGCCTTCTTTTTTCCCCCATCTATCTTTCCGCAAGATATTCGACGAACGGTTGCCACCGCCTGGTGAACCCTTGAGCCGACCCCCTTAGGACGAACTTAATCCGCTCTAACTTTATGAACCCCGCCATGTCATTTATCCAGGTCTCCACCCCCGGGGGCTTGGCTTCTTTCCACATGAGCAATATCCTGCGCCGGGCTACTAGGGACGCAAAGGCCAAAACATCGGCCTCTCTCGCCTCCTGCACTCCCGGCTCTTGTGCAACCCCAAATATAGCCAGCCCCCAGCTTGGTTCGACCCGGACTCCTACTACTTTCGAAAGCACCTTTGTCACCCCCATCCAAAACCCCTGTAGTGCCGGGCATGACCAAAACATATGGGTATGATTCGCTGGGCTTCTCGAGCACCTCGCACACCTATCCTCCACCCCAAAAAATTTACTGAGCCGTGTTCCAGTCATATGTGCCCTGTGTAATAACTTAAACTGAATCAGGCTTAGCCTGGCGCACGAGGACGACGAGTTTACCCTGTTTAGGGCATCTGCCCACAGCCCCTCCTCGATCTCCTCCCCTAGCTCTTCTTCCCATTTCCCTTTTAGTTCGTCCACCATAGTCTCCCCTTCGTCCCTCATTTCCCTATATATATCCGACACCTTACCATCCCCCACCCATTTCTTTGAGATGACTCTGTCCTGCACCTCTTGTGTCGGGAGCTGCGGGAATTCCCTCACCTGTTGCCTCGCAAAAGCCCTCAATTGCATGTACCTGAATGCATTCCCAGTGGGGCAACCCATATTTCTCGGTCAGCGCTCCCAGACTCGCGAACTTCCCGTCCACAAACAGATCTTTCAGTTGCGTTATTCCTGCTCTTTGCCACATTCCATATCCCCCATCCATTCCCCCCGGGGCAAACCTATGGTTGTTTCTTATCGGGGACCCCCCCAATGCTCCGGTCTTTCCCCTATGTCGTCTCCACTGTCCCCAAATCTTCAGTGTAGCTACCACCACCGGACTCGTGGTATAGTTCCTCGGTGAGAACGGCAATGGGGCTGTCACCATAGCCTGCAGGCTGGTCCCCCTACAGGACGCCCTCTCTAATCTCTTCCACGCCGCTCCTTCCTCCTCTCCCATCCACTTACTCACCATTGAAATATTAGCGGCCCAATAATACTCACTTAGGCTCGGTAGTGCCAGCCCCCCCCTATCCCTACTACGCTGTAAGAATCCCTTCCTCACTCTCGGAGTCTTCCCGGCCCAAACAAAACCCATGATGCTCTTTTCTATCCTTTTAAAAAAAGCCTTTGTGATCACCACCGGGAGGCACTGAAACACAAAGAGGAATCTCGGGAGGACCACCATCTTAACCGCCTGCACCCTCCCTGCCATTGACAGTGCTACCATATCCCATCTCTTGAAATCTTCCTCCATCTGTTCCACCAACCGCGTTAAATTTAGCCTGTGCAATGTGCCCCAATTCTTAGCTATCTGGATCCCCAGGTAACAAAAGTCTCTTGTTACCTTCCTCAACGGTAGGTCTTCTATTTCTCTACTCTGCTCCCCTGGATGTACCACAAACAGCTCACTCTTCCCCATGTTCAATTTATACCCTGAAAAATCCCCAAACTCCCCAAGTATCCGCATTATTTCTGGCATCCCCTCCGCCGGATCCGCCACATATAGTAGCAGATCATCCGCATATAAAGATACCCGGTGTTCTTCTCCTCCCCTAAGTATTCCCCTCCATCTCTTGGAACCTCTCAGCGCTATCGCCAGGGGCTCAATGGCCAGTGCAAACAGTAATGGGGACAGAGGACATCCCTGCCTTGTCCCTCTATGGAGCCGAAAATATGCCGATCCCCGTCCATTCGTGACCACACTCGCCACTGGGGCCCTATACAACAGCTGCACCCATCTAACATACCCCTCTCCAAAACCAAATCTCCTCAACACCTCCCACAGATAATCCCATTCCACTCTATCAAATGCTTTCTCGGCATCCATCACCACTACTATCTCCGTTTCACCCTCTGGTGGGGCCATCATCATTACCCCTAACAGCCTCCGTATATTCGTGTTCAGCTGTCTCCCCTTCACAAACCCAGTTTGGTCCTCATGAACCACCCCCGGGACACATTCCTCTATTCTCATTGCCATTACCTTGGCCAGGACCTTGGCATCCACATTTAGGAGGGAAATTGGTCTGTAGGACCCGCATTGTAGCGGATCCTTTTCCTTCTTTAAGAGAAGCGATATCGTTGCTTCAGACATAGTCGGGGGCAGTTGTCCCCTTTCCTTTGCCTCGTTAAAGGTCCTCGTCAGTAGCGGGGCGAGCAAGTCCAAATATTTTCTGTAAAATTCAACTGGGAATCCGTCCGGTCCCGGGGCCTTTCCCGTCTGCATGTTCCTAATTCCTTTCACCACTTCTTCTACCGTGATCTGTGCTCCCAGTCCCACCCTTTCCTGCTCTTCCACCTTGGGAATTTCCAGCCGATCCAAAAAATCCATCATTCTCTCCCTCCCATCCGGGGGTTGAGCTTCATACAATTTTTTATAAAATGTCTTGAACACTTCATTCACTCTCTCCGCTCCCCGCTCCGTCTCTCCTTCCTCGTCCCTCACTCCCCCTATTTCCCTCGCTGCTCCCCTTTTCCTCAATTGGTGTGCCAGCAATCTACTCGCCTTCTCTCCATATTCATACTGTACACCCTGCGCCTTCCTCCATTGTGCCTCTGCAGTGCCTGTAGTCAGCAAGTCAAATTCCACATGCAGCCTTTGCCTTTCCCTGTACAGTCCCTCCTCCGGTGCTTCCGCATATTGTCTGTCCACCCTCAAAAGTTCTTGCAGCAACCGCTCCCGTTCCTTACTCTCCTGCTTCCCTTTATGTGTCCTTATTGATATCAGCTCCCCCCTAACCACCGCCTTCAACGCCTCCCAGACCACTCCCACCTGAACCTCCCCATTGTCATTGAGTTCCAAGTACTTTTCAATACATCCCCTCACCCTTAGGCACACCCCCTCATCCGCCATTAGTCCCATGTCCATTCTCCAGGGTGGGCGCCCTCCTGTTTCCCCTATCTCCAAGTCTACCCAGTGTGGGGCATGATCCGAAATGGCTATAGCCGTATATTCCGTTCCCCTCACCCTCGGGATCAATGCCCTACCCAACACAAAAAAGTCTATGCGCGAATAGACTTTATGGACATAGGAGAAAAACGAGAACTCCTTACTCCTAGGTCTACTGAATCTCCACGGGTCCACCCCTCCCATCTGCTCCATAAAATCCTTTAGCACCTTGGCTGCTGCCGGCCTCCTACCAGTCCTGGACTTCGACCTATCCAGCCTTGGTTCCAACACCGTGTTAAAGTCTCCCCCCATTATCAGCTTTCCCGTCTCTAGGTCCGGGATGCGTCCTAGCATTCGCCTCATAAAGTTGGCATCGTCCCAGTTCGGGGCATACACGTTTACCAAAACCACCATCTCTCCCTGTAATTTGCCACTCACCATCACGTATCTGCCCCCGTTATCCGCCACTATAGTCTTTGCCTCGAACATTGCCCGCTTCCCCACTAATATAGCCACCCCCCTGTTTTTCGCATCCAGCCCCGAATGGAACACCTGCCCCACCCATCCTTTGCGCAGCCTGACCTGGTCTATCAGTTTCAGGTGCGTTTCCTGTAACATAACCACATCTGCTTTAAGTTTCTTAAGGTGTGCGAGTACTCGTGCCCTCTTTATCGGCCCGTTAAGCCCTCTCACGTTCCACGTGATCAGCCGAGTTGGGGGGCTTCCCACCCCCCCCCCCCTTGCCGGTTAGCCATCATCTTTTTCCAGCTTCTCACCCAGTTCCCACGCAGCTGTATCTCCCCCAGGCGGTGCCCCCCCGCCCATCCTCTCCCGTACCCACTCCCCCCTTTCCCCAGCAGCAGCAACCCAGTAATTCCCCCCTCCCACCCCCCCCGCTAGACCCCCCGCTAGCGTAATTACTCCCCCCATGTTGCTCCCAGAAATCAGCAAACTCTGGCTGACCTCGGCTTCCCCCCGTGACCACGGCTCGCACCGTGCGACGCCCCCTCCTTCCTGCTTCTCTATTCCCGCCATAATTATCATAGCGCGGGAACCAAGCCCGCGCCTCTCCCTCGGCCCCGCCTCCCATGGCCAACGCCCCATCTCCTCTCCCTCCCCACCTCCCCCCATCACCACCTGTGGGAGAAAGAAAAGTTACCATACCACAGGATTAGAACATAAAACCCCTCTTCGCCCCCCCCCATTCGCCCCACCACTTTGTCCAAACGTTCTTTTTCATAATCCACTCATTCCAATTTTTCTTCTACAATAAAAGTCCACGCTTCATCCGCCGTCTCAAAGTAGTGGTGCCTCCCTTGATATGTGACCCACAGTCTTGCCGGTTGCAGCATTCCAAATTTTATCTTCCTTTTGTGAAGTACCGCCTTGGCCCGATTAAAGCTCGCCCTCCTTCTCGCCACCTCCGCACTCCAATCTTGATAAACGCGGATCACCGCGTTCTCCCATTTACTGCACCGAGTTTTCTTCGCCCATCTAAGGACCATTTCTCTATCCTTAAAACGGAGGAATCTCACCACTATGGCTCTGGGAGTTTCTCCTGCTCTCGATCCTCGCACCATAACTCGGTATGCTCCCTCCACCTCCAACGGACCCGTCGGGGCCTCCGCTCCCATTAACGAGTGCAGCATCGTGCTCACATATGCCCCGACGTCCGCCCCCTCCACACCTTCAGGAAGGCCAAGAATCCTCAAGTTGTTCCTCCTTGCGTTGTTTTCCAGTGCCTCCAACCTCTCCACACATCGTTTCTGGTGTGCCTCCTGTATCTCCGACTTCACCACCAGGCCCTGTATATCGTTCTCATTCTCAGCTGCTTTCGCCTTCACGACCCGAAGCTCCTGCTCCTGGGTCTTTTGTTCCTCTTTCAGCCCTTCGATCGCCTGTAATATCGGGGCCAACAACTCTTTCTTCATTTCCTTTTTAATCTCCTCCACGCAGCATTTCAAGAACTCTTGTTGTTCAGGGCCCCATATGAAACTGCCACCTTCCGACGCCATCTTGGTTTCTGCTTGCCTTCCTTGCCGTTGTTCCAAAGGATCCGCTGCAATCCGGCCACTCTCCTCTCCTTTTTCCATCCATGTCCAGGGGAAACACCCTTCTGGTTTACCGCACGGTGTTTTTAGCCGTTAAAATTGCCGTTGAGGCTCCTATCAAGAGCCCAAAAGTCCGTTCCACCGGGAGCTGCCGAAACGTGCGACTCAGCTGGTCATCGCCGCACCCGGAAGTCAAATCGCTTCAAATCTGTGTCCTCTTGTTCGCGATCCTTTTATGCGTGGGAACAATTTCTCCCGTGTGGTTAGCATGGTAGCACAGTGGTTAGCACAGTTGCTTCACAGCTCCAGGGTCCCAGGTTCGATTCCCGGCTCGGGTGACTGTCTGTGCCGAGTCAGCATGTCCTCCCCGTGTCTGCGTGGGTTTCCTCCGGGTGCTCCGGTTTCCTCCCACAGTCCAAAGATGTGCAGGTTAGGTGGATTGGCTATGCTAAATTGCCCCTAGTGTCCAAAAAGGTTAGACTGGGTTACAGGTATAGGGTGCAGACATGGGCTTAAGTAGGGTGCTCTTTCCAAGGGCCAGTGCAGACTCGATGGGCCGAATGGCCTCCTTCTGCACTGTAAATTCTATACTCTGTCCTGCCCCCTCAAGATTTTGAACACCTCTATCAAATCTCCTCTTGGCATTCTACTCTCCAAGGAGAACATCCCTGGAAACATTTTTGTAAACCTCTTCTGCACTCTCTCCAATGTGTTCACTTCCTTCCTCTCGTGTGGTGCCCAGAACAAAGAAGAACAATACAGCACAGGAACTGACTCTTCGGTCCTCCAAGCCCGTACCGGTCATGATACCACCCTTGGCCGAAACCCTCAGCACTGCCTTGTGCCCATCCAATCTATCCATGGACCTCATAATCTTGTAGACCTCTATCAATCTCCGTCGTTCTAATGAAAACAGTACACAATACTACAGCAGAGGTTGAGCTAGTGTTCTATACCAGTTCAACATAACCTTCTTGCTGTTGTACTCTATGCCAATATTAATAAAACTTAGGATACTGTAGCTTTATTAACTGCTCTCTCCACCTGTATCCCTTAATACTCTTGACGAAGAAAAATCTATCCATATCAGATTTTGGGTTACTAATTGAGTGAGCAGCTACTTCTTTTTGAGGGGGTGAAACCCACACTCCTACCATTCTTTGTGCGAAAAGGCATTCCCTAACTTCTCTCCTCAATATATTAGGTTGGGTTAGTGGTTAGCACTGTTGCCTCATAGCGCCAGGGACCAGGGTTCAATTCCGGCCTTGGGTCATAGTCTGTCTGGAGTTTATACGTTCTCCCCGTGTCTTGCTTGGGTTTCCTCCAGGTGCTTAGGTTGTTAGGAATGGGTTAAGAGACATTCCGATGACATGTCAAATTGATGTTAAGTACCCAATAATTGACACTGCTATGTAAAGGGATTGCAGGTGGCACTTGTGGTGGTGATAGAGTTTTGTATAGAATGTGTTCAAGGTAAATAAAGGTGTCCTGGGAAAGGAGCAGATCTCTTGACTCTTTATTCAACAGCAGCCAGGAGCTAACATAAGTTTCCACCCACTGTCCAAAGATGCACAAGTTCGGTGGTTTGACCATGCTAAACCTAATGTTCAGGGATGTGCAGGTTAGGTTAGGTTAGGGAAGAGGACATAAGTGGAGTGCTCTTTCGAAGGGTCAATGTAGGCTTGATAGGAATTGCACTGTAGGGATTCTAGAATACATTTCTATCTTTCCTCTGTCTTGATAAAGGTCATTATCAGCAACAAACATGAACTCTTTCTCTCTCCACATATGCTGCCCGACCTGCTGATCATTTCTAGTATTTTCTGGTTCCATTTCAGAGGTTTCCCTCACTTGTAGCATTTCTTTCTTGCCTTAATGGTCTTGTTCTGATTTCAAGGTTATGCCCCCTTCTCCTGGCCAGCCCCACGGTTGAAAAAAGTTTCTCTCTATCTGACCCACAAATTGCTTCCAAAGTCCTAAGAGCTTCAAACTAATCACAACGCTACGACAGAACTGCAGAGCAGGCCCAAGGGCCTACTCCTGCTTAAATCAGCCTGCTTGATGCAGAGCTATTATCTGAAGCTCTGGTTGTTTTACAGACACCAGATGTGACGAAGTCTTTGTAGAACTGCCTCTGTTGCACACGATGTTTACGCTTTCAACACATCCTGCAAATAAAGATTTATTGACAGTAAATAAAAGAACAGCAGCGAGAACAAGCTTTGATTCATCATTTTAGAAAAAAATCTTGGTGTGCATTTTGTAACCTTCAAAGTCTGGATGACGATGGCGACAGAAGAAATGTTTTTATTTCAGTTTAATGCTCAGCCGCAGAATCAGTTGTTGCTGACACAAGTGTCGAATGGAGTTCGTCCTCCATTAGACTGACAAATAAAAGCATCCCAAACTCCCCGGAGGCAGCAGCAAGGGAGCAGAGATCTTTTTGCCAACTGCTCTTTGTTTGAGAGCGGAGAAGGTTAAGGCGAGATTTAATAGGGGTGTTCAAAACCATGAAGGATTTTGATTGAGTAAATAAGGAGAAACTGTTTTGAGTGGCAGACGGATCAGTAACCAAAGGGCACAGGTTGAAGATAATGGGCAAAGGAACGGGGGGGCCACAACACACATATTTTTTTTTAATGCAACAAGCTATGATGGTCTGGAATGTGCTGCCTGAGAGGAGGGAGGAAATGGTAACTTTCCAAAGGGAATTGAATTAGTTGAAGGGGAAAAAGAATTGCAGGACTATCTGGGGAACGAGGAGAGTTGAACAACTGGTGGAGTAGTTGTAAAGTCGCAGGACTATTAATCGTGAGGCCCAACTTAATACTCCGGTGACATGGGTTCAAATTCCACATGGCAACTGGTGGAATTTAAAGTCAATTACTAAATCTGGAGGTGTAAGGGCCGATCTGGCTCACTGATGTGCAGAGATAAAACTACAGTGCAGAAATCGGCCCATCGTGTCTGAGCTGGTGAGAAAACAGCTGCTCATTTTAATCTGACTTTCCAGCACTTGGTCCATAAGGAAGGGAACTCTGCCGTCCTTATCTGGTCTGGCCTACATGTGGGGGGCGATTCTCCAATATGGAGCCCAAGTGTTCGCGCCGTCGTGAACGCCGTCGCGTTTCACGACGGCGCGAACCAGGCCCGGGTACGACCGATTCTGGCCCCCACAGGGGGCCAGCACGGTGCTGGAGTGGTTCACGCTGCTCCAGCCTCCTTTCCCAGCGCCAAATGGGCGCCGCGCCAACCTGCGCATGCGCGGGGGACTTCTTTAGTGCGCCGGCCCCGAGTCAACATGGCGTCGGTGTTCAGGGGCCGGCCGTGCCAGAAAGTAGACCCGGGGGTGGTGACAGGCCGGCCCGTCGATCAGTGAGACCCATCGGAGGCGCCCCCCGGTGAAGGAGCCCCCCCCCCCCCCCCCCACCCACAGGCTGCCCCCCGACCGTTCGCGCAGAGTTACCGCCGGCAGCGACCAGGGGTGACCAGCGCCGGCGGGACTCTGTCGTATTGGCGTGGCCGCTCGGCCCATCCGGGCCGGACAATCGGTGGCCCCGCCGATTCCAGAGGTCCCCGGCCGGCTCCGCGCCAAACGCGCCGGCACAAATGGTGCCGATTCTCCGCACCTCGGAGAATCGCGCGCCAGCGTCGGGGCGTGGTGGCGCGGTTGCGGTGATTTTCCGGCCCGGTGCGGGGCTCGGAGAATCACTCCCATGACTCCAGACCCACAGCTATGTGGTTGACTATTAAGTGCCCTCGGAAATTACTTGGCAAGCCACTCAGTTCAAGGTTCATTAGAGGTGGGAAACAAATGCTGGTCAAGACAGTGATTCCCACATTCCATCAGTAAGAAGTCTTCCAACATCAGGTTAAAGTGCAACAGGTTTGTTTCAAATCACTAGCTTTCAGAGCAAACCTGTTGGACTTTAACCTGGTGTTAAGACTTCTTACTGTGCTCACCCCAGTCCAACACCGGCATCTCCGCAGCATGCCCACATTCCATGTAAGTGTTGTGGTGATGTTTGCACGGAACTATCTCAGGAGACTCAGGTACAATACGATCGTTTATTCTTTCAACGCATACTGGGAGAGAACTACATCAGAGGGACCTCAGAAGCAGAACTCTGCCAGGTTACAGATCTGCACTGAAAGTCACATACACAGAACGTTGTTCAGGCTCCAATGCTGCCTGCATATAGGTTTATATTAAACAGATATCTCTAGTTCCAGGTGTTAACGTGGTTCGTGTGGCAGGGCCCTCCTTGCTTGGGCATTGTGTGTCCTGCCATATCTGTCCAGATGTTGTATCTAATCTGTGTCTTGATGTCTATTCCTTCTACAATAAACAGCCACGGCCTCGCATTAGAGTACAAGACTTGACTGGGAAACCCATCCTACTGATATGTGTAAGTTAACCGCCCATGTAAACATATAGCTAGCGATGCCCTTTACCCCATGTGCACTGTAAGGGCCCTTATTCCCCCTTTCTTCCATTTTCCTGTTACCAATTTTGATCCATGGGTGATTAATGGACTTGCACCTTTAAGCCAAGCAGCAGAGAGAATGGGGAATTCAGAGGTTACAGGAGAGGACACTCTGCTAGTCTCTGCTAGTTTCAGCTCCAGAGAGAGAGATGGGCGGGCACTCGGTTTGATTGATTGGTTGGGGTCCAATGAATTGGCCCAAAAGGCTGCACTCTGCCCAGGAGCAGGTGCCACTTTACCTGTGCTGGGGATTGGCCCGGGGGGCTGTGCCCTTATCAGGTGAGGTGGGGGTGAGAAAAAATAAGAACCATTCTTATTATGTTGAAGATTCAACCCACAAAAATAAATTGTTATTGTGCAATAGGACATACGAAAACAAATTCATCAAAGTATTTTCTATTTCTTACATGTATACTTACATTAAAATTAAAAACTTATCTTATTCAACAAATACTTTCAATTTGTTATTTTTAGAGGGAGGCGTGGTGCTGATCCTTTGCTCACACGTTGGTTTAATATTGGGAGTACCGCTGGTGGGCTGGACTCTCATATCTGACACACTCACAGACTCACATCCAGAAGAAGCACACACGCTCACTCTCTCTCACACACATTTCCCTCTGTCTCATACACATGTAGACACACTCTCACCTCTCTCGCTCTCTCACAGACACTTAGCCCTCTGTCACACATTCCCTCGCACACACTCTCGCCGTTCATAGAATTTATCATAGGATTTACAGTGCAGAAGGAGGCCATTCGGCCCATCGAGTCTGCACCGGCTCTCGGAAAGAGCCCCCTACCCAAGCCCACACCTCCACCCTATCCCCATAACCCAGTAACCCCACCCAACACTAAGGGCAATTTTGGTCACTAAGGGCAATTTATCATGGCCAATCCACCTAACCTGCACATCTTTGGACTGTGGGAGGAAACCGGAGCACCTGGAGGAAACCCACTGACATACACACCCACACCTTCCCTCATTAACACACTCTCGCCTCTTGCACACACAGGCTCAACTCTCCCTCACACACACACTCTCGCCTCTCCCTCTCACACACCCTTGCTTCCTCTTCACACGCTCTCGACTCTCCTCCAACATACACTCGCCTCCACACACACACGCTTACAAACACACACTCGTCTCTCCCTTAAAAACACTCTTGCCTCTCCCCCACACACATACACACGCACTCCTCGCCCACACAGACACCCACCTCTCCCTCACACATTCTCTCTCACACACACCTTTACCTCTCTCATGCACACTCACCTCTCTCTCACACACACACTCACTTTTCTCTCTTACTCACTCTCACCTCTCGCTTACACATGCATTTACACAATCACCTTTCCCCCTCTCTCATACACACTCACACCTCTCACTCTCATACACACAAACACACACATACACACTCACACCTCTCCTCCAAGTCCGTCTCCTCTCCTGCTCTATCCTCCCCTGCCCCTGGCCTCTCTGGCCCGGGCCTCTTCCGCCCTGCCCCTGGCCTCTCATGCCCTGACCCGGGCCTCTCCCGCCCTTGCTCTGGCCTCTCTGGCCCGGGCCTCTTCCGCCCTGCCCCTGGCCTCTCCCGCCATGGCTCTGGCCTCTCCCATTCTGGCCCCAGCTGCAGCCTTGGTCCCCCAGCCGAGGTTTCAATTTGAAACAATGGTTGGCAGTTAACTGTCAGCCACCATCAACTGGTTCCTTGTCCATGGCAGCGTCTCTCCCAATCCAAGTCCACTTGCCTCTGCTCTGCACTCTCCTCTGATACAATGTAAAGCTGTTATTGCCCCTAACATTGTATTCTTGCGATTGTCCTGATTAGGACAAGACAAGAAGCTTTGACAAAATGTCTATTTCTCACAATACTCCGGTTCTATGCTACCAAACTACTATTCATAAATAAATGGAAAACCTTGCTATATTGCTGTGGTTTTTGCTTCACTGCAATCTCTGAGTAGTGGAAATGTGTCATGTGTCTTTGTGATACGCCTGTCCCCCTCCACAGCTCCATTTTTCTCCTCGTTTGAATATCCAGCACCCCTCACCCCCACAGCAGTGGGTGAGAAAAACATCTGCAATCATACAGCACCTTCCACAGCGAATTAAATACTTCTGAAGTGTTGTCACTGTTAAAATGCAGGAAATGCGGCAGTCAGTGTGCGCGCAGCAAGCTCCCACTGAGGCTGCCAAATGAGGTTAATGACGATTTAACCTGTTTTTAGTGATGTTAGTTGAGGGGTAGATATTGGCCCAGCTGCACTGAGAGAAAGAACTTTTCTTCAGATAGTATAATGAAATATATGGGGCCGGATTCTCCGTTTTTGGGCCTATGTCCCCACGACGTTGTGAAAACTGTGGTCTTTTACCCCAGGAAAACTGCCGTCGAAAGGCCCCAGATTCACCATCCTGCAGGGGGCTAGCAGGCAGCTGTCGTGGAGCTCGCAGCTCCAGCTGCCGATGCCGCACTTCCGGGTCAGAGGCCGCGCATGGGAAACGGCGGCGGCCACCGGCGGCCGTGCCGTACTCCATGGCGGACTCAGACCGCGGACCTGGACCACGGAAATAGTGCCCCCGATTGGCCGCACGCCCGACCCGGACCGCCCGCACGGAAAAACCCCAGTCCCGAATGAGGCACCCCCCCCGCCTGCCCGCCAATCGACCCTCCCCTGACTGTGGTGGCACTGGGCTGAGTCTGCAGCCACCACGCGGGTATCACGGGCGGTGGGACCGTGAGTGGTCCACGCCGTCGGGAATTCGGCCGGTCGGGGATGGAGAATAACAGGACGGGCCTCGGGCAATGCCCTCAGGGTGGTGGATAATCGGCGCGGCGTACTCTCCGGGAGGTGGTGAATGGCGGAACCAGTGCTGGGCCCGGTTTCACGCGGGAAACTGGATTCTCTGCCCCATCGCCGAACCCGATTTCGGCGTCAGGGTGCGGAGAATCCAGCCCATGATATTCACCCGAGGGAGCAGGCGTTTTGTCTCTCATGCGAAAGTCAGCACCTCTGACAATATAGCATTCCCTCAGTCCTGCAGTGGAATCATGGGGCCCCTTGGTAATACTGCAATACTGGGAAAGGACAACAAGACATTTTGTGATTTCCCACATTTCTCTTTCCCTTTCATATCTCTCACCTTTCCTTTAATATTTGTGTCATGATATCCACATCAGCATATCATGGTGCAATCACACACACACTGATGGACAGGTAATTGGACCAACCAACACACACACAACATCACAGCCAATCACCAGTGAGAGCACACGCACTATAAACCACCACAGTTCCCGCTCATTCTACCAGGAGATAGCTCAGAGCACAGAGCTCACAGCGTGCCACTCAGACATACACCATGTGCTGAGTGCCTCAATTAGATAGTGATACGGCTGGGTCCACAGGTTAGCTGGTGAAGCACGAACCTCAGCCAGCAGTTAGTAGTTGTTATTGTTTAAGACAATAAAACGGAGTTGTACCATCTACAGCCGTTTGGATCATTTGTGCATCGGAACACCCAACACGACAATTTGCTCCGCACTTCCCATCATCTTTCTGACTGGGGACATGGTGGCTTGGGGCTGCAGGTGTCTCCACGATCAATACTGATCTGACTCAGTAATCAGAGGAATAAACGCTATTGCGATGACTGAAAGGCAAAGTGAAGGCAGGGAGGCCCAGTCCCCGACAAACTCTGATGATTATTAGCTAACTTTGGAAAAGAGTTATGGTCAAAGTCTGCGACAGGACTTGAAATTCTGCCCTCTTGATTGACAATGTTTGCATTCAGCAACTTACCGTCTCTGTTTCATATATTTGACACGCATGTGTTTATATATATAAAACATCATTACAGAAGTCTACTGACAAGAAGATTACAAAACTAATATACGACCTGGAATCTACTGTCAAGTCAATGTACTGATGTTGTTATTGATCTTTATGTCAATCATCGTGACTGGAATTCGCAGGTTTAACTGCCAGAATGATCACGTCTGTTTACTGTCTCCCTCATCAGCCAATCTGATTAGATTAATGGATGACAAAACTCCTACGAGTTAGCAGTTTGGTTTATTGGTAGTTTACTAATAAATATTAGAATCTAATTTCCTGCCTGGTGGAGAATTCCTGCGGAACACGTGGTAGGTTGCCTGGAAAATCCCGCCCACACAGCCTTTCGTGACCATAGGATGTCCAGAAACATTTTTCAGCAATGCAATACCGACCAGTGTTACAATGTAGGAAATGTGGCAGTGAACTGTCTCACGGTGAGATCCCACAGACAATAATGTCTAAATAATCTATTTTTAACTGTTAGTTGAGGAGTAAATATTATCCAGGACACCAGGGATAGCTCCCCTACCCTTCTTTCAAACAGTGCCATGGGGTCTTTTACACCCACTAAAGAGAGCAGAGGGTTTTTTGCTTTGACACATCTAAAGAATGACACCACCAACTCTGCAACACTCCTTCAGTACTGAACTGGAAGGTTTAATTTAGTGCTCCAGTGTGGGACTTAAAAACCACAGCCTTCTGATGCAAAGTTCAGAGAAACATTAACTGAGCCATGACTGACATATCATGAAATGCGATATGTGTGGAAGAGTCAAAGTAAGACCATAAGACAGAGGAGCAGAATTAGGCCACTCGGCCCATCGAGTCTGCTCCGCCATTCAATCATGGCTGATATTTTCTCATCCCCATTCTCCTGCCTTCTCCCCATAACCCCATATCCCCTTATTGATCAAGAACCTATCTATCTCTGTCTTAATGACACTCAGTAATTTGGCCTCCACAGCCTTCTGCGGCAAAGAGTTCCAGATTCACCACCCTCTGGCGGAAGGAATTCCTCCTCATCCCTGTTTTAAAGGATCGTCCCTTTAGTCTGAGATTGTGTCCTCTGCTAGTTTTTCCTAAAAGTGGAAACACCCTCTCCATGTCCACTCTCCAGGCCTCGCAGTATCCTGTCAGTTTCAATAAGATCCCCCCTTACTCTTCTAAACTCCAACGAGTATAGGCCCAGAGTCCTCAACTATTCCTAATACGACAAGCTCTTCATTCCAGGGATTATTCTTGTGAACCTCCTCTGGACCCTTTCCAAGGCCAGCACATCCTTCCTTAGAAACATAGGGGCCCTTAAAGTGGAATGTCACTGAGGTTATTACCAAACTATTGTGGAGGGAATCATCAGTTCCAGACCCATCCCTTATACATGTGGCCTCACGTTTCACAAAAAAACAAGTGGACATTTACCTTGGAAGGTGCTGTGAGGAGAACGATATCTGATCAGCCGCCTGTTATATGCAGCATCTGATATTTAGTTTCACTGTATACTAGAACCAAGTACCAGGTGCTGCAAACCCGTAACCCCACCTAACCTTTGGACACTAAGGGACAATTTTATCACGGCCAGTCCACCTAACCTGCAAAATTTTGGACTGTGGGAGGAAACCGGAGCACCCGGAGGAAACCCACGCAGACACGGGGAGAACATGCAAACTCCACGCAGTCACCCAAGGCTGTAATTGAACTCGGGGACCCTGGCACTGTGCTAACCACTGTGCCGCCGTGCCGCCCTAACCTCTGTGCCTATTTCTGCCCAACACAAGTTTTCGCACCAAATTCTTTGTACTGAGAATCACTGACTACATGTACAGCCTTATACAGGGAGTCACTATTTCTAAGCTGCACTAAGGGAGTGAATTATTCTCGACTCTCTTCTCAATCTTCATCATCTTTAAAAGTATTAATTCACAAGGCCCATTTGGATCAGGCAAAATCTCTGCCTCCTCTGTTCTTATTTTTAAAATTTTATTTATTTTTTAATTTAGAGTACCCAATTATTTTTTTCTAAATAAGGGGCAATTTAGTGTGGTCAATCCACCTAGCCTGCACATCTTTGGGTTGTGGGGGCGAAACCCCCACAAACACGGGGAGAATGTGCAAACGCCACACGGACAGTGACCCAGAGCCGGGATCGAACCTGGGACCTCGGCACCGTGAGGCAGCAGTGCTAACCCACTGCGTCACCGTGCTGCCCATCTTTGCCTCATCTTGACTCAAAATAGCTGCCAGAGCTTGGATACATCACCACACACACATGGGTCGAAATTCTCCGGAAACGGCGCGATGTCCGCCGACTGGCGCCAAAAACGGTGCAAATCAGTCGGGCATCGCGCTGCCCCAAAGGTGCGGAATGCTCCGCATCTATGGGGGCCCAGCCCCAACCTTAAGGGGCTAGGTCGGCGCCGGACGAATTTCCGCCCCGCCAGCTGGCGGAAAAGGCCTTTGGTGCCCCGCCAGCTGGCGCGGAAATGACATCTCCGGGCGGCGCATGCGCGGGAGCGTTAGCGGTCGCTGACGGCATTCCCGCGCATGCGTATTGGAGGGAGTCTCTTCTGCCTCCGCCATGGTGGAGACCGTGGCGGAGGCGGAAGGGAAAGAGTGCCCCCACGGCACAGGCCCGCCCGCGGATCGGTGGGCCCCAATCGCGGGCCAGGCCACCGGGGCGGGAATGGGGGCCAGATCGCCCCCCAGGACCCCGGAGCCCACCTGCGCCGGTAAGGTAGGTGGTTTAATCTACGCCGGCGGGACAGGCATTTTAGCGGTGGGACTTCGGCCCATTCGGGCCGGAGAATCGCGGGGGGGGGGGCGGCCCGCCATTCCCGCCCCCGCCCAATATCCAGTGCCGGAGAATTCGGCAACCGGCGGGGGGGGGATTCACGCCAGCCCCCGGCGATTCGCCGACCCGGCGGGGGGTTGGAGAATCTCGCCCATGGAGTATCAAATACCCGAGACACCAAAAAGAAAGAACAACTGAAATATGGAGGATATTTGTTATTTTCTGGAGAGATTTATTGAGTGGAAACATCAATGTTTCTCTCATTAATAATTGACTGTCTTCAGGGGACATCTGTTCAGACTGTTCATGTGTACAGGGAAGGGGATGGAGACAGAGAGTAATGGCTTATTTGAACAGATGAATTGATTTCCAGATGATTCAAAGATGTTTGCACTCAGATTCTGGGTAATGACAAAGTCTTAATAAATACACCAAGAATTCTTTGGAGTTTGAGGAGGGGTAGATCAAAATAAACAACCATAATGTAGAGACAGGCCATTCAGGGGTATTGTCAGGAAGCACTTCTTCAGACAAAGGGGACTGAAATCAGGAACTCTCCGCCCCTCCCCCCCAAAATCCTGCGGAGTCTGGGGGGGTCAATTGAAACTTTCAAAATTGTGACTGACAGAATTTTGTTGAGTATTAAGGATTACCGAATCAAGGTGGTTGAATGGAATTAAGGTACAGGTAGGCCTTGGCCTAAATGAATTAAAAGAAAATTCATTCACTGAACGTGACTGTAATAAGCCCACGGAGGCAGAAGTCCCTTCACCAGAATCCCTTTTATTAACAAAACAACAGCAGTACGACCAGGTACACTCAGCTTGCTGTCCACACTGGGAGTGTAGAGGATCTGACACACCCTGTTATATACAAAGAGGTTCCCTGATTGGCCCACTAATCAGGGAACTCGTATTCCAATTGGCCAATCTCAAAGGCCTGGTCTAGGTCATTACAGTGAGCATCACTGGCAAAGTCAGCCTTTCTCCCTGTGCTTAACTGCCCTTTACTGAGGGGCTTGCTGGGCCACTTCAGGGGGCCGCTCTGAGTCACTCACGTTGCTGTGCGTCTGGAACGACATACTGACCAGACCAGTAAACGACAGAAGGTTTCCCTCCTATAGGCGTCAGAGGTGTTGTTTTTAGGATGAGGTGTTAAACTGACATAGAACATAGAACATTACAGCGCAGTACAGGCCCTTCGGCCCTCGATGTTGCGCCGACCTGTGAAACCAATCTAAAGCCCATCTACACTATTCCCTTATCGTCCATATGTCTATCCAATGACCATTTGAATGCCCTTAGTGTTGGCGAGTCCACTACTGTTGCAGGCAGGGCATTCCACGCCCTTACTACTCTCTGAGTAAAGAACCTACCTCTGACATCTGTCCTATATCTATCTCCCTTCAATTTAAAGCTATGTCCCCTCGTGCCAGACATCACCATCCGACGAAAAAGGGCTCTCACTGTCCACCCTATCCAATCCTCTGATCATCTTGTATGCCTCAATTAAGTCACCTCTTAACCTTCTCTCTAACGAAAACAGCCTCAAGTCCCTCAGCCTTCCCTCATAAGATCTTCCCTCCATACCAGGCAACATTCTGGTAAATCTCCTGCACCCTTTCCAATGCTTCCACATCCTTCCTATAATGCGGCGACCAGAATTGCACGTAATACTCCAAATGCGGCCGCACCAGAGTTTTGTACAGCTGCAACATGACCTCACAGCTCCGAAACTCAATCCCTCTACCAATAAAAGCTAACACACCGTACGCCTTCTTAACAACCCTCTCAACCTGGGTGGCAACTTTCAGGGATCTATGTACATGGACACCGAGATCTCTCTGCTCATCCAAACTGCCAAGAATCTTACCATTAGCCCAGTATTCCTGTTATTCCTTCCAAAATGAATCACCTCACACTTTTCTGCATTAAACTCCATTTGCCACCTCTCAGCCAAGCTCTGCAGCTTATCTATGTCCCTCTGTAACTTGTAACATCTTTCCGCACTGTCCACAACTCCACTGACTTTAGTGTCATCTGCAAATTTACTCACCCATCCTTCTACGCCCTCCTCCAGGTCATTTATAAAAATGACAACCAGCAGTGGCCCCAAAACAGATCCTTGTGGTACACCACTAGTAACTGGACTCCAGGCTGAACATTTCCCATCAACCACCACCCTTTGTCTTCTTCCAGCTAGCCAATTTCTGATCCAAACTGCTAAATCACCCTGAATCCCATGCCTCCATATTTTCTGCAATAGCCTACCGTGGGGAACCTTATCAAACGCTTTACTGAAATCCATATACACCACATCAACTGCTTTACCCTCATCCACCTGCTTGGTCACCTTCTCAAAGAACTCAATAAGGTTTGTGAGGCACGACCTACCCTTCACAAAACTGTGTTGACTATTTCTAATCAAATTATTTCTTTCCAGATGATTATACATCCTATCTCTTATAAACCTTTCCAAGACTTTGCCCACAACAGAAGTAAGGCTCACTGGTCTATAGTTACCGGGGTTGTCTCTACCCCCCTTCTTGAACAAGGGGACAACATTTGCTATCCTCCAGTCTTCTGGCACTATTCCTGTAGACAAAGATGACTTACAGATCAAAGCCAAAGGCTCAGCAATCTCCTCCCTAGCTTCCCAGAGAATCCTAGGATAAATCCCATCCAGCCCAGGGGACTTATCTATTTTCATACTCTCCAGAATTGCTAACACCTCCTCATTATGAACCTCAAGCCCTTCTCGTCTAATAGCCTGTATCTCAGTATTCTCCTCGACAACATTGTCTTTTTCCTGTGTGAATACTGACAAAAAATATTCATTTAGCACCTCTCCTATCTCCTCGGACTCCACGCACAACTTCCCACTACTGTCCTTGACTGGCCCTAGTCATTCTTTTATTCCTGACATATCTATAGAAAGCTTTAGGGTTATCCTTGATCCTACCTGCCAAAGATTTCTCATGTCCCCTCCTGGCTCTTCTTAGCTCTCTCTTTAGGTCCTTCCTAGCTAACTTGTAACTCTCGAGCGCATTCATGTCTCATCTTTACATAAGCCTCCTTCTTCCTCTTGACAAGTGTTTCAACTGCTTCAGTAAACCGCGGTTCCCTCGCTCGACCACTTCCTCCCAGCCTGACAGGTACATACTTATCAAGGACACGCAGTAGCTGTTCCTTGATCAAGCTCCACATTTCCATTGTGCCCATCCCCTGCAGTTTTCCTCTCCATCCGATGCATCCTAAGTCTTGCCTCATCGCATCATAATTGATTTCCCCCAGATATAACTCCTGCCCTGCGGTATATACCTATCCCTTTCCATCACTAAAGTAAACGTAATCGAATTGTGGTCACTATCACCAAAGTGCTCACCTACCTCCAAATCTAACACCTGTCCTGGTTCATTACCCAATACCAAATCCAATATGGCTTCGCCTCTCGTTGGCCTATCTACATACTGTTTCAGGAAACCCTCCTGCACACATTGGACAAAAACGGACCCATCTGAAGTACTCAAACTATAGCGTTTCCAGTCAATATTTGGAAAGTTAAAGTCCCCCATAACAACTACCCTGTTGCTTTCGCTCCTATCCAGAATCATCTTTGCAATCCTTTCCTCTAGCTCTCTGGACCTTTTCGGAGGCCTATAGAAAACTCCTAACAGGGTGACCTCTCCTTGCCTGTTTCTAATCTTAGCCCATACTGCCTCAGTAGACGAGTCCTCATCAAACGTCCTTTCTGCAATTGTAATACTGTCCTTGACTAACAATGCCACCCTTCCCCCTCTTTTACCACCTTCCCTGAGCTTACTGAAATATCTAAACCCCGGCACCTGCAACAACTATTCCTGTCCCTGCTCTATCCATGTCTCCAAAATGGCCACAACATCAAATCCCAGGTACCAACCCATGCTGCAAGTTCACCCACCTTATTCCGGATGCTCCTGGCATTGAAGTAGACACACTTTAAACCACCTTCCTGCCTGCCGGTATACTCCTGCAACCTTGAAACCTTACTCATGACCTCACGACTCCCAACCTCCTGTATACTGGAGCTACAATTCAGGTTCCCAAGCTGCTGAACTAGTTTAAACCCTCCCGAAGAGCATTAGCAAATCCCCCCCCCCCCCCACCCCCCAGGATATTGGTACCCCTCTGGTCCAGGTGTAGACCATCCCATTTGGAGAGGTTCCACCAACCCCAGAATGAGCCCCAATTATCCAGAAATCTGAATCCCTCCCTCCTGCACCATCCCTGTAGCCACGTGTTCAGCTCCTCTCTCTCCCTATTCCTCGTCTCGCTAGCACGTGGCACGGGTAACAACCCAGAGATAATAACTCTGTTTGTCCTAGATTTCCCTGAGGCC
The DNA here is from genome assembly GCF_047496885.1 of Scyliorhinus torazame. Lineage (NCBI taxonomy): Eukaryota > Metazoa > Chordata > Chondrichthyes > Carcharhiniformes > Scyliorhinidae > Scyliorhinus > Scyliorhinus torazame. Next base: position 124,749,016 of record NC_092727.1, read on the forward strand.
CCATTTGCCTCCCAGGTAGACACAAGCGTTCTCTTGGCACCACCTTGGAGAACAGGAAGCGGGTTCTCCAGGTGACCTGGCCACTATTCATCCCAAAGCCAGGGCAGCACGGTGGCACAATGGTTAGCCCTGCTGCCTCACGGCGCCGAGGTCCTAGGTTTGATCCCGGCTCCGGGTCACTGTCCGTGTGGAGTTTGCACATTCTCCCCGTGTTTGCGTGAGTCTCACCCCCACAACCCAAAGATGTGCAGGCTAGGTGGATTGGCCACGCTAAATTGCCCCTTAATTGGAAAAAAGTAATTGGGTACTCTAAATTTATTTAAAAAAATAAAAAATATTCATCCCAAAGCCAAGACCTGAAGCGGATCTCACAGCCATTCATCTCATTGCTTATAATCTCACTCACCTGAGGAAGGAGCTGCACTCCGAAAGCTAGTGACTCCAAACAAACCTGTTGGACTTTAACCTAGTGTTGTAAGACTTCTTGCTGTGCTCACCCCAGTCTAACGCTGGCATCTCCACATCATGGCTTATAATCTTTATTATTGTCACAAGTGGGCTTATATTAACACTGCATTAACACTGTTAAAATCTCCTAGTCGCCACATTGCGGCGCCTGTTCGGGTACACCGAGGGAGAATTCAGAATGTCCAATTCACCTAACAAGCACGTCTTTCGGGACTTGTGGGAGGAAACTGGAGCACCCGGAGGAAACCCACACACACACGGGGAGAACGTGCAAACTCCGCACAGACAGTGACCCAAGCCGGGAATCGAACCCGGGTCCCTGACGTTGTGAAGCAACAGTGCTAACCACTGTGCTGCCTTGTTCTGTGCAAATAGGCTGCAACACATAATACATTGCAAAAATTGGTTGTCAGGTGCTTTGGCACATTGTGAGTGTGGGAAAGGTGTTATATAAACGCATGACCTATTTTCTTTTGTTAATAGTACATTGTCACTGCAAGTACAATGTCAGTTGATCGCAGTTGGTTTGGTCCGGGAGTTCAAATCGGTCACAGCGCCTCAAAGAAAAGTTGAGGCATTCGATTGCCATCCAGTGCCTCATGGTGAATAACGTGTGTGTGTGGTATGTTGAAGTTTGTTGCAAAATGGTTCGCAGAATGGGAGATATCCAATGGAAACATACACTGTTCTGGGAGGAGGGTAAATGCTGAGAGACTGTCTGCCCTGGTTGGAGAATCTAAAACCACAGGGGGGGTCAACCAATTAGGACAGAGAGGAGGAGACGTTTCTTCGTTCAGAGGATTGTGAATCTTTGGAACCTTTTATCACAGAGAGCTGCTGTCATGCGAGAGTGCCTTTAAGAACTGGATGTTTAAGCAATGTACCTTTAAGAAAACAGTGATGTCATAGAGTGGGTGGAGCTCAGCTCAGGTCAGCCATTTTGCAGGTTTTTAGTTTCAGTTTAAAAGCAGTGTCTGTGTGTTCCCAGAGAGCTGCAAGTTTTGCAGTTTGGTTTTGCTGAGAGCAGCTAAAAAGTGCCTGGCTGGTTTTGCTGAGAGCAGTTTAAAAGTAGAAAGCCAGTTTGCGGCAGTCTCTGCCATTCTACAGAAAAAATATATATCCTTTGACCTGATGTGATACTGTTTAAAGGTGTTAAGTCTCTTGGAAGTTTGAAGGAACATTTTAAGGAATTATTTACTGTTGCAATATTTTCTGAGTTATCTTTGAAGTAAGGGGTGTTAAGAGATCCAATGTTTATTTAAGATGTTAAGTTGAGTTCATGGAATAAACAGTGTTTTGTGTTTAAAAGCCCACGTGTCCATAATTGTAATCCCACACCTAGGGAACAAGCCGTGTGCTAGGAAAAGCAACAAATCCATTAAAGGGAGAGGTTGGTTGAACTCCATCATATATTACGGGGTTCTGAAAACGCCTCGCCCATAACAGCTGCGAATGCTCAATTGGTGAGTAGCATTGTGGTTAGCACTGTTGCTTCACAGCGCCAGGGTCCCGGGTTCGATTCCCGGCTTGGGCCACTGTCTGTGTGGAGTCTGCATGTTCTCCCCGTGTCTGTGTGGGTTTCCTCCGGGTGCTCCGGTTTCCTCCCACAAGTCTCGAAAGACGTGATTGTTTAGGTGAATTGGTCATTCTGAATTCTCCCTCAGTGTACCCGAACAGGCGCCGGTATGTGGCGACTGGGGGCTTTTCACAGTAACTTCATTGCAGTGTTAATGTAAGCCTACATGTGGCACTAATAAAGATTATTATTATGTTCAAGGCTGAGATGGACAGATTTTTTAGGATCTTAGGGCGTCAGGTGGTATGGTCACTGGGCAATGAAAGTGGAGCTAAGTCAAAGATCGGCCATGATTCTATTGAATGATAGAGGAAGCTTGAGAGACGAAATGGCGTACTCCTAATTCCATTTCCCATTCCCATTTTTCTATGTGCGTGATGGTGTCGGATGGTATTTAAGCCGGGATTCACCATTCCAGAGTCCAAGTGCTCCGGCCCACGGAGAATCGCGACAAGGTCGCTCTGCCGCTAGGGGTGCCGGTGAGGAGCAATTCACGGAATGCTAATGGCCCGGCACACTGGCAACGTGCCGACCATCCGGATCCCCAGGCTTCTGATTCGCTGGAGACGGGAAGCCCATTGAGAAGCTGGAGCAGCTTTTAAACGCCCCACACAGCCCACACTCTCATTGCAGCCACCAGGATGCTGGATACCGTCAAGGAGAGGAGAGGAGATAGACCCTCTTCCTCAGGATGGGGCAGAGACAGAAACCAGTTATAGTGAACAAAGCCAGAGGAGGTGGCAGGAGAAGGGAGTGCTGGCAACCTCACCAATGCAGGAAAAAGATGGACGACCTCCTTCCCAGATCATGGAACTTGCGGAGGAGGCTGAGGAGATGGCAGTGGCTGACATGGGATTCAGCATGTGGCGAGGAAGTGAGTCCAACGTGACTATGGTCTCCATATCACAAGTGAGTCTCTCCTCTCCCACAGATCAGTCTTTCCCATGATCTGACCCCGTGTCTTTTGTCTTCCAAGATCCTCATCAGACAAGGCCGGTCCCAGCCCCTGCCTCGGCCTTCAGAACACCCTGGAGCACAACCCTAGTGAAGACACCGACGTCTCGGCACTGGTTTCACCAGCACCATCCACCATCGCAGAGACTATCACCTTGGTGGGTAATGTTAGTGATCAGGCTCCTGGATCACCCTCTGGTGGGCATCACACACTTGCTGCAGCACATTGGGTGGAGGCAGTGACTGTCAAGGGAGTGGACGGTCCAATCCCAGGGAACATTTGCCCCCAAGACAGAATGTGGTAGTACCAGGTATTGCGGTACCTAAGAGGCGGATGACCATTGGTTAGACCCAGGAGTCTACCATTGGCTGTTGCACATAGCTCCGCCCTGAGAGGCGGAGTATAAGAACCGGTGCCGTCCCAGCAGCCTTCACTTTCTGTATCGAAGCTGCTGGGGAAGAGTTCTAGCAGGTTAAAGCCTTCAGTTATGAATCACTTCGTCTTGAGAGTAATTGATTGCGCATCACAGATGTTTCGCTTCTGGAAAAAATGATCCCACCATTGATGTAGATGCCGAATCAAAGCCAGAATTTACAGGAAGGGGTGAATTTACAGGACCTGGAGCTGGTTCTTTCCACAATGGAAGGCCTGGGGCAAGAGGTCAGAGCGAAATGTCAGGATGTCCAAGGCTTGGACACTCTCTGCTCTCCAGGGTTGAGGCGGAGAGCAGGAGAGCCCAGTCACAGGCGGACATGTCCTGGGAGCACATTAATGTTGCTGTGGTGCTCCAGAGTTTGATCCATTCAAAAAGGGTCATGACTGAGAGAATCAAGTGCATTGTCCGGGCGCCGTCTGGCCGTAGCCAATCACAGAGGGACATGTCACAGTCATAGCGGGACATGTCACAGTCACAGAGGGACATGTCACAGTCACAGAGGGACATGTCACAGTCACAGCGGGACATGTCACAGTCACAGAGGGACATGTCACAGTCACAGCAGGACATGTCACAGTCACGACATGTCACAGTCACAGCGGGACATGTCACAGTCACAGCGGGACATGTCACAGTCACGACATGTCACAGTCACAGCGGGACATGTCACAGTCACAGAGGGACATGTCACAGTTACAGCGGGACATGTCACAGTCACAGAGGGACATGTCACAGTCACAGAGGGACATGTCACAGTCACAGCGGGACATGCCACAGTCACAGAGGGATATGTCACAGTCACAGCGGGACATGTCACAGTCACAGAGGGACATGTCACAGTAACAGCGGGACATGTCACAGTCACAGAGGGACATGTCACAGTCACAACATGTCACAGTCACAGAGGGATATGTCACAGTCACAGAGGGACATGTCACAGTCACAGAGAGACATGTCACAGCGGGACATGTCACAGTCACAGAGGGATATGTCACAGTCACAGAGGGACATGTCACAGTCACAGAGGGACATGTCACAGTCACAGAGGGACATGTCACAGTCACAGAGGAACATGTCACAGTCACAGAGGGACATGTCACAGTCACAGAGGGACATGTCACAGTCACAGCGGGACATGTCACAGTCACAGAGGGACATGTCACAATCACAGAGGGTCATGTCACAGTCACAGAGGGACATGTCACAGAGGGATATGTCACAGTCACAGAGGGACATGTCACAGTCACAGAGGAACATGTCACAGTCACAGAGGGACATGTCACAGCGGGACATGTCACAGTCACAGAGGGACATGTCACAGTCACAGAGGGACATGTCACAGTCACAGAGGGACATGTCACAGTCACAGCGGGTCATGTCACAGTCACAGCGGGACATGTCACAGTCACAGAGGGACATGTCACAGTCACAGAGGGACATGTCACAGTCACAGTCACAGCGGGACATGTCACAGTTACAGCGGGACATGTCACAGTTACAGCGGGACATGTCACAGTCACAGAGGGTCATGTCACAGTCACAGAGGGACATGCCACAGTCACAGCGGGACATGTCACAGTCGCAGTCACAGTGGGACATGTCACAGTCACAGAGGGACATGTCACAGTCACAGAGGGACATGTCACAGTCACAGAGGGACATGTCACAGCGGGACATGTCACAGTCACAGCGGGACATGTCACAGTCGCAGTCACAGTGGGACATGTCACAGTCACAGAGGGACATGTCACAGAGGGACATGTCACAGTCACAGAGGGATATGTCACAGTTACAGCGGGACATGTCACAGTCACAGAGGGGCATGTCACAGTTACAGCGGAACATGTCACAGTTACAGCGGGACATGTCACAGTCACAGCGGGACATGTCACAGTTACAGAGGGACATGTCACAGTCACAGAGGGACATGTCACAGTCACAGAGGGGCATGTCACAGTCACAGCGGGACATGTCACAGTCACAGCGGGACATGTCACAGTCGCAGTCACAGTGGGACATGTCACAGTTACAGCGGAACATGTCACAGTTACAGCGGGACATGTCACAGTCACAGCGGGACATGTCACAGTCACAGAGGGACATGTCACAGTCACAGAGGGATATGTCACAGTTACAGAGGGACATGTCACAGTCACAGAGGGACATGTCACAGTCACAGAGGGGCATGTCACAGTCACAGCGGGACATGTCACAGTCACAGCGGGACATGTCACAGTCGCAGTCACAGTGGGACATGTCACAGTCACAGAGGGATATGTCACAGTTACAGCGGGACATGTCACAGTCACAGAGGGATATGTCACAGTTACAGAGGGACATGTCACAGTCACAGAGGGACATGTCACAGTCGCAGTCACAGTGGGACATGTCACAGTTACAGAGGGACATGTCACAGTCACAGAGGGACATGTCACAGTCACAGAGGGACATGTCACAGTCACAGAGGGATATGTCACAGTTACAGAGGGACATGTCACAGTTACAGCGGAACATGTCACAGTTACAGCGGGACATGTCACAGTCACAGCGGGACATGTCACAGTCACAGTGGGACATGTCACAGTCACAGAGGGACATGTCACAGTCACAGAGGGGCATGTCACAGTCACAGAGGGACATGTCACAGTCACAGAGGGACATGTCACAGTCACAGAGGGACATGTCACAGTCACAGAGGGACATGTCACAGTCACAGAGGGGCATGTCACAGTCACAGCGGGACATGTCACAGTTACAGCGGGACATGTCACAGTCACAGAGGGACATGTCACAGCCACAGAGGGACATGTCACAGTCACAGCGGGACATGTCACAGTCACAGAGGGACATGTCACAGTCACAGAGGGACATGTCACAGTCACAGAGGGGCATGTCACAGTCACAGCGGGACATGTCACAGTCACAGCGGGACATGTCACAGTCACAGCGGGACATGACCACGGCAATGAGGGACATGGTTCACTCGCTGAGGGATATGTTCCAGTCATGGGGCTCCATGGCTGAGGGCATCGCCACCATGGTTCAGGTGAGGGCAATCCTCGAAGGACAAGTTCCGATGGCATAAATGTGGCCTGATGCGGCGCCACATTTGCACCTCTGCCTTGGCCTGGTGGACTGGCCCCTGCTGTTCTGGGGCAGGCTCCTGATGTTCAGGGTCTTCCCTGGGCTGGCCCTAGTGCCTTTGCCACCCTGTACCCGAGACAGCAGCAGCGATCAGGTAGATGGTGAGCATTGCTGGCTGAGTCCCGAATTCCATTTCTCTGCGGGGTGAGGGGGGAGAGGCAGAGACCGTCACCATGGGGACAATTCCCTTGACCATTCAAAGCCACCAAATTACATGGTCACCCTGAGTTGCAGTGCTGTGCCACCCTCAACTTCCACCCTCCTCCCCTTCCTTCCCCCTTCCCCCTCCCCCAGTCTATTTGAGATCATGTAGTTCAAATTGCATCCCTATCCCCATTACTGACTGGCACCCAGCCCTTGATGTGGGGACCTCTATCCTCACCACTCCTTCCTGCCAGCTGGGTACTGCTGGCTGTTAGCAATGGGCTCAGTGGCCCCTGTCCTGTTTCTCCCAGTGCGGTCTATGTGGGTGTCCTCATTGACCGAGCCTTGGGCCTTTCTGTCAGAGAGGTGGCAGCTGGCTATGTGGTGGAGATATTCAGACTGTACAGGCATGCGGCTCTATGCTAAGAGGTCGATGTGCGGGCGGGTCTAACAGATGTGGGTAATCGATTCCACACGCTTGCCAGCAAGTCAATCCCTACTAGTCCCAGAGTTCCAGGAATACACCCCCCTAGCAACCAAGCAAGCACGATAAATATATACAATTTGCTTATCTGCTTGCTCCCCCTCTCAGGTCAGGGTGCCTGGGCTCCGCTTGTAAACACTCGCACCAAAACACGCTCATGTGACTCCTGGCTGTGAGGGGTGGAGCATTACGGGGGAGATGGAGAATCACATTGAAATTTCACGTCGGCGGGGGGGGGGGGGGGGGGGGGGGCGAGTAGCATGCTACGGCCGGCCTGGGGGGAAGCGGAGAATGGGAACGAGACTGCTGCCCGATGCCGATCCCGTTTTTTGGCCGATGCTCTGTTCTCCGTCCGATTGGAGTTCCCGATCGCTGTGGCAGGAAATAGTCCTGTCCTTAGTGCTGGCTGTTATACTGTCCTCGCCTCGTAGCTGATTCCCATTGTCCCGCCTGACACATGGTATAGATTTTCACAGTAACTTCATTGCAGTGTTAATATAAGCCTGCTTCTGACACTAATAAAGATTATTATTATTATTACATGGTGACGGCGTGAGATTCCGGACATCATCCAATGGAATTGTGCCTCAGGTTCGAGTCTTCAGGAGCGGTGTGGAAGGTGAGAACTGAAACAATTTGAGAAGCAATCTGACATTTAATTAATCTGCACTGCAGGAATTATTACTGAAGGAAATCCCAAAAAGCTGAAGTAACCAATTCATTAATAACAATAATGAACGTTTCACTGTAAAAGACACTGAATTAAGAGAACTCTAGATACTCCTCGAAGTTCAATTAGCTTCAGGTCTTCTCTTCCATTTGGAACAGGCTGAAATGTTCATTATCACCGGAAGAAACATTTTAGTGAGAAAAGCACTATTGTTGCATTGGACTGTTTGCAACTTCAGCACCCTACCTGACCCTGAATAGGGGCTTCCAACTCTAATTCCTCTCCATCACCATGGCCTTCAATGTCCAGTATTGTAACTGTGCATTTACATCCACTGCTAAAAGCTTCAGTGGCACCTTTGTCAACTCCAGTCTCGACTATTCCAATGCTCCAAATATTGCTCTCTCACCTTCCACCCATTGTAAAATATAATTCCATTCAAACACTGCTGCTACATTTCTAAATTCTGAATTATAAATTCTCTCTCAGCGTGTACCCGAACAGGTGCCGGAATGTGGCGACTCGGGGATTTTCACAGTAACTTCATTGCGGTGTTAATGTAAGCCTACTTGTGACAATAATAAAGATTATTATTACTAAATTAAATAAACCGAGGATAAAGTAACGGGGGCAGCCCTTTAAAGGGATATTGCCTGAAACAAAAACAAAGAGTAAATGAAACTACAAAAATCAAACCAAAATGTGGGTAAAAGGGTGGTTAAAGCACCTGAGACCCTACGGGGCCCACCGAGCACGGAAGGCCCCGATCGTGCCCATGGACACCACATGTTCTTTCTCCAGGGACAACCACCATGACTGAGAAGCCAGCATTCCTCTAACATATCTGATTTCCATCATTGATTTCAGCTGTCAGGACCCGCGATTTTGGAATTCCCTGCCTGCATTTCTCTGCCTCTTTGCCCCCCTTCTTAAATCTTGCCTCTTTAATTAAGCTGATGCCTCTGAAAGTGTCTCAGTGTCAAAGCTTGCTGAATGAGCCTCCTGTGGACCTCCTTGGAATGTTAAAGGACGGGTATGGAATACAAATGCAGCTGTTGTAGCCAGATGTAAATAAAAAGGCAGCTTTGAAGTGAGCCTGAAGTAGAAGGTGAGACAATGGCTGCAGTGAGAAATTCGGCCTGATGTTTCAAGGGACATTGTTGTCCTTGTGGAAGCAGTTTGCTCATCTCGGTGAAGTGCACAGAGTGCATTGGTATGGCTTTAAGAAGCCGAGGGAAGACAGTACGGGTACAGTAGTGCTCTGACTGTGAATACAGCAATAACCCTGGACCCAGACTCACGCACAAAACATCAGACCACACACACAGTCAAAAATACAATTTAAAAGTCATTGATCGATATCCTGCAATCAGACCCACTGAAGTGGAATAAAGGATAGGAACCACAGTTTTTAATAAAAGGTAGCTGTCACCACTCCAACACAGAGAGGAATTATCTCACATAGAATGTCAGGCTTGTGACAATAACCTTCATGGGAGACATTTGACCCACAAGTCTTAGTGGTTTCTGACAAAATGCATTAAAAAATTCTATCAAGGGACGTGGGCATCACTGTCAAGGCTTCATTCATTGCCCATCCCTAACTGCCCTTGGGAAGGCGGTGGTGACCTGCCCCCTTGAACCGCTGTTGTCCATGTGGCATTGGTTAGAAGAGAGTTCCAGGATTTTGACTCTGTGACGGGGAAGAATGCGGATGTAGTCAGGATGGGATGTGACTTGGAGAGGAACCTGCAGTTAATCAGGTTTCCCTGCATCAGCTGCCCTTATCCTTCTAGACGGTGGTGGTCGCAGGTTTGGAAGGTGCTGTCAACATGTGGCAGAATATGTGGAAGACATTGGTGTTAATGCTCATCGCTAATGGAGTGAGTGAATCTTTCGGGTGGTGGAAGGTGTGCCGATCGTCCTGGATGGTGTTGAACCTCTTGGGTGTTATTGGCACTGCACTCATCCAGGCAAGTGGAGAGTATTCCTTCACATTCCTTTTTTAAAATAAATTTAGAGCACCCAATTCATTTTTTCCAATTAAGGGGCAATTTAGCGTGGCCAATCCACCCACCCTGCACATCTTTGTGTTGTGGGGGCGAAACCCACGCAGACACGGGGAGAATGTGCAAACTCCACGCAGACAGTGACCCGGGACCGGGATCGAACCTGGGACCTCGGCGGCGTGAGGCTGCAGGGCTAACCCGCTGCGTAACCGTGCCGCCCTCAATTCCCCTCTTTTGTCCATGTTTGGAACTAATCTGTTCTGAAGTCAGGAGTCGAGTGGCTCTGCGGGAACCTGAGCTAAGAATCAAGGGGCTGGTTTAGCACACTGGGCTAAATAGCTGGCTTTGAAAGCAGACCCAGGCAGGCCAGCAGCACGGTTCATCTCCCGTACCAGCCTCCCCGAACAGGCGGGGAATGTGGCGACTAGGGGCTTTTCACAGTAACTTCATTGAAGCCTACTTGTGACAATAAGCGATTTTCATTTCATTTCGTTTCATTTTGAGCAGATTATTGTTAAGTAAGTGCCACTCAATAGCACTGTTGATGACCCCTTCCATCACTTGATGATTGAGAGTACACTGATGGGGCAGTAATCGGCAGGGTTGGAATTGTCCTGCTTTTTGTGGACAGGACAGACCTGGGCAATTTTCCACATTGCCGGGTAGGCGCCAATGTTGTAGCTGTACTGGAACAGCTTGGCTGGGGGTGCGGCAGGTTTTGGAGCACAAGTCTTCAGGTCTATCTCAGTGGTGAGAACTTGCATTGAAGGTTAAGAAAGCAAAGTAAAAAGAAAACTTGCATTCATGTAGCGCTGTTCACCACCTTGGCAAAGCACTTTACAACCAATGAAGTCGTTTTGAGAGGCAATCACAGTTGTAAATGTAGGAAACACAAAAGCCAATTGGTGGGCCATGAAATCCCACAGTAATGAGTTTATGACCAAATAATCTTGATGTTGGCTGAAGGATAAATATTGGGCAAAACAGCAGGGTGGTTCTGTTCCTTTGTTTAAATAGTGCTGCAGAATCTTTTCCATCCCCGCCTGACGGGGCCTTGATCTACCATCTCGTAGAATTGAATCCCTGCAGTGCAGAAGGAGGCCATTTGGCCCATCGAGTCAGCACCGACCCTCCGAGAAAGCACCCCACCTCGGCCCACTCCCTCACCCTCACCCCACCTAATATTTGGACACTAAGGGACAATTCATATTGGCCAATCCACCTAACCTGCACATCTCTGTAATTTTTCTCTTTTTCTGAGACAGGAAAATACAACACATAAAATTAAAATTAAATCATGGGTGTGCGCTCAGTTTTTTGATGTCTGCAATCCTAATTGGCTTTCCTATCCCGGATGTTTTGGGAAATATTCACACACTGCCCCCAAAAGAGGAAAAGCTGAAGTTCAGGGAAGGAATTCTGGAGCTTAGGGCCTCGGCTTTCAAGGCATGGCCCCCGATGGTAGAGCAATTCAATTCTGGTTTAAAAATTAGATGGGTGTCCCTGGCGATCTGACTTCGCAAATCATAAATTGGAACGATTTTTAGAAAGGGAGGGGATATGCTGATTGTGAGGTAGTCCACTTGAGAGGGCAGATGGGGCCTCAGCATGAGCATAAGTGAAAGACAGCACTGCCAGCAGTGTGGCACTTCCTCGGCACTGCATTGGATAATCAGCCTAGATTCGCCGCTTCGGCTTTTGAACTGGGGCTCGACGTCTTGGCCTTTGCTTCCCTGGTAGCCCGACGACGAATACTGTTGGCCACAACTAAGGTGGCACCCTGTCTGGCATTCTCACAAGGGAACATAACAAGCTCTTTAATCTGATGAAAGACGAAAAGACGCGCTGAATGACTCGAGCCTGCGTTTGCTTCTGCCCGGCAGTCCACTAAGGTGTCAGCTTGCTATTCCTTTCACAGAAAACCGTAATGCCAAAAACCTTCCAATAAGGCACTAACGTCTTTCATTTCCTCCTGAGATTATTTAATGCAATCCTTCATTTCAGACTCCTTCCTTCTAACATGCTTAGAATACGAAAAGAACATTAGCCGCTATTTTACTTGAAGAACAGTTTCCCCAATTGAAGATAGGATTGTCCAGCTGTGCAATTAAACCAAAATTAAAACGACAATTCCATTTTGACTGATGATAATAGCACTGACTCTTAATATTTTTCCACATTGAAATCTAGCGTTACAGGATTTAGCTCTCGGGAACGAGTGATCAGACTGGAGGTGTTTTCTTTAAAAAAGAGAATGTTGATGAGTGACCTCATTGGGGTCTTTATATTATGAAGGTGTTTGACAGGCCAGGTGTAGAGGAGTTTCCACTTGTGGGTGAGATCAGAACTACTGACCTTAAAAAGATAGTGTAATGTCCATCACAGAGAATCTGGACAGTGTTAATAACATTCATAGAGGTTGCTTGACAGACAAACCCCATTGTCTCTTGGTAAAATGCATCCTGGTGCTGATCACTTGCATTTAAGATCCGAATCAATCTAAAGAATTAATAATAATAACAATCTTTATTATTTTTTAAAATTAATTTAGAGTACTCAATTATTTTTTTTCCAATTAAGGGGCAATTTAGCGTGGCCAATCCACCTACCCTGCACATCTTTCGGTTGTTGGGGTGAGACCCACGCAGACACGGGGAGAATGTGCAAACTCCACACAGACAGTGACCCTGGGCCGGGATCAAACCCGGATCCTCGGCGCCGTAGGCAGCAGTGCTAACCACTGTGCCACCGAGCTGCCCTAACAATCTTTATTATTGTCACAAGCAGGCTTACACTAACACTGCAATGAAGTTACTGTGAAAAGCCCCTAGTCGCCACACTACGACGCCTGCTCGGGTACACTGAGGGAGAATTCAGAATGTCCAATTCACCTAACAGCACGTCATTCGGGACTTGTGTGAGGAAACCGGAGCACCCGGAGAAAACCCACGCAGACCATGGGCGAAATTCTCCGGTATCGGCGCGATGCCCGCCGACTGGCGCCCAAAATGGCGCAAATCAGTCGGGCATCGCGCTGCCCCAAAGGTGCGGAATGCTCCGCATCTTTGGGGGCCGAGCCCCAACCTTAAGGGGCTAGGTCGGTGCCGGATGAATTTCCGCCCCGCCAGCTGGCGGAAAAGGCCTTTGTTGCCCCGCCAGCTGGCGCAGAAATGACATCTCCGGGCGGCGCATGCGCGGGAGCGTCAGCGGCCGCTGACAGCATTCCCACGCATGCGCAGTTTAACATTTCATCTGAACCAGGAAGAAAAGAATAGAAAGGAGTGTTGATGGTGTAATATCGGAGGAGGTTTGTGTGGAGGGCAAACAGCAGAATAATAATAATACTAATCTTTATTATTGACACAAGTAGGCTTACATTAACACTGCAATGAAGTGACTTTGAACCTGAGGGGCAGGATTGCCTCTTTCTCTTCTGTAAAATTCTAGACATTTGTTTGCATCACATTTGGTCCCCATGAGGGGGCGACTTTCAAAGGCTCGGTTGTGGGTACCAAATCTTCCGATGTCAGTGCAGCATGGCAGGGGGAACACATCATCACAGCTGTAGGTCACTGCCCTGCTCAGTTTAACAAGACTTTATATTGGCGACAGAGTCCCTCGGTGCCCAGCCTGATGTACTTTGGAAACTGAGCCTGTTGTGCATCTCCTCCCTGCTTACATTCTCTCCTCTTCTTTAAATTTCTGAATTGCCGAGAATGCAGTTCCTGGCTACAACTCGAAGAGTCATTTTTCAGACTGTTTGACCAAGTGCTGAATCAGAGCCCGGCCTAGTCCTGCTCTGGTGATGATACTCAGATTTCACAGGGTATGGGGGAGAATTAAACACCTTATCGGAGTGGGTCACCATGGTAATCCAAACTTCCCCCATCATAGCAACAGTGGATGACCTCACTGTTAGGAGTCCTGGTTAAGCCAGCCTTTAATGTTTGTCCGGCTGCAGTTCATGGATGTCTGCAAGTGAGGTATTGAAAAGATTGGTGTCAGTTCCATCATGCTTCCTCTTGATAAGTAATGTTTGTATGGACCATGTTTGACTTGGGACAAGGCGAGTATGAGCTACCTTCTCATTGGCTTCCTCATGTGCATTTGGAGGGAAGACAAACCCTCTTCCCAGAGGTTCCTCTGCCTGGCAGCAGCCAACTGTTGTCCTCTGAGCTCATGGCTCCTCCACCTTCAGTGGCGAACAATCCACCGGATCCACTGTTGCTCACTACGGTAACCTTAGGGCAGTACGGTGGCGCAGTGGTTAGCACCGCTGCCTCGCGGCGCTGAGGCCCCAGGTTCGATCCCGGCTCTGGGTCACTGTCCGTGTGGAGTTTGCACTTGCGTGGGTTTCGCCCCCACAACCCAAAGATGTGCAGGGTAGGTGGATTGGCCACGCTAAATTGCCCCTTCATTGGAAAAAATGAATTGGGTACTCTAAATTGATTTTTAAAAAAATTATGGTAACCTTGAACCCAGGACCCTTCCAGGTGCTCCCAACCAGGCCAGCTGGACCTGGGGGCTCACAAAAGGGCAGAATCAACCACTCTCTGGGGGTCATTCAGATACCCCTACTAACTTGTTAGAGAAGCTGAAGAGGAGTTTAACCACAATGGCTTCAGGGATGTGTGGCTTTATATTTTGTGGAGAGTCTAGACAAGCTGATATTGTACTTCCGAGAGGAGAGAAGGTTAAGGGATAATTTCATAGATCGGTTCAAAATTCCAAAAGGTTTTGATAAAGTAGATAGGGAGGAACTGTTTTCACTGTCAAGAGGGTTGGTGAGCAGGTTTTAAGATAATTGTCGAAAGAGCAGGGGAAATCAGAAAGATTTTGTTTAAGTAGCAAGTTATGAGTTAGAATGCACTTGATTAAAGATTGCTGGAAACTGATCTGATAATAACCTCCAATAGGAATCTGAAAGCATACTCTAAAAGGCACAAATTGCAGTGTTATGGGGAAAGAACAGGTGAATGGAGGTAATTGGGTAGCACTGTCAATGAGCCATCATATGAATGACAGGCTGAATGGTCTCCTTCTATGCTGTAAGTTTCTACAAAGCTAAGCGACATATTTACCAAGTGAACCATTGAGGTGTAGCTCAGTAGTGGAGATCAGCCGAAGGTTACTTCCATTCTATAAATGTTGGGCTGTTCACATCGCCGGCTGAGAAATATTTTCACAAATCCAATGGCCCTTTAAATCAACAAGAGTTTTACATGCAATGCAGCTGAATTGCATTTAAATGAATTTTTGGAATAAAGATACACTATAAATTTGTAACAGATAGCCTAATGCAGTAAAAGCCATGGGATTCAGGCACTTGCTCATGGATTTACATCTTTGTATTGATGCTCAAGGCAGCCTCTTAGATTCTGCAAAATCACTTCATTCCCTAATGCACAGAAATGCTTCATAATTCTCCGTAACCCAGCCTTTCTCAGGGTCACTTGTTTTACTCAAGGAGAGTAATTGGAAAACCCTTGTCCATGTGTGTGTGGGGGAAGGTGCAGAAACAATATTGCCTGGCAAATAAAGTACCAAAACGCTGAAAATATGTTATTTTTTCTTGTTCCTTCGCAGGATGTGAGCTTCACTGGCAAGTTTAACATTCATTGCCCATCCTTAAATGCCCTCAAGGTGATTGTGCTGAGCTGCCGTCTTCACAACCAAATAACTTGTGAGGCCCCTCAGAGAGGATCAGTCAATTGTGTTGCTGTGAGTTTGATATCACAAACAGGGGCCAACAGATTTCCTTCTCTCAAGTACCTTAGTGAAGCATTTTAATGACAATCCAGTGATTTCATGGTCACTGCTACTGATTTCAGTTTTATTCAATGAAGTTAATTTAAATCCCCCAGTGGCCGTGTGGGATTTGAATTCATGTTGCTGGGTTACGAGTCCAGTAGAGTGATCAAAATGCTACCATTCTCACTCTATCCTTATTCAAATTCTTATATATTCTTATTGAAACAATAATAACATTGGCTGGTAGTCAATTCAATCAAGAAAGTCCTTGAACCATAATAAAATCCTATTTACTATCTTTGGCTGACATCTTTGATCTTCATTAATGACCAGTACATACGTCATGTTGAATTACAGCAGCGAAATAAGCCATTTGACCCAACTAGCCTGTGTAGTACTTATGCTCCTCATGGGACGATGAAATCTGAACTGAACATACCCTCTCTGAGGGTATTGCATTATTTAAAAAAAAAAAAATTTAGGGTACCCAATAATTTCTTTCCAATTAACGGGCAATTTAATGCGGCCAATCCACCTATTCTGCACATCTTTAGGTTGTGGGAGTGGGACCCACAGGGACAGTGACCCTGGGCCGGGATCGAATCCGGCTCCTCGGCGCTCTGAGGCAGCAGTGCTAACCATTGTACCACGGTGCCGCCATGCTATTACATTTTTGGATTCTGAATGAAGTTAAGATTTTAACCTGTCTTGTCTTATGGTTCAATTAAAGGTCAAAATATCAGATGAAAACAAAACAAAAATATTGAAATTTTTGACACAGTATTTATATTGAAGTAGTCTATGCTAATGGGCCAGGACATGCACACTCCAGCTTCTGTTTTGATTGAAAGGTTGCCTCTTTCTGTTCTTGCCTGGGATGCCGGTGGGTAGAAAAGCATTTATTGCCCATCCCTAATTGCCCTTGAGAAGGTGGTGGTGAGCTGCCTTCTTGAGCCGCTGCAGTCCCTGTGGTGTAGGTACACCCACAGTGCTGTTAGGGAAGGGAAGGGGTTTCAGGAATTTGACCCAGTGACAGTGAAGGCGGCTTCAAAAATGCCATTGGTACTGCAATTAGCTTACTTATTGCACAAATCAGTCAAGGTGTGTGTGTGGCGGGGTTGGGGGGGGGGGGGGGGGGGTAATCAACTGAATATTAAAAAAAAAATTTTTTTAGAGTCCCAATTCATTTTTTCCAATTAAGGGGCAATTTAGCGCGGCCAATCCACCTACCCTGCACATCTTTGGGTTGTGTGGGTGAAACCCACGCAGACATGGAGAGAATGTGCAAACTGCACACGGACAGTGGCCCAGAGCCGGGATCGAATCCAGGACCTCGGCGCCGTGAGGCAGTAGTGCTAATCAACTGAATATTTAAAAACTGATATTGATAGATCTTTGTCAGGCAGGAGTGTGAAAGGTTGCAGAACCAGGCGAGGCTAAGATACAGATCAGCCCACGTTCATGATGTAAGGTGGAACAGACGCAGAAAGCACAGAAACTGGCCATTCAGCCCCACAGGCCCATGCTGGAATTTGTGCTCCACACGGGCCTCTTCTCACTCAAACTCATTTTATCATATCATCAAACAATTTAATTCCTTTCTCCTTCATGTACTGATCAAGCTTCACCTTCAATTCATCTGTGACGCTTGCCTCAAATTCCCCACATGACAGCAAGTTGCACATTGTAACCTCTCTCTGGATAATAGGTTGCTTCTGAATTCCCTGAGGAATATAGATTGTATTTTATGACCCTCCCCCCGGCTAGTTTTGACCTCCCCCACAACTGTAAACATCTTATTTATGCCTACTCTAACAAATCCTTTCACAATTTGAAAGATCTCTGATGGGTTACATTCCTATTTTTTCAGAGAAATCTCCAGTCGGTTCAATCTTTCCGGATTGATACACCCTGGAAAATTATCTTGGGAGATATTAAGACTCCGTGCTTTGTCACCAGTCAAAATAGAATTGTCGTTTTGATATTTGGTTTAATTACACAGATGGACAATCCTCACTTCAATGGGAAAACTGTTCTGCAAATAAAACAGTGGCTCAAGTTATTTTTATATTCTGAGCATGTTAGGAGGAAGGAGTCTGAAATGAAGGATTGCATTAAATAATCTCATGAGAAGAGACCTCACAGAAATGAAAGACGTTATTGCTGAGACCTTATTGCAATGTTTTTGTCATTAGAGTGCAGAAGACAGTTTTCGGTAAAATGAATAGCAAGCTGACACTTTAATGGACTGCCAGGAGGCAGCAAACCCATGCTCGAGTCACTCAACACATCGTTTCATCTCTCATCAGATTAAAGAGTTTATTTGGTGCCCTTGTTAGAGTCCCATTCAGCTTATGGTGTCAGGTGTGGCTTTGCTGGTAGCATTCTTCCCTCTGTGTCAGAATGCTACGGATCTGAGTCCTATTCCAGAAACCTCAACACAAACTCTGGCCTGGCACACAGTGCTGCACTGTTGGAAATACTCTTTTGTTGGAGCGGATATTATACCGAGACTCCGCCTGCCCTTTCAGATGGGCCACCTATCAATCTTTCCGATTACTGTTCAGGTTAATGGGGGTGGACTTTCCCTCGCCCGCTGCCAGCTGCGGAATTTCCGATGCAGCGGAGAATCCAGCAGCGTGGGGAAAAGCTGCCCGATGCTGCGGCCCCCGGTTGGTGACGGCATCGAGGGTTATTGAATGGGCTGGCCACCGGATTCTCCACACCTCCGTGATTCTCCGGACACTCTGGGCCGGGATTCATGCGGACGTGGGTTTGTACAAGTATTTCCCAGTGTGGCTGCACAGTGGGGCAAGGGGGTACTTGTTTCAGGTAGGTGCCCCCATCGGAGGGCACTCCTCCTCCCACAATGCAAATCCTGCCCTGCAGCCCCCTCCGCAGCCTTCCCACCCACCAGCTCACCCCCCCACTAGACCCATCTTCCAGGCCCCCCATCAGATCCCCACCAGACCCCCACAAGACCCCTCACCAGAGACCCCCGGCAGAGACCCCAGCAGAGAACCCACCAGTCCCCCTCCAGTGATCCACAACAGAGACACCCAGCAGAGACCCCCAAGAACCCCCCATAACAGAGCCCCCCCCCCCAGCATAACAGAGACACCCCATCACTCACTCCTGCCTGGACGCTAATGAACAGGTTAGACAGAAACAGTGAAAAATCACTCCTTTAAAGCTCACCCATCCCTTACACCAGCTGCCTCAGGCAGAGAAAGTAGCAGCTGCAACTTCAAAGAAAGTGAAAGCCACAACACCAGGGTTTAAACTCCCTCAGATCATTTGATCTGCAAGGCTTCTATGCACTTCAAAGAGAAAACACTTTTATTGGGCTTTAATCCAGATGTCTGGATTATATAATTTCATTTCCCTTCACGCGTGAATGGATCTCAAGTATCGTGCTTTGAACCTGACTGCAATGTTTATAAACATTTAGGGGTTAAGTGCTTTCACTTTCTCTTTTTCACAGCAGAAAGCACTTAAATGCTTTTGATGTGGTCATGCGTTGTCAATCATAGCTAGACGGGGCAGCAGGTGTAGGGGAAAGGTGAGTTTTAAGGCAGTGATATTTTCTCTGCTGTGGGGTTCTGATAAGGGGGTTTCTCTCATGAGGGTCTCTGATATGGGAGGTCTCTGGTATTGGGGACTCTGGTGCAGGGTCTCTGGTTGGGGGTCTCTGGTGAGGGGGAGTCTCTGCTGAGGGGAGTCTCTGGTGGGAGGGGTCTTTGGTGGTGAGGTCTCTGGTGCGGATCTTTGGTGGGGTCTCTGGTTGGGGGTCACTGGCGGGTTCTCTGGTCGGTGGTCTGTTGGAGGAGCTGGAGGGGTGGTCTTTGGTGAGGGGGGTCTGGTGTGGGGGCAGCCATGCTACTCTCATGCATGCATTCTCTGAAGGTAGGTGGCTGGGTGGTGAGGGGGGGGGGGTGGAATTGCATTGTGGGGGGAAAGGGACCAAATGCTGGACCTTGCTATTGGGCCACCTGCTCAAAACAGCAGCACGATGGCGGGATTCGTGAGGGAATCCCTTGAGATCCCCGCCATGCACTGAATCACCCCTGGACGCTGCTCACAGCGCGAGCGCAAACCAGAGGCGATTCAGCTCTGGCCAGAGTTCAAATGGAGAATCCTGCCCTTGATCTGCTCAGTCAGACCTCTAGGAACACTAATTTTCTTTTAAACCAGCTTTTAATTGTACCACCATTGGCGGGAGCATTACCTTTACTCCCTCGGCCCTACAGTTATGGGGATAGGGTGGAGGCGTGGGCTTAAGTAAGGGTTCTTTCGGAGGGCTGGTGCAAACTCGATGGGCTGAACGGCCTCCTTCTGCACTGTAAATCCTATGATTCTAAGCTGTAGAATTCCCTCCATAAACCTCCCCATCTCAGCTCTGGGCAGTGATCTACATTCTCCCCTTTGGGAGCATGAGTGGATTTTCCCAAAACACCCAGGACAGAAATGCTAGCCACAATGGCAAAGTTCAAATAATTGGTGGGGGTGTCTTTGGTGGCGAAGTCTCTGGTGCGGCTCTTGGTGGGGGCCTCCGGTGGGGGTGGCTGGTGGAGGTCCCTGGCAGGTTCTCTGGTGAGGGGTCTGGAGGTGCGGTCTCTGGTGAGGGTGGTCTGGTGTGGGGCAGCCATGTTACTCTCATGCATGCATTCTCTGAGGGGGGGGTGGGGGTGGCTGGGTGGTGACCTAGCAACACCTGTGACTGGGGTGGGCTTTGTTGGGCATATCTGCACTACTGCATCTATCAGACGGCACTTAATCCGAGGCCTTCTCTGGTTTCGCTGGGAAACGTTAAAGATTCCACAGAACCTTTGAAGAAGAGCAGGCGGGTTCCACCTGCTTCTCTGGGCCAATATTTACCACTGAACCAACATCACTAAACCAAGTTATTTGGTCAGAAACTACTTGCTGTTTTGTGGCACCTTGCTGTGTTCAGGTTGTCTGTCATGTTTCCTGCAATATCACAGTGCTGCCCTTCAAAAATATTTAATTGGCTGTAAAGCACTTTGGAACCTGAGGTTGTGAAAGTTGCTATACAAATGAAAGTCTTTCTTATTGTTCTGGTATCTGCTGTGTGTTACAGATTCCACAGTGATGAAAACAGCAGCATTTTGTAAATCCATTTTGCACAGCAGATTCCCTGCAATGTAAATTCAATGTCAATATATGCTGAACATAAACCATTGCAGCAAACATTGTTATCTTATCGTTAGCTCGATGATTGATTGGTATTGAATAGACCTGGTCACTAAGATAATCCTTCAATCCCTTCAGATCCAGATGCCAATGTCCTTGAACGGGTGCCACCTCCCTCCTTTAAAGTACATCTCCCTGGACTCACTTCCTTTCCATAGTTTATCTGAATTATTCTTATAAAAATTCCTGCGGAAGTTTCAGCTGCAGTTTATGTAAAAGCCCCAGAAATACTTTCAGTGACTCCACTGGGAAAGGTTGGTTGTTAGATGCGTGTAATGTTGGCTATATTTGGATTCTCAGTAGCTTTGCTGGAGAACATATTAAGCAACGACAGATATTTCAACATTTATACATGTCCTTTTTCTGTACTTTATTGGTAATGATAACCGAAAGTAAGAATTTCAATAGCTCTTTTCTTGACCTCGAGAAGTCTCAAGTCGGGTTACAGCCACGGAAGTACTTTTGAAGTGTGGTCCCAGTTGCGTGTGATTTGCTGCAGCCAATTTTAATGAATAGCGGCAGCACGCTGGCGCAGTGGTTAGCACTGCAGCCTCACGGGTTGCCGAGGTCCCGGGTTCGATCCTGGCCCTGGGTCACTGTCCATGTGGAGTTTGCACACTCCCCGGGCGGGATTCTCCCGCAATTGGCGGGATGGCCCGAGGCCGGCGCCAAGAACGGCGTGAACCACTCCGGCGTCGGGCCAACCAGAAGTTGCGGAACCCTCCGCACCTCTGGGGGCTAGGCCGGTGCTGGAGGGGTTGGTGCCGCGCCACCCGGCGCCGAAGGGCCGGTGCGAGTTGGCGCATGCGCAGAACTGCCGGCGTGGTTCCGCGCATGAGCAGGGGGGTTCTTCTCTGCGCCGGCCATCGCGGAGCCCTACAGAGGCCGGAGCAGAAGGAAGGAGTGCCCCCACGGTACAGGCCCGGCCACAGATCGGTGGGCCCCGATCGTGGGCCAGGCCACAGTGGCCCCCCCCCCCTCCCGGGGCCAGATCCCCCTGCGCCCACCCTCCCCGAGGACTTCAGTAGCCGGCCTATAAGCCAGGTCCAGCCATGATGGACCATGTCCATTTCACGCCGGGGCTGGCCAAGGACCGACGGCCGCTCGGCCTGTCGGGGCCCGGAGTATAGCTGGGGGGGGGGGACGCTTCGAAAGGCCCCCGACCGGCGCGCCGTGATCCCTGCCCCTGCCCGAAAACCGGCGTCAGTGAATACGGCAGCCGGTGTCGGAGCGGCGGGGCGGGATTCACACCGCCCCCTGGGGATTCTCCGACCAGGTTGGGGGAGGGGGGGGGGTCGGAGAATCCCGCCACCCCGTGTCTGTGTGGGTCTCAGCCCCACAACCCAAAGCTGTGCCGGGTAGGTGGATAGGCTACGCTAAATTTCACCTTAATTGGGAAAAAAACTGTTTGGATACTCTAAAATTAAAAAGAAAATGTTGTGAAATGCAAGATTCCACAAGGAGCCACCTGTCCCATGCGGCTGTTCAGCAATTGGGAATCCACCACAAAGAAATGTGAGAGGGAACATTGTAAACAGAAAGTGATGACAACCAAACAAATTCTGTAGCAATGTTAAATATTGTCCTGGACTTTGGGAATATCCTGTCATTGGAGGCAGTCCAGGGAAGGTTCAGCAGGTTGATCCCAGGTATGGAGGGATTATCTTATGGAAGCAGGTCAAGTAGGTTGGGCCTGTGCTCATTGGAGTTTAGAAGAATGAGAGGCGACCTTATTGAGATATATGGGGTACGATCTTCCTGCCATGCTGCGCCGATAAAACAACTCGCCGCAGCGCAGGATGGCCATTAAAAGCCAGGAGACCCCGCTCCCGGGATCCCATATTGCATTTGGACTGGGGGGGGGATGTAGTGTTTGGGGGCCTCAGAGGTCGGGAAGCTTTAAATGACGTCCCGATCTCACACTACTTCGGGGAGCTTCCCTTTGTAAAAACCGGGGCTATGTGCGGCCTTGACCATGCGTTCCCCGTTCAAGCCCCTGATTCAACTCGGTGCTCGCCCGGCGAAGATCACAGCCATAGGATTCTCAGGGGGTTGGACAGGGTCGATGCTGAGAGATTGTTTCCTCGTGTGTAAGAGTCTCGGACCAGAGGCCATAATCTCAGAGTAAGGGGTCACTCATTTACGTCAGAGTTGAGGAAAAACTCCGGGTGGAGTTCTCCATTTCTGCGGCTAAGTGCCGGCGTGAACGAAGAATCCCTGATGGTTCACATCAGGGAAATGGTCACGGGCCCGTCACTGAGGGGCTAGCACCGACGCCACGTGAAACACCTACGGAACGTGGCGTCGGTGCTAGCCCCTCAGTAACGGCCGGAGAATGGCCGGGTACTGGGCCGCGCACGCGCACGGCTGATGACCTGTACCGGTCGCGCCGTATAACCTAACCCACAAACCGCGACCCCACAGCCCACACCCCGGCCACCCCCCACCACCCCGCTGCCCTAGCAGATGCCCTCCCGGCCAGCGGCATGGATCCCGGCTGAGTGTGGCGGTGCTGGACACAGTCTGCAGCCGTCACGCCGACTCAGATCACACGTGTCCCGCGCCGTTGGGAACTCGGTCCATCGGGGGGGGGCAGAACATCGCGTGTAGGCCCGCCCATGAGGCACCAACAGCCTTGCGACTGCGCGTGGCTGCGTGTCACGATGACGCAGGTTTGGAGGGGGTGGAGAATCGCAAACCGGCGCCGGCACCCATTCCGATTTCAGCGTCGGGAAATGGAGAATCCCGTCCTCCTTCTCTCGGAAGGCAGTGAATTTGTGAAATTCTTTACCACAGCGAGCTGCACAAGTTGGGTCGTTAAGTATGTTCAAAGCTGAGATGGAGAGATTTTTAATCAGTAAATGAATCAAGGGTTATGGAGATAATGGGGCTGGTTTAGCACACTGGGCTAAATCGCTGGCTTTTAAAGCAGACCAAGGCAGGCCAGCAGCACGGTTCAATTCCCGTACCAGCCTCCCCGAACAGGCGCCGGAATGTGGCGACTAGGGACTTTTCACAGTAACTTCATTGAAGCCTACTTGTGACAATAAGCGATGTTCATTCTTAATGCAGGTATTTGGAGTTGAGGATTATATCAGATCAGCAATGATCTAATTGAACGGTGCAGCAGACCTCCATGGCCAAATAGCCGACTTCTGCTCCTATGTCTTCTGGTCTTATGAGAAGGTGATGGAACTTTGTTTTAAACAATTGCATAGTCCATTGATACAATTGATTGGCTCAGTTACTTTGTAGGACAGTTAAAAATCAATATTAGGGCTGGTCTATCATTAGGTAAGGTTGAGAGATTTCCTTCCACTAAAGGACATGAATGAGCCAGTTGGGTTTCGACCCCAGGGTCACTTTTATTTATGACAGATCAACCTGCTTATGGTGGTTTTAGAATTCACTTTCTTTAAGGCTAGTCCTTTCTGGTAACACTAACAAAATCCTTAGTGGACGAGAATGTTAGTAAAATCACATCACACAAGAGAAAACAGAATTGAAGGAGCGAAGAACAGTTATTGCATGACCTCAATGTAACAAGGAATGGCTTTATTATAGACGTCAGGATTTCCATTAATGATAGGCCAATAATTGCTTTCAGTTTTATTTTGGCAGCAAAGCTTCCATCGGGATCTTTCACCTGGGTGGAACGTGAGGGCATCAGAACATAGGACGCCTGAGGGAAAGGGTATCAGACTGAACAAAACTCACATAAACCTCCACTTCTCTCACAAATAGATGTAAAGATTCCCATGGCACTATTTGAAGAAAAACAGGGCAATTCTCCCCGGTGTTGTAGCCAATATTTATCCCTCGACATCATTAAAAACAGATTACCCAGTCATCACCTCATTGTTGCTTGGAGCTTGTTGTGCACAAATTGGCAGCCGTGTTCCTGACGTTATAGCAGGTTTCAAAAAACTATTTTATGGGATGTGCATATCGTTAAAGAACCACCCTGATTGCCCTCGGAGTGAGTAGCTTGCTAGGCCATTGCAGAGGGCAGACCACACCTGGGGTCACACAGACGACAGACCAGATAAAGGACAGCAGATTTCCTTCCCTCATGGACATTAGATAGTTTTTTTTACAACAATTGATGGTAGCTTGCGATCTTGACTCAGACTAGAGGGTTGGGATTTTCCAGTCCTGCTCCTGGACTGCCTTACTATTATTGCCAATATGTATTGAATGGCAAGCGACGAGACACTATTCAATCACAACGGTGATTTATTTAACTATGAAGAACTTTAAATACAGAACTACTGCACAGGTCTAGTCCCCTTGACTCCCAAACATACTCTGACCAAACACCAACAGCCAGGACCATGCCCAAACACCTGATAGATAGGCTAACGCTTGCGTGCTCTGTCCCCATAGGTTCCGGGCCTGTCACGTGTCCCTTGAAGGATCACCCCTTAAAGGGGCCACACTACCACACATCTAGTTGCCTCTTAAACATATTTACACAAACTATGTCAATGACCTTAACTGGTAACCAATTACTCAAACTTATGAACTCTTGTAAAAATCAGTTTAATTCAAATTATCTTCCTAATTTTCAGCTGGAACATTTTCTGAACACTTTATCATGTAAACAATATTAATTAGATTTTCAATGTAACTCTACTATCTACTAGTCTCAAATTCACAGTATTTTACGACAGAAGTACGTACCTGGTGTGTTTCCCGCTCCCCCCCCCCCCTTGCTCAGTCTCTCTCCCTTTCCCCCCACTATTCCTACTCCTATCCAAAGTGTTGGGGTACAGCAAGTACACAAGCTTGCCACCCCCACATTGATTCTGTACAACCTCCCGTTGCCTCAGGAAGGCAGACAGCATTATCAGAGACCCCTCCCACCCAGGCATTGCCTTCTTCCAGACCCTTCCATCAGGCAGAAGGTACAGAAGCCTGAAGACCCGCACATCCAGACATAGGAACAGCTTCTTCCCCACAGCTACAAAGGCTCCTCAACCACTCCCCCTCGGAATGATCTGTTCCCTGTAAGAACACTATTCACGACGCCTTATGCTGCTCTTGATCATGTATTTGCTTTGTTTGACCCCTTGTTCCGCACTGTAACCAATCACTGTTTGTCGACGCACCACTTGTCAATGTTCTCTGTTGATTATTCTTTTTGTCTGCTATGTACGTACTGTGTACGTTCCCTCGGCCGCAGAAAATACTTTTCACTGTACTTCGGTACATGTGACAATAAGTCAAATCAAATCAAATCAGAATCAAATCAAATCAGAATCAGTTGGGAGCAGTTCTGCCATTCCAAATCTCAGTAACCATGCTTCATATGTGAGGGTTGCCAACCCTCCAGGTTGCCCTGGAGGCCTTAGAGGGAAAAAAAGAGTCAGATTTGCTAACAGTCAAAAATCATCGAATGAGGTATAACAGTGAGCCACAAGTATGGGCCTGTCAGGTGACCAATGTTAGGGCTGTAGAGGGGGGACAGTTGAAGACTCCGCGGAGGCCATGTGATGTCACCTCCTAGAACACGTCCAACCAGAGGTCACAACTTAACTGGACAAGTAGGCTAGTGGGCTCCTTTGGAAGCCAAACGTTGGGACCCGAGACCAGGGATTCCTCTCCTCACCCTTTGGGCTCAAGATGTGCATTCGAAATGTAACATATAAACTGGGACATCAGCCAAAATATTCTCTTCAGGTAAGAGTTGCTGATACCAGTTTCAGTGTCCTCACCTCCACAACGTTACTGCCAAATTAGGTTGCCAACGGCAAGCCTAGGATTGAACAGGCAACCCTCCATGACCTGTACTTAGTTTAGTTGCACAGTGCATTTTGTTCAGTCATCTATCTGGTTAGATCAAACTGATTTGAATGCAATGGCATGATATTCCCCATTTTGTGTACAAGCTAAATCATTCATAGATCTCCAATTAACAAGACTGCATTCAATTAAGAAGCTTGAAGTAACAAGTTAACTAGCCTTGATACATACCCATTCAGAAGGGGACAGCACACTTATTCTACTGACACTTCATTCTCTGCACGTTCCCGCACATTTGATGCAGAGGGATCCATGAAATTAAAAAGTTGCCTGATTCAGCGAACAGAGAAAGAATTCATCCTGGCAGTGATTAGAGTGCTTGAAACAATATTAAGTGCCAAATAAATAAACATTGAAAATGGAAAACTAAGGATGAACAGATGGTTCCTTCAATGTGATCAACATAGCCTGCAACCGAATGATTGCCTCGCGCTTCTCTATAAGACTGTCCATTGCAAAACAAGTTGTAAAATCTGATGAGAACTAGGTTTGATTAATTTTGTGGCTCGCTATGGTAGCACTGTGAATATGTTACTAGACCAGTAACCTAGAGGCTAATGACTCAACAATTCAGTTCAAAACTTATCACTGCAGTCGGGGAATTTAAATACACGTAATTGAATTAAAATTTGTGTTAATAATGGTGACCATGAAACTCGTGGGTTGTTGTAAGAAGCCATTGAGCGCACAAACGTTCTTCAAAGGAGCCTTACCCAATATGTGTCTCCAGGCATATGGTTGACTCTTTGCTCCCCTGCGAAATGGTCCAGCACACTTCATCACCACCTCCTCTTGGGCAGATAGGGATGGGCAATGAATGCTGGTCTTGTAAACAATGCCCACATCTGCGGGATGGATAGAAAAACTGTTTCCCTTTGGGTGTAGCCCTATCTTTGGCTAACTTTAATCGATTCCACATTTGTACGCCGCCGCCAAATGGTAACCTAAAATATTATGGCAAGTTCTCTAGGGCACTGCAAAAAATGACAAGTAAACAATAAATAGCTAGAGTGACATAATAGAGTGAAACAAAATAACAATTAGGAACAGGAGGAGGCCATTCAGCCCCACAATCCTATTCTGCCATTCAGTGCTGAATATGTCTTAACTCCATCCACCCGCTTTCATTCTGTAACCCTTACAACTTTACCCAACAGAAATCCATCATTCGCTTTTCACATTTTGAATTGTCCGATGGCCTCAACAGCTTTTTGTAGCGAGTGTTCCAGATTTCCACTCCCCTTTCTGTGGGCTGATCTATAAGTTTAACTTTATACTCCCTTGTTCTGGACTCCACCATAGGACATCGTTCCTCTCTCTCGCTCTAACCTAATAAATGCTTTAATCATTCTGTGAACATCAATTGAATCAGTCTTTAATCTTGCGTTTTCAAGGGAATTCAAGCCTTGCCCGTGGAACATGTCCTCACAATTGAACCCCTCAGCTGTGCTCTCATTAAATCACAATATTATTGTGAATATCGATGATCACCTTGATACCTGGTGCTGCCTATCAGGTGTAAAGCCCATTCTCCCTTTTCAGGCCTAAGCAGTCATGGACAATACCACAGGCAGTCAGAACAATTACACCCCACTACCCCCTGCCCATCCCACCGTGCACCGTGCTTTTCTAGAGACAGGCTGGTAAGGGCCAGAGATTGATGCTTTGGAACCAATAGGTATTAATGATCAGCGGCAGATTGCATTCGTATGACCTTTTTTTGTCTGCTCTTTAAGCAAGGAATATTTGTGCATCGTGCAGAGAGACTGTATTTGTGAATGAGCCCTTTGTGAGTTACAATCAGCTACACAGCTCCAACGTGGCAACGCAGAACACACTCAGTCTTGGACAGGGTGTAGCGTGTCAACACTAAATCACTCCCAACAACATCATTGGCCAGCATCGCTCATTGGCCTGCTGTTGTCAAGGTTCGTGCTGACAGCAATGTTTATTTATTTACCTATTTTTTAAAATTAAATTTTTGTATCCCATTCTCAAAGTTACAAGGCCAATGCACAGAGTGGACAGAGCAAACCCTTAATCCATCGCATTGCTTGCTCCAACTACCAATTCAAATTCAAATTGAACCCAATTCATGCTGTGGGATTCTCCGCTGGCGGGATCCTTCGCTTCACCGGCAGCGCACCCACGCCCGCGGTGGTCGCAATGGGAAACCCCATTGGCCAGCTGCGGGAACGGAGAACCCCACTGCCGGCGGGGGAGCGCCGTGCCAGAATGCGGGGCCGACGAGACGGAGAACCCCGCCCATCGTCTCCGTAAGAGAGACATGCAAGTTCGAAGCTGACAAGAAAACGAGTTGCACCTCATCTTGGGCTTGGTCCGATGCTTGATCTTAGCCAAAAGGCTGAGGAGTGATGACAGCGATGTTTATATCCTCAACGTGGAGGTGGTCGTGTAGTGGTATATTGTCACTGGACTAGTAATCCAGCAGACCCATGTTAATGATCTGGGGACCTGGGTTCAAATCCCGACATGGCAAATGGTGAAATTTGAATTCAATAAAGAAAATCTGGAATTAAAAGTCTAATGATTGCCATGAAGGCTTTGTTGATTGTTGTAAAAACCCATCTGGGTCATTAATATCCTTTAGGGAAGGAAATCTGCCGTCCTTACCTGTGCGTACATGTGACTCTAGATCCACAGCAATTTAGTTGACTCTTACAATGCAAGGCACAGTAGGGTAATTAGGGATGGGCAATAAATATAAAGAGTTGTAGCCACCCTACCAAATAGAAGGTGGACTTGCATTTATGTATTTTCAGGATGTCCCCTGGTAATTTCAACCCAATGAAGAACTTTTGATGGTTGGATTCTTGCAAACATTTCTGCCTCGAGGCTCTTCCATTTAATTTGTCTTACAGTTAAATGCATGTCCAGAAGGATTTGTCTTTCTTTGAAGAAAAGAGATGCCTTCAAATCAACATTTAACAGGCAGCAGTACTTCATGTTTCATGCCACTGTCGACTCATTCAAGAGAAACCTGGATAAACACGAGGGATAAAGAAATGCCGAGTTCTGGGAATAGTATTAAATAAAATGAGTTATGAGGAGGCTCAAGTGGAACATAAACACTGCCATGGACCAGTTGGGACAATTCAGAGGCAGCTCGTAAGAAACTGACTGCAAAATACTCTGTCAAAAATGCAAGAAAATATTCTTATCACTCGCGACACTGTAGGCTGATTGGGAACATGTCCTCTGACCGCTTTCATGCTATTGACAAGAATCATGTTTATATCTGACATTTTAGAGTGATGCAATCCACAGGCACAATTGCTGTTTTGAAATCAGATGGGATCAATTTACAAAGTCTCGTCCTGTTGCACAATAAAGGGTCCAGGCCGGTTTTCATCACTCCCACCAGCAATGGCTGTGCCTTCAGCGGCCTCACTGTGTAAACCCGAGAATTCCTCTACAAACCTCTCCATTTCTCACTCCCCCTTTAAGATGCTCTGGCCTCGGGGAGGGAGCAGGAAAGTGGAAATAAAGCCCAACACTAGCTCTGATCCTATTGAACAGTGGGCTGCTCCATATCTCCTCATGTGACTTGATGCCACATTTTGTTTGATAATGCTCACGTGAAGGATCTTTATTGTGTTATCGTAGTCTCCTGCCTTCTCCCTCACTTATGCTACAACATGATTCCATTCTTCACCAGACACTGGCCAGAAGCCATTCTGTGTTAGGGGAACAATTACATAGAATTTAAAGCACAGGAACGTGCAACTGGCTCCACATCAACATCACAAAAACAGACTATCTGATCATTATCACGTTACTATCTGTGGGCGTTTACTGAGTGTAAATCGGCTGTTCCAACTGTGACAACACCTCTGTGGTCATTCCAGGAGGCGCGCAGTGAAAGGGCACACGGGTTTGTTTTAAACAGAAAACAAAACCGCTACCACACCTCACAAAACAAACGTCCTGGACCGAGACTATTGGGAACTGCCGGCCTGGGTCTGGGAGCGACATTTAAAGGTCTCGCTATCGAGACCCAGCTGGGCGGGTCGCCGCCCGCTCACCACGGGAACCTGTATTCTACAAAGCCCATGGGGAGATTAATCAAGGACCCCCCCAGAGGTCAGCATGAGAGTTATCCCAACTTCAAAAGCTCTTTGGGCCGTCTGGAGTTTGTGAAAAGTGCTGTACAAATGTACGTCTTTTAAAAAAATAAATTTAGAGTACCCAATTCATCTTTTCCAATTAAAGAGCAATTTAGCATGGCTAATTTACCTACCCTGCACATCAGGGGCTGGTTTAGCACAATGGGCTAAATAGCTGGCTTGTAATGCAAAACAAGGCAGCAGCGTGGATTTAATTCCCGTACCAGCCTCCCCGAACCGGTGCCGGAATATGGCGACTAGGGGCTTTTCACAGTAACTTCATTGAAGCCTACTTGTGACAATAAACGATTATTATTATTTTGGGTTGTGGGGGAGAAACCCACACAGAATGGAGAATGTGCAAACTCTACATGGACAGTGACCCAGAGCCAGGATCGAACCTGGGACCTCGGCGCCGTGAGGCAGCAGTGCTAACCACTGTGTCGCCATGCTGCCACGTCATTCTTTTTAAATAAGTCTTTTATCCCATCTGTCTGGGTTGAACTGAAACCAGGGCCCCAGAGGTAAACAGCTCTGGCTCACAACAGCAATAAATAATATCATTTATATAGCACAGTTAATATAATAAAACTCTGGGGCAGCACGGTGGCGCAGTGGGTTAGCCCTGTTGCCTCACGGCGCCGAGGTCCCAGGTTCGGCTCTGGGTCACTGTCCGTGTGGAGTTTGCACATTCTCCGCATGTTTGCGTGGGTTTTGCCCCCACAACCCAAAAATTGGACACGCTAAATTGCCCCTTAATTGGAAAAAATGAATTGGGTACTCTAAATTTATAATTAAAAAAAAATAAATATATATAATAAAACTCTCCAATGCGTTTCACAGGACTGTTACCAATCTTGGCCCCAAGCCATATAATGTATGATTACAGGTGATGGAAGATTAGGTTTTAAGGAATGTTCTAAAGAGAAAGGTCGTGAGAGATGGAGGGGTTTAACAAGGGTATTGCAGAGCACTTACCACGTTGTTATAATGTGTTACAGTCACCATTGAATGCTGGAGAACAGCTATCACTTTCCAATTCTCAGGGGTGAAATTTATCATGGGCATTCATGCTAAATGGGCAATAGTGAAGCAGCAGTCCCTTTTGCACTCTGTGCGATTTTATTTTCCAATCAAGTGACCCATCTCTAGCGGATTGGAACAAGTCTTAATTATCCCTTGGTCCAGGTAACATTCTTAAGTGTGTTTTCATCCTGTCATAAAAAGTCTGTACATGGTGGTGCAGTGGTTAGCACTGCTGCTTCGCGGTTCCAGTTCGTTCCCGGCCCCGGGTCACTGTCCGTGTGGAGTTTGCACATTCTCCCCCTGTCTGCGTGGGTCTCACCCCCACAACCCAAAGGTGTGCAGGGTAGGTGATTGGCCATGCTAAATTGCCCCTTAATTTAAAAAAACCATAAAGGCGGCACGGTGGCACAGTGGTTAGCACTGCTGCCTCACGTCGCTGAGGTCCCAGGTTCGATCCAGCCCGGGTCACTGTCTGTGTGGAGTTTGCACATTCACACGTGTCTGCGTGGGTTTCACCCCCACAACCCAAAGATGTGCAGGGTAGGTGGATTGGCCACGCTAAATTGCCCCTTAATTGGAAAAAATGAATTGGGTACTCTCAATTTGTATTTAAAAATTTTTTTAAATCATCTGTATGATCCAGAATTCCCTTAGCCCATCTCTGCTTATCCTTCACCCCCTTTTGCCCGAATTAGATTTGCTTCATATTGAGGTTTGGGTCCGCTGGTGCCAACCTCCCTCCAGTACCCTTTCCTTTTTTAAAATATTTTTATTGGTGTTTGGAGTTAGATATAAAAAAAACTGAGTTTGCATGTAAATGATAATGCAACAACAATAATAACAAAAAGTAGAAACAACACTATTTGAGCCTCTCACTGTCACTATAACCATGACTGGGGCTCCAATACTAATTTACATTTACATCTTTACAGTATTATTTGGTTTTTACAGTGATTTGATAGGTTTCAGCTGGGCGGTAGGGGCTGCCCCCCAGCTTTACCCCCATATATACAGATATTTTCCTTTTCAAGTTGATTATTCTACCTGTGGACATTAAGCGTGGTAGAGTATTAAATCACAGAGGGTAAGCATGATCCTGTAATTGCACATTTGACTTCTATCAGTAGTAACTAAGATAGTAATACAAATAAGTTGCGGGAGCAGTGGGTAGCATCCCTGCCTCTGAACAGGAAACTCCAGGTTCCACTCCAGGATTTGATGGCTGGGAAAGGTGAGTCCATGACACGCCAAACAGATGTGAGTATCAATCTGCAATTCCAACTCGCCAATGGAAGGTGGTAAGAGTGGGAGAGATACCTGGTCAGCCATGTGGTGGAAAAAAATTGAAGCTTCTCCATCACGATCCCTATCTCCAACTACAACATGCATAGAAAGTGTCTGTTGCCATAGCAACTTGGGCTCTGGCAAGTGGGGTGGGGTAAGCTGGCTGGCTCTGGGGGCGGGTGGGAATCAAATTGGTGCCAACAGGCTAGAGCTCAATTCCTATTCTGGTTGGGGTAGAGTTGGGACCTGCCCCCTTGCCCGAGCTGTGGCGGAGATTGTGACTGAACAAGAAGAATTTGCAGCATTGGCCATTACCTCATGCAACCTTACCTGTAAAACCCTCCATTCTGCTCTTCCTCGTGTGTACTAACCTCTCTTTCAACACAACTATACTTTTCACCTCAGCTATCCCATGTCGTAGGATGTTCTTCATTGTAACTCTCTGGGTGAAGAAGGCTACAGTTATCCTGATTACCTTGATGAGGAGCGAGCCCATGACCATCAAAGGGGTATAAATTGATTTTGGTCCCTTCTATCATTCAGTACATCCCAGGACCTAAAATCTGTGCTTTCCCCTCTCTACTTGAGGCAGTTCACTTCATGAGCAACTGCATGACCCTATTATTAATCCTTATCTGATGGATGTCTGCATTGACTCTCACAAACTTCTATAGATGTGCGATAGAGAGCATCCTATCCTGCTGCATCACAGCCTGGTATGGCAACTGCTCAGTCCAAGAACGGAAGAAACTGCAGAGTGTGGTGAACTCAGCACAACGCATCACACAAGCTTGCCACCCTCACATTGATTCTGTATACACCTCCCGCTGCCTCAGGAAGGCAGACAGCATTATCAGAGACCCTTCCCACCCAGGCATTGCCTTCTTCCAGACCCTTCCATCAGGCAGAAGATATGAGAAGTCTGAAGAACAGCTTCTTCCCCACAGCTACTAGACTCCTCAGCGACTCCCCCTCGGACCGATCTGTTCCCTGTAAGAACACTATTCACGATGCCCTATGCTGCTCTTGCTCATGTATTTGCTTTGTTTGGCCCCTTGTTCCGCACTGTAACCAATCACTGTTTGTCGATGTACCATTTGTCAATGTTCCCTGTCGACTATTCTTTTTTGTCTACTATGTACGTACTGTGTACGTTCCCTTGGCCGCATACTTTTCACTGTACTTTGGTACATGTGACAATAAATCAAATCAAATCAAATGACCTTTATCAAGTTTTACACCTGGCACTTGGGGAAGATTTCCCCTGTGTGTTGTGCGTGTCAAAATCATAAAACTGTTTATAAAGAAATCTTCCTTCATCGGTATCAGAGTCACGCAAAATATTCCCACCAAGAAATTGTGCGTTTGCCCAAGATTGTCACAATCTCTGTACAGGGCTAAGTGTTATCTGCACTACACAGCAAAAAAACCGATCAGATCTCAAGGTTCAGACATTTCCTAAACTATGAGAGGAAAGCTCGAGTGATTTATAACTCTCATCAGAACCAGTCAATTACACAGAACCTCACACTCACCACAAGGGATTGGCTCTTCTTCCAATAATTTATTGCGCAGGATTAATTTAATGGGGCATCTCCGGATTTGTCACCAAAGCTGAAGCAGTTATGAGCCTGGGAGTCAATAATCAGCTATCATATCTTGTTGGAAGCTCACTCTCAGAAATGCTGCAACACACAGCAGGGGAACATGGATAAGCTCCCGTGGGCAGCCAGCAAACGGAGGTCTACATCAGAGAGAGAGAAAAAAACAATCTGGAGATCAATATTCTGGTCAGGCTCGTTATCTGGAAGCTGGAATGATCCGGTGTCCTGATAACATTCCTTGCCTTGCTCAGTTTGAGAGGGAGCGGCCTTCGAGCTCGGCCAGTCACGAACCTGCAGTCAGTTGACTGTGAAGGTTAGAGTATCTTTGAATTAATATTTACTTGTGGGGAAGACACACAAAGCGAAAGGGATGGTGTTGAGGCGACTCAGTTGGCTGCACTGTGAACACTGAACTGAAAGATTATAAACTAAGCATATTCTGAGGGGACACTTCAGTGCAGCAACATCAACTTGCATTTATATAGCCCCATTTAATGTGGTAAAGGAAAGGCACGTCACAATGTTGTCAAACAAAATTTGACACGGAACCACCTAAGATTGGGACAAGTGACCAAAAGCTTGGGAAAACAGATGGGTTTTGAGGAGCACTTAACAGAATCCTTTTTTTTTACGGGATGTGGCGCTGCTGGATGGGCCGGCAGTTATTGCCCATCCCGAATTGCCATTCCAGAGTCAACCACATTGCTGTGCGTCCAGAGTCACGTGTAGGCCAGTCCAGGTAAGGATGGCAGATTTCCTTCCCTGAAGGGCAATAGTGAATCAGATGGGTTTTTGCATCAATTCATAGAATCATTACAGTGCAGAAGGAGGCCATTCGGCCCATCGAGTCTGCACCGGCTCTTGTAAAGAGCACCCTAGCCAAGCCCACACCTCTACCCTATCCCCATAACCCAGTAACCCCACCCAACATTAAGGGCAATTTTGGACACTCAGGGCAATTTAGCATAGCCAATCCACCTAACCTGCACATCTTTGGACTGTGGGAGGAAACCGGAGCACCCGGAGGAAACCCACGCAGACACGGGGAGGATATGCAGACTCCGCACAGACAGTGACCCAAGCCGGAATCGAACCTGGGACCCTGGAGCTATCCACAATGCTACTGCGCAGCCCGATGAAAATTGCTTATTGTCACAAGTAGGCTTCAAATGAAGTTACTGTGAAAAGCCCCTAGTCGCCACATTCCGGCGCCTGTTCGGGGAGGCTGGTACAGGAATTGAACCGTGCTGCTGGCCTGCCTTGATCTGCTTTCAAAGCCAGCGATTTAGCCCTGTGCTAAACAGCCTCAATTGACAATAGTTTCATGGCTATTCTTCTACTTTTAATTCCAGCTCCTTATTGAATTCAGATTCCTTCATCTGCCCTGATGGGATTTGAACCGGCATCCTCAGAGTGCTACCCTTGGTTTCTGGATTATTAGTCCAGTGACAATGGGACATAGATAGGAAGAAACGTTTCCCCTTAGTAGAGGGGTCAATAACCAGGGGGCATAGATTTGAGGTAAGGGGGCCAGCACTGCTCCCGGCTCTGGGTCACTGTCCGTGTGGTGTTTGCACATTCCCCCCGTGTCTGCGTGGGTTTCGCCCCCACAACTCAAAGATGTGCAGGGTAGGTGCATTGGCCACGCTAAATTGCCTCTTAATTGGAAAAAATGAATTGGGTTCTCTAAATTAAAAAAAAAAGAATAAAAAGATCTGCGGTAAGGAGCAGGAGATTTGGAGGGGATTTGTGGAAAAACGTTTTCACCCAGCAGATGGTGGGATCTGGAACTCACTGCCTGAAAGCGTGGTAGGGGCGGGAAGCCTCACAACATTTAAGAAGCATTTAATGAGCGCTTGACAAGGCTACAGACCAAGTGCTAGAAAATGGAATTAGAATAGATAGGTGCTTGCCAGCAGGCACAGACACGGTGAGCCAAAGAGCTTCTTTCTGTGCTGTAAAACTCTATGGCTGTATTACTGTATGACCACTATGCACCACCTCCCCAATGAAAGACTTAGAGAAGTGGAGTGGTTTAGAGAGAGAGTTACAGAGTTCAGTGTCCAGTTAACTGCCCACCAATGGTGGAACGATGGAAGTCAGGTATTGGAGGAGAGCAGAGCAAGTGCGACCACCCCAAAATTGATGTCTCTAAAACTCCTCCGATTCTGTTTTTATTCCTCCCCCGACTATACCATCAGGGCATCAGCCTTTGAACAATTGCTCTTCACAGTCTGGAACTCTTGAATGCCACCTCTGGCTTTGAAGCAGCTCTCTCCACTTTTCAAAGACTTCAACCTTAATTGTGCCTTTGGCCGCCGGGCGGATTGTACTCCGCTCCAAACTCCCATCTTTAAAGTGCCTTGGAATGTCAAACTGCATTAATTGATAGTCTACAAAAGTTGTTGATTTGCTGTTGAACAACCCACTTGCACGTAATAATTCAGATGGGGAATGGAGAAGACATCTGATAAATTGTCTTAAGCTTTTGCTTTGAGGGTTTGCGGTCCTTGGTGTACCAATGACTGACAACAAGCTGTTACTCTGACTGCATCACTTGCTTTCTTAGTTAATGAATCATTATTCAAGCCTTCAGTAAACACCCAGCACAAGCCTAGAAATGAGATGTCAAATCTGTTGATGTTGGAAATTTGTCTTTGCTGTTCAGCCGTCTCAGGTTTGTAACAGCTGGTACCATGACACTGGGGCACGTCAATTTCTTCCTGTGGAAAGCGGAGTAACTGAAATACGTAACTGGGAATTGCAGGGTACTCAGAGCCAATTCACCCCCCCCAAACTCCATCTTCCCAGTTTATAGTCGTTGAAGTGAACGCACAGGAGGAGCTCAATTATCCACCATGCCAGTAGCATTCAAGTGGACTTACCTGTTCTTTTTTCAAACAAACTTGAGAGCACCCAGTTCATTTTTTTTCCAATTACGGGGCAATTTAGCGTGGCTCATCCACCTACCATGCACATCTTTGGGTGAGACCCAGGCAGGCGGGGAGAATGAGCAAACTGACTTATCTGTTCTAATCACCATTTCCACGCACCATTCTGGAGTCGCTTTATATTATCAAACATTTATCAAGTTCTCTTTTAAGTGAGATTACAGTCTCTACCGCTTCAGGGACGACATGTCTCACTTTCTCTGCTACAGTCCAGCTCCATTGGCTGACCCAAATGTCTTGACCAGCGGGCCATTTTTCAAATGCGAAAGTAGTTGAAGGACGCAAAACAGGTCAATACCTGTACTGAAGCAGAGGGAATTAAACCCAGGTGTACCAGAAGGTGCAAATATGTGTCGCAGCCAACTTGCAACGTTCACTTTCTACCAATGGGTAACTTGCTTAACCAAATCACTAGTTAGGCCTCAGATGGAGATTGTGTTCAACCCTGTGCACCATGTGACATTATACAAGTGTACAGCATGTGAAGAGTTAATGCTATGTTAAGCCTAGCCACTAGAGGGAGCTAAGGAACAGTACTATAAATTGCACTGGCTCTTAAGATAAGGGGAGGAGTTCAGACTGGAGCTGAAGAAGATAAGATTGATAGTGTATTGTAGAGTTGGTTAAGATATACTAGTTATAATTAATAGATAGAGATAGTGTTAGTGAGTGTAGTTTAATTCTTACATGCATGTTTGCTATTCAGAATAAGTGTCAAACTCAAATTTGGTAGTGTTAATAAAATTAATTTAATTCTTCAAAAGAACCTTGTGTATCTTTGTGATCACTATGCCTTCCATCCTGGAAACCCCCTCACAAAGATCACCACACACCATACTTTAAGAAGGATGTTAGGGCCTTGGAGAGGGTACAGATGGGATTTACTGGCACAATACCAGGAATGAGGGACTTGAGTTATGTGGAGAAGCTGTACTCATTCTCTTTAGAGCAGAGAAGGCTAAGAGGAGATTTGATAGAGGCATTCACAGTAGCACAGTGGTTAGCACTGTAGCTTCACAGCGCCAGGGATCCGGGTTCGATTCCCGGCTTGGGTCACTGTCTGTGCGGAGTCTGCACGTTCTCCCCGTGTCTGCGTGGGTTTCCTCCGGGCGCTCTGGTTTCCTCCCACACAGTCCCGAAAGACGTGCTGTTCGGTGAATTGGACATTCTGAATTCTCCCTCCGTGTACCCGAACAGGTGCCGGAATGTGGCGACTGGGGGATTTTCACAGTAACTTCATTGCAGTGTTAATGTAAGCCTACTTGTGACACTAATAAAGATTATTATTATTAAAATCATGAACAGATTTGATACAGTAAATGGCAGACGACCAGAGGAGAAGGATTTAAGATGTTTGGCAAAAATCCAGTCATTATATGAGGAAACCTATTTTTATGCAACAAGTTGTTGTGATCTCGAATTAATGGTGGAAAGTGTGGTGGAAGTAGATTTAATCCTAGCTTTTCAATGGAGATGGGGACTCCTGAGGGGGAAAGACTTGTCGAGCTGTGGGGAAGTTAAGGGAGTAGGAATAACACTACAGCTTACCCAAGCTCTTTCTGAATGGTTCTCTGAGCCTACAGACAGCAATCAGGAGCAGAAAATCTCGAGCAATATGCAACTGGCTAACTTAGAGCCACTGAGCTGGATTCTCTGCCCCATGACGCCAGCATCGTGGATCGGGATTGGGCAGAGAGTTGGGTGTCCGGCTGAAATCGAAACCAGCTATTCCTTGGCCTTCTGCTGATGACAGGATGGGGGTTCCCACCCGGCGTGCCAGCGGGAGGATGCTAATGGATACCGGCCCGGCACCAGATTCTCCAGTCCTCGGGCCAGGATCACGTGGGCGAAGATCACTCCTGGTATTTACCAGGTGGCTCTGATCTCGCGGCCCTCACTGTGGGCCGAGGGGGTAACCCCTTAAGGGAGATGTCCCCAAGGTTCACCTGAGGGCCACCCACAATGCACAACCTGCACACCCCTCCCCTACCAGACCCCAACCGCCCCCCCCCCCAGAGATTCCCCAAAATGGGAAACACCCTCAGAGACCCCCTAGAATGGGAAATCCCCCCACAGAGACCCCTATAGTAAAGGGGCCCCCACAGGCCCCCTGTGGAGGTCCCTTTAGTTAGGGGGTCTCTGGTGGGCGGGCGGGTCAGGTCACCCCCGTAACTTGGGGGAAGGGGCAGGGATCCAGAAAATCTGGGGGTGGCGGGCTGAATCGCGATACGGGGGGAATCCCTTGTATTCCTCACTGTGCTTAAATTGGTATGGCGAGGGACACTGAATTGCTTCCTGGTTCGTGCTCCCAATGGGAGTGCAAACCAGTTCAAATTCACCTCAGTCGGGAGAACATAGAGCGCGATGTAGCGGCCGTGATCTGCCGGAACCGGGGTGGCACGTGACCAGTGCATCCCCAGGCCTCTGCCGGGAATCCCAACGGCCATAACGCCTTGCGGGATCTAACCAGATCTTGTGAGATGTCGCAATCTGGGTCCCGCCCATTGTGCACGGTTAATCTTCGCAATTCTCTCAAGCCGCTTTTTGACGTAGTGCTTGGCTTTAGACCTGACAACATACAGCATGTTGACTCATTAGTAAGTGCCAGGGTGCCAGGCTGACATTTTGTCCACACTGGGGATCGGGCCCGGGGTTGCACTGCCTGTGTGCGGTGGGGTGTGGGTGGATGGCCCGAGGACCCCCTTATAGTTGGGTTGGGGCATTGGGGGGTCCTGGGGTCATGCCGGATGGTTGGGAGATCGAGGTGCTATTTAAAAATGGTGTCCCCAATCTCTTTCTGCACTGAGGAGCTTTGTTCTTCGGAGCTGCTCAGTGCAAGAAATGACGCTAAGAGTGGCCTCGGTGTGGGGAACCTTCCCCGCTGGGGCCTGGAATAGCAGCAGAGTGCCGTTAGATAGCGGGACCATTCCCAGCGCTACTCGCCCTAGAAACCACCCGCTGTGTTATTTGTTCTTTACGGTTTGGGCCAAGGGTGGTATCATTGTCGGCACGGGCGTGGAGGGCCGAAGGGCCTGTTCCTGTGCTGTATTGTTCTTTGTTCTTCTCTTTGTAATCTCTCTCCCCACACTAACACAACGGACTGTTTTTTTTTTGGTTAGATTGCGCCCATAATCTCCCAAACGGAGAATCCTGCCCACAGTCGTTAAATGTAAGACCTCCACTCACACGCTATCTAGGATCAGATACTTTGGCACAGAGTGGTGGGGAGGGGGGTAGCAGGGCCTGAAACCTGATCTGCTTATCTCAATGACACTCTGCAAGGAGCATTACACTTCCCAATCATTCAGTGAAATATCCTCCACTCCATTCCCAGTCACCAACGTGACTTGTATTACACTAGCTTTTTAATATAAATGTTTAAATAAATTTAGAGTACCCAATTCATTTTTTCCAATTAAGGGGCAATTTAGCATGGCCAATCCACCTACCCTGCACATCTTTTGGGTTGTGGGGGCGAAACCCACACAAACACGGGGAGAATGTGCAAACTCCACACGGACAGTGACCCAGAGCCGGGATCGGACCTGGGACCTCGGCGCCGTGAGGCAGCAGTGCTAACCACTGCGCCACCGTGCTGCTCCCC
Source organism: Scyliorhinus torazame (assembly GCF_047496885.1). NCBI lineage: Eukaryota > Metazoa > Chordata > Chondrichthyes > Carcharhiniformes > Scyliorhinidae > Scyliorhinus > Scyliorhinus torazame. The sequence continues at coordinate 124,790,268 of NC_092727.1, forward strand.
CCCCCCCCCCCCCCCCCCCCGTTCCTATATAAATTAAATCATGTCAATCAATTTAACTAAATTTTGCTGCAAGTTGTTGCTGTAATCTACGCTGCACAGGAAAGTCAGAACCCAGTAATTTGTTAACTAAAATACTGTCACACCAAAGCATCTGTGCCCTTTATTCAACTTTAACCTGTTCCTCAAATTGACGTTTGTATTTTCTGCACTCTCCTGAGCACAGAGACATGAATAATTTTATGGGATGGGGTATAATTCTGGTTTTGCGCTCGCTCAAATTGACTCCTCACTGAAACCAAAGGAGAGTGAAATTGGACTGGATTAAAATGGTCATCTGACCGTCAACCCACTCATTCCCTGCATAATGGGCTTGGTTAGAATTGAACTGAGGGTGGAGATAGAGGACGTAGTGTATTGGGGTATGTGTAGGCTGGCCCCAAGGCAGAGAGATTCCTCAACCCAAACCACAGTAGAATTACAGGCAGTTGCTGGACTCTTACTTTCGAGGCATGAGGCACTCAATCCCACTGACACCAGCTACTGAAACATCTGTTGTCTTTAATTCTTTCCCTGTGCTATTTTTCAAGCACCCATTAATGAAATCCCAATAATGCCAGACTGTGTTCTTTTTTTGAAGTAGCATTAAATAATCCAGGCTGGACTTTGAGCACAAAATGTTGCTGGACAAAGCCAGAATTCTTCTTTTCCCCCCCAAAAATATACTTCATTCATTAAATTTGTAAAGTTCAAACCTGACATTACATAAAGTGTAATACAGATGATTTTTTAAAGTCCAGTACCTGAGGTACCTCATGACACTGGCCATTTCAGGTTATATTTACAATATTAATTTCAGTTCAGACATACAGCTGAAGTTTCCAGCCCCTTGGGTATCCTGTATTTGGAGGATTTGCGACAGCGCTCGATCACCATTATCCCTTTGTAGCAGCTGCCCCTGTCTGTGTCCCTCCGCTTGCAGCTCTGGGCCTTCTGCACCACTCGATCATCAGCAGTCCCATGCAGCGGAAGAGCAGGAAGTTTCGGGTATACCAAAGAACACCTTTCTCCGAGCTGGCAGTCCTCCGCCAGCGGTTGACATTTGTCTTGCCGTGCTTTCCTGTAAAGGGTACCGAGAGCTCAGAGGAAAAAGGAAAGGGGGGAAAGGGGAGGTATCAAAGACGTTGACATCAACATTGATCCCTTGTTCATTGTTTCAATAAAATGGTTGGCCTGAACCATGTGGTAGTATCAGTGCCACAGTCCCCCCGCATTACAAAGAACAAAGAACAAAGAAATGTACAGCACAGGAACAGGCCCTTCGGCCCTCCAAGCCCGTGCTGACCATGCTGCCCGACTAAACTACAATCTTCTACACTTCCTGGGTCCGTATCCCTCTATTCCCATCCTATTCATGTATTTGTCAAGATGCCCCTTAAATGTCACTATCGTCCCTGCTTCCACCACCTCCTCCGGTAGCGAGTTCCAGGCACCCACTACCCTCTGCGTAAAAAACTTGCCTCGTACATCTACTCTAAACCTTGCCGCTCTCACCTTAAACCTATGCCCCCTAGTAATTGACCCCTCTATCCTGGGGAAAAGCCTCTGACTATCCACTCTGTCTATGCCCCTCATAATTTTGTATACCTCTATCAGGTCTCCCCTCAACCTCCTTCGTTCCAGTGAGAACAAACCGAGTTTATTCAACCGCTCCTCATAGCTAATGCCCTCCATACCAGGCAACATTCTGGTAAATCTCTTCTGCACCCTCTCTAAAGCCTCCACATCCTTCTGGTAGTGTGGCGACCAGAATTGAACACTATACTCCAAGTGTGGCCTAACTAAGGTTCTATACAGCTGCAACATGACTTGCCAATTCTTATACTCAATGCCCCGGCCAATGAAGGCAAGCATGCCGTATGCCTTCTTGACTACCTTCTCCACCTGTGTTGCCCCTTTCAATGACCTGTGGACCTGTACTCCTAGATCTCTTTGACTTTCAATACTCTTGAGGGTTCTACCATTCACTGTATATTCCCTACCTGCATTAGACCTTCCAAAATGCATTACCTCACATTTGTCCGGATTAAACTCCATCTGCCATCTCTCCGCCCAAGTCTCCAAACAATCTAAATCCTGCTGTATCCTCCGACAGTCCTCATCGCTATCCGCAATTCCACCAACCTTTGTGTCGTCTGCAAACTTACTAATCAGACCAGTTACATTTTCCTCCAAATCATTTATATATACTACAAAGAGCAAAGGTCCCAGCACTGATCCCTGTGGAACACCACTGGTCACAGCCCTCCAATTAGAAAAGCATCCTTCCATTGCTACTCTCTGCCTTCTATGGCCTAGCCAGCTCTGTATTAAAAGACTCCATACACTAGCTTTTGCCACAAGCTACACTCTGTGGCAATCATCCGCTGCACTTTGAGGGACTACCAACCGAAAAAGGATAAAATGGACAAGAAATTCAATCAAAGTGTGGCTAGACAGTTTGCTGCTTTAGTTAATGGAATTTTAAACCCTGTTTGTAACAGAATATTTTGTATCATTGATGCAACGTAAGTAAATGCCTTTCATAGGATCTTCAATTGGTGAGTCCAATGCTTTCAAACCTAATCAGGGACAGAGATGGGGGAATGCTCTGATGGGATGCACTGATTAGCCAGGTTGCCAAACAGTCTGACTTGGAAAGGGTCTCGGGAAGAATTTTCTTTTTATTCACTTGTGGGATTTGAGCTTCACTGGCTGCGTCAGCGTTTATTGCCCATCCCTAATTGCCCTTGAGAAGGTGGTGGTGAGCTGCCTTCTGGAACCGCTGCAGTCCCTGAGATGTAGGTACACCCACCGTGCTGTTAGGGTGGGAGGTCCAGGGTTTTGACTCAGTGACAGCCATCCAGCCCTGCCAGTTTGTTCCACCATTCAGTAAGCTGATCTTCCAGCTGAACTCCATATTGTCTCCCTGCTCCCTTATCCCTTCAATCTCTTGAGTCCAAAAATCTATCAATCTCCATTTGGATTCACCAATTGAAGACCACATAAAAGGCATTTACTTATGCTGCATCAATGATACAAAATATTCTGTTACAAACAGGGTTTAAAATTCCATTAACTGATCCTCTGAGGTAGAAAATTCCAATAACTGACAAACCTCTGAGTGAAGAAAAGTCACCTTGTCTCAGTTGGCTGACCCCTCATCCTGAGAGGTGGCCTCCAATTCTAGAATCTTCAGCCAGAACAAACAGACTAATGGTTGACTTCACAATGATGATGTCCAGACTGCGTCACAAAGCAGTTCCGAAAGCTAATCGCACTGGGATATTTGGTCAGGGTCTAATCTCCGGAATTCCTTGCGTCAACCTCTCCGTCTCTACGTTCCTGTTGTCCTTTAGGATTCTGCTGAATACCGATCTCCTTGACCAAGCTTTTGGTCACCTGACCGAATATCTCCCTGCGTCTCGGGGTCACGTTTTGTTTGATAATGCTCCTTTGATAACATTTTGGGATGTTAGGCGCTATTTAAATGCAGGTTCTTGTTGATGCTGTTCGATGACAAAGCAAAAGAGCAGCGTCGGGAAAAAGAAAGGAATGGTTGAAGGGAGGCCAACAGAGGGAGATAAACTCACAGGAATCCTAAACACATCCAGGGACCCAGGACAATACCCTGTACGTCTCTGAGGAACACTGCACAAGGAAACTCTACTTCTCCAGGGAGGGTGTCAGTGAACAGTGCCATCTTTTGTAACTGACATCCACAGAATAACTCACCTCCTGACTTCCCGAAGCCTGTCCACCATTTACAAGGCACAAGTCAGGAATGTGATGGAATACTCCACACTTGCCTGGACCAGTGCGGCTCCAACAAGACTCAAGAAGCTCAATGATATCCAGGTCGGGGGTGAGGTGCTTGAGTGGCACCTTACCCCCGAGCTTGAAAATTCGCTCCCTCCGCCACAGGTGCACCAGGGCAGCGATGAGGACATCTGCAGCAACTCGCCAAGGCTCCTTCAACAGCACCAAGTCAACACCTTTCCTCCCTGACAGCAGCGTGGGTGTCCGTACACCATACAAACTGCAGTGGTTCATGCAGGCAGCTCACCAGGAATGGGCAATAAATACTGGCCCAGTCAATGACACTCACACCTCATGACCAATTTTCAAAAAAAGCTGGTGTATCAGTTCCGGATGTGGTCAAGATCATTCTGGCTTAAACGTCTTTGTCGCTGAATCTTTTCAGGCTGCCATCAGGTGTCAATAACACCAGTCAACCTTTGTGTTTGCATTAAGCAGGTGGTTGATGCTGGATTGGACCAGGCTTTCGTCAATTCCCCTTTAGACAGTGGGAAGCAGTGGGATAGGACACCCCCAGATTGCAGCCTCCAACAACAGCACAGCCAGGAGAATGATCCAGCAATCGCAAAGGATAGGACATAGGATGAGGGCATTTAAAAGTTTATTGGATAAACATATGCATGATAATGGCATAGTGTAGGTTGGATGGCTTTTGTTTCGGTGCAACATCGTGGGCCGAAGGGCCTGTACTGCGCTGTATTGTTCTATGTTCTATGTTCTATGTTCTATGTTCTATGACAGGAGGGTCAAAGGGTGTATGTGGAGGATTTTCAGCGTCCCTTTCACCGTAGTAAATAGCAACAATAAGTTTTCCAGCTCTGACATGCCACAATAAACATCACCTCATTCCATGGGGCAGCACAGTAGCCTTGTGGATAGCACAATTGCTTCACAGCTCCAGGGTCCCAGGTTCGATTCCAGCTTGGGTCACTGTCTGTGCAGAGTCTGCACATCCTCCCCGTGTGTGCATGGGTTTCCTCCGGGTGCTCCGGTTTCCTCCCACAGTCCAAAGATGTGCAGGTTAGGTGGATTGGCCATGCTAAATTGCCCTTAGTGTCCAAAATTGCCCTTAGTGTTGGGTGAGGTTACTGGGTTATGGGGATAGGGTGGAGGTGTTGACCTTGGATAGGGTGCTCTTTCCAAGACCCGGTGCAGACTCGATGGGCCGAATGGCCTCCTTCTGCACTGTAAATTCTATGATAATCTATGATGTATTGTCACACCATCGCTGTTACCACACAAATCCATCAGCACATTAGAATCAGTCAAATGATCAGATTCTGTTCAAGTTATTAAAATATATGGAACAGGAAACCAGTGTGAAAAGCAGACTTGCCTAATTTGGGCTGAGCAATGTTCAGATGAGAGTAAGATTCTTTATGCTGCCACAGCAATGACCCCACACTCCACGTCACCTCATACAGCCGCAGTGACGCATATATTTTCACCAAATATATGCCTGTAGTCAATTCTGTGTCAATTGATTCAGATTTACAGATTGCTTTATGTCACAAATCTACGCAAATTTGGATCAAACCTGCCAAAACCCTCTCACTAGTGGTAGTTTAGGTTGTAGAGTTTTATGCATGAGTAGATTTGACTGTGTGTAAATAAATGAGCATTGCTTTTGAACTTACTAACTGGTGTATCGAGTCTTTGATCGAGTATTCGGTTCTGAACCTTGTGGCGGTGTCGAAAGATACCTGCCGACTCTTGAGCAAACGTAATTAAACAGAACCAAATTAAGAGACAACAGCAAGTTAGCAACAATTGCACATTCTGAATTCTCTTTCCATGTGCCCGGACAGGCGACTCGGAGCTTTTCACAGTAACTTCATTGCAGTGTTAATGTAAGCCGTCTTGTGACACTAATAAAGATAATAATTATGAAGGAGAAGGAGGTCTTGCTACTGCATTACATTTTTTTTTAATACAAATTTAGTGTACCCAATTCATTTTTTCCAATTAAGGGGCAATTTAGTGTGGCCAATCCACCTAGCCTGCACATCTTTGAGTTGTGGGGGTGAAACCCACGCAGACACGGGGAGAATGTGCAAACTCCACACGGACAGTGACCCAGGGCCGGGATTTGAACCTGGGACCTCAGCGCCGCAGTCCCAGTGCTAACCATTGCACCACGTGCTGCCCTGGTACTACATTAAACAATCAGGTTATCAAAACAAAAGAAAAGAAAAATAGGAGCTACCACTGGCCATTTGATTCTTGGGCCCGAATTTTCTGTTCTCTCCTTGGTGGGTTCTGAGGCGGGATTGGGTGGGGGGGGGACATTGCCCCCCTCGTGAAACTTTGAGCCTTCACTACCCTCCCCGCCCAGACCCCTGACACATCTTTTTCGCTAGTTCCCAGGACTTAGGCATGTGACCCTCTTGCAGTGCCTCTTCTGGCCACTGCAGCACTGTTTGTGGAGGGACTGGAGAGCTGCCAGCGAATGTGATTGGTCGGCAGCTCTCCATGGCAGGACCTCCACTCAAGTGAGGGGTGGAAGTCCCAATTATGTCAATCAATGCTCATTCGAGCGTATTATAGCAGCGGGGCAGTAGGAGTCGGTGGCGATGTGTTTTCCGCTGACTCTATGGATGGCATGAGCTGCTCTCCGTCCATCCTGAAAATGCAGGCCTTGGAGTCTGTTCCACCATCCAACAGGATCACGGCCGATCTTCTACCTCAACATATCCACATTCTTATTCTCTCTCCAAATCCCTTCATTCCCTTTGTATCTCAGATATCTAAAAATTCGCAAGCATTTGAGTGAAGAAATTTCTCACCTCTGTCCCAGGTCTGAGTCGTATACCCCAGCGACGCAGGTCTGTGTCGTATACCCCAGCGACGCAGGTCTGTGTCGTATACCCCAGTGACGCAGGTCTGTGTCGTATACCCCAGTGACGCAGGTCTGAGTCATATACCCCAGCGACGCAGATCTGTGTCGTAGACCCCAGCGACACAGGTCTGTGTCGTATACCCCAGCGACGCAGGTCTGTGTCGTATACCCCAGTGACGCAGGTCTGTGTCGTATACCCCAGTGACGCAGGTCTGTGTCGTATACCCCAGTGACGCAGGTCTGTGTCGTATACCCCAGTGACGCAGGTCTGTGTCGTAGACCCCAGTGACGCAGGTCTGTGTCGTATACCCCAGTGACGCAGGTCTGTGTCGTATACCCCAGCAACACAGGTCTGTGTCGTATACCCCAGTGACGCAGGTCTGTGTCGTATACCCCAGCGACACAGGTCTGTGTCGTATACCCCAGTGACGCAGATCTGTGTCGTATACCCCAGTGACGCAGGTCTGCGTCTTATACCCCAGCGACGCAGGTCTGTGTCGTATACCCCAGCGACACAGGTCTGTGTCGTATACCCCAGTGACGCAGGTCTGTGTCGTATACCCCAGTGACGCAGGTCTGTGTCGTAGACCCCAGTGACGCAGGTCTGTGTCGTATACCCCAGTGACGCAGGTCTGTGTCGTAGACCCCAGTGACGCAGGTCTGTGTCGTATACCCCAGTGACGCAGGTCTGTGTCGTATACCCCAGCGACACAGGTCTGTGTCGTATACCCCAGTGACGCAGGTCTGTGTCGTATACCCCAGTGACGCAGGTCTGTGTCGTATACCCCAGTGACGCAGGTCTGTGTCGTATACCCCAGTGACGCAGGTCTGTGTCGTATACCCCAGCGACGCAGGTCTGTGTCGTATACCCCAGTGACGCAGGTCTGTGTCGTATACCCCAGTGACGCAGGTCTGTGTCGTATACCCCAGCGACACAGGTCTGTGTCGTATAACCCAGTGACGCAGGTCTGTGTCGTATACCCCAGTGACGCAGGTCTGTGTCGTATACCCCAGCGACGCAGGTCTGTGTCGTATACCCCAGTGACGCAGGTCTGTGTCGTATACCCCAGCGACGCAGGTCTGTGTCGTATACCCCAGTGACGCAGGTCTGTGTCGTAGACCCCAGTGACGCAGGTCTGTGTCGTATACCCCAGTGACGCAGGTCTGTGTCGTAGACCCCAGTGACGCAGGTCTGTGTCGTATACCCCAGTGACGCAGGTCTGTGTCGAATACCCCAGCGACACAGGTCTGTGTCGTATACCCCAGTGACGCAGGTCTGTGTCGTATACCCCAGTGACGCAGGTCTGTGTCGTATACCCCAGCGACACAGGTCTGTGTCGTATACCCCAGTGACGCAGGTCTGTGTCGTAGACCCCAGTGACGCAGGTCTGTGTCGTATACCCCAGTGACGCAGGTCTGTGTCGTATACCCCAGCGACACAGGTCTGTGTCGTATACCCCAGTGACGCAGGTCTGTGTCGTATACCCCAGTGACGCAGGTCTGTGTCGTATACCCCAGCGACACAGGTCTGTGTCGTATACCCCAGTGACGCAGGTCTGTGTCGTATACCCCAGCGACACAGGTCTGTGTCGTATACCCCAGTGACGCAGGACTGTGTCGTATACCCCAGCGACACAGGTCTGTGTCGTATACCCCAGTGACGCAGGTCTGTGTCGTATACCCCAGCGACGCAGGTCTGTGTCGTATACCCCAGTGACGCAGGTCTGTGTCGTATACCCCAGCGACGCAGGTCTGTGTCGTATACCCCAGTGACGCAGGTCTGTGTCGTATACCCCAGTGACGCAGGTCTGTGTCGTATACCCCAGCGACGCAGGTCTGTGTCGTATACCCTCGCGACACAGGTCTGGGTAGTATACCCCAGCGACCCAGGTCTGTGTCGTATACCCCAGTGACGCAGGTCTGTGTCGTATACCCCAGTGACGCAGGTCTGTGTCGTATACCCCAGTGACGCAGGTCTGTGTCGTATACCCCAGCGACGCAGGTCTGTGTCGTATACCCTCGCGACACAGGTCTGGGTTGTATACCCCAGCGACCCAGGTCTGGGTTGTGGTCGGATTACACAGTGTGTTCACGTCTAGATGTTATTGCTACTCTGGGCATTGCTACACACAGTAATCCATGGGGAACCCCCATGGTGGGCCATATATCAGGTCCGACAGATTTAAATATTAAGAGAGTGCTGCGTTGTAAATTAGACTGCGCTGTTGGCATAATAATGTCCTGTGCACATCATAGTCACATTTCACAGAGCCCAACGAATGCATTTTCTATTAGGATTAATCTATTGAGGATCCTGAAAGGGACTAATAAAAAGAGCAGATTAACATGACATGATTGCTTTAACCATCTGAGTGCGAAAGGAGGAGAAAATAAAGGAGTCATTTTTTTTGAAATTGTTACCAGCAGCACATTGCAAGTTGTTACAGAATCTGATTTCCCTGGGGACTGGTAGCTGCTGGTATTATTCCAACTCTCACCCTCCACCCTGGCAAAGGAGAAAAATCCACAGCTGCATTCTATTCCCAAAAGCAGCTGATGCCCATGCCCAGCTGTTGCTGCGTGGCTGCGGCAGTCAACATTGCATTATTATATTGCGGCCATGCGTACGTTTCGACCCCTGTGCGCTGGGTGAGAATCACCCAGCGAGTGATAATGCTGGCTTCTGCGTCATGGCTTCTTCATGATGGGCAATTGGCACTTTTTAAAACTGGAAAAGCTGTGTGTTGTGTAACCAGGGCTGAAAACAATAGGACAGGAGGCAAGGAAAATCAGGAAGAAGTGAATAGCTAGTTACAAACTTGGGCGTAAGATAGGCATCGTAGGGATTTTGTGTAAAACATTGCAGGGATTGAGGTCGCAGACAAGGTGGAAGTAAAACTTTTCAAGAACATCCTTAGGATGTAGGCATTACATAGAGTCAAAGGAAGGTTATAGTATAGAAGGAGGCTATTTGGCCCATTGTATGCTTGTTGGCTCACTGCAACAGCAGTTCAGCTAGTCCCGGTCCCCAGCTTTTCCCCTCAGCCTCGCAAATCTGTTCTATTCAGGTAATTATTAAATTGCCTCTCGGGAAACCCTGATTGAATCTGCCCCCACCACATTCTGAGCAGCACATTCCCGATCCGCACCGATTCGCCACGCAAAGCTGCTTCGCGTCAATGTCACCTCCGCTTCTCCTGCCGTTCAGCTAAATTCAGTCTGGTCTGGTTCTTGGTCCTTCTGTCAGCGGCAACGGTTTCTCCCTGTCTACTCTGTCCAGACCCCTTGTGATTTTAGAAATTCTGCCCAGTCCCCTTGGCCGGGATTCTCCGACCCCGCGCCGGGAGGGGCGCGAGAATCGCGGCACGCCGCCCCAACCCCGGCTCGCCGATTCTCTGTCGCCGATTTGCGAGCGCCCACGTGATCGCCGCCGTGCTGGCTGGGGACTCACGTCGGCCGTGGCATGCCGGCTTTCGGGCGCCGGATCTACGGACACCACTCCGGCAGCGTACTAGCCCCCTAGGAAGGGGTGGGTAGCTGCCAGGTGAGGCCCGTTGACGGCAGAGTGGCGCATGCCACTTTTCACGCTGGCATCAGAACTTGCCCGCAGGATTGGAGAATCCCGGCCCCTTTGTCCCATTCCAAGTCAGCATTGAGTTGGAGGTGGTCAGTTCATTCAGTGAAGAAACTCTCAGAGTGTTGTTTGACAAAGAGTTGACTGGCAGCATTCTCGTCTCCCGAAGCACAAAATCCAGCCTGACACTCCCAGTGCGGGAGTGCTGCATAGTTGGAGATGCAGCCTTCCAGGTCAGACACTGAAACGTGCTTCAGTCTGTCCTCTCAAGTGGATGTAAAGGGTTTTATATCTCTGCTTCCAAGTGGAGCAGAGGAATTTTCCAGGTGCCTTTGACAATATTTATCCCTCAACTGAAGCCACAAGTTACAGATTGCCTGGTCGTTCTCTCATTATTCTTTCTGGGATCTTGCTGTGTGCAATTTGGCTGCTTCATTTTCCTGCAAAGTAACAGTGATTACACTTCAAAAGCAATTAATTGGCTTTATAGCTATTTAGGACATCCTGCAGTTCATCAACACTGTCGTATGTTCCAAGTTTCTTATTCTCCCATCTAAAACAAAAAGCAGAAGTTTACTAAATGGGGCTCAGCATTGCTATGGTGATTGAAGGTGTTGTCTTAGAATGGTGCGTTAGGGAGGGAGTTGCAGGATTTTGAACTGGTGATGATGAAGCAATGGTGATGTATCGGTGTGTGACCTGGAAGGCAGCAGTGGGTGTTCCCATGTGCTTATTGCCGTTGGCCTTCTAGCTGGTAAAGGATTTGGAAGCTGCTACCTAAGGTGAGTGGCTTGCAATGCACCTTGTAAACGGTACACACATTGCCGCCCCACACGGTAGCAATGTTGTACCACGATTCTCCCTCTTGTACAACTTGATCTCTTTGTAGTTGGCAGGAACAGAGATTTGTTTCTTGTTTAAGGTGACTAAGTGTGCTGGCCCAGGGAAGTGAATGAGCGTGGGGTGAGTGGGGGTATGTAAGCATTCTAAGATGATGCCTTCAATCGCCAAGACCCATTCTCCAAATTTCCTCCCTGAATCCCTTCCTCTGTACCAGCATTGTAGGTGTTCCTACACCACATGGACTACAATAACTCAAGAAGGCAGCGCATTACCACCTTCTCAAGGGCAATTAGGGATGGGCAATAAATGCTGGACTCACCCCGGAGGTCCAGGTCCCTTGAATGAATTAAGAATAAACCCTCCCAATCTTCATTTCGAACCCACCAGTCTGACCAAGCTTTTGGTCATGGCTATTTATTATCTCCTTCTCTGGCTGGACCTCTATTATTGCCGGATACTGCTCCTGTGTAGCACCTTGTGTCATATAGCTATGTTAAATGTGTTAAATGAATGATTGTGGTTAATTATTTATAGTTATAGTGGCATTAGTATTAGTAGTTGTGGTAGGATTGGTAGCAGTGGTTGTAATTCTAAATGTTACATTATCAGTAGTAAAGCTGTTGTAATAGTAATAATCGCTTTTTAAATCATCTTTATTAGTGTCACAAGTAGGCCTACATTAATACTGCAATGAAGTTACTGTGAAAAGCCCTGAGTCACCACATTCTGGCGCCTGTTCGGCTACACTGAGGGAGACTTAGGAATGTCCAAATTACCTATCAGCAGGTCTTTCAGGACTTGTGGGATGAAACCGGAGCCCCCGAAGGAAACCCACGCAGAAACGGGGAGAATGTGCAGACTCCACACAGACAGTGACCCAAGCCGGGAATCGAACCTGGGAACCTGGAGCTGTGAAGCAACAGTGCTAACCACTGTGCTACCGTGCCGCCCAACTTTTTTGATGGTCAGTCCGATTTTTCGTCCCGCCCACAATGATTCCTGTGGCCAGCGGGACTGGAAGATTTTGCCATCTCAGTGAACAGTTAACACACCAATAGTAGTATTAATATTAGTAGCAGTAATTGTATTATTAAGTTAATAGTAGTTTGCAATTGTCTCACGATCAGATGTTCCAGGTCGAATAGACACGCTCAGAGGATTGAAGAAAGCAGCAGTGTAAAGTTGGGAATACAGGGCATGTCAATTGATGCGGAGCTACTCCCCATCATGGGGGGTGGCACAATCCGATTACATACAGATCAGAGTCACTTCCTGGGAGATTCCAGCAGGGGTCGGTTAGGTCAGTTGCCCAGATATTTGGAGTGTGGCGCAGAATGAAGCACAGATTCAATCCCTGTGCTGTCTGTTGTCGCTCACGAGGGGGCAGCAGCCTCCTTGTCTTGCCCATGTTTGATGTGGAGTGGTGCCCTCTGCAGCTACCACCTGTCTCTATCTAATGGAGAGAGGGATGCCCATGGCCCCTAATGGTCCACAGCACTCTCAAAAAACCAGTGAGTTTCCAAAATCAAACCCAGCCCCCCGGGTGAATGATGCTATTCCAGCTCCCATTCCACATCTGCTACTGATGTGAGCATTCATTTACTTTCCTCTTAATATGTAAAAATTCTGAACGTGCTTAAAGGCTAATTAGCTGTAAATCAATCAGGGAATTGGGTGTTGACCATGTTTTCATTATACAGCAACTTAGATGCCAATGCAGCTTGGAAATTGCTACAATTGGGGTTTTCATGTGCAGCCTGACCTAGTCACAGGGATTGAGTTAGTGTAACTGAACCTGATCCTTAACCACATCCACACAGATCTGAACACATACATTCAGCTTCACAAATTCACATTCACCATTGCCACTCATTGAATGGAGATCACGCCACTAATTCCCCAATCCATTCCCACATTGCTAAATCCAGAGCCAGATTACTCTGCTGTGTCCATTGAATTCCAAATCCAGTTCACACTCAGTCCAGACAACTAATGTAAAAGAAAATTTGTCATTCCTGAATATTCACTTCCATCCTTTAGACCAGCACTGTCCAATATAAGAGCGTAAGAACTGGGAGCAGGAGTAGGCCATCTGGCCCTTCGAGCCTGCTTCGCCATTCAATGAGATCATTGTCATGATACACAGACATGCAGATAATGATATACAGACAGGCACAGACAGGCAGCTAATGAACACAGAGAACAGGACATGACCAATGAGCAGGCAGGACACTCAGGGGTGGTATCTCACTCTCAAAGGCACGAGGCACTCACACTCCGCCTCTTTCCACTGATGAACATCCACAGAGTGAGTCAGGGTGTATGTACAGTATCACACCTCCAGCACGTGGCTAAGAGCTTGTCTGGTTCAGTCAGACAGAGTAACCACACTTAGGTTAGCAGAGTCGAACTCATAGAGAACTGTGCTAACTGTGCTACTGGCTCAATAAATCAGATTGAACTAACTTCAAGGTCTGGAGTATCTTTTGGTTAAAGCTGCAATCCAGTTGCAGCCTGTGTTATCATAGATTATTATCATAGATTATCATGGAATTTACAGTGCAGAAGGAGGCTATTCGGCCCATCGAGTCTGCACCGGCTCTTGGAAAGAGCACCCTACCCAAGTTCAACACCGCCACCCTATCCCCATAACCCAGTAACCCCACCCAACACTAAGGGCAATTTTGGACACTAAGGGGCAATTTATCATGGCCAATCCACCTAACCTGCACATCTTTGGGTTGTGGGGGCGAAACCCACGCAAACACGGGGAGAATGTGCAAACTCCACACGGACAGTGACCCAGAGCCGGGATCGAACCTGGGACCTCGGTGCCGTGAGGCTGCAGTGCTAACCACTGCGCCACCGCGCTGCCCTTTATTCTTTTATTCTTCAAAAAAATAAGAACATAAGAACTAGGAGCAGGAGTGGGCCATCTGGCCCTTATGACATGTTCACCACTCGTAACTTGTGGCGAAATAGCTGTGGACATTTGGTGATGAACTGTTGCTACATACTGGATGAGGACTTCATCAGATGGACATTAGGAGCCTGTGAGCAGCCCATTCGACATAGGACCCAGTTCCTGACTTTGTTTGCAATCCATGTAAAAAAGTTGAAAATCCTGCAGGAAAATAAATTCTTAACATTAAAAAACTGTAGCCTATCTCCATTAAGGTATGCGTAAAGATGTCCCCATGGAATGAAATGAAGGCATGTTTTTCAGTTCCCTGGCCTGCCCCAGCACTCTCCCACATGACCACCTGTCCCTTGCTTTCAGTTGCTTCCATGAACACATTCTGCTCTCTTATCTTTTGCCGCGATTAGCCTTTTTCACCCCTTTTCGGGGCACCGTTGTCCTTTGCCTTATGGCCACGAGAAATTTGTCAAGCTCTCCTTTGCCCTGACCTATCCTTGTTCTTCTATTCTCCCCCACCTCCTCCGCCCCCTTTCCATCTGTAGAATTATTTACATTTCCACCTTTTTTCAGTTCTGTAGAAGGGTCACTTAGACTCGGTAAGACCGACTTTAATAAGACGAGACAGCAAATTGGGAAAATCTACGAATGGGTAAAACAACTGAAGGACAGTGGAAGAAGGTTAAGGAAACATTTGGCGCAATAGGGAACCAGTTTCTTCTCCTGAGAGGGAAAAGCTCCACTTTACAGAAAAAACTCAGCCATGGACAGCAGAAGAGATAAGGGACAGCAGCAAAGTAAAAGAAAGGGCTTAAAGAAATGCAAAAAACAGCACAAAAATCCGACCAAATGGGAAAGATACAAAAACCAGCAAAGGGTCACAAAGCAGCTTATAAGAGCTATTAAAAGGGATTATGAAAGGAAACTTGCAAGTAACATCAAAATCAATAAGATTTACAGTTATATAATGGGAAAGCGTGGTGGTCAGGATCAATGCGGCCCACTGGAAGCTGAAAGTGGGGATATTGTCAATGAGTATGGGGACATGGCAGACATGTTGAATAATTACTTTGCCTCAGTATTTACAGCAGAAAAGAAGGGTAGCTGGGGCAGCACAATGGGGTCGTGGTTAGCACTGCTGCCTCACGGCACCGAGGACCCGGGTTCGATCCCGGCCCCGGGTCACTGTCCGTGTGGAGTTTGCACATTCTCCCCGTGTCTGCGTGGGTTTCGCTCCCACAACCCAAAGATGTGCAGGGTAGGTGGATTGGCCACGCTAAATTGCCCCTTAGTTGGAAAAAAATGAATTGGGAATTCTAAATTTATTTTTTTAAAAGGAAAGAAGGATAGCTTGCTGGAAGTCCTGAGGACATTAATAGTGAATCGGAGACAAGGGCTAAATAAAATTAATGTCAACAAAACATTGATAATGAGGAGACCAATGGAATTCAAGAGTGACAAATCCCCAGGACTAGACGGTTTCTATCTGAGGGTGTTAAAGGAATTAGGGAAGCATATTGTAGATGCCCTAATTATAGTCTTACAGAGTTTCCGAGATTCAGGAGCAGTCCCTCTGGATTGGAAAACTGCTTATGCTACTCTGCTTTTTAAGAAGGGTGAAGAGGAAAACCAGGGAATTATAGACCAGTTAGCTCAGCCTCTGTGGTGGGGAAATTGTTGGAATCCATAATCAAGGCCAGGGTAACCGAACACATCAGAAACCTTTCAGTTAATCAGGAAGAGCCAGCATGGATTCAGACAGGTGGGTCATGCCTGACAAACCTCATTGACGAAGGTAGTGGACAGGGGAATGTCAGTGGATGTTGTTTATATGGATAAAGTCCCACATAAAAGACTGTTAACTAAGCCAGACGTTCAGGGAATTGAAGGCAAATCGCTGACATGGCTGGGATTCTATGGAATTGGTTGAGTGGCTGGTGACAGAAAGTATAGAGGACGGGTAATTACTCCAGTTGGCAGGATGTGACTCATGGTATCTCGCAGGAATCTGTGTAGGGGCCTCAATTGTTCACATTCATTAATGACTTGGGTAATGGCATAGAAATTCAAATAACCAAATTTGATGATGACACAAAGTTGGGTGACATTGTAGACAGTGTAGATTACAGCATAAAATTATAAAGGGATATTTGATAGACTAGGTGAATGGGCAAAACTGTGGTAGATAGATTTCAATGTAAGCAAGTGCGAGGTTATCCATTTTGGTCCCAAAACCGATGGATCGGTGCACTTTCCACATGGTATGAAGCCAAATTCAGGGGATGTCCAAAAAGACCTGGGGGTCTGGGTGCAAAGATCTTTAAAATGCCACAAACAAGTGCAGAAAGTAATCAAGAAGGCTAATGGAATGCTGGCCTTTATATCTAGAGGACTGGAGTATGAGGATGCAGAGGTTACGCTACAGCTTTACAAGACCCTGGATGGACCCCACTTGGAGTCACTGTGAGCAGATTTGGGCACAACACCTTAGGAAGGATATTTTGGCCTTGGAGGGAGAGCAACGCAGGTTTACAAAAATGTTAGGTGGACTTCAGGAGTTACATTATGAGGAGAGATTATACAATTAGGCCTATTTTCTTTAGAATTGAGCAGGTTAAGGGGCGATCTGATCAAAGTGTTCAAGCTGTCAACAGGACAAGACAGAGTAGATAAAGATAAACTTTTTCCACTGATTGGAGATTTTAGAAGTAGGGGGCAGAGTCTCGAAATTAGGGCCAGACCGTTCAGGAGAGATGTTAGGAAGAACGTCTTCACTCAAAGGGTGATAGTGGTTTGGAACTCTCTCGCACATACGGTAATTGATGCCAGACCAGTTGTTACTTTTAGATCTGAGATAGATAAATATTTGTTAAGCAAAGGTGCTAACGGATATGGGCCAAAGGCAGATAGAGGGGATGGGGTTCTCGATCCTGCCACCCCCGTTTTCCCGCTCAGCACGCCCTCGCTGGCAGTGGGATTTTCCATTCCAACAGCTGGCCAATGGGGTTTCCCATTGTGGGTCATCTCCACACCATCAGGAAACCCGTGGGCGGGGGTGTACTCCTGGCACAGCGGAGGATCCCGCAGGTTGAATTTGGCCACGAATCAGCCATGATCTCATTGAATGGCGGCGCAGGATCAAGGGGCTGAATGGGACATTTACTGTATTCCTCTCCACAGTTGCCGCCAGACCTGCTGAGTTTGTCCAGCATTATCAGTTTTTATTGGAAATATCTTATTTGCTGCATCAGAACTGGATTCTGTGGACGTCATTCAACTAAATGGGAACAAAGTGCCACAGAGAGCGCGTTTAGCCGCGTGTTTACGGCTCTCGCAGCACTGAGAAACACATGGCTATAAAATGGCACTCGCATTAAGTAAGGGACCTCAGCGGGGGACGTGCGGCCGAGTCTGCATATAGCGCCCCCCTCTCCTGGGAGACGTTCTGTCTGGTTCCCATTTGGTTTTTTTTTCAAAAAATATACTTTATTCACAAAATCTATAATAAACCTTACAGAACATTCCGAATTGTCTTGACTGTACATTTCCATCAGAGTTACACATTCACCTGACTTTCTTCCATTCAATTGGGATGACATTACACACATATCACTCTTTACGTTACAATTCCTTCTTAAACATTTACATTGTCATGTTTCTTTTATACATTGGAGTGTTAATGACCCAGACTGAGGGGGGTTTACACTGTTACCCGCCCCTCGGTGTACATTTGCTGGAAGACCTTACACAGTGGTCTTTCCCCATTGCGCCTTGGCGGCAGCTGCCCCAAGCTGGAGTGCGTCCCTCAGCACGTAGTCCTGGACCTTGGAATGTGCCAGTCTGCAACACTCGGTCGAGGACAGTTCTTTGCACTGGAAGATCAGCAAGTTTCGGGCAGACCAAAGAGCGTCTTTCACCGAGTTGCTGACCTTCCAGCAGCAGTTGATGTTTGTCTCTGTGTGTGTCCCTGGAAACAGTCCATAGAGCACAGAGTCCTGTGTCACAGATCTGTTCGGGATAAACCTTGACAAATACCACTGCATCTCTCTCCAGACCTTCTTTGCAAAGGCACATTCCTCAAGGAGGTGTGTGACCGTCTCATTTCCCCCACAGCCACTCCGAGGGCAGCGTGCGACGGTGCTGAGCCTTCGGGTGTACATGAAGACTCTGACGGGGAGGGCCCTTCTCACCACCAGCCAAGCTAGGTCTTGGTGCTTGTTTGAAAGTTCTGGTGATGAGGCGTTCTGCCAGATGACTCTGACAGTCTGCTCAGGGAACCATCCAACGTCCTCCACAGTCTCCTTTTCCCTGAGGGCCTCGAGGACATTACGTGCTGACCACTGCTTCATTGCCTTGTGGTCAAAGGTGTTTTTCTTCAAAAACCTTTCCACGAGAGACAGGTGGTACGGCACGGTCCAACTACTTGGAGCGTTCCGCGGCAATGAGGCCAGGCCCATCCTTCGTAACACCGGGGACAGGTAGAACCTCAGTATGTAGTGACACTTGGTGTTTGCATACCGGGGGTCCACACACTGCTTGATGCAGCTGGACACAAAGGTGGCCATCAGGATGAGGGAGGCATTGGGTACGTTTCTCCCTCCCTTATCCAGAGGTTTGTACATGGTGTCCCTTCGGACATGGTCCATCTTGGATCTCCAGATGAATTTGAAGATGGCTCGGGTGACTGCTGTAGCGTAGGGTCGGGTAATGGGCCAGACCTGCGCTACGTACAGTAACACCGAGAGTGCCTCACACCTGATGACCAGGGTTTTGCCCGCAATGGAGAGGGAGCGTTGCTCCCACATGCCCAGTTTCTGTCTTACCTTGGCGATGCGCTCCTCCCAGTTTTTGGTGCACGCCCCGGCCACTCCGAACCAGATCCCCAGCACCTTCAGGTAATCTGACCTGACAGTGAAGGGGACAAAGGATCGGTCGGTCCAGTTCCCAAAGAACATGGCCTCGCTCTTGCCGCGGTTTACCTTGGCTCCCGAGGCCAGTTCAAACTGGTCGCAGGTGGTCAAGAGTCTGCGTACAGACGCAGGATCCGAGCAGAAGACGGCAACGTCGTCCATGTACAGGGAGGCCTTGACTTGCATGCCTCCACTGCCTGGGATCGTCACTCCCCTTATACCCGGATCCTTCCTGATGGACTCGACAAAAGGTTCTATGCAGCACACAAACAGGGCCGAGGAGAGAGGGCAGCCCTGCCTGACTCCAGATTTGATCTGGAACTTTTCTGATTCCCTCCCATTGATTGAAACTGCGCTATAGATGTTTGTGTAGAGCAGTTTGATCCAATTGCGAATTCCCTCCCCAAACCCCATTTTGGAGAGCACATCCATCATGTAGGTGTGCGATATTCTGTCAAAAGCCTTCTCCTGGTCAAGGCTGATGAGGAGTGTCCACCCTCCTGTCCTGCACGTAGGCGATCGTATCCCTGAGTAGCGCGAGGCTATCAGAGATCTTCCTGCCGGGTACAGCACAAGTCTGGTCAGGGTGGATCACCGACTCCAGAGCAGACTTGACCCGATTGGCGATGAGCTTGGCTAGAATTTTATAATCCACATTCAACAGTGAAATGGGTCGCCAATTTCGAATTTCTTCCCTTTCCCCCTTCTGCTTGTAGATGAGGGTGGTGATGCCTTTCCTCATGGATTCTGGCATGCTGCCTTCCAGGAGCATACTCTCGTACACTTCCAGCAGGTCTGGGCCCATCCAGTCCCACAGAGCCGAATACAACTCAGCCGGTGAGCCGTCGCTTCCGGGAGTTTTACTCGTCTCAAAGGACCTGACGGCCTGTGTCAGCTCATCCAGAGTTAGTGGTTTGTCCAGGTTTTCCCGCTCGCTGTCGCCTAAGACCTCCGTGATAGACGACAGGAAGGTCTGAGAAACAGTGCTATCTGTTGGCTTCAGATCATACAGTCCGGCATAAAAGGATTGGCTGATCCTCAGGATGTCAGACTGCGATGACTTTACAGAGCCATCTTCTTCCTTCAGGCTGCTGATCACAGAGGTCTCTCTGTGCACCTTTTGGAAGAAGAAGCGTGAGCACTTTTCATCCTGCTCCACAGAGCGGACTCTGGAACGGAAGATAACCTTGGAGGCCTCCGAGGTGTAGAGCGAGGCTTGCTGGCTCTTCACCTCTTGGAGATCCTCCTTGACATCCACCCCATCGACTGCAGCTGGAGCAAATTCTGCTTACTTTTCTGGAGCCTGGACATCGCCCTCCGTCTCTCTCTCACTTTTTGAATGCCTTTGAGGATGAAAAACCTTTTGATGTTCCCCTTGATTGCTTCCCACCAGAGATGTGGAGACTCAAAGAGGGGTTTCACGGTTCTCCAACCTTTGTAATCCCTCTTGAGTTCCTCGAGGTTCTCAGGGGTCAGCAGTTTTACATTCAGCTTCCATGTCCCCTTGCCAGCCCCCTGGAGTCCAGTACTGAACGGCACTCATCTGAGGTCTCCAAGGCAAAGGGAGATAGATGCTATGCCTCGGGTAGCTCAGGAATCTGCACATTAAAGTGCGACTAGCTCTCTCACTCTAATATGCAGATTTGCTAAAAAGTGATCCCACCCACAATGGGCAGGATTTAGAACATGTAACATAGAACATACAGTGCAGAAGGAGGCCATTCGGCCCATCGTGTCTGCACCGACCCACTTAAGCCCTCACTTCCACCCTATTCCCGTCACCCAGTAACCCCTCCTAACCTTTTTTGGTCAATAAGGGCAATTTATCATGGCCAATCCACCTAACCTGCACGTCTTTGGACTGTGGGAGGAAACCGGAGCACCCGGAGGAAACCCACACAGACACGGGGAGAACATGCAGACTCCGTGCAGACTCTGCACAGACAGTGACCCAGCAAGGAATCGAACCTGGGACCCTGGCGCTGTGAAGCCACAGTGCTAATCACTTGTGCTACCGTGCTGTTGCAATTTACCTCGCAATGTCTCGCAAGATTGCGTTAGACCTCGCGAGGCATTGCCAGCTGTGTAGATGCCGGGAGTGGGGTCTCCTGGCTTCTTTCGGCCATGCTACGCCGTGGCGCGCTGCTTTTGAATGGCTGCTGCAACCAAAAACGTTCTTTGACACAGCTGCCGTTACGGTGCCGTGCCCGATACCCATCTCGAGTCCTGTCCCTCAATCACACTTCACCTTTGGGAGAATTAAATAAAATTCACCCGATCCTTTTTTATATTTTGCATCATGTGGCGAATATAATGATCAGTTTAGCGAGCAGTAAAATCCTTTTGGACGGCACTGCCCTTCAATAACATGACGCACAACACTGGCACCCACTCACATACTAAATTTGTGCAGAAACACTGCAACACCACCCGTAAATTGTGTCCTAATTAAAGACAATGATGGAATGGTGTCAGAATGGCACTTACTGCTGCAGTATAAACTTTGCTCATCCGTAATCAATGAAGGATTAAAACATTAACCGTCAACAATTCTTTCCTCAAGGACCCACAGGTTAATTAAAATATATAAATCTAGTGGATGTTTGGTGGTGACGTTCGCTGTGAGTTGGATGAAAAAGTAAGAAATTGGCAGAGATCTAACTCAATGAAGTGCCTGAAAGGAGGCTTATGTACAAACATAAGAGGCTAAGGCCACTGTGCCCCTCGAGCTGGCTTTGCCACTCAATAAGATCCTGGCTGATCCTCTGGGCCACAACTCCATTTCCCTGCCTCCATCCTTCACTCTGGGACTGGTAAGGTCACTGCACAGTGACCCAGGCTAATGTGCTGGGGACAGAGGATCAAATCCCATCATATCTGCTGGGGGAATTTAAATTCAATTATTAAATCTGGAACACCAAGTTAGTCTCAGTGATAATGACCATGGAAACTGGCATTGAGCACACACACCACTGGACGTGACAAGGGAAAAATGGGAGGAGGACCTAGGGTTTGAAATAGGGTAGGGACTGTGGAGCGAAGGACAGCATAGGGTCAACTCCACCCCCACTTGCATAAGGCTAAGCTTAATGCAGCTGAAAGTGGGACGCAGAGCTCACTTAACTCGAACGCGAATGAGCAAATTCTTCCTGAAGGTGGAGGACAAATGCGAATGGTGTCTAGAAGGCCCGGCCAACCATGCCCATACGCTAGGTATTGCCCCACACTTGTCGGGTTCTGGACAGCTTTCTTTGAGGCAATATCCAAGGTGATGGGGATGAGGGTGGACTTCAGGAGCCTTTGCCCGAGAGTGGCAGTCTTCGGGGTATCAGAACAGCCAGATCTCTTCATCGGGTGGGGGGGGCAACACCCTTGCCGTTGCCTCCTTCATCGCCTGTCGGGGAATCCTGCTCGGCTGGCGATCAGCAGCACCATCCAAAGCTGCAGACTGGCTATCCGAACTGTCGGAATTTCTCCAGATGGAGAAAATTAAATTCACCATCCGGGGGTTGGAACAAAACGCGGGAGCCGTTCGTCCAATTGTTCCAAGATCTGTTTGCAGCCAACAGCCAATACGTCAGAGGGAGCTGAAAGCCACGACACAACGACGAATGGAAACGAAAGGGGGGGGGGGGTGGAGAGACAAAGAAACATGGAGCCCACCCAGGGTCACCAAATAACAAAATACATGGCGTCACACCAACCAATCAGGAACACGATATAGGAGGTGAATAGGGAAGAGGGCAGACTAGACGACTAGAAGGGGAGGGGGGGTCAGGAAGGAAAGGGGGGGGGAGGAAGGTTGGAGACCCGGCTGGAAGTAAGCACCTACTGGAGAACTCAAAACAAGAAGCTGCAACCCACGTAAATAACAAAAGATAACTGATGGATATATATATTTATTTTTCTTTGTCGTTTTCGATGTATATTGACGATTACCTTCATTTTGTATAACATAAAAAATCCTTAATAAAAACATTAAAAAAAGAAAACTGCCACTGATTGTTGTAAACGCCCACCTGGTTCAGTAATGTCCTTTAGGGAGGGGGGAAATCTGCCGTCCTTACCCGGTCTGGCCGACACGTGACTCCAGACCCAAAGCAATGTCGTTGACCCCGAACTGCCCTCTGAAATAATCTTGCAATCACTAAGTTCAAGGGCAATTAAGGATGGAGAACAAATGCTGGCCTTGCCAGCGACGTCCACATCCCACCAAAGAATAATAATAAAAATAATTCTTTAAAGATCCAGGCCGGAGGAGGTGAGTTTAGTTAAGGTGAAAGAAACGACTCCTACGGCGGCAGACAACTCAATAGCTCCCGGTGGGGACAGTGAAAGTGCCGGTCCCACTTCGGGCTGTCTTTCATGGAGCGAGGTAACGAGCCCTAGCTGAGTGGGCCTCGGCCCGCTAATGGGGAAGCTCGTATTCTATGGGTCCCACGGGGAGGTCGACTAGTGTATCCCCGTGGGCCTTGTTATTACAAGTTCCATAGCCACGGGTGGTGCACCCTTCCCGAGAGCCCTTCTTTCTCACTACAATGTATCTTTGCTGAGTCTTATTTGTTATGCTCAAGTGAGAAGGTGTGAATAGGCTCCCCTCAATCCAGCCTGCTCGGTTGGCCGTCAGAAAGGGTTACATTTATTTTCCACGAGGGTATGCAACTTGCCTGAATCCAAAGGTATTTACTGTTAAATAAGGAGCCAATAAAACAAGGTTTTCTTAAGCCAAAGAAAGTGCAGATTTATTAGTCACAAAACCTGAGGGGGGATAAAAATAATAAAAATGCAATATCACACACACAGGTATCAGTAATAGGGAAAGTTAGAATCCAATAAGAAATTAATTAATAGAATATTTGATTAAATATCCTTTGATTGTTCTTGAGACGTAAATTGTTAAACATTGCGGCCAATTTAGATTATCTAGTTTTTTGGATGCAGTCAGCTGTAGAAGATGTTGCAATTCTTATGAGACCTTGGCTTGTTGGTAGATTTCTGTTACGTTGAATTATCAAACCAGTTAATTTGTTTGTTCCATGAGAGAGAGAGAGAAATCTTTTCAGCCTTTCCCTTCTGCTGAAGCCTTTTGCAAAAGTCTCCCTTGAGGATCTGCAGCCTGCTTTGTTATCCTTCGTCCCTCATCCCTCACTCTGTCTGCCTTTCCGTGGGATTTTGGGTGGGTCCGTCTGTGGCAGGCATTGTTTCATTCTCCAGCAATTTGCATTTTAATGTCACTTCCTTAGAAAGTGAAGAGTTTCAGTCGGTGTCTGGGCTTTGAAGTGACTCTCTCTTCACACTTCCTTGAGGGCTCACCTTGTAATGTGGCCTTGCATTTTAAAGCAGTTTAATCTGGGTTTGATTCAGCCAAAAGGGAAGAAAGTCCCCCAGAGAGCATGTTTAGCTGTGGGATGGAGGGAGGCAGGAGTGAGCTCTGGAAGACGCTACCGTCACCTGGCGCTGCCAATCCTGGAGGCCCAGCCTCGTCACAGCCGGGGTATCAATGCCCTTTGCCATGATGCATTGAGATTGGGTCATGTCTCTCTGTGTCTGTGACATGTCATTCTGTGACTGACCAACGTCACTCAGCGCCTGGCCAATGCTTTCGATGTCCTCAGCCCTGACTCTTTGTGACTGGGCCAAGCTCAGGAGCGCCACAGCAATATCCATGTGCACCTGGGGCATGACCCCCTGTGACTGGGCTCCCCTATTCTGCGCCTCAGCCATGGATATCACAGTGCATCCCAAGCCTTTGACGTCCTGACACATGGCCCTGATGGCTTGCCCAGGCCGTCCACCGCGGACACCAACCTTTCAGTGTTGGCCGGGGTGCCACACATTGTCGGCACCATCTCGTGCACCCAAAGGCAGCTGGACTCCTCCAGCTGTATCTGCAGGAGCTGGAATGTTGCTGCCACCCCCTCCTGTAGGTTCTGCCTCTGCTTCTGCACCAGGGATGGGGTCAACCTTTCCAGAAGAGCAACATCTGCCTGGACGACAGCTGTTCCCTGGGTTGGGCTGTCCTCTAACTGTCCGTTCCCTTGGGAGACCCTTCCTCCCCCTGATGCCCTGCAGCATGTGTGCAGTGATCACCAGAGAGTGACCCGGGAGCCTGGTCACTAACATTATCCACTGAGGTGATGGTCTCTGCGATGGTGGAGGATGCAGGTGAAAGCAGTGGCAAGACGTTGGTGTCTTCCCTGGAATGGTGCTCCGGGGTGTGCTGAGGATTTGCCTGGGAGGCAGCGACTCTGGACAGACTGGCATCACCTGATGGTGATCATGCACGACAAAAGACATGGGAAGGGATTTACCAGTCACGGTGCGCCTGAAAAGCAGCCTGGCGCGATGCAATGCACCCGGTAGATTCCGGTAGATCTCACATCCAGGATCTACCCTGCTCGCCATTCCTCACAAGAACTAACGCGATCGCGCGAGATGTTGCAATGTGAATCCCACCCATTGTGGGCGGGAGCACTTTCTGACAATCTGCATACTAGAGCGAGACAGCTAGTCTGACTCTAATATGTGTTCCCGAGATCTATCCAAGGCATCAGATCTAACAGAGACCAGGCTGAACGGCACTCGTGAGGGTCTCCCAGGGGATTGGCCTTTTGGCTAAGATCAAGTATAGTATCGCACTTGATCAAGTGAAGCTGAGGATTCAATGTCGATAGTGGATTGAAGAACACGGAGGGATTGAAGACATCGAAGAGGAAACGTTTAGAGCTCTGCTGCTATTGGTGGATCTTCATGCTGGTCTAAGCCTATGGTTTAGGCCTGATGCCGATACAGTTTAGACTCAACGTGTGAGCTATGGCTGCAGCTGCATCCCGACCACCAGGCCAGGGAGTGTGAAACACTGTCCGAGTTACAGTGAAGTAGTCGGAAGGGGAGTTGCCTGTGGATCGGAATTTCTTCGTGAAGCGGGTGCTGCGGGTTTCAAGCAACAGATATCTTCTGCTTGCAAGACTTCCCAACAATGGAGATTTTGACGTCACCTTCAAGAGTGTTGCAGCTTGCATCAAATTCTTGAACGTGTTTAAAGAAAAAGGTAACCAGAGCCCCTCTCTATCCTGACTGCGGAGCCTCTGTTTACGCTACCGTAGCAGCAAAACCGGATTGTTACACTGCACACGTACAACCCCCACATCCCCATGTCTGATGTGCTTACGTTCCTCACCAGGTACGTCTAGCTGAAAAGTAACAGCGTGCAACTGAAGGACACCTTTGGCATCTGGACAAGTGAGTACCAGGTCAAGGTGATACTGAGAACAGACGGCAACGGAACCATCCTGCATCCCCCCTCCAGTTTCACCATTGGAGGAAATCGCAGCTACCTTTACTACATGGGACAGCCACGAGTATGTCGCACCTGTGGCAAAACGGGGCATGTTGCTGCCAACGTCACCTTCTGTAAAAACTGCAGGCAGGAGGGACACATGACAAAGGACTGCAAAGAAGACAAGTGCTGCAACCTGTGTGGGGAGGCCGGCCATCTTTACAGGGCCTGCCTGAAACGCGGGGCGACATATGCACAGATCATCAGCAGCGGAGTCAAAAAGGCGACCAGAGAGGAGGTTCATGCACCCTCCATTGACAAAGACACCACGGCACAGAATGCTGGACATCAACAGAATGGCCCTCAACAAAAAGTGGAGGCCCCAGCTCACCCTGACAACTCAACCCCAACCTCATCTGACGGGAAAGACTCAATGGAAGAGGATGGAACAAAATATGAAGGGGACTGGGAAACGATGAACAGGGACAAACGAAAGAGGAAACAGAAAAATAAACTGAAGAAAT
Source organism: Scyliorhinus torazame (assembly GCF_047496885.1). Taxonomy (NCBI): domain Eukaryota; kingdom Metazoa; phylum Chordata; class Chondrichthyes; order Carcharhiniformes; family Scyliorhinidae; genus Scyliorhinus; species Scyliorhinus torazame. The sequence continues at coordinate 124,817,009 of NC_092727.1, forward strand.
CCCTGATGGTGAACGGCAAAAAGCGGCAGCTTCCAGCCAGCGGCCTCAGCGCCGACACCTCCTCCGATGAGGAAGGACAAGCTGATGATCAGCCTCAAATTAAGAGGCCACGCACCAATGCGGAGCGGGATGTACAGACCCCCCAGACCACAGACAGCAAAGACAATGAAACTCGCCAAGATCATCAACCGCTGGTCGATGGGAACAGCAATGTGACCGATGCCCACCAGGCGCCGGATATTGAAAACAAAGTCACAGACCAGCTCCAGAAATTAAGGAGCAGCAACAGCCCAGGCGAAGACCGGCCTGCAACCCCAACACCCACTGACTGCAACGACCGACACCTGGGCTACAGTACCCCCCCCAGTGGGCGGTGACTTCAACTGCATTATCGATGCGGCAGGACGATCCGGCAGAGCCGACAGCAAACTAGACGCTACGTCCAGACTCCTGATGGAAACGGTAAAAGACGCCAAGCTGCTCGACGTCTTCAGCAACCCTGCAGACGGAGGGCAGCGTAGATACACATGGTCACGGCCAGACGGGTCCGTCCGCTCCAAGATAGACTTCTTCTTTGTGTCCCGTGCTTTCACGGTCAGGTCCACTGATGTTAAACCGGTATTATTCTCTGACCACTGCCTCCTACTGGCCGACTGCCATCTGCAGGAAAACGAGGGGATAGGCAGGGGGACATGGAAGCTGAATGTAAAACTTCTGGCCCCTGAGAACCTCGAGGAACATAAAAGGGATTACAAAGGTTGGGGAACCGTGAAACCCCTCTTTGAGTCTCCACATCTCTGGTGGGAAGCAATCAAGGGGAACATCAAAAGGTTTTTCATCCTCAAAAAGGTGTTCAAAGGTGAGAGAGAGATAAGGGGCCTTGTCCAGGCTCCAGAAAAGTATGCCGAATTTGCTCCAGCTGCAGTCGATGGGGGTGGATGTCAAGGAGGATCTCCAAGAGGTGAAGAGCCAGCAAGCCTCGCTCTACACCTCGGAGGCCTCCAAGGTTATCTTCCGTTCCAGAGTCCGCTCCGTGGAGCAGGATGAAAAGTGCTCACGCTATTTCTTCCAAAAGGTGCACAGAGAGACCTCTGTGATCAGCAACCTGAAGGAAGAAGATGGCTCTGTAAAGTCATCGCAGTCTGACATCCTGAGGATCAGCCAATCCTTTTATGCCGGACTGTATGATCTGAAGCCAACAGATAGCACTGTTTCTCAGCCATTCCTGTCGTCTATCACGGAGGTCTTAGGCGACAGCGAACGGGAACACCTGGACAAACCACTAACTCTGGATGAGCTGACAAAGGCCGTCAGGTCCTTTGAGACGAGTAAAACTCCCGGAAGCGACGGCTTACCGGCTGAGTTGTATTCGGCTCTGTGGGACTGGATGGGCCCAGACCTGCTGGAAGTGTACGAGAGTATGCTTCTGGAAGGCAGCATGTCAGAGTCCATGAGGAAAGGCATCATCACCCTCATCTACATGCAGAAGGGGGAAAGGGAAGAAATTCGAAACTGGCGACCCATTTCACTGTTGAATGTGGTTATAAAATTCTAGCCAAGGTCATTGCCAATCGGGTCAAGTCTGCTCTGAAGTCGGTGATCCACCCTGACCAGACCTGTGCTGTACCCGGCAGGAAGATCTCTGATAGCCTCGTGCTACTCAGGGATACAATCGCCTACGTGCAGGACAGGAAGGTGGACACCTGCCTCATCAGCCTTGACCAGGAGAAGGCTTTTGACAGAATATCGCACACCTACATGATGGATGTACTCTCCAAAATGGGGTTTGGGGAGGGAATTAGCATTTGGATCAAACTGCTCTTCACAAACATCTATAGCGCAGTCTCAATCCAGGGGTGGGAATCAGAAAAGTTCCAGATCTTAGGAGGAGGTCAGCAGCAGCCCAGGGGCCGGGGGGGGGGGGGGGGTGTTCTTTTGGGGGGGCGTTTGGGTGGGAGGGGGGGGCTTCTCTATTGGTGCGTTTAAATGTCATATGGGGGGTTATTGTATATGGGGGAAATCCAATGTATAATTTTTGATTGTTGTGTTCTTGTTTTTTTTCTTTTTGTTGGGGGGGGGGAGTTTGTTGAAAATCTGTTGAAAAATTTGAATAAATATATTAAAAAAAAGAAAAGTTCGAGATGAAATCCGGAGTCAGGCAGGGCTGCCCTCTCTCCTCTGCCCTTTTTGTGTGCTGCATAGAACCTTTTGCCGAGTCCATCAGGAAGGATCCGGGTATAAGGGGAGTGACGATCCCAGGCAGCGGAGGCATGCAAGTCAAGGCCTCCCTGTACATAGACGACGTTGCCGTCTTCTACTCGGATCCCGCGTCTGTGCGCAGGCTCTTGACCACCTGCGACCAGTTTGAACTGGCCTCGGGAGCCAAGGTAAACCGCGGCAAGAGAGAGGCCATGTTCTTTGGGAACTGGGCCGACCGGTCCTTTGTCCCCTTCACTGTCAGATCAGATTACCTGAAGGTGCTGGGGATATGGTTCGGAGCGGCCGGGGCGTGCACCAAAAACTGGGAGGAGCGCATCGCCAAGGTAAGACAGAAACTGTGCTGGTGGGAGCTGCGCTCCCTCTCCATTGCGGGAAAAATCCTGGTCATCAGGTGTGAGGTACTCTCCGTGCTGCTGTACGTGGCGCAGGTCTGTCCCATAACCCGACCCTACGCCGCAGCAGTCACCCGAGCCATCTTCAAATTCATCTGGAGATCCAAGGTGCACCGTGTCCGAAGGGACACCATGTACAAACCTCTGGAGAAGGGAGGGAGAAACGTACCCAACGCCTCCCTCATCCTGATGGCCACCTTTGTGCGCAGCTGCATCAAGCTGTGTGTGGAACCCCGGTGTGCAAACACCAAGTGTCACTACATACTGAGGTTCTACCTGTCCCCGGTGTTACGAAGGATGGGCCTGGCCTCATTGCCGCGGAACGCTCCAAGTAGTTGGACCGTGCCGTACCACCTGTCTCTCGTGGAAAAATCTTTGACCACAAGGCAATGAAGCAGTGGTCAACAAGTAATGTCCTCGAGGCCCTCAGGGAAAAGGAGACTGTGGAGGACGTTGGATGGTTCCCTGAGCAGACTGTCAGAGTCATCTGGCAGAACGCCTCATCACCAGAACTTACAAACAAGCACCAAGACCTAGCTTGGCTGGTGGTGAGAATGGCCCTCCCCGTCAGAGTCTTCATGTACACCCGAAGGCTCAGCACCGTCGCACGCTGCCCTCGGAGTGGCTGTGGGGGAAATGTGACGGTCACCCACCTCCTTGTGGAATGTGCCTTTGCAAAGAATGTCTGGAGAGAGATGCAGTGGTATTTGTCAAGGTTCATCCCGAGCAGATCTGTGACACAGGACTCTGTGCTCTACGGACTGTTTCCAGGAACACACACCGAGACAAACATCAACTGCTGCTGGAAGGTCACCAACTCGGTGAAAGACGCTCTTTGGTCTGCCCGAAACTTGCTGATCTTCCAGTGCAAAGAGCTGTCCTCGACCGAGTGTTGCAGACTGGCACATTCCAAGGTCCAGGACTACGTGCTGAGGGATGCACTCAAGCTTGGGGCAGCTGCCGCCAAGGCGCAATGGGGAAAGACCACTGTGTAAGGTCTTACCAGCAAATGTACACCGAGGGGCGGGTAACAGTGTAAACCCCCCTCAGTCTGGGTCATTAACTCTCCAATGCATAAAACAAACATGACAATGTAAATATTTAAGAAAGAATTGTAACGTAAAGCAGAATATGTGTGTAATGTTATCCCAATTGAATGGAAGAAAGTCAGGTGAAGGAGTAGCTTTGATGGAAATGTACAGTCAAGACAATTCGAAATGTTCTGTAATGTTTATTAGAGATTTTATGAACAAAGTACATTGTTTGTAAAAATTTTTAAAAATAAAAAATTGGAGGCCCCCAGGCGCTTGCCCTTTGGGCATGGTGGGTACCCTGGCACTGCTGGTGCCACCTGGGCACCCTGGCAATGCCACCTGGGTGCCCGCCTGACACTGCCAAAGTACTAAGCTGGCAATTTTGCATGCAGCTGTGATTGGGCCGGGATGTGCCCTGTGCTGGGGGGCGGATGTGGGGACCTCCTTATAGTGAGTTGGGGCTTTGGGGGGGGGGGGGGGGGGGGCTGCGGTTAAGGCCCCATTTCTGAATGGTGTCCTGATTTCTCGCTGCACTGAGGAGTTCCGGTGAGCAGAGGTCGTTAATGCAGAAAACAGGGCTAAGTGCGGCCTCCTCAGGGAGTTCCCCAGTGGGGTCCCCCGATCTACCTGGATGCGCTTTAGAAAGTGGGGTGTTTCTCAATGTTCCAGGCACCAGGAAGCACCCTGCTAATCTTGTGTGCTACGGGACTCTGTCACCATTCAGGTAGATCGTGCCTATGGGGTGAGATCTTGGGAAGGGCAACAAAAGTATGGCGAATCAGTTCGAGCAGCGACAGTCCCAACACAACCTTCCACCTGCAGCTGGTTTGCACCCTTGGGAGTGGCCCATGGACGAGGTTCTACAACAACTTTGTAGGCCCCGTTTTGGGTATGATGTTTCTTATGGTAGATGCCCATTTGAAATGGCTGGGTGATCAGCCTATGTGTTTAGCCAATGCAGCGGTCATTGTGGACAGACTGCGCCAAATTGCCATTCACGGCCTATGTGACCTTAAACAACGATATTGCCTTCACAGCCGAAAAGTTTCAACTCTTTGTGAAGTCCAAAGGGATCCAGCACGTAAGGATAGCCCCCTACCACCCGCACCAAATGGACTGTCCAAAAGAGGTGGCCAAACTTACAAAGCATCAATGAAAAAACAAACTAATTGGCCACTACTATTTCACTTGATGGACTTCTTGCTCTCGTACAATTCAGCTCCACGTACCACGTCTGGGCTCACCCCGGCTGAGTTGTTAATGGGAAGGTGCCTCAGGGCCTGGCTTGACCTCATTCTTCCAAATTTGTTGGTGATGGTGGAGATTAAGCAAGCCTCACTGAAAGGCTACCATGATACAACCAAGGGGACGGGTCAATTCAAACAGAAGATTTAGTCTAGGGACGGAACTTTGCAGGAGGAACAGAATGGTTACCTGTGAGAGTTGTTGCCAGGACTGGGCCAGTGTCCGCTGTCATAGAGCTACAGGGCTGTGAGGCTAGAAAACATGTGGATCATTTGAGAAGGAGGAAAACCGTCATCCACCAAAAAGGGGGCAGGTGGACCCCATGCTAGCTACCAGTATCCTACTTGCCGAGATGGTGGTGTTGGAAGGTGATCTTATCAAGGGGAATCATCAGGGGCCACAGAACGAGTTGAAGAGGTCGGCAGTGCTGCCCCTATTTTGGACTCTACCGATTTGTCTGCCCTTACAGATGCCTCCAATCTGGAAAAGCCAGTTGCCAAGTTGCGACGTTCGTCAAGAGTTAGGAAGTCATCTGATCGACTTACCTTGTGAACTTTGCTTTGAGCTCCCTTCCTGTAACTCTCTTTGTCTCCATATAACTGTAAAAAAGAGTTTTTCTGTGTTTGTGTATCAGGATCTGTAAGGGAACTTAAGAGGGGAGGCAGGTGGTAGCATGGCCCCTTTAAGGGGCGGTGAAGCGTCACAGGTCACGTGACTGGCCTGAGCCTATGGGAACGCACTGTGCGAATGTTAGCCTATCAGGTGTTTAGATGCGGGCCTGTCTGTTGGGGTATGGTCAGAGTTAGCCTGAGAGTCGTGGGAACAAGGAATCATAGAATCATAGAATTTACAGTGCAGAAGGAGGCCATTTGGCCCATCGAGTCTGCACCAGCTCTTGGAAAGAGCACCCTACCCAAGCCCACCCCTCCACCCTATCCCCATAACCCAGTAACCCCACCCAACACTAAGGACAATTTTGGACACTAAGGGCAATTTATCATGGCCAATCCACCTAACCTGCACATCTTTGGACTGTGGGAGGAAACCGGAGCACCCGGAGGAAACCCACACACACACAGGGAGGATGTGCAGACTCCGCACAGACAGTGACCCAAGCCGGAATCGAACCTGGGACCCTGGAGCTGTGAGGCAATTGTGCTAACCACTATGCCCTTAGGTCTGTGTAGTAGTTTTACTGTTCTGTGTGTTTAGTTCTTCTTAGTTAAATAAATCACTGTTGTGATTTAACGCTGCCTCATCATTTGCCTCGCAATACAACAAATCCCATGTTCAATATTTGGCTAAACATAATATGAGCTTCTTAAATCAGGATAATCAATGGTTACAGGCCATCCACATTGTTCACTATTCATTTCCATGTAAGTGGACAACATCAAGCAGACAACATGTTCAACATGGAGCGAAGTTCAGGATAACAACCGAGATGCAGAAATGCAAGGCAGTCGTTAGGATAAAGACTCCTTCTTCGATGGTGCACGACGAAGGCCAAAATCAAGGATGAAGCAGGATTAGGATCAATGAAGCACTCATCGGGATCATCAGGATTTCTCAAGGATTTCAGTGAATCAAGCACGAGACCCCATTATATTTACAGTTTCATCTCACCAGAACGCAGGCATCAACAACCTAGTCTCCAGCCAGGGGGGGTGACTTAACTGCGCAGCCACCTCTATCCCCTCATGAATGACAGGACCAGTGGTTGGAAGACTACACCAAGGCCTTGAAGACAGGATTAGGTCCAACCCCAACTCCTTCCAGCCGCCAGGAACAAGCGAGGATTTAAACATTCGAACTCAACTCTGTCATACAGAAACACCGAACAACAATTCTCGGGACATAGAGTAAATTATGTAAACCAAGAAAAGACAAAAAAGAAAAGTGCACATGAAAAGAGGGATTAAAAGATGAGCAGAGCCGGAAGTCACAAAAACCATAACCACTCCCATGTTCACATCATGTGGCTTCCTTATTTAAGTTTAAAAGACTAGTCTGAGACCCACTCTTCTTTCCCTCAAACAGAATGCGAAACTCAACCATGTTACGCTCACCTAGGGGTACCTTGACTATGAGGTCGTTAATTAATGTTGTTTTAAGAACATAAGAACTAGGAGTAGGAGTAGGTCATCTCATTCAATGAGATCATGGCTAATCTTTTGTGGACTCAGCTCCACTTTCCGGCTCGAACACCATAACCCTTAATCCCTTTATTCTTCAAAAAACTATCTATCTTTATCTTAAAAACATTTAATGAAGGAGCCTCAACTGCTTCACTGGGCAAGGAATTCCATAGATTCACAACCCTTTGGATGAAGAAGTTCCTCCTAAACTCAGTCCTAAATCTACTTCCCCTTATTTTGAGGCTATGCCCCCTAGTTCTGCTTTCACCTGCCAGTGGAAACAACCTGCCCGCATCTATCCTATCTATTCCCTTCATAATTTTATATGTTTCGATAAGATCCTCCCGCATCCTTCTAAATTCCAATGAGTACAGTCCCAGTGTACTCAACCTCTCCTCGTAATCGAACCCCTTCAACTCTGGGATTAACTTAGTGAATCTCCTCTGCACACCCTCCAGAGCCAGTACATCCTTTCTCAGGTAAGGAGACCAAAACTGAACACAATACTCCAGGTGTGGCCTCACTAACATTTTATACAATTGCAGCATAACCTCCCTAGTCTTAAACTCCATCCCTCTAGCAATGAAGGACAACATTCCATTTGCCTTCTTAATCACCTGCTGCACCTGTAAACCAACTTTTTGCGACTCATGCACTAGCACACCCAGGTCTCTCTGCACAGCAGCATGTTTTAATATTTTATCATTTCAATAATAATCCCTTTTGCTGTTATTCCTACCAAAATGGATAACCTCACATTTTTGTTACAGATTACCAGATCTAGAATAGTCTGCTCCCTGGTTGGCTCCAGAATGTGCTGCTTTAAGAAACTGTCTGAAGAACAATGTTTGTGTGTGTGTGTGTGTGTGTGTGTGTACGCGCATGTGTGCCTACATTCGTGTGTAAGTGTGCCCACATGGTGTAGGTACACCCACATTGCTAGGGAGGGAGTTCCAGTATTTTGACCTGCCAATCACAGTGACGGAGCCGCCAGTATAGTTCCAATTGAGAATGGTGTGTGGTCTGGAAGGGAACTTGCAGGTGCTGGTGTTTCAATACATCTAGGTGATAGACACTGCAGCTTTGGAAGGTGCTATTGAAGCAACCTTGATGAATTGCAACAGTGCATTTTGACACATTGCTGTCACTCTGCATCATTGACGGAGGGAGTGAATGTTTAAGCTGGTGGGTGGGGTGCCAATCAAGTGAGCTGCTTGAACTGGCAGTTCCATAATGTCTTCAACATTGCAAAGCACCCTAATGTTTTTCACAGGAGCATTATCAGGCAAAAAAAGGACATGCTTGGACAGCTGACCAACTGTTTGGTGACTATCCTCCCTGACTCCCTGATTACCCCAATTTGGCCCCACTGCCCCATACCTGCTGATGACCTCGACCCCACAATTTGAACCGACTACTCCTCCTGAACACTCAAATTCCCCTTGACCACGTGACTGCTGCCCGACCACTCCTGATTTGTCCCCAACCTAAATACCCCGACTTGACTATCCCACAACTCACCCTATCCCTTACTCTCCTTCCATCTCACCCAAAGGTCATTCCCACTCACCTGCCACACCCACCCACCAACCCACCTCCCACTTCACCCATCCACCCACCTGCCTGCCTACCCACATCGCTCCCCTGCCACCTTACCCACCTGGCATCTCACCCATTTACTGGATCCACCCTGCCAACCTACCCATTCGTGAAGATTCGTCCATTTGCTAACATCCATTCAATAATATTTAAACTGGATCTTTAAGCTTTTCATACAGCAGCTAATACTGTTACTCGGTTGCATGTCCTGTCTTCCTCCTGGTCCTATGATGCTGTGATGGAGGGATGCTGTGCCCTGCGTTTCTGGATAACGTTGTGGGAAATGCGGAGCACTTCATGACACGGAAACATTCACACAGAGCAGCAAACCTAAGCTCCTTGGAAAATCCGGGCTAATTTATCTCCCCGAGGTTCCATTTGAGTTGCATCCATGAACAAAACAACCTTTCACATGTTTCTGATTTACAAAGACAAAGTGAAACATACCTTCCACTGTTTACTTAACTCTGTATCTAACCATCTCTCTCAATCTCGCAGGGTGGGGGTGGGGGGGTGTCAACTCACTTGTGCGGCCTGGCGTAGGTCGTTGACCTTCTTGCGGCATTGAAGGCCAGTCCCTCTGGTCACGCTTCCCAAGCTGATGGCTGCTGCCACTTTGTCCCAGCTGGCACTCGCTGCCCTGTGGCTCACCCTCTGGGACCCTCAGGGGCACAGGACATCACTCCTGGCCTCCACTGCATCTAGCAGCCTTCCCAGGTCCATGTCTCCAAATCTTGCGGCCAGGCGTCTCAGTGCCATGGCTGCGAGCTGAGTGGGATCGGTTGTGCGACTGCTGTTTTAAGTGCTGCTCGACCTTGTTAGTGGGGGGCTGGCGAGCGTGGATCCGGTGAATCGGCTGGCGAGCCTTCATTTGCAGCGGGAAGACCGTGTGTCCTTGGTGAATGGACCAATTAACGTTGAATAGCGTTGCTGGCCTCGCCAGGCTGAGGGCCGGGGAGATCGCGGCAGTTCCCGCTAGCTACCACACTGTGAAATCTTTCTGGAGAATCGCGCCCTTGGTCTTCCAATTCAAAGTGAACATCACTCCCCAACATCCACTAGATTTATATATTTTAATTAGGTCCTTGAGGAAAAAGATTTGTCAACCTTAAATGTTTTAATCCTTCATTGATTCTGGCTAGCGAAGGCTGCACTGCAGCATCTGTGATTGCAATATCTGACATTATTTCATTGTCTTTAATGATGACACAGGCTAAATTTGATTCTGGAATTTGCACATGTGTGCATTATGTGTCTCTGTAAGTGTGCGCATATTGTGTGTCTCTGTAAGTGTGTGTGCATTGTGTGTCTCTGTAAGTGTGTGAGCATTGCGTCTCTGTAAATGTGTGCATTGTGTGTCTCTGTAAGTGTGTGAGCATTGTGTATCTCTGTAAGTGCGTTTGCATTGTGTGTCTCTGTAAGTGTGTGAGCATTGTGTGTCTCTGTAAATGTGTGCATTGTGTGTCTCTGTAAGTGTGTGTGCATTGTGTGTCTCTGTAAGTGTGTGTGCATTGTGTCTCTGTAAATGTGTGCATTGTGTGTCTCTGTAAGTGTGTGAGCAATGTGTGTCTCTGTAAGTGTGTGTGCATTGTATGTCTCTGTAAGTGTGTGTGCATTGTGTGTCTCTGTAAGTGTGTGTGCATTGTGTCTCTGTAAATGTGTGCATTGTGTGTCTCTGTAAGTGTGTGTGCATTGTGTGTCTCTGTAAGTGTGTGTGCATTGTATGTCTCTGTAAGTGTGTGTACATTGTGTGTCTCTGTAAGTGCGTGTGCATTGTGTCTCTGTAAGTGTGTGTGCATTGTGTGTCTCTGTAAGTGTGTGTGCATTGTATGTCTCTGTAAGTGTGTGAGCATTGTGTGTCTCTGTAAATGTGTGCATTGTGTGTCTCTGTAAGTGTGTGTGCATTGTGTGTCTCTGTAAGTGCATTGTGTGTCTCTGTAAGTGTGTGTGCATTGTGTGTCTCTGTAAGTGTGTGAGCATTGTGTCTCTGTAAGTGTGTGTGCATTGTGTCTCTGTAAGTGTGTGTGCATTGTGTCTCTGTAAATGTGTGCATTGTGTGTCTCTGTAAGTGTGTGTGCATTCTGTGTCTCTGTAAGTGTGTGAGCATTGTGTCTCTGTAAGTGTGTGTGCATTGTGTCTCTGTAAGTGTGTGTGCATTGTGTCTCTGTAAATGTGTGCATTGTGTGTCTCGGTAAGTGTGTGTGCATTGTGTGTCTCTGTAAGTGCATTGTGTGTCTCTGTAAGTGTGTGTGCATTGTGTGTCTCTGTAAATGTGTGAGCATTGTGTGTCTCTGTAAGTGTGTGTGCATTGTGTCTCTGTAAATGTATGCATTGTGTGTCTCTGTAAGTGTGTGAGCATTGTGTCTCTGTAAATGTGTGCATTGTGTGTCTCTGTAAGTGTGTGCATTGTGTGTCTCTGTAAGTGTGAGTGCATTGTGTGTCTCTGTAAGTGCGTTTGCATTGTGTGTCTCTGTAAGTGTGTGTGCAATGTGTGTCTCTGTAAGTGTGTGTGCATTGTGTCTCTGTAAGTGTGTGCATTGTGTGTCTCTGTAAGTGTGTGTGCATTGTGTCTCTGTAAATGTGTGCATTGTGTGTCTCTGTAAGTGTGTGCATTGTGTGTCTCTGTAAGTGTGTGAGCATTGTGTCTCTGTAAATGTGTGCATTGTGTGTCTCTGTAAGTGTGTGTGCATTGTGTGTCTCTGTAAGTGTGTGAGCATTGTGTCTCTGTAAATGTGTGCATTGTGTGTCTCTGTAAGTGTGTGTGCATTGTGTGTCTCTGTAAGTGTGTGAGCATTGTGTCTCTGTAAATGTGTGCATTGTGTGTCTTTGTAAGTGTGTGAGCATTGTGTCTCTGCAAGTGTGTGTGCATTGTGTCTCTGTAAATGTGTGCATTGTGTGTCTCTGTAAGTGTGTGAGCATTGGGTGTCTCTGTAAATGTGTGCATTGTGTGTCTCTGTAAGTGTGTGTGCATTGTGTGTCTCTGTAAGTGCATTGTGTGTCTCTGTAAGTGTGTGTGCATTGTGTCTCTGTAAATGTGTGTGCATTGTGTGTCTCTGTAAGTGTGTGTGCATTGTGTCTCTGTAAATGTGTGCATTGTGTGTCTCTGTAAGTGTGTGCATTGTGTGTCTCTGTAAGTGTGTGAGCATTGTGTCTCTGTAAATGTGTGCATTGTGTGTCTCTGTAAGTGTGTGTGCATTGTGTCTATGTAAATGTGTGCATTGTGTGTCTCTGTAAGTGTGTGCATTGTGTGTCTCTGTAAGTGTGTCTGCATTGGTCTCTGTAAATGTGTGCATTGTGGGTCTCTGTAAGTGTGTGAGCATTGTGTCTCTGTAAATGTGTGCATTGTGTGTCTTTGTAAGTGTGTGAGCATTGTGTCTCTGCAAGTGTGTGTGCATTGTGTCTCTGTAAATGTGTGCATTGTGTGTCTCTGTAAGTGTGTGTGCATTGTATGTCTCTGTAAGTGTGTGAGCATTGTGTGTCTCTGTAAATGTGTGCATTGTGTGTCTCTGTAAGTGTGTGTGCATTGTGTGTCTCTGTAAGTGCATTGTGTGTCTCTATAAGTGTGTGAGCATTGTGTCTCTGTAAGTGTGTGTGCATTGTGTCTCTGTAAGTGTGTGTGCATTGTGTCTCTGTAAATGTGTGCATTGTGTGTCTCTGTAAGTGTGTGTGCATTGTGTGTCTCTGTAAGTGTGTGAGCATTGTGTCTCTGTAAGTGTGTGTGCATTGTGTCTCTGTAAGTGTGTGTGCATTGTGTCTCTGTAAATGTGTGCATTGTGTGTCTCTGTAAGTGTGTGTGCATTGTGTGTCTCTGTAAGTGCATTGTGTGTCTCTGTAAGTGTGTGTGCATTGTGTGTCTCTGTAAATGTGTGAGCATTGTGTGTCTCTGTAAGTGTGTGTGCATTGTGTCTCTGTAAATGTGTGCATTGTGTGTCTCTGTAAGTGTGTAGCATTGTGTCTCTGTAAATGTGTGCATTGTGTGTCTCTGTAAGTGTGTGCATTGTGTGTTTCTGTAAGTGTGTGTGCATTGTGTGTCTTTGTAAGTGTGTGAGCATTGTGTCTCTGCAAGTGTGTGAGCCTTGTGTCTCTGTAAGTGTGTGTGCATTGTGTCTCTGAAAGTGTGTGTGCATTGTGTCTCTGTAAATGTGTGCATTGTGTGTCTCTGTAAGTGTGTGAGCATTGTGTGTCTCTATAAGTGCATTGTGTGTCTCTGTAAGTGTGTGTGCATTGTGTGTCTCTGTAAGTGTGTGAGCATTGTGTGTCTCTTAAATGTGTGCATTGTGTGTCTCTGTAAGTGTGTGTGCATTGTGTGTCTCTGTAAGTGCATTGTGTGTCTCTGTAAGTGTGTGTGGATTGTGTGTCTCTGTAAGTGTGTGTGCATTGTGTGTCTCTGTAAGTGTGTGTGCATTGTATGTCTCTGTAAGTGTGTGAGCATTGTGTGTCTCTGTAAATGTGTGCATTGTGTGTCTCTGTAAGTGTGTGTGCATTGTGTGTCTCTGTAAGTGCATTGTGTGTCTCTGTAAGTGTGTGTGCATTGTGTGTCTCTGTAAGTGTGTGAGCATTGTGTCTCTGTAAGTGTGTGTGCATTGTGTCTCTGTAAGTGTGTGTGCATTGTGTCTCTGTAAATGTGTGCATTGTGTGTCTCTGTAATAGTGTGTGCATTGTGTGTCTCTGTAAGTGTGTGAGCATTGTGTCTCTGTAAGTGTGTGTGCATTGTGTCTCTGTAAGTGTGTGTGCATTGTGTCTCTGTAAATGTGTGCATTGTGTGTCTCGGTAAGTGTGTGTGCATTGTGTGTCTCTGTAAGTGCATTGTGTGTCTCTGTAAGTGTGTGTGCATTGTGTGTCTCTGTAAATGTGTGCATTGTGTGTCTCTGTAAGTGTGTGAGCATTGTGTCTCTGTAAATGTGTGCATTGTGTGTCTCTGTAAGTGTGTGCATTGTGTGTCTCTGTAAGTGTGTGTGCATTGTGTGTCTCTGTAAGTGTGTTTGCATTGTGTGTCTCTGTAAGTGTGTGTGCAATGTGTGTCTCTGTAAGTGTGTGTGCATTGTGTCTCTGTAAGTGTGTGCATTGTGTGTCTCTGTAAGTGTGTGTGCATTGTGTCTCTGTAAATGTGTGCATTGTGTGTCTCTGTAAGTGTGTGTGCATTGTATGTCTCTGTAAGTGTGTGAGCATTGTGTGTCTCTGTAAATGTGTGCATTGTGTGTCTCTGTAAGTGTGTGTGCATTGTGTGTCTCTGTAAGTGCATTGTGTGTCTCTGTAAGTGTGTGTGCATTGTGTCTCTGTAAATGTGTGCATTGTGTGCCTCTGTAAATGTGTGCATTGTGTGTCTCTGTAAGTGTGTGTGCATTGTATGTCTCTGTAAGTGTGTGAGCATTGTGTGTCTCTGTAAATGAGTGCATTGTGTGTCTCTGTAAGTGTGTGTGCATTGTGTGTCTCTGTAAGTGCATTGTGTGTCTCTGTAAGTGTGTGTGCATTGTGTGTCTCTGTAAATGTGTGCATTGTGTGTCTTTGTAAGTGTGTGAGCATTGTGTCTCTGCAAGTGTGTGTGCATTGTGTCTCTGTAAATGTGTGCATTGTGTGTCTCTGTAAGTGTGTGTGCAGTGTATGTCTCTGTAAGTGTGTGAGCATTGTGTGTCTCTGTAAATGTGTGCATTGTGTGTCTCTGTAAGCGTGTGTGCATTGTGTGTCTCTGTAAGTGCATTGTGTGTCTCTGTAAGTGTGTGTGCATTGTGTCTCTGTAAATGTGTGTGCATTGTGTGTCTCTGTAAGTGTGTGTGCATTGTGTCTCTGTAAATGTGTGCATTGTGTGTCTCTGTAAGTGTGTGCATTGTGTGTCAATGTAAGTGTGTGAGCATTGTGTCTCTGTAAATGTGTGCATTGTGTGTCTCTGTAAGTGTGTGTGCATTGTGTCTATGTAAATGTGTGCATTGTGTGTCTCTGTAAGTGTGTGCATTGTGTGTCTCTGTAAGTGTGTGTGCATTGTGTCTCTGTAAATGTGTGCATTGTGTGTCTCTGTAAGTGTGTGAGCATTGTGTCTCTGTAAATGTGTGCATTGTGTGTCTTTGTAAGTGTGTGTGCATTGTGTGTCTCTGCAAGTGTGTGAGCATTGTGTCTCTGTAAGTGTGTGAGCATTGTGTGTCTCTGTAAATGTGTGCATTGTGTGTCTCTGTAAGTGTGTGTGCATTGTGTGTCTCTGTAAGTGCATTGTGTGTCTCTGTAAGTGTGTGAGCATTGTGTCTCTGTGAGTGTGTGTGCAGTGTGTCTCTGTAAGTGTGTGTGCATTGTGTCTCTGTAAGTGTGTGTGCATTGTGTCTCTGTAAATGTGTGCATTGTGTGTCTCTGTAAGTGTGTGTGCATTGTGTGTCTCTGTAAGTGCATTGTGTGTCTCTGTAAGTGTGTGTGCATTGTGTGTCTCTGTAAATGTGTGAGCATTGTGTGTCTCTGTAAGTGTGTGTGCATTGTGTCTCTGTAAATGTGTGCATTGTGTGTCTCTCTAAGTGTGTGAGCATTGTGTCTCTGTAAGTGTGTGTGCATTGTGTGTCTTTGTAAGTGTGTGAGCATTGTGTCTCTGCAAGTGTGTGAGCATTGTGTCTCTGTAAGTGTGTGTGCATTGTGTCTCTGTAAGTGTGTGTGCATTGTATGTCTCTGTAAGTGTGTGAGCATTGTGTCTCTGTAAATGTGTGCATTGTGTGTCTCTGTAAGTGTGTGCATTGTGTGTCTCTGTAAGTGTGTGAGCATTGTGTGTCTCTGCAAGTGTGTGAGCACTGTGTGTCTCTGTAAGTGTGTGTGCATTGTGTCTCTGTAAATGTGTGCATTGTGTGTCTCTGTAAGTGTGTGCATTGTGTGTCTCTGTAAGTGTGTGTGCATTGTGTCTCTGTAAATGTGTGTGCATTGTGTGTCTCTGTAAGTGTGTGTGCATTGTGTCTCTGTAAATGTGTGCATTGTGTGTCTTTGTAAGTGTGTGAGCATTGTGTCTCTGTAAATGTGTGCACTGTGTGTCTTTGTAAGTGTGTGAGCATTGTGTCTCTGCAAGTGTGTGTGCATTGTGTCTCTGTAAATGTGTGCATTGTGTGTCTCTGTAAGTGTGTGCATTGTGTGTCTCTGTAAGTGTGTGTGCATTGTGGCTCTGTAAGTGTGTGTGCATTGTGTCTCTGTAAATGTGTGCATTGTGTGTCTCTGTAAGTGTGTGCATTGTGTGTCTCTGTAAGTGTGTGTGCATTGTGTGTCTCTGTCAGTGCGTGTGCATTGTGTCTCTGTAAGTGTGTGTGCATTGTGTGTCTCTGTAAGTGCGTGTGCATTGTGTCTCTGTAAGTGTGTGTGCATTGTGTGTCTCTGTAAGTGTGTGTGCATTGTATGTCTCTGTAAGTGTGTGTGCATTGTGTGTCTCTGCAAGTGTGTGAGCATTGTGTCTCTGTAAGTGTGTGAGCATTGTGTGTCTCTGTAAATGTGTGCATTGTGTGTCTCTGTAAGTGTGTGTGCATTGTGTGTCTCTGTAAGTGCATTGTGTGTCTCTGTAAGTGTGTGAGCATTGTGTCTCTGTGAGTGTGTGTGCAGTGTGTCTCTGTAAGTGTGTGTGCATTGTGTCTCTGTAAGTGTGTGTGCATTGTGTCTCTGTAAATGTGTGCATTGTGTGTCTCTGTAAGTGTGTGTGCATTGTGTGTCTCTGTAAGTGCATTGTGTGTCTCTGTAAGTGTGTGTGCATTGTGTGTCTCTGTAAATGTGTGAGCATTGTGTGTCTCTGTAAGTGTGTGTGCATTGTGTCTCTGTAAATGTGTGCATTGTGTGTCTCTCTAAGTGTGTGAGCATTGTGTCTCTGTAAGTGTGTGTGCATTGTGTGTCTTTGTAAGTGTGTGAGCATTGTGTCTCTGCAAGTGTGTGAGCATTGTGTCTCTGTAAGTGTGTGTGCATTGTGTCTCTGTAAGTGTGTGTGCATTGTATGTCTCTGTAAGTGTGTGAGCATTGTGTCTCTGTAAATGTGTGCATTGTGTGTCTCTGTAAGTGTGTGCATTGTGTGTCTCTGTAAGTGTGTGAGCATTGTGTGTCTCTGCAAGTGTGTGAGCACTGTGTGTCTCTGTAAGTGTGTGTGCATTGTGTCTCTGTAAATGTGTGCATTGTGTGTCTCTGTAAGTGTGTGCATTGTGTGTCTCTGTAAGTGTGTGTGCATTGTGTCTCTGTAAATGTGTGTGCATTGTGTGTCTCTGTAAGTGTGTGTGCATTGTGTCTCTGTAAATGTGTGCATTGTGTGTCTTTGTAAGTGTGTGAGCATTGTGTCTCTGTAAATGTGTGCACTGTGTGTCTTTGTAAGTGTGTGAGCATTGTGTCTCTGCAAGTGTGTGTGCATTGTGTCTCTGTAAATGTGTGCATTGTGTGTCTCTGTAAGTGTGTGCATTGTGTGTCTCTGTAAGTGTGTGTGCATTGTGGCTCTGTAAGTGTGTGTGCATTGTGTCTCTGTAAATGTGTGCATTGTGTGTCTCTGTAAGTGTGTGCATTGTGTGTCTCTGTAAGTGTGTGTGCATTGTGTGTCTCTGTCAGTGCGTGTGCATTGTGTCTCTGTAAGTGTGTGTGCATTGTGTGTCTCTGTAAGTGCGTGTGCATTGTGTCTCTGTAAGTGTGTGTGCATTGTGTGTCTCTGTAAGTGTGTGTGCATTGTATGTCTCTGTAAGTGTGTGAGCATTGTGTGTCTCTGTAAATGTGTGCATTGTGTGTCTCTGTAAGTGTGTGAGCATCGTGTCTCTGTAAGTGTGTGTGCATTGTGTCTCTGTAAGTGTGTGTGCATTGTGTGTCTCTGTAAGTGTGTGTGCATTGTATGTCTCTGTAAGTGTGTGAGCATTGTGTGTCTCTGTAAATGTGTGCATTGTGTGTCTCTGTAAGTGTGTGTGCATTGTGTCTCTGTAAATGTGTGCATTGTGTGTCTCTGTAAGTGTGTGTGCATTGTGTCTCTGTAAATGTGTGCATTGTGTGTCTCTGTAAGTGTGTGTGCATTGTGTGTCTCTGTAAGTGTGTGTGCATTGTGTGTCTCTGTAAGTGCGTTTGCATTGTGTGTCTCTGTAAGTGTGTGTGCAATGTGTGTCTCTGTAAGTGTGTGTGCATTGTGTCTCTGTAAGTGTGTGAGCATTGTGTCTCTGTAAATGTGTGCATTGTGTGTCTCTGTAAGTGTGTGAGCATTGTGTGTCTCTGTAAGTGTGTGAGCATTGTGTCTCTGTAAATGTGTGCATTGTGTGTCTCTGTAAGTGTGTGTGCATTGTGTGTCTCTGTAAGTGCGTTTGCATTGTGTGTCTCTGTAAGTGTGTGTGCATTGTGTCTGCATTGTGTGTGCATTGATTTTCCTGCCAAAGTCTTTTTTCAGGGAGATTGAGGGTAGGATTACCTCGTTCATATGGGGAGGGAAGGTGGCCAGAGTGAGAAAGGTGCTGCTACAGAGGGGAAGGCAGGCAGGGGGTTTGGGTCTCCCGAACCTGTTGTACTACTGCAGGGCGGCGAATGTGGAGAAGGTGCGGAGCTGGGTCAGAGGGGTTGATTCCCAGTGGGTCAGAATGGAGGAGAGTTTCTGCAGGGGGTCGGGATTGAAAGCACTAGCAACAGCGCCGCTCCCGAGAGCTCCGGGGAAATACTGAGGGAGTCCGGTAATAATAGCTTCATTGAAAATCTGGAGACAGTTTCGCCAACACTTCGGGTTGGGTTTAGGGTCAAGGGAAATGCCGATTCGGGGGAACCACAGATTTGAGCCAGGGAGGTGGGATGGAAGTTTTCGGAAATGGGAGGAGAGGGGGATTAAGACGCTAAAAGATTTGTTTCTTCGGGGTCGGTTTGCAGGATTGAAGGAGCTGGAAGCGAAGTATGGGCTGGAGCAGGGAGAAGTGTTTAGGTACATGCAGGTTTGGGATTTTGCCAGGAAGGAGATACAGAGCTTCCCAGAGGAACCGGCCTCCACATTGCTGGAGGTGGTGCTGACGACAAGGGGACTGGAGAAGGGGGCAGTGTCAGAGGTGTACGGAGCTATTTTGGAAGAGGAGAAGGCACCACTGGAAGGGATCAAAGCAAAGTGGGAGGAAGAGCTGGGAGAGGTTATAGAGGAGGGGGTCTGGTGTGAGGTGCTCCGGAGAGTGAATGCCTCCACCTCATGTGCGAGGTTGGGGTTGATACAGCTGAAGGTGGTACATAGAGCGCACCTCACGAGGGCGAGGATGAGCCGATTTTTTGAAGGAGTAGAGGATGTGTGTGAGCGTTGCGGGGGGAGCCCGCGAATCACGTTCATATGTTTTGGTCCTGTCCAAAGCTAGGGGAGTACTGGAAGGAGGTGTTTAGGGTAATTTCCAAGGTGGTGAGTGTGAAACTGGACCCGGGTCCCCAGGAGGCCATATTCGGGGTGTCGGACCAGCCAGGGTTGGAAACGGGGGCGGAGGCAGATCTCATAGCCTTCGCCTCGTTGATCGCCCGAAGGCGGATCCTGCTGCGATGGAGAGCAGCCTCTCCATCCAGTGCCCTGGCGTGGCGGGGGGACCTGTTGGAATTCTTGACCCTTGAGAAGGTTAAGTTCGGACTTCGGTTGCGGTTATGCGGAGCTAAGTCGCACATTTGGCGGCTCCCTCAAAAATTGACTTTTGGGCTCTTTTCAGGGCC
Organism: Scyliorhinus torazame; assembly: GCF_047496885.1. Classification (NCBI taxonomy): domain Eukaryota; kingdom Metazoa; phylum Chordata; class Chondrichthyes; order Carcharhiniformes; family Scyliorhinidae; genus Scyliorhinus; species Scyliorhinus torazame. Next base: position 124,836,254 of record NC_092727.1, read on the forward strand.
CCCAACGGCACTTTTTCGACGTTTCCCGGTGTGGGAAGGAGATTATAACAGCTCCCCGACAGTATATGGCTTTTACCAGGAGCGGGGCGACTAAAAAGGTGGTGGTGGACCCGAAGAAGGGAGGGAAGAAGAACAAGATGGCGGCGGGCGGAGACCAGGCAGCGTGGAGGCAGTGGGCGGAGGAGCAGCAGGAGGGTATCCAGCGCTGCCTCAGAGAGATTAAAACGGACCTGCTGGAGCCGATGAAGGCTTCTATTGATAAGCTGCTGGAGACACAGACGGCCCAGGGGGTGGCGATCCGCAAGGCTCGACAAAAGATCGCTGACAATGAGGACGATGGAAGGGGCCCATAGAGTGCTGGCGAGGAGGCCCAAGGCTAACGAGCCTCCGCGGGCGGTGCTGGTGAGGTTCCATTGGTTCGTCGATCGGGAGTGTGTGCTCAGGTGGGCCAAGAAGGAGAGCAGCAGGTGGGAGAACGCGGAGGTTCGAATGTACCAGGACTGGAGTGCCGCCTCTACTGCCCCCAGATTTTGAGGGCAGCCGCCACCACCGGGCTCGTGGTATACCACCTTGGCGGGAGCGGCAGCGGCGCGTTGCCAGCGCCCCCAGACTCGTACCCACACAAGACGCCGTCTCCAGCCTCTTCCATGCAGCCCCCTCCCCCTCCATCACCCACTTGCCCACCATCGTCGCATTGACGGCCCAGTAGTACCCACAAAGGTTGGGCAGTGCCAGTCCCCCCCTATCTCTACTCCACTCCAGGAACACCCTTCTCACTCTCGGAGTCCCTTGCGCCCACACAAACCCCATTATACTCCTGTTTACCCGCCTAAATAAAGCCTTCGGGATAAACACGGGGAGGCACTGGAACAGGAACAAAAACCTTGGGAGCGCCGTCACCTTGACTGACTGCACCCTACCCGCCAGGGACAGCGGCAACGCGTCCCACCTCTTAAACTCCTCCTCCATTTGCTCCACCAGCCTTGTGAAATTAAGTCTATGCAGGGCCCCCCCAGCTCCGGGCCACCTGGACCCCCAAATACCTGAAGCTCCTCTCCGCCCTTTTTAGTGGGAGCTCGCCAATCCCCCTCTCCTGGTCCCCTGGGTGAACCACGAACAGCTCGCTCTTCCCCATGTTGAGCTTGTACCCTGAGAAATCCCCGAACTCCCTGAGGATCCTCATTACCTCCGGCATTCCCCCCACCGGGTCCGCCACATATAGCAGCAAGTCGTCCGCATGGAGCGACACCCTATGCTCCTCCCCACCCCGCACCAACCCCCTCTAGTTCCTTGACTCCCTCAGTGCCATAGCCAGGGGTTCAATCGCCAGTGCGAAGAGCAGGGGGGACAGGGGACACCCCTGCCTCGTCCCTCGGTGCAACCGAAAGTACTCGGACCTCCTCCTGTTCGTGGCCACTCGCCATCGGAACCTCATACAACAGCCTCACCCACCTGACAAACCCCTCCCCAAACCCGAACCTCTTCAGCACCTCCCACAAGTACCCCCATTCTACCCTATCGAAGGCTTTCTCAGCGTCCATCGCCACCATTATCTCCGCCTCCCCCTCCCTTGCCGGCATCATAATAACGTTCAGCAGCCTCCGCACATTCGCGTTCAACTGCCTCCCCTTCACGAACCCCGTCCGGTCTTCGTGGATAACCTGCGGCACCCAATCCTCAATTCTCGTGGCTAAGACCTTCGCCAGCACCTTGGCATCTACATTTAACAACGAAATCGGCCTGTAAGACCCACACTGCAGGGGATCCTTGTCCCGCTTCAGGATCAAGGAGATCAGTGCCCGGAACATCGTTGGGGGCAAAGCCCCCCCCCTTCTCATTGAAGGTCCTAACCAGCAACGGGCCCAACAGGTCCACACATTTTTTGTAGCATTCGACCGGGAAACCGTCCAGCCCCGGTGCCTTCCCCGCCTGCATGCTCCCTATCCCTTTGATCAGCTCCTCCAGCCCAATCGGGGCCCCCAGTCCTGCCACCAGTCCCTCCTCCACCTTCGAGAACCTCAGTTGGTCCAGAAAGCGGCCCATCCCTCCCTCCTCCAGTGGGGGCTCGGACCGATACAGTTCCTCATAAAAGTCCCTGAAGACCCCATTGATGCCAACCCCACTCCGCACCACACTCCCTCCCCTATCCTTAACTCCCCCGATCTCCCTAGCTGCGTCCCGCTTCCGAAGCTGATGCGCCAGCATCCGACTTGCCTTTTCCCCATATTCATAAACTGCCCTCTGGGCCTTCCTCCACTGCGCCTCCGCCTTCCTGGTGGTCAACAGGTCGAATTCGGCCTGGAGGCTACGCCTCTCCCTCAACCGTCCCTCCTCCGGCACCTCCGCGTACCTCCTGTCTACCCTCACCATCTCCCCCACCAGCCTCTCCCTCTTCCTCTGCTCTCTCCTCTCCTTGTGGGCCCTAATGGAGATCAGCTCTCCCCTAACTACCGCCTTCAGCGCCTCCCAGACCATCCCCACTCCGACCTCCCCGTTATCGTTGGCCTCCAGGTATCTCTCTATGCTTCCTCGGACCCGCTCGCTCACCTCCTCGTCCGCCAACAGCCCCATCTCCAAGCGCCACAACGGGCGCTGGTCCCTCTCCTGCCCCAGATCTAGACCTACCCAATGCGGGGCGTGATCCGAAATGGCTATCGCCGAGTACTCGGTATCCTCTACTCTCGCTATCAGCGCCCTGCTCATAACAAAAATGTCGATCCGGGAATAGGTCTTATGAGCGTGCGAGAAGAATGAAAATTCCCTAGCCCCCGGCCTTGCAAATCTCCAAGGGTCCACCCCTCCCATCTGGTCCATAAACCCCCTCAGCACTTTAGCCGCCACCGACCTCTTACCCGTCCTAGACCTGGAGCGATCCAGTGCCGGATCCAACACCGTGTTAAAGCCCCCCCCCCATTATCAGGCCCCCCACTTCCAAGTCCGGGATCCGACCCAACATGCGCCGCATAAAGCCCGCATCGTCCCAGTTCGGGGCATACACATTGACCAGTACCACCCTCTCTCCCTGCAGCTTACCACTTACCATTACGTACCTGCTGCCATTGTCTGTCACAATGCTCGACGCCTCGAACGACACCCTCTTTCCCACCAAGATCGCCACCCCCTGATTTTTGGCATCCAGCCCCGAATGAAACACCTGACCTACCCACCCCTTCCTCAATCTTACCTGGTCTGCCACCTTCAGGTGTGTCTCCTGGAGCATGACCACATCCGCCTTCAGCCCCTTCAGGTGCGCGAACACCCGGGCCCGCTTGACTGGCCCATTCAGTCCCCTTACATTCCAGGTTATCAGCCGGTTCAGGGGGTTACCCGCCCCCCTCCCCCGCCGACTAGCCATAACCCTTCCTCAACCAGCCACGCGCCCGCACCCCACGCCTGGATCGTTCCCCACGGCGACAGACCCCCGTCCCAACCCCCTCTACTCGCTCCAGCTCCCCCTTGACCATGCCAGCAGCAACCCGGTTTCCCCCCCCCCCCCCAGCTAGGACCCCTCCCAGCTGCTTTGCTCCCCCCATTGCACTCCCGCAAGTCAGCTGACTCCTGCTGACCCCGGCCACTCCTGCCTCTCTTTCGACTCCTCCCGTTGTGGGACTGCCCCTCCTCCTCCATTACCCACCAGCAGGCTCTCCGCCTCCCCCTTCCATCCCAAGCGCGGGAAAAAAAAACCGCGCTTCCCTGCCCCGGCCCCGCCCCTCCAGCGCGGGAAAAAGTCCGCGCTTTCCACGTGCCCGTCCCCGCCTCCTCTGGCGCAGCTCCTTTTACAGGCCCAGTCCCCTCACCCCCGACTCGGGCCTCCCCCTCCCCCACGGGGCCCCATCCCCCCTACCGGCCATCCACCCCCTACTCCGTTTACTTGCCCCCCTCCAAGAGCCCACCCGTCAGACCCAACCAAAACAGTGCCCAACCCACCCTAACCACCCACACTGAACCAAAAATAAATAAGAACAAAGAACCCCCCCCTCAAAATGTAACACAACAACAACAATCCCCGACCATCCCCATGCCTGACGCCCCCCCATCCCGACCCTCAGTTTGTGTCCAGCTTCTCGGCCTGAACAAAGGCCCCGCCTCCTCCGGGGACTCAAAATAATGGTGCCGGTCCGTGTAGGTGACCCACAGACACGCCGGCTGCAACATGCCAAACTTCACCCCCTTCCTGTGCAGCATCGCTTTCACCCGGTTGTACCCGGCCCTCCTCTTCACCACCTCCGCGTTCCAGTCCTGATATATCCGAACCTCCGCATTCTCCCACCTGCTGCTCCTCTCTTTCTTGGCCCACCTGACGTACTCAGCGATCAGCGAACCAATGAAACCGCACCAGCACCGCCCGCGGAGGCTCGTTAGCCTTGGGCCTCCTCGCCAGCACTCTATGGGCCCCTTCCAGCTCCAGGCGCCCCTGGAAGGATCCCGCTCCCATCAGCGAGTTCCACATGGTGTCCACATAGGCCCCACGTCTGACCCCTCCAGCCCCTCCGGGAGGCCCAGGATCCGCAGATTCTTCCGCCTCGACCGATTCTCCATCTCCTCGAACCGCTCCTGCCATTTCTTGTGGAGCGCCTCGTGGGCCTCCACCTTTACCGCCAGGCCTAAGATCTCGTCCTCATTGTCAGAGATCTTTTGTCGGACCTCGCGGATCGCCACCCCCTGGGCCGTCTGGGTCTCCAGCAGCTTGTCGATAGAAGCCTTCATCGGCTCCAGCAGGTCCGCTTTGAGCTCCCTGAAGCAGCGCTGGATAACCTCCTGCTGCTCCTGCGCCCACCGCATCCATGCTGCCTGGTCCCCGCCTGCCGCCATCTTGCTCTTCTTCCCTCGCACTTTCTTTGGGTTCACCACCACTTTTTTAGTCGCCCCGCTCCTGGTCCAAGCCATACACTGTCGGGGAACTATTGCAGTCTTGTTCCCACACCGGGAAATGTTGAAAAAATGCAGTTGGGGGTCCTGAAAAGAGCCCAACAGTCCGTTCCAAGCGGGAGCTGCCGAAGGTGCGACTTAGCTCCGCACAGCCGCAACCGGAAGCCAGCTTCCCAACCCCTTGAAGGACGCCCCCACCTCCCCCCTCCCCGCACAGCCCCCGGTCAGCAGCTACTGTTCCCTTGTGCTGCCTGGAGGTACGTGGAGAGGGCTGCTCACCTCCTTGCTCCCTCTCGGAGTCCATCGCGCCTGGTCCCCGCTTTTGTAGAGCAGTACCGAATGACGCCCACGTGACCACCCACTGGAGGGATGTGGGTGGCACCCGGACTGCCCCTGCATTCGACTGTAATCTCGCTAATGAGGTCAAAATTAATGCAAATGAGGAGTGAACACGTTCTTGCCCTTTCGGGACAGGGTCCTGATCCAGGGACCTGATCACGCCAGCTGGACTGAGACGATGACAAATTGTTTGCACCCGGGGCATTTTGGGGGCTCTCCCGCAATTCAAACAAACAAAGAACAAAGAAAAGTACAGCACAGGAACAGGCCCTTCGGCCCTCCAAGCCCGTGCCGACCATGCTGCCCGTCTAAACTAAAATCTTCTACACTTCCGGGATTCGTATCCCTCTATTCCCATCCTATTCATGTATTTGTCAAGATGCCCCTTAAATGTTCTCCCGGATTCGCGCTGGGCGCAATGTAGCCAGAGAATTGCCCTCAATGTTGTGAAGTTTATGTTCCATGTGAACCGCCTTCCACCCCTCCTGATCGCCTGTTATTTCTTCCCACTCGTGTTTATGTACCTTCCCCTGAAGAACATCTATACTATTTGCCTGAAGCTGATTCGGGTGGGAGAGAGTTCCGCATTTTAACCACTCTTGGTGTCGAGAATTTAATGCTTCAGGATAGGTTATTAAAGATGATTTTAAAGTGGTTTCCTATTTTCCGAATTTATTGTGGCCAAGTTTTAACCAAGTTTATTGTTGCTGTAAAAGTTAATTGCTTGTTTAACATGAGACACTCTCAGAAGCCTGGAGAAGGAAAGATAGATGTTTTATCCTTCTTAATTCAATACTAATCTCTGACTGACCTTTAGTTGTGTATTGTACTGAGTAAGACAAACACATGATTAGCTGCAGGCAGGCATTGTTGAGCTAACTTTATTTACACCTGCCCACTTAAAAGAAACAACTCATATGTCAAAATATAAAAGTTCATTATTTCCCAGAATACAATATGACTAAACTTTCACAATGCCTGAAATTTAATAGATTGGGTTGCAAACATGTTCTCACGGTAATCACAATCAAAACATGCGTGACTGAAACTATTTCCATGTAAAATAAATACTTTTTCTGAACCCCAGAAGGTGTTTAACAAAAATATGTGCATTCGACAAGAAATAATGAAAAGAACAACTTTCTCTTCTTCCTTACTGTACATACTTTCAATTAACACCTCACCTTCATTCTCTTTCTGTCTTTGTATCTCCTATTTATTTAAAAAAATTTTTTTAGAGTACCCAATTATTTTTTTTTCCAATTGAGGGGCAATTTAGCGTGGCCAATCCACCTACCCTGCACATCTTTGGGTTGTGGGGGTGAAACCCACGCAGACACGGGGAGAATGTGCAAACTCCACACGGACAGTGACCTGGGACCATGATCGAACCCGGGTCCTTAGCGCTGTGAGGCAGCAGTGCTAACCATTGTGCCACCGTGCCATCCAACATTATTTTATGTTGGCATAGCTCCTGAGGTTTGCCCATAATGGATGCTGGGTAAATTGGCATGAAGGTGTAAAGTCAAACGGTGATGGGTGGGGGGGGCACAAGTTGCCATGTGTTGGCACTAAGTTGACATAGTGTGGCATGGGGGTATGAGGGTCTGTGGAGGCTAGGTACTGGGACATAGGCTGGAAAAGAGGGCATGGGAGTCCATGGGGGATGGCTACAGGGACATATGTTGGTATGGAGTGTATAGGGGTTCATGGGGGTGGGTACAGGGACATAGGTTATTATCGGGGCTCAAATGGGGTGGATACAGGGGCATAGATTGGCATGGGAGCTATGGGGGTCACTGGGTCCATGAGTGTTGGCATGGATGGGACATGTAAAGTATATGGGGGTTGAGGAGGGTTGAAGGGTGAAGGTGGAGGGATGTTTTATTGTCTTTTCAATGTCCACACTTTGGCAGTGCACAGAGGAGGCTTCCAACCAGCACACACCCACACCTGGCAGCCTCCACGTGCATTCCGGGGCCAGTGGGCTCAACCTCTCAAGCAGCCCACTGCTCCCGCGGGCCAAAATCCCCAACCTGCGGGTCTCTTTATTCTGGGTCGGGTAAGCGGAGCTGGGAAACGTCCCGACTCTGCCCACCCTAACCAGGAGCAAAATCCAGGTCCCTGACTCACTTTGCTACACAAGTGTAACATCGACAAACCTTCAGTTTCATTTTGACTTACCATATGTGTCATGATATTCAAACACACACATCATGATAGACACACCAACAGACAAATCAGCACACACACACGACAACCAATCACAGACAAGGACAGGGACAGTATAAAAGGACAAACACGACACCTGGTGGCCAGTAGATCTGGAGACCAGGACAAGGACAGGACCTGATTAACATCACACACAGGGAGTCACCACGTGCAGAGTATCAAGACAGAACTGTAAATAACAAGTTGAAATAAAACAGCGTTGTACCAAATACAACCGTGTTGGTTCATCTGTACATCAGAACACCCAACACTACAATATGGAATAGTTGAGATGATGAATGTAGGTGCATTGAAGGAGAAGCTGGATAAGTTACGTGAGGTAGAAAGAAATAGGAGGCTGATAAGGCGGATGAAGAGCCTCTGCTGTAAATACGATATCATTGCGGAGTCTGCACGTCCTCCTCGTGTGTGCGTGGGTTTCCTCCGGGTCCTCCGGTTTCCTCCCACAGTCCAAAGATGTGCAGGTTAGGTGGATTAGCCGAGCTAAATTGCCTTTAATGCCCAAAAAGAATAGGTGGGATTACTGGGTTACGGGGATAGGGTGGAGGTGTGTGCTTGAGTGGGGCGCTCTTTCCAAGGGCCGGTGCAGACTTGATGGCCGAAAGGCCTCCTTCTGCGCTGTAAATTCTATGATTCTATGCAAACCTGAAACATGAACTGTTTTTCTCTTTACAGATGCTGCTTGAGTATTTCCAGATCATTCCATTTTAGTTTCAGATTTCCAGCGTCTGCAGGATTTTGCTTTTGCATCAAACGTCAGCTGACTTGCACCTCTTTCACTTTAGCATCTCCACTGCTCACAGGTGCGGAGGTTCTGGCTTTTGCTTCCCTGCTGGCCCGGAGACGGATACTATTAGCTTGGAGGGACTCAAAGCCCCCGAAGTCGGTGACCTGGCTAGCGGACATGGCTAGCTTTCTCTGTTTGGAGAAAATCAAGTTCGCCTTGAGAGGGTCACTGTTAGGGTTCGCCCGGAGGTGGCAACCGTTCGGCGACTTCTTTGCGGGAAATTAATCGTCAGCAGACGATCGATAAGGGTGGGGCCTGTATGAGAAGTAAATGGCTTTTGCACTATGTTTATGGTCTCATGTATTTTGTTTATTTTGTTGTTGTCACTATACCAAAAATACCTCAATAAAATGTTTAATAAAAAAAACAAGTGCTGAGGTCAAACATGCTTTCTTGGAACACATCTCCTCATTCTGCAAGGGTTATCTCGAGTCCCCAACCCCTGGCTACTTTAATTCTCCACTCCCACTCTGCCCTCCCTGTCCTCACCTTCCACACTTCTCCTGAAGCCCAGTGGAAGCTTGAGGAACATCACCTCATCTGTTGATTGGCCACGTTACAGCCTCCCAGATTCAACTTCGAGTTCAACAATTTCCAATTCTAACTATTACCTCCATTTTACACAGACCGAAGGAGCTGGGAATTTATTTTTGCTGTTGCCATATGCAGCTCCCTCCAGGCCCACCATTACCCTTTTTGTTCTTTAGTTTCTCCTGACGTCCACCCTATGACAGCCCATCCATTTTGTTCTTTTCCTCACCTCTCTGCCTCCGCCACCGCTTAAAAACTGTTACATTTCCAACATCTTTCTGATGTTTCTCTCTCTCTCATCAGCTGCTGCCTGGACTGCCTGAGTGTTTGCAACATCTTCTGATTTGAATCTCAGATCTGGCACGGGCCCTCCTGGACAGGCTGAGAATAATCTGCGCCGGAACCCCCTGAAAGGAGTGACATTCATTCTCAGAGCAGATGGAGAACTGCTGAATATGCGGAGGGCAAAAAAATTAAAGAAGCCATCATTCACGGCCCAAAGACCTGGAGGCTATCAAGAACTGTGTTGCATCAGCTGCCAAGACGTACAGTCAATCCATCAATCTGTACAAGGCAAATTATATTCTGGTCCTGCATTTGATTTACAGTCCCAGCTGAGCTCAATCCAGCAATTTACCTACTTGGGCAAGAGCCAGTCAGAAGCATCTCCAGATAAAGCCATGCTTCATTATCTGCGAAAGGTTTGCCCAGTTTTCTTTTCTGATGTAGGTTGTGGAATGAAATTGATCATAAAGCTCCACGTTCGATGAAGTTATGTTTGTATTGCCTTTTTGAATGGCTGTGTGGCATCTCAAGGGCCACTGGGGACGGGCAATAATTGTTGGCCCTGCCAGCAACACCCACATCTTGTGAATTAATTAACAAAGTGAGTTAAATTATGGGGGCAGTCTGCAGAATCTTCTCCTGTGATCCCTTCAGGGCAGAGATTGAGGAGTAGTGTAATTATGGTGTTTGCAATGATAAAGTGATTCAACAGGATAATAAGGTGAACTATTTCCTTTGGTGGGGGACGTCCAGAATGCCCGGGGGTGGGCGGGGGGGAGGGGGGGGGGGAATGGGTGGGCAGTGAGGGGCACAATCCTCAAAGTAGACCCAGGCCTATCAGTGGTGATGTTAGGAAGTTCTTCTTCACACAAGCGGGAGTGGAGGTCTGGAACTCTCTCCCCCACACTCTCCCCCACAAGGTTGTGGTTGTTGGGTCAATTGAAACCTTCAAGACTGAGGCTGAAGACTGCTCCTGCCAGCGGTGGGAATCGTGACGGGCAGCGGCACTGAATTTGATATGATGGAAAAGACAATTTTCTGCTGGCAAGAAATTACTTCCGGATTTTTTTTCTCCCGGCTTTCAAGGTGGATTGGATTGGATTTGTTTATTGTCACGTGTACCGAGGTACAGTGGAAAGTATTTTTCTGCGAGCAGCTCAACAGATCATTAAGTACATGAAAAGAAAAGGAAATAAAAGAAAATACATAATAGGGCAACACAAGGTACACAATGTAACTACATAACACCGGCATCGAGTAAAGCATACAGGGTGCAGTGTTAATGAGGTCAGTCCATAAGAGGGTCATTTAGGAGTCTGGTGACAGTGGGGAAGAAGCTGTTTTTGAGTCTGTTCGTGCGTGTTCTCAGACTTCTCTATCTCCTGCCCGATGGAAGAAGTTGGAAGAGTGAGTAAGCCGGGTGGGAGGGATCTTTGATTATGCTGCCCGCTTTCCCCAGGCAGCGGGAGGTGTAGATGGAGTCAATGGATGGGAGGCGGGTTTGTGTGTTGGACTGGGCGGTGTTCACGACTCTCTGAAGTTTCTTGCGGTCCTGGGCCGAGCAGTTGCCATACCAGGCTGTGATGCAGCCAGATAGGATGCTTTCTATGGTGCATCTGTAAAAGTTGGTAAGAGTTAATGTGGACATGCCGAATTTCCTTAGTCTCCTGAGGAAGTATAGGCGCTGCTGTGCTTTCTTGGTGGTAGCCAAGTCGATGTGGGTGGACCAGGACAGATTTTTGGAGATGTGCACCCCTAGGAATTTAAAACTGCTAAAGGTGTTAAAGGTGGGTCGGGTTTCCCGTGGGCCTACGTTGGGAACCACATCAGCTTTCGCTTTTCTCATTGTTCTTTTGGCGGATGTGGGTATCTTTGGCAAGGGTGGCATTTGATGCCCATCCCTAATTGCCCTTGAACTAAGTGGCCATTTCAGGGATCAGTTCAGAGTCAACCGCATTGCTGCGGCTCTGGAGTCATATGTAGGCCAGACCGGGTAAGGAGGGCAGATTCCCGAAAGGTCGATAGTGAACCAGATGAGTTTTTCTGACAATTGCTGATGGCTTTATGATCACCATCACCCGAGTGTAGCATCTCACGAATGTTCATCAAAAGACCAATTCGCTAGAATTCCCGCTCCAAATGAAGGGCCTCGCCAGTGGAGAATTCGAACCGCCTGATTCCCGACTGTGTATAATTGCCATGCGCCTGGCGAGCTTCATTTCTTCAACAACTTTGAGTTTCGTGGACGTTGCTGTCTCCTATCTTTGACACGCGATTTTGGTGTTTGTATCAGAAGCTGTGCTGGGGTTGGACACGGGAGGTAAGACCAGAGAGGGGGTGCGTTGCAGAACATGGGAGAGAAGGGGGAAGACAGAGGCAGGGCACTGGGGGGGGGGGGGGGGGCAAGGTAAGGGGTGGTGGGGAAAGGAGCAGAGTGAAGCAGTTAAACATTGTCCTGGGGAAACACTTATTAGAACCTCCAAGGAGAAGTCAGAGGCTGTCCTGGTGTTGACGCCATGTTGTTGGGGGCATATTAATCAGTCTGGCCCGGGGCAGTGTGGGCCTTGTTGGAGAACTCTGCAGGGCACATGTCTCGGTCCCAGTATTGGGCAGGGGAAAGCCTCTCTGGGCAGTGATGGTCATGCACCGTATTGTGTACAGGACATTGTGGTCAATCACCAAAGGAATTTGGTCCTGGGTGTATGGTATTACGGGGCAGAGGGCACAGTAATGTTCATGGGAGGTTCTGCATCCTGTAAATTAGGAGCTAAAACGTGATGGATGGGTGGCATTAGGTAGTTTCATGGGATCCGAGGGTGAGGGTGTCTCAGATGGTCAAGGCGAACGTAACCTTAAGAAGGGGAAAGGGTCAGTTCGACAAAGGGCATGGAGGCATCAGTATTAAAGGGTTCTGGGGGAGAACAGAAATATCCACATGGATAATGATGGGATCCAGGGTAATGAGGGCGGCTGGAGAGGGGCAGGAGGAAGGGGAATAAGGGAGCAGTGAGAATGGAGCAGAATGGGAGGAACTTGGCAGGTGATGGGGGGAGATTATCATAGAATTTACAGTGCAGAAGGAGGCCATTCGGCCCATCGAGTCTGCACCGGCTCTTGGAAAGAGCACCCTACCCAAGGTCAACACCTCCACCCTATCCCCATAACCCAGCAACCCCACCCAACACTAAGGGCAATTTTGGACACTAAGGGCAATTTATCAAGGCCAATCCACCTAACCTGCACATCTTTGGACTGTGGGAGGAATACGGAGCACCCGGAGGAAACCCACGCACACACGGGGAGGATGTGCAGACTCCACACAGACAGTGACCCAAGCCGGAATCGAACCTGGGACCCTGGAGCTGTGAAGCAATTGTGCTATTCACAATGCTACCGTGCTGCCCCCACAATGCTACCGTGCTGCCCCCCCCCCCCAATGCTACCGTGCTGCCCCCACAATGCTACCGTGCTGCCCCCACAATGCTACCGTGCTGCTGGTCTCCCAAACAAAGGTCAACAGAGCCATTATTGATCTCACCTAACAATGTTGCAGTTTGAAAATCAAACCAGAAAATAATCAATCGGGCAGGGGGTCTCCGGCCGAGTGGGAGGGGTTCAGCACATCAAACCCCAGATGATTGAAGGGACACCCTACAACTGTCCTGCTCAAACTATGGAGAGCTTGACTCAGCTGTGTGTAGACCTCAAGAGTCTAATGTGCAATGAATGAGCTTGGCCCCTTTACCAACGGTGTGCAGTCAGACCGGAATTCTTTAAGATTAGGTAGTGCGGTGGATATGGTCTTAATTGGCATCTGATCCTCCCAGAGACATGTGAGACTGGATGCAGGGTCGAACAATCAAGAGCCATGTCTGCTGTGCAGTGGCAGCATGGTCCCTCCAAGCCTCCATCTTCCCAGTGCCTTGACCCTGGCATTGACCCCGCTCGCCGTCAGGACTGAAGTGCAGGGACTGGGTATCCATCGTTGTTGTAAAGGCCACTGGTGGACCACCAACACAAGGCTGAATATGGTTCCTAGGACTTGGGTCTTTTGACCCTGTTTAAGACTCTCCTCATGAATGCAGTCACATCTCAGGGGAAAGCTCAGCCATCTCTTGTCCTCGAGGTTGACAGCATCCTGCCAAGTCTGACCTACGTATGCCAGACTAGAGACCGCATTGTCATCTTGTGCATGGAGGGAGGTCATTCAAGGGGAACGACCATTGATTACAGATGCAAGCTAGAGTGGAGAATGCAGGCTGCAGACAATGCTGTATCCCCGATTGGCTGGGTTAGAATGAGAAGAAGAAGAGCCCGTTGCCGATTGGTACAGCTGAGGGAAGACCATCAACTTGAGGAACAAGAGCCAGTGGGGCCCCAGGAAGATCCAGACCGCTGACAAGGAGGGGTCAGATCCAGAAAGGCGATTGGCACGACCAAGGGTTTCCAGAAGTCGCAGTTCATACATGGAAATGAGCGAAGGACAGAGCCACAGGCCCGTTCACCTGTCTAAGGATGTGGTGGCTCATATTTGCAACATTCTCACTGAGAATCTTACTCCGCACAGGCTGGGAGGGCAGCCAATGCCAGTTACAACTAAAGTTACTGCTGACCTGAGCTATTTTGCCACTGGACTCTTCCAGGGCTCCGCTTGGGACCTTTGCAAAATCTCACAAACGCTTAAAGGTAACAGTTACCATTTTCAGTGAAGCTCACCATTATGCACATGGATGAAGAGGCCAGGATGCCAGAACTGTGAGCTATACTGCAACCTCAGCCTTGTACAAATACAGGGCACCATCAACCACACATCTGTGGCCTTGAGAGCTCCCTGACAGGAGCCTGTGAGGACAATTCATAGAAATGGATTTCACTGAACATATAGATATGTTGTGATTACAGAAAGCAGATCCAGCATGTCTGTGTTAGAAATCCAGGGAGCTCTCACGATTTGTGCATTTTTTGAGTCACTCCCAGGTGTCAGAGATATTTGAAGGAGCCGTGTGCTCCTCAGCAATAAGGGGTACCCACTAAAAACATGGCTAATGACACCCATTCGCCAATCACAGAGTGAATCTGAGGAGAGATACAATGCTGCACATTCAGACACAAGATCCACAATAGAGTAGACAATTGACCTGTTAAAGATGCATTTCAGATGTCTGGACTGACCAGACAGGGCTCGCTAATACTCACCACAGAGGGTGACCCACTTCAATATTTTCTTGCTGTGCCCTGCATCATTTTACACTGTTCATGGGGGTCATGGAGGAGGATGACATTGAAGGTGATTAATTTGAAGAGGGCAAGGGTTCACTTGAGTCACTATCACGATCTCAGAACAGACTCAACAGTGGCTAGGATACTGGATTGAAACCCCAATATTTTATTTTAATTTTTTAAGACTGTGAGTAAAAGATACTTCGCTCCAGGAGTGATTGCACAAACAAATAGGGATACGGTAGATTAAAATAAACCTTATTGCAAACACAGTATTAAAATCTTTAAATTCACATCAGAAAATAGCTTACAATTACCCCTGAAACAATACTACTCGATACAGTGAATACAATACCCTTAATTGCTATCTTTATTCCCACTTAAACAACAAGAAAATAAATTATCTCAGCTCTCAATCACTTTAACTCCCAATGTCGCAGAGGAATACTTGCTTTACAGAGAAATTATTTTCAAAAAAAGATCTCTTGACACTGCTTTAAAGAAAAATCTGACCCCTGTCAGACCCATGCAGAAATCCCTGTATGTCTTTGAAGATGTTTCTCAGCTTATTTCTGCTCTCCCTTGTTCTCAGACTAGTCTGCACTGCTTTAAAGACTGTTAATCTCTTTTAACTGAACTGCAGTAAGAGTAAAACTGCTGCTTTCTCAAAACGCCTGACGCCTTAGCTCCACCCAGCAACGACATCACCTTACCGAGCTGAAATCTAATTAACTCCACAGAGAGTTAATTCCTCCCTTAATCAAAACAAAACCCCATTAGCCCAAGCTTTCTCCAATGGTTTCATTGCACCCCTGGCTCCCAAAATATACCTGCCCTTCAAACTAGAATTTGAAAAAACATGATTGCAGCAGCCACACACACACTAACCAAGGTTTTTAACCCTTTATTGCACCAACTACCTATAAGACAATACATAGGGGGCGTCATTCTCCGAACCCCCGCCGGGTCGGAGAATGGCCGTTGGCCGCCGTGAATCCCGCCCCCGCCGAAGTCTCCGCTCCCGGAGATTGGGCGGGGGCGGGAATCTGGCCACGGCGGTTGGCGGGACCCCCCGCTGGATTCTCCGGCCCGGATGGGCCGAAGTCCCGCCCAGGAATTGCCTGTCCCGCCGACATAAATCAAACCTGGTATTTACCGGCGGGACCAGGCGGCGTGGGCGGGCTCCGGGGTCCTGGGGGGGTCAACCCCCGATCTGACCCCGGGGGTTGCCCCCACGGTGGCCTGGCCCGCGATCGGGGCCCACCGATCCGCGGGCGGGCCTGTGCCGTG